>NC_072795.1:18394166-19038333 GCF_028583425.1 Eublepharis macularius
CCCTGAGTGTAGGCCATCCATAGAATGGCTGCAACCCGGTCAGCCAGGCTAACGGATCCCCCCATCAAGCTCCTAATGCCCCAGCCATACTGCATAAGGGAAGGACTTGTTCCTGGGGATCCCCACAGGCGTCTGCCTGTGCTGTGGTAGCCGTCACAAGCATACCACACTGATGGCAGACCCTGTTCCCCCATGTATGGGGGAAATGCCACTGGGTGCTTACCGGCCTGCTCCCTATTCCCCGAGAATCTCCTGCCAGGGAAACCTAAACGGCACCACCCTGGCCAAAAAACCATCAACCTCTGCCAGCAGTGCAAGGTAGGTGAAAACCCCCCTGCACCAACAGCCAATACGGAAACTGGCAAAAAATTCCTACCTGGCTCTGGAAACAGCAGCCGGCTAATCCTGCACTACGACAGGGTGAGGTGGGTGGGCCGAGCGAAGTCAGCAACTGAGAGGCCGGGAAAGCGGAGCCGCCTTCTAAGGCTCAGGCTCCGCCCCCGGCCAAGTACCTGTATGCCCGGGAAGGGAGTCTGTCTCTTTCCCAGGCAAGCTTGCAAAACATGGCCCCCGGCTAATGCAGCGTTGCTGCAGCCGGGAGTGCCAAATTGTCTTGATAGATGAATGATTCAGTTCGGTAGAAATCAGATTCGTATTTTGATGTATGACTAGGACTGACAGGTCCTGTTACCCTCCTAGCGGGAGGGCAGAACCCAGCACTCACCTTTTTGTTGCTTGAAATCAGCCCACCGTGAAGTGCAGGAGTGTTCTCAGGGTGGCGCAATGACGTCACTCCTGAGAGAGACATCATCGCGCTTCCCCAGGAGTGTGTCCAGGAAGCCTGTTTCATTGCCTTTCCCCCCTGCCAGCCAGGTGAGTGGGCGCGAGGAGCAGAAGATGGAAGGGGGGGGATCCCCCACTCCCACCAGGGACCTGGGATCTCTATGTATGACACCTTGTAGATCATTTAACATAAAGGCCCCCCATTGGGGAGAAAGCTAGGGTATAAATCAAATAAATAAAGAAATGAATACAATACATAAACATAGATAGGAAGATAGACCAATGTTTTTAAAACTTTGCTTTAGAAAGAGGGCTTCTTGGGTATCTTATCAGAAGTTATACTAGGAGAACATCAATATCAGAGGACAAACATACCAGCAAGACTGGAACCTTCATGGCTCTTCCCTTGTAGTTGCTGCAGAAGGAATCTTTGGTGTATTCTGGAGCGTTGCTCAGGGTAATAGTGAGGCCCAACAAGACTGATCAGTTCTCTCTGAATGGTGTGTACTTGAAAACACACCCCAGAATCCTTTACAGTGCTGAGGGGCCCTTAGCAAAGTTCTATAACCAGTTTTCCTCTTTAGAGTAGTCTGTCCCATCACCATGTGAGGCTAGGAAGAAATGACTGCAAAATCTGTAGTTTTTCTCATATCTGTGAATTGTGAGTGTCAGAACTGTATTAAGATAAAAAGAACAGTTATTTTTACATTCAGAATTTTTAACCATTTAGAACGAACACGTTCCTTAGATAAACATTTCTTTAAAGTTACCCTTTATCCATTCTAAGCATTCTCTCATGCTTGTGGTACTGAAAATTTGACACACACACACCCAGAATCACTTACGAATGATCTGTGTGATAGTCTTTTGAAAATCACATGTATTTACTTACGTTATTTTCAGTCAGCCTTCCTTACTGGGACTCCTGGTAGATTACACACAGCAAGTCAACACAATCAACAGGATGGGACATCCAATGAATGATATGATAGGATATATATTGTAGAAATTTGGAATCAATAATAAATCAACCGGGTGTAGTGGTTAGAGTATCATACTAGGATCTGGCCTGCCCAGGATTGAATCCCCATTCTGCCATGCAAGCTTGCTGGGATAATTTGGGCCAGTTGCACACTCTCAGCCTAACCTAACTTGACTGATTGTGAGGATAAAATAGAGGAGAGGTGAATGCTTTGGGTCCCCGTCAGAGAGAAAGGTGTTATATAAATGAAGTAAAATAAAAATAAAATCTGAAAATAGAACTGAAGCAAAAGCATAAGGATATCACTGAATTCCATGACTGCTGGTGCAACGCAACAGTCCAGATTTCTATCAGTTACAATTTTATGTTGCTCTTCCTGCAAGGAGTTTGGGATAATGTAAGTGAGTCTCTCTTCCTTTTTATTCTCACAACAACTCTGTGGTATCTTTGGCAGAGTGACTGGCCTAAGGTTACCTTGAGTTGCATGGCTGATTCAAACCTAGCAGTGCCATCCTAAGTAGAGTTGCACTTTCTAAGCTGATTTACTTTAGTGGATTTTTAAAAAGCGTAACTCACCTTAGGATTGCACTGCATGCACCCCAGATTCTAAGACCGTAACCTTCACATCACAGTGGCATTTAGGGGGAAAAAGAAACTAGACATCTTACAATATCAAAATGTGACAAAAATGACATCCAAGTTTTTATCTAGTGTTCAGCTTTTTCATGGAATCACACAGTTGGAAGGGGCCTTATAGACCATCTAATCCAACCCCTGCGCAATGCAGGAAGAGTCTGAAGCAAACCCAGCTGCTCCTTCAAGACTGCCAATGATGGGGAACCCACCACATCCTTAGGCATCTGGTTCCACTGCTGAATTACTCTTAACTTGAAGAAGTTTTCCTAATGTCCAGAGGGTACCTCCCTTCCAATTTGTCCATATCCTTTTTGAAGAGAGGCCTCCAGAACTGCACACACTCCAGGTGGGATCTAATCAACACAGTATATAGTGGGATACTGATTTTTGAATTACCTCCCCACTCCAATATTTTGGCATTATTTTGCTATGATTCAGAGTTTTGAACAACAGCAATTGGATATGAACTGTAGCAGACCAAGGAACACACCACTTATGTTTTATACCCATGTTTTCAATACAGACTTTAGAACTGACACTAACTTGCAAAAAGGACTGTTTCAAAAACTGTTTCAAAAGGAAACACCCAAACTGGGGGAAATGTAAAAGAAAATCTGCAAGGAGAATATGGAATTCCTGCAAAATAAAAGAAATCTGAAAGAACCAGACTTTTATATATTTTTGCATTCCAAAGAAATGCCCAGGAAAAACTGATATGGTAGAGTGGGTAGGACAGGCTGGTGGAATTTGGAGCACTATTGCTTGCTGGCATGGGGAGTGTTCCAGACACCACCGATTTTTTTTAAAGAAGAAAATGTGCTATATGAAACCTACCTCACAGGGTTGTTGTTATGAGGGTAAAATGGAGGGGACACTGATGCAGTAAGCCACTTTGGGAGTGATTCCGCACATGTTGGATAATGCACTTCCAATCCTCTTTATAGATCATTTGGAATGGATTTTTTTTGTGTGCAGAACGAAAAATCCACATCAAATGATTGCTAAAGTGCATTGAAAGTACATTATCCAACCTGTGCGGAATTAGCCTGGGTCCCTGTTGAGAGAACAATGGTATATAAATATTTCTGGTGTCCCTCAGGCTCTGGTAAATTCTCACTTTTGCCTTCCTCAGGATCAGGCCAAACATCTCCTCCTGTACAAAACTCCCAGTACACAAACATATGAGCGTATTAGAGACAAGTGTTTTAGCCTAGCATTCTACCCTTCCTAGCTGATCTCTCTTTCAAACTTTTGTTTCCGTCCCTGCTTCCCAGACTTCCTGGATCCTGTTTCTGACACTGGATTTGCAGGTACCCTGATAAACAAAATTAACATAGTTCTGTCAGGTAACTGAAATAGCACCAAAGTGACATCGACTAGTTGCCCAGAGACAAAACACAAAAGCCTTTTAAAGCTAATTATATGGAAGTTAAATGACAGCAGACAGCATTATATTTTGGAGACTGAAAATCTTCCGGTGTATAATGAGATCCTGTGCATTTAATTACACCCTTCTGCCGGATAAACCCGCTTTCTCAAATCAGTTTTGCTTTCTTCGCCATGCTCAAGCCTTTCATTTTTCGACTCGTTTGTCCTTCCACCTAGGATGCTGCGTCTTACAAAACAGCAGTACTGAAAAACAGTCACCGGTATTTGAGTATTAAAATATTGCCTGTTGCCTTGGCAATTCTCTTGCATATAGACTTGCTAATTATATGTGCACAAGGCTGGAATTGCTCTCCGGGCTCCGCTGTGGCTGTTTAAGCCAAAATCATGGCTGCCTGCATGGGTTCCTGTATTACTATTGTTGCCTATTGGCTAAGAATGTGAGATACAAATCAGAAAGCTCCCTGATTTAAATCTCATCTCTGCCATAAACTTAACACCTGTCTTTAGATTCTCTCTCTGCTGCAATCTCCCCTCTTACAATCTACAATATCACTCACTCATAAGGTTGCCTGGTGCCCACAGAGGGTGAGGGAATTTCTGCCCTCTGTTGCACACCCTCACTCTGGTGAGCAGCAGAATGAGAATGGAGGAGAACAAGGTCACTAATGTTTTGACATCACTTCTGTGCAAAGAGTGTCCAGAAGTCATGTCACTCCCGCCCACATGCTCTAGGAACTGACCACATCTCTATAGTACAGTACCATAGGGTTGGGGGAATTCCTAGAACATTGTGATGGAGGAAGTGATGTCACTTCCAGGTCTTCAACTGAATGTGATGTCAGAGGTTCAGCGATGGTTTCTTCTCCATGCCTCCACACCCAAATAGTCACCAAAGAGTGTTGGTGTAGGCCTGGCATCCCTACTTTTTCAAAGAGTAAAGTGGTTGGCCCCCTCTCAATGCAAAAGACAAAAATAACAAAACCAGGATACTGGTTGGTCAAGGTCTTGAGAATGTGTGGATATGTCTACAGAGAAATGGTTAAGTGTTTGGAGTATAAATCAGTGCTCTGCTTGTTCAATTCCTACTACTGCCATGAGCTCAGTAGGTGGCCATGAGTAAGCCTCTCGGCCCCAGCCTAGCTGTATTGTGGGGATAATAGCACACTGACTTCGTTCACCACTCTGAGCTGGGTACTGATCTGTCTAGAAGTGTGGTATTTGGGTGCTATTATTACTGTTAATAATAATAGTGGTAGTAGTAGTAGTAGTAGTAGTAGTGGTAATATCATTTATTCCCATCCCATGATTCCTCATGAATTCACAACTTGCAAAGAACTCATGTCAGAACTCGTAGTAAGAAGTCATGTGAGAAACAGGGATTTCAAATCAAGTTTGATAGCATCCCAACATTCAATATAAGAATAAAACTCCTTCACATTACCCCCCAAAGATAATAATATATTGCTAGGGTGGCCAACTCCAGTATGGGAAATTCTAGAGATTTGGGAGGATGCCTGGGGAAGAGAAGATGGAGTTCATCAGGGATGTGAAGCTGTAGATCCCACCTTCTTCAACTGCCATTTCCTCCCCGGGAACTCTGTAGTCAGAAGAAGGGTAGTAATTCTAGGAGATCTCTAGGCTTCACCTGGAGTTTGGTAGCCCTATTGCTAATCTTGGCTAAGACAATTTTTTTTTAGAGGATTAATAATCTTGATGTATGTGTTCCTTCATTCTTTTAAACAATCTGTTTTGAAATCTGATTCATTTTTGTTTCAGTTTGGCCTTTGTCCCCATCCCATGCTGAGTATGTTTCATGTCAGACTGCGCGCCTGATAGAACAATTTCAACTTACACTGTCTTTCACAGTTTAAGATGGCAAAATAAAAGACTGCTCATGCAGAGACACATTGACCAAGATCATAGCAAAGCTTGCTGTAAGTTGTTGCAAAAATAATGAAAAAAACCCCTCTTTTCCCAGCCAGCCTCAGTCATTTTTATCTCATTAGGTTTATCTTGGTGTGTGGAGAAATTAGTTTTTTTCTCTTTTTGTAGACATATACTTTGGCATTTCACACTTGCAACCAAACTCTGCTAGGAAAGCGGAAGAAACCTCATTCATGTTTGTTGTTATCAGTAGGAAACTTTTAATTGCTTTCCTTCCATTTAAGCAGAATATAGTAGGGAATAGTCCTGAAAATGAATCCAAATACTCCGTAGGGGTCTGTCCTAATTTGACTCAAATTACTGTCAGAAAAACAAAGCATTATTTGCTCCATGTCGCCAAAATAATTGATTTAGCAGAAATAAAACTGACTGTGGGAAGGTTATAGTGTGTGCTAATGACACCCTCCTCCGTACCGACTCTGGTTCAAGACGCCCAAGGTTTATAATAGATGGGATTCAAAAGGTTAATGATTACCCCATCTTTCTATTGTCTGCATAAGCACTGGGAACTCTGAAGATTTCAGTATTTAAGATTGCTTCATAGCGCTGAGGAAGCATGGGTTTCTTTGCAGTTGTTTCCGGATCTGAACATCTGAAGAACATGTCACCACTTCTGTGGGCACCGGCCCAGCTCTAAAATGAATCTCACCAGCCATATATGCTGGCTTGCCAGATTTTTGACAGTCACTCCTGCTGTGACAGTTCCAGACTAAATTGGATGGCATATTGAGCCCTGAGACCACAACTGATGGGCCATACATTGTCCAGTTTTGATGCAAGTGTTTATATGGACTTGCCAACTTCTTGCGTGGATATTGGCTGTTTCCACACATGTTGAATAATGCACTTTAGTTATCCTTTAGAAGTGGATTTTGTATTTCACAGATGAAAACCCAGTTCCAAATGATCACTAAAGAGTATTGAAAGTGCATTATACAACGTGTGTGGAAGCAGCCATTGTGCCCACAACTTTGAATGTTGGGTGGTAGTGGAGGAGTACAGAGGTGCTGAACAAAGCCTCAGTCTCCTCACTCATCCATCTTAGGTGATTTGCATTGTCATCCTACAAAGAGTTATACCCTGCAAAGCCCATTGACTTCCATAGACATAGAAGCATTTAACTCTTCTTAGGATGGCACTGTTGGTCATTTAGTAGACTGAGAGGGAAACTATACAAGACACCCAGGCATGCATTGGGTCCTGCAAGGTTCCCTGGGTAGTGTAGTCTTACAAAGAACAGCTGCTCAATGCGATTCTCCACAAGAGGAAGAACACTGGGAGAGATTCTCTCTCTTTCAAAAAGCCTCAGCTCAGGTTTTCTTCTGGGAACTTGAGGGTGGGGGGGCATAGCAGGGGCAGGAAACCCATGGTGGCTTTTTGCAAGGGAGAGAGAGAATCTGCAATGTGATTCTCCACCAGGAAGAAGAGCGGTGTGGGGGGGATTCTTTCTTCCTGGGGGATTCAGAGAGGGCACCTTTCCCATTTATTTCTGATTTCCATGTGAGACAGTACGAGTTCAGGTTTCTTTTTTTTTCTTTCAGGTTCCAGAGTTTTAGGATTGTTATTTTCAATGGAGATCCTGCAGCTGTTTTTAAAGATAACAGAACCATGTTTGCTAAGAATATAGTCTAAAGGCTCCCCAAGTTTCAAGCACAACGGATTTTACTGATCCCTGAAGTTGGCACCCCTTAGTTGTTGCCAAGTAGGCCCCCTCCCCTGCTTTAAGACCTGCCATGAACTGTGTTGAATTTTCCTGCATTGCTGTTTTACTGCTACACAAAGATTGCCCTGCACGTGTGTACACGTGTCAGTTTCCTGCCTGCGTGTTGATTACCTTGCTGCTGTAATAGACTGTGTAGTTCCCTGACTCCATGTTTGGTTAACTGCACAAAGGACTCTTTTCCTGGGCAACCCTGCCCAGACCTATAACTGGACTTCCCAGTGGGTGTTTGGACTTTATTACAAGTGTGCCTGCCCCGTGCCTGCATCGCCATCTGCCACGGACCGTGCCTGTTCCCTGCTTTGGACTGTGTTTCACGTGCTGTTCCCCCTGCCTCCATGGAAGCCTGCCTCATATGGGCCCAAGCCGCTGCTAGCAGCCGGGTGCCTGCCGGGGAAACCTCCAGCGAGCCTGGCTAGGCGCTCCCTGGTCAGTTCCCGCCTGGAGACTCCCGTGGGTCAGTCCCCGAGCTTGCCCTCGCTACCGGGCAGCCTGCTATCCAGCCCCAGCTGTGCCCAGCCGGCATCCATGTTCCCAGGCAGCCAGAAGACCCAGGGAAGAAGACTGCTTTGAGAAGCCATTTTGGCGAAGCGGGCACACCACGTCTGCAGCGAGAATACCTCGCCCCGCTCTGCATATCTTAGGAGCCGCCCAGGAGAAGGAACTAAGTGCCGACCATCCCAAGCACTTAGAGAATGCATCTCAAAGAAACCTCCGCATTCCAGAAGCTGATGACATCAGGACAAGCCCTGTCCGTTGGAACATCCATTCAGCCCACTCAGATTTCCCCCTCCCTCTTTTGTCCCCTCTTCCTGAGGTGTCACTTATCACAATCAGATTACCAAAGTGGCCCATCCAAGCCATTCAGTAACCCATTAGAACCTTTGTTTTAATCTGTGAGAACCACCAAGTACAGCACCAGCCCCAGGGTACATTTTGGGGTATTTAAGTTGGTCTCTCAGACCACTCGGTGCTTAGGCCATCCTATCCAGAACCCCTTGCTGTCCGTCCGTGGTCCCAGTGCTGGCATTGGGCCACCTCGCTGTTGTGTCTCTGCTTCGCTTCAGGATTGTGAGTATTCCCCACCAACGTTGGGAACCTGCTAATGCGAAAGTCTCTATATTTCTTACTCTGTGTTTCCTAGTCCTTGTATGCTTTCTTGTGTGTATGTGCAAGTTCAGGCTTACGCCACACTATTAATAAATACACGTGTTGGAACTTATTTGTAGTCTGCCTCTTTGTCACTAGAGTGTCTGGAATCGGGACCTCCGTAAACATAGGTTAGATCCGCGCTAATAATTTTAGTTACAGACTGCTAAAGCTAATTTCCCCCTTATTAAAAGCAGTTCTGGTAACATAGTGCACTTTTCTCCACTGTTTCCTATGGGGGAGGGGAATAGTGACAGGAGAGTGCCCACCCCTGGCCACAGGCTTCCATTCTTCCCTCTGTCTGAAGAAGGTAGCTTTGAATCTTGAAAGCTTATATACTTTTAAAAAATATTGTTGGTCTCTATTGTGTCACTGGACTCAAATCTTGCTGTTCTACCACAGGCTACAGGACTACTTGCCTAAAATAATGAGGACAAGATATAAGAACCTAAATAAATAGATATATAATGATTTTGGGTTGCTGCTGTGCCAATGTTGTGTGGTGGTAAGGGCATTAAACTAAGACCACAAACAGACCCATTCAGTCACGAAGCTCCATGATTCCTCCATGAGGAAAGGTCGGCTAAAAATTATAGTCAACGACCTCAAGCATTTTGGTGGGGAAGTGGTATGCAAATATTTTAAAGACATCATAAAATTCCAAATGCCAATGTAGTAAACGTCATGTTTTTGTCATTTCTCCCTAATGTCCCAAACACAAAAATTCCAGCTGAACGAATGTGTTTGGCTTAAAACAAATTGTAGGACAAAGAACAGTTCAGATATATTTTCAGTGCAATCCTAAGGACAGTTACACCCTTCTAAATCCATTGAAGTCAATGGGCTTCAAAGAGCGTAGCACTGCTTACGAGTGCATTATTAAGGACTGGCTCACAAAGATGTCAATTCAGATACAGTTGACATTTTTCTGTACTGTAATGCCAGAGAATGAGACTTCCCTGTGTACTGAAACACAATCTTGCTCTTCCGCTGAGAAACCGTCCAGCCTATTTTGCTCTGCCATCCATCTGCCATTGAGCATACACATCCTGACACTGGGGGTAGCTTTATGCGCAGAGCACTACGAGCAATTAGCATCAGAATTAAAGCTACCTGTGGCTAACAACAGGTGATTACCCTGTCTAACAGCTGCTAAGTGTTGTTATATGCCAGCAATAGACCCCAGGCTGAGTGAATTGTGAGCAGGCAACTGGGAGTGGCTGTGCACACAAAAGAACCAAATTAATTGGGTCGTATTTTTTAAAAACGGTGATTATGATGCACAGGCATTAATTCTGAACATGCAGCCGGGACTGATGCAGCTTTTTAAAAATAGGAGCCCCATAGTAAAGGTTAATGTTCTGAAGCCGACATTTTGTTTTCAAAGCAAAAAAAGGGGCAAAGCTTAGCATTTTATGGCGATTCCGCTGACTAGGGATACTTTGTGCAAACCGAATGCTAACACAGCCAAGAGATGAAAGCAGTATCTGTGTGTCATCAAAGTTTTTATAACTATAAGTTGAAGTTGCCAGGTCCCAGTCCAGAGCATTTTGCCATGCTTTACTTCTGCTGATAAAGCAGTGGTGGTTTTCCCCATCTGTTTCTTCCACAATGGCCGTTAGTAATCATAGTTAAATGGAACAGTGTGTTTCCAGCTAGCATTCACTTTGGGGGGCAATGGCATGAGGAAGTCTGGGCTCCCTCCTTGTAGGCCTTCTGGAGCCACTAGTAGGAAAAAAGATGCTAGAGCAGACAAATCATTAGCCTGTCCTGGGGACGGGGGGAGGATTCTCTGCCACTGGTGCTTGTCTCCCACAACTGCTCAGAGAGGGGATGGGAGAATTGTGTGTGGGGGGGAAGGCTGTTGGGTCAAAGGTGCAATGTCACTTAATGGGGAAAACTAGAAGTGGCATCAGTCTTCTCTATGAATCAACACAAACTCTATGGTTTTATCATAGATTTTCCGCAATTCCTAGAGAGGCATGACTTCACATCTGTTTTTCATGAAATTTACATCACACTGTTACTGATGGCTGACCTCCATGTTCCTGCCCCCTGAGTCTCCTGCCGGCAACTTTCCATTAGGCTGATATGGTAGACTCTATGTTCTTATCTTTCTCCTTTGCTGCTCTGAACATTGAAGCAATGGTAAGCCTCAGATCTGTAACCACCTACTTCAGTAGTGTGATAAAATACACTAGGGTTGCCAGATGATGACTGACAATCCCTGGAAACTTTTGGAACTGGAAGTGATGTCATGTATCGATGCAATACTCTAGCAATCGCTCAAATTTCTATGGTGAAACCAGCTACTTTAGTGGCTCTGATGAGGCTCAGTGGCTCAGATGAGGGCAGAAAGACAGAGTATATATATACTATGAATTTAATTAATTAATTAATTAAAATAAACACATGACTGCAACATAGCTGTGATGGGGCACCCCCCTCCCCAAATTTGTGATGGGGCATCACCCTCCGCCCCCCAAATTTCTATCACTACTGCACAAAGCAGCAGTGAGCAGCAGCACCAGCAGCAGGGGGATATATAACAGAGACCTATAACAGGAGACCCCGTCCCCCTAAAATGCATGCATGCATTTTTTCATACTTGCTGGAACTCCTGCATACTTAAACATGCAGGATAAAATGTCATGTGAGAATCTGCCCGGAGCAATTTTAAACATGCTTTGAGCCTTCTCTAGTCCAAATCTAAGGGCCAACTTACATTAAGTAAGTTTTGAACCTGAGTAAGTTCTCTTTTTTACCCCAACCGTGGATGTTCAGAATAGCATCCAATATTATTAGTAGTAGCAATAGAATCTACAAATTAATTCAACAAAAGACTTGCCACTGCGTCAGGGAAGGCAGAGCAATCAGGCTACATTCCCAACACATCTATATTATATACTGTGTACTAGTTGTGCAGCGATGTCATCCACACGATAAATTATTGAACAGTGTGATAAATTCTATTTATCTCGCACCTTTGATCATATCACCTGCCTTCCCCCTGGCAATCCATCTCTGTCTGTACTATTTCATACGTTCCAGTCTTTGAACATATTTGAAAAAAGCTGACAATGCTAATAAAAATGATGAAGCTGATAAAAAATATTTCCATGTAAAAATTGTAGCCCAGCCCATGGAACGAGCACACAGTGGACAAACAGCAGGGATATCGTCCCAGTAAAATGGCCCTATTTCTCTAGCTACTGCCATATTGGCAATTGTATTTGTCCCCCCCCCTGTAAATAATACCATGTGGGCTGAAGCCTTATCCCATTTCTGAAGAGGGATCAATACTTGAGGAATTCTCCAATTTTTTTTTTTTTTTAAAAATCTGGATTCTATAAATGGGGCTGAACTGTGTTGTTTGCTGCCACTAGCCTCTCTTTCAGTGCATGTAATGGTTATCCTTACTGCTCTAATGTTTTTCTTCTCTTGCATCCTAGCACTACACAGTGGCAGAATTTGCTTTCTTGCAGGCACAGGTTCAGTGAGAGCCTGCAGTTATCCCCCACTACCGGGCATGCTGCCCCTACTAAGTCCCTAAACATGCTGGTATCTGCCTTTTCATACGGCATCCTGAAAACAAGTCAGAAAACATTATATGATCTATTTTTTTTACATCAGTTTATTCCATGGCTTTTGATACCTGTTATATGTTAATGGGTTAAATCCTACTGGCTATTTTGCTCAAACTCATCTGGATTCTCTCCATGCTACATCCCCCACATCCAGGTAATTTTTGACCCCTATATATCCCGTGATTCTTGGTAAAGCTTTCTCAGTGGTTCAGAGAGGTCCATCGTCCCTCCTTCAGCAGCAGAAAACCTGATAGAATCCAACCCACTGTGCTGTGCCCAGTTCAGGCATGACATAGCTGTCTAGAAAGATCTTCGCAATAATATTTTTTAAAATAGTACCCCACCTTTTCTATGGCTCAAAGTAGGGCTTGTGGTCTTTATGAATGTCTCCAGTGAAGTTTAATACCATATATAGATGGCTTCATGTTGATTCCTTTTTTGGCTTAAACCACAACTCATCAATAAACAGTATAGAGGAAAAGAATGTATTTATTAGAGTTGCTACTGTATTAATAATATATGAAAGAAATATCACATCTGGAGCTCTTTATTAATGCTGCAATTCATTTTTTTTTTGCATTACTGTGGCACAAGAAACTAATAAATAAAGCATGAATTGCAGCTTTCTTCATTTAATTAAGCTCCTGCACTGTAACAGCAAAGCAACTCGTAGACCAGCCATTTAACCATATTGTAACGGATGCTCCATTGCTACAGTTTGCAAAGTTTTAATGCAACGTCACCTCTGCTATTATTGTGTATGAGCATCATTTAATACTTGTCACAATTACAGACTGAACAAATTTAAAATATAAAAAGGCAGGAATGCAAAAGACAAGACCCACCACCCCAGCCTGGTTTATTCTCTCTGCAAAGCAGTTGTTTTTTTTTTAAAGCAACACATAAATAAAAATTAATAAGGCATTAAATTGGTGGGTTTTTTAAAGAAAATGCAACAAATCTAAGTAAGAACTTCTGCTGTAGCTAACTTGTGAAGACCACATAAGGGTTAACTGACATTAAGCAGGGAACCAAGTCTTTCACTGAACAGCTAAAGGCAGTGTAGCAATGGGGTGATTTGGAAGAGGTAGGCAAGGAAAGGGTGCTTAACTCTTGCACTACCCACCACTTCTCTGTTGCGCTCCTCTTTCCTAGCCAGGATTCCCTGAATGGGCCTGGAGAATAGCAGCTAGGGAAATGAGAGCAAACCAGAAGGGTCTTAAGCACATTAAGACAACCAGGGTTCATTTTGAGGGGGAATGTACAGGAACACAGTTCCGGCAGTTCCCCAAAGAGGTCACATGTCAGGTGGCCCCGCCCACCTGACTCTCAGCCATTTTGGGCCCGTTTTGGCCTGGGTTGGGGCCGAAACAGCCCGGATCGGGCCTCTGACAGGCGGTTGATCACTCTCCCACCCATCAGTGGCCTGATCCTGACCATTTTGGGCCCCTTTTCAGCCATTTTCAGCCCTTTTTTCCATTTTGGGCCTGAATAGCTAGGATTGGGCCCCAAACAGCCAGAATAGGTGATGTCCGGGGGGGGGGGTGGCATATGCAAATCAGTTATACTAATGACACACTTCTGGTGATGACAAGAGGTGTAGCATATGCTAATGAGTTATGCTAATGAGTTCCTCCAGCTCTTTTTCTATGAAATGACCCCTGAAGACAACAAAAGCAATAAAATAAACATTAAAAGTGATAAAAGCAAGAAGAAAACCCCACCATTAAAAGAACTGAAATATAAATTACCTAGTGACTAAAAGTTATCCAAGTGCCAATTAATGTCCCTGGTGAACTAGTCACATAAACACAGTGAAGAAGGCCCTGTTCCAGTTGCCACTTACCTAATGTAATTGAAGCAGAACCTCTAACATACTTCATAAAGTAGGGGAAGGTTCATCAGACAATAAGAGCAATTAAAGAACTGGGGCATGTCATTTATATGCATTTATTTGAACTGGTTCTTTAATAATGAATTGGTTAAAAGTAGAAAAAATCCCTATTATGTAAAAACTTTTGACATCTCTGATATATACCAGTCTGAAGGGAAGGACCACAGCTAAGTGGTAGAACATGCACACTGCATGTGGTTCAATCCCTGGTAGTCTTAGTTAAAGAACTATTAAACTAGTACTGGGGACATTCAGGTTCAAACCCCCATTTTACCATCAGACTAACTGGGCACATGACCTTGGGCAGTACCTCAGAGTTGTGATGATAAAAATGCAAAAGGAGGAACCATGTATGTTTTCCTGACTTTGCTATAGAAGGAGTGGAATAAAAATGGAATTCAACATCTGTATGGAATTGTTTCTGTGTGGGGATCCCTTCCCACAGACTGGAGTGGTACAGTCTCTTCTTCACCACCTCTTCTGCATGTGTAAACCAGGCAACAGGCATAATTGTCTCATTCATTCTGTCAGGGCTTGTTGCAGCTGCTGCTGGGCAGGGCGCCAGCTGGGCTGGCCCTGACTTCAGAGGGGTGCCAGGGATGCTGCAGGAACCTGCTCTGTGGAAGGACAGGTGGTATACATCACCCAGACTCCCTCTCAGTCCACTTGCTGGCCTGCTCAACCTGGCCTGCTCACCCCCTGTGTCCTCCATCATCTCCTCCTCCCAGAACTCTCCTCCAAGCCTCCACTCTCACACTGATCTGCTCTCACTCCACACCATCACTCCTTACTCACACCCACCACCTCAGAGCTCTTCCTAGCCACCCTTTATAGGGTTTCCTTTCTCCTCCCTGCCCTCCTTCCAGACTTGTTCCCTCTCCTGACTTGGCCCAGCTGTGCCTCCCCTCAGGTATTTCCCTCCTATCACTAATCCCTTCTAGGCTTCCTTGCCTTGCTGGCAGGGTGGGGTTGAATGCAAGCCATCCCCAGCTGAGGTATCCTTGGCCTTGCTCATGAGGAGCTGCCCCAGTAGGCCTTTGAGCTGCTGAGCTTGCCTAGCCTTGCTTGCAAGGAGCTTCCCCAGCCGGCTTCTGTGCTGCTGAGCTTCCCTGGCATTGCTCGCGAGGAATTGCTCTGGCCAGCTTCTGGGCTGCCTGCTCATTGATGCTGGGTGGGGCTACCCATCTCCTCCCCCAGAATGCCTGTGGCAGCTCCACCTGGAGGGGCTTGGCTCCTAGCAACTCCTGAGCCAGGCTACTGTCCTCTGGCCGGGGTGTGGCTCTGGGCTGTAGTGGCTGCTTCTCCTCCTTGGCTGGTAAGGGCTCTGTTTGGGCTGCTGCTGGGTCCCTATTCCCCCTGCCTTGGCCCTTTTCCTCTGGCCTGCTTAGCCCCCTCTCCTCCCCCTGGAGGGTGGGACTAGCTGGTCTCTCCCTGCTCCCTCCAGCCCTCTGAGGCTTTGGCCTTTTGCCCCTTCCCCCTGGAGTAAGCAGGTTCTGGACCTGGTTGCTGGCTGGGGTGGCAGGGCCACTGCCTCCCAGTTGCCTCCCACTGTTCCCTCCTGGCAAGTCTGGGGGCTGGGACTCAGACCCCGGACACATTCAAAGAGAACTACCTAGTCATCATGAGTTTAAGTCCCTTTGCTCATTTACTAGGACTTGGTCACTTCTGACTTTAACTGGTTTAGAGCCTTCCCCCCCCCCCCAATGGATGCCATTTTCAGACTCAAGGGGTGACTCATAATGTCAATTGTGTTACCCAAGAAAACTGACAGACCATCCACTCTCACTAGAAGAAACCTCCATCTTGGCAAAGGGAGGAAACTTTGCAGTCACCCCCACAAAAATTCCTGTGGAAGACATCATTGCAAATGTAGAAGCTGCCATTTGTCATCTACCTGAAGAGGAAGCTGAGGAAATAAGATGAGAGACAGCCAGGATTCTGCAAAAGGCAAAGCTTCCCACCAGCAATATAACACACAAGGAGAGGAATGCCATCAAGACCCTCAATGAGGATCCAGACATCATCATTCTACCAGCTGATAAAGGCAATGCTACAGTGACCATGCAAACAGAGGAATACAAAAAGAAGATTAAGGAACTCCTGGACCCCTCCACCTACAAAAAACTAAAACGAGATCCCACCCGCAAAATCACCAGGATAACAAATGCGCTGATCAAGAATTCCTCACTACATCCCGACATGCACAGAAAACTATGCAAGACAGAAGCACAGCCACCTAGACTATATGGACTCCCTAAAATTCATAAGGATTCAGTCCCACTCCGACCCATCGTGAGTGCCATTGGTTCACCAACATATGAATTAGCTAAACATCTGGCTGATCTTCTGCAGGACCACATCGGGAAAACCACATCTTACATCAAGGATTCAGCACATTTCATCAACAAAATTAGTTCTCTGAAACTCAATCCACAGGACATACTTGTCAGTTTTGATGTTGTATCCCTGTTTACTAAGGTTCCAGTAAAAGACACTATTGCACTTATTAATCAGATTTTTCCAGAGGATGTAACAGCCTTGTTCCACCATTGTCTGACAACTAGTTACTTCCAATGGGATAACGAATTCTATGAACAGATGGATGGGGTGGCCATGGGGAGCCCTCTCAGCCCAGTTATAGCAAACTTCTACATGGAACATTTTGAAAAAACAGCTCTAGAATCAGCACCCCACAAACCTAGTGTATGGTTCCGGTTTGTGGATGATACATTTATCATTTGGAGCCATGGTGAGGAAGAATTGATGGAGTTTTTGAACCATCTCAACAACATCCACCTGAACATACAATTCACCATGGAGAAAGAAATCGAGGGGAAACTCCCATTTCTGGATACCTTGGTCATCCGAAAAGCAAACTTTCAGTTAGGTCCCAAGGTCTACAAGAAACCAACTCACACAGATCGGTACTTACACAAAAACTCCAATCACCACCCTCGACAGAAAAGAGGCATAATGAAAACATTAGTAGACCATGCAAGATGGATATGTGAGCCACACTTTCTCAATGAGGAAATTAATCATCTAAACCACGCACTTCAGGCAAATGGCTACTCCAGAAATGAAATCAGAAGAGCAATTAAACCCAGGATAAATTAAACAACTAAGGAAAAACAGTCTCCTACAGGAAAAGTGTTTTTGCCATATATCAAAGGAATCATGGATCAGATGGGAAAGCTTATGAAAAAGCACAACCTACAAGCAGTAGTCCGACCCACCAGCAAAATACCACAGATGCTACGTTCAGCAAAAGACAGTAGAGACCCCCCCCTCACCTCTGCAGGAGTATACCGTATACCCTGCAGCTGTGGACAAGTTTACATTGGGACCACAAAGCATAGCATCCAGACAAGAAAAAAAGAACATGAAAGACACTGCAGACTTGGACAACCTGAAAAATCAGCAGTGGCTGAACATAGCCTAACTCAAACAGGAAACAGTATCTTATTCCAGGACACCAAAATACTGGACAACACTTCCAACTACTTTGTCAGACTGCACAGGGAAGCCATTGAAATTCACAAGCATAAGCAAAACTTCAACAGGAAAGAAGAGATTTTAAGAATGAATAGAGCATGGTTGCCAGTTCTGAAAAACACCAGGCTAACAAAACACTCTATACCCGACAATAGCTCTGCAGAGAAGATTAGCACATCAAGCACCAATCCACATGCAAAAGAACCTCCTCAGGATACAGTGAAGCCTCCCTCCATTAGCATTCCTCACCCTGGGAAACTTTCAGGATGACTCAGCTCAACCCCACCCCTCCTGAGTAGATATAAATGACCTGCCAACATCCTTTCCACACTGTGACACTGAGAGATCTCTGTCTTTTCGTGCTACACCTCTGAAGATGCCAGCCACAGCTGCTGGCAAAACGTCAGGAACTACAATGCCAAGACCACGGCAATACAGCCCGGAAAACCCACAACAACCATTGCTCTCCGGCCGTGAAAGCCTTCGACAAAAATATAATTCACTAAATGGCATTATATGCACAGAAGTAGCAGCTGGCTATGAGGTACATGTTTTTCATGATAGGGCTTTTGAACTGAACTTTCTCAACAGTATGGCAGGCTTAGGGAACCAATAACACCATTAAGTTATGTGGGAAGTATGCTACATCCCCCTATAGGTCAGTAATGACTAGACATGGGCATGAACAGCATTACGAATGGGAAAAAACCACGAACAGCCCATTCGTCTGTTCGCGAACAAGCCATTCATGAGGCTCCATTCTAAATGAACAAGTGGTCATTGCAAGCCTCGTTCATTGCCTTCGTCAGCCATTTGTCAAGCCAGACAATCTGGCACCTTTCAATCAATTCCCCTAGCAATAGAGGCAGGGACTGAACTCTGTCTGAACTCCTTCTGGCTTTCCTTCTGGCTTTAACCCTTCAAAGTACTTCCAGCAGAGAGTCCCGTTTTTGCCACTGTGAAGAGAAAATGACAGCAAAAGGGGGGACCCATGGATCATGCCTTTCCCGGGGTGCAATCTCTCTGAAACTTGGTGGGTCTTCGGAGGACAGTGAGGACTATGTCCCCTGCAAATTTGGTGGGTATTGAACATTGAGAAGGTCAGTTTGTGGGGCGTTTAAAGGGCCCTGCCCCTTTCACGTGGCAGGAAAGGGCCCTTTAAACTATCAGCTGGCAGGCAGCAGGGGGGGAATCTAACGTACAATTTGTATATTAGATTTGTATCTAACATACAATTTGTATCTATCGTACAAATACAACCTTCATCCATGTTGAAATGTTTTGATATGCTAATTCTCCCAAGATGACTTTTTTAAAAATAAGTTTCATTGGGAAAATGTCCAACAATATTAACAATAAAACACCAAGATGACTTTTTGGAAGAGATATAGGTATATCTGAGGACAATCCCACAAACTAGCTGACCTGTTTAAATAGTTTCCATGCAGATCATCCTTGCTTCTTGCTGTGGGTCATTTCTCAAATTACAGCATGTACAGCATCACATCTTTTTTGATCCCCGAATTCTGGCTTGTGTGAACTGGTTGAATTGTGTGAACCCTTCCAGAAGTCAAATTTGTACTCCATTTCCATATTGTAGACAGTTCCAGAAGAGGATCTACAAGTAATTTCTGTTTTTAAGTGTCTTTTGAAATATCTATCTGCATATAAAGACACTGTTGAATTGGAGGAGTATTTTGTGATCAGATGGTCTAAGATCACATATTGGTCTAGTGTTGAATACCTCTCTCTAAACCCAGCTTGTTCATCGGCCAGGTGACCCCCTTCCTTAATCCAGTCCCTGAGTTTCTATTGTAGGTGTTTTGCAATTTGCATGTAGCTTACTTATAGAGCTTAATAAACTGATAGGTCTGTAATTAGAAGGGTCGTCTTTGCTACCCTTTTTATAAATAGGAATTATGATGACAGTTCCCCAGTCTCTTGGCATTCTGCCAGTATTATCTATTATTGTAAATAGTTCTGTCAGGGAAGGAACCCACCAGTCAATACTTTGTTTTATTAGCTCGGGGGGAATCATATCGATACTTTGGTGCTTTGCCGAGCTTCAAGGATTCAGATGCCCAAGGAAGACTACAGGAAAGGTCTTCTTGACCTACCAGATGCCACCAAGTCCTCAGAACAAGGATTCTGGAATCTAGAATGGAATTTGGAGTGGTATTTTAGCAGACTTGTGAATAGAAAAATCCTTATCTCCTGAACTTTTTTCACAGTCTATTCAGGTAGGTTCATTCTACACATCTTGGATACTGGAATGCATAAAATGCAATGTTGGAGAGATAGAAAGAAGATGTGAAGGAGGGCAAGAACAGACGTTACTGTGTGATGGACAATGGAGAGTCAAAAGAATTAACAAATCCTAGTTTGAAAATATCTGTTTTACTTCCTGGAGAGGACATACAGAAATGACACCTGGAAATGGATATTCTTCCCAACCATAATATTGCGCGGAGGCTGAGACTCATCCCTAGCGCCCTGACCTCGCTACGGTTTCCCTTTCCTAGGATAAAGTGATATTTTTCAACACTCAAGTAGTGATGCATGGTTATTGCTCAGCACGGTGCTTAAATGCTACCTTTTGTTCTTATTATCGTATTTATTTGTTGCTTCAGTGGAATAGTCATCTTAAGTGAAATAAGCAATATAAATCCCTGAAATTATGGGCTTACAATGAAAACGCTGACATGATATTTTATATAGTGGCAATGATAGGCAGCCACATAATTGTTTTTCTTGCTTACTCTTTATCCATTTTCACTATCTGTTGCAAAGCAGTCTTTCCCCAGCAACCAGTACACAAGCTATTGTTAAATGTAGGTCAAGATCATAAACAGTTGCCTGTAAATCCTATCGCCAATCCATTAACGACACCTGCCCTTCTGGTGACTGCTGTGTACCTGATTGCCCAGCGTACCTTTCCCCACCCTTCCCTGAGGCCTCTCTCTGTGTAAAGTGCTGTCAAGTCATGGCCATAGCTGACTTCTGGGGGTTTTAAGGCAAGAGACTAAGGAATGGTTTGCAATGGTGAGGTTTTATCATCCCACTGGTGCTGTTGTGGGTTGGGAAAATGGCATGGGGCTGAAGACCCCTATCCTCGTGTAACCTGTTTAATTCAAGGAGCAATATCAAACAAATATATTATTGTTTTATTTTTATTTAAAGAACTGAGAGAGTTCATGTCTGTGACAGTGCGAACCCACCTTGTGACACTTGTATTTATGAAGATAATAATGAACCAACTGGAAAAGACATCTTATTTGCAACAATAATTAAGCATATACAACAACAACCATCATGTAACAAATGTAAGAGCTAGTTTGGTGTAGTGGTTAAGAGCAGCAGGACTGTAATCTGGAGATCCGGGTTTGATTCCCCACTCCTCCACTTGAAGCCAGCTGGGTGACCTTGGGTCAGTCACAGCTCTCTCAGAGCTCCCTCAGCCCCACCCACCTCACAGGGTGATTGTTGTGAGGATAATACTAACACACTTTGTAAACTGCTGTATGTGGGTGTTAAGATGTCCTGAAGGGTAGTATATACATTGACTGTTGTTGTTCTTGTTGTTGCTGTTATTATTATTATTTAGACCTCTTGTATTTGAGCAGAACCAGGTCTCAGTTGTTCTGACTACTGTCTAGCCAGTCCCTTGAAGGTGCATCAACTTGCAGCTGTGCTCTGCATTCTTTACAGGAGTTTCTAAAACATTAATACAGGGTATTCATAGAAAGGAGTGCTTCTGAGGTGAGAGTTCTTCTCCTGGTAGCTTCAGGCCCCTGCAATCACTCAGGGAAAATTATTTACATATACCATCTATTTCACATAGCCCCATCCATAATCAGAATACATACTAATACCCAATTAATATAAACACAACCCTCCCTTTCAGTAATTAGTATAAGAAATTCTCATATCCTAGAATATCAATACAGGATAATCACAGAAAGGACTGCTTCTGAGGTGAGAGTTCCTCTCCCTGCATCTTCAGGCCCCTCCAGTCTCTCAGGGAAAAATGCGCCTTTTTTTCCTTATAAGGAATACCCCAACTCTTTAACTCCCTCTAGTGGACTAAGGGTTACACTTGCATGCCATGTTATTCAAGGAGCCACACATCCAAAGCAGCCATGGAATGGGGATATTCTCCTGAGGGTATACGCAGATGACCATTTAGCACGATGTGTAGCCACTTTGTACACTCACTCCCTGCACTGTCAAGGCTTTCACTATGGATACCATGTTCATACCTGTGAGCAGGGGTCATTTAGTAGAAAAAGAGCTAGAAGAACTCATTAGCATAACTCATTAGCATATGCCATGCCTCTTGACATCACCGGAAGTGTGTCATTAGTATAACTGATTTGCATATGCCACACCCCCTGACATCACCTATTCTGGCTGTTTTGGACCCAATCGTGGCCATTCAGGGCTGAAATTGGGCCCAAAAGGGCAAAAAGGGGCTGAAAATGGCTGAAAAGGGGCCTAAAATGGTCAGGATCAGGCTGCTGCTGAGAGGGAGAGTGATCCACCACCCATCAGAGGCTTGATCCAGGCTGTTTCAGCCCCAATCCAGGCCAAAACGGGCCCAAAATGGCTGAGAGTCAGGTGGGTGGGGCCATATGTGACCTCTTTGGGGAACTGCCGGAACTGCGTTCCTGTGTATTCCCCCTCGAAATGAGCCCTGCCTGTGAGAGATTTTTTGTGACAGGCCATCCAGGAGAGTGCACTACAGGTTTGTGCTAAGAATTCGTGGTAGGAACGATCTGCTAAATACAGTGCTAGAACAATGCCTGGTTTCCATTTGTGGAGAAAAACACAGGGAATTGAACAAGACCAGAGCAACAACCTCTTGGAAATCTAGAGGCGGATGGATTTACCACTTCGCACAGGTGGCCTTGGCTTCCTCCAGGAGGGCAGACTTTTTCTCCCAAAGCTGTAGTTATGTATTTGTTGATGGCATTATGCAGACCTGGACGTATATTAAACAGAACCCTGTTTACTCGTGCTGCATAAGAATCGCAGGGGAAAGGGGGGGAAATCAATGTTTTCCAAATAGAAAAAAAGAAGAAGTACAAAGCTGTTAGGGAAAGAAATGATATTTTCAGGCTGCTTTGAAAGGCAACACAAACAATATAGCGGTGTACCTTCCCCTGCCCCCAAACAATACCTCACTTTAGCAAAAAAGATATGTATCAAGGTCCTTTTACTGTCTAAGCTTCCTGGCTTTTCTGGATTTAAATCATTGTAGGCCAATATTTTCAGACTAGAACCTTTTCAGCATAAGCACCTGCGACTAAATAGGCTTGGAATTGATTGGTTTTGAATTACAAGATACACCAAACATCTGTACATCTGGACAGCAACAAAAAGCACTCTGGTTTTTATAGAGGGGGCACCAAGATGACACGGAGGGTGCATGATACAGTGGTGTAATGAAACAGAGATCAATCTTGAAACGAATGTAGCACCACGGAGAAGTACACACAGATCAATACTCTTGTAAGCCATAGAATACAATCTCACGATATAGTTCTGTTGTCTTGTTTGTTCGCACTAGGTAGGCATTTTTCTCCTAGCATTCTCTCAATATACCATTGACCGCACTGCAAATTGCCTCCACATTTTGCGTTCTCCTTTTCAGTATCTCCCCCCATCCCAAATATCCATTAAGAATGAGGTCAAGCTCTGAGCTCTACACCAAGGCTGCAAGGCATGAGAAGAGCATCATGAGGATTCTTAAGTTTGTTCACACATTTGCTGAGAATTTCAAACAGCCAGCCGACTAGTTAGAGACTTTGGTATTTTCAGAAACAAAAAAGGGGGAAGGAGAAACATCTGAATGGAAAAGAGAAAAAGATGTGCTCAGCACATCTTCTTGGTATTTTCAGAGCAGATCTCTTCCAAGTTCTGTCATCTTTTAAGCTTTGTTAGTTTGTTAGTTTACAAAAGGAAGACACACACATACACAGTTTAGGATGGACTGACCGAGTCAGGAAGGTAACAGAATAATTATGGTACTCCAATGCACATGAACACATGAAGCTGAAGCTGACCCTTGGCCTACCCACCAAACTCACCAGGGCCAGCCTGTCCATTGAGGCCAGTGAGGTGGTCGCCTCAGGGTGCTAAGGTGCTGGAGGGGCACCGACACGGGGGCAGGGGTGCGCGCCATGGAGCTGCTGCCACCGCCGCTGGCCAAGAGCACGTGCTGGTGGCGGCAGTGTGGGGCAGCTAAGTAGGCAGCCTCCCATTCAGTTGCTCTGTGGGCCAGGCACAGCCGGTGGCCAGGACGGCCGGCTGCGCCTGGCCCGCAGAGCAACTGAATGGGAGGGCTGGAAGGCTCCCTGTGCGCGTGCGCGCACGGGCATGCGTGCACACACACAGAAGCAGCATTAAGCTGCCTCAGGGGCCGGCAATGCTGGAGCCGGCCCTGACACTCACACACAAATGCTTGGTTCAGTTCTCTGAGGGGAATTGTCTTCACTGACTGGCAGAGGTGCTCCAAGGTGGAGATCTTTCACACTGTCTGTTACTTGATTCTTTGTCGTGGAGTTGCTGGGGATTGAACCTAGGAACTTCTACACACAACACAGATGCTCTGCCTCTGAGCTATGGTCCCACTTTCGTATGATGTAGGAAGTTGAAATTTGGTGCATGTGTGCTCCTGAGCATCCTGATTTTCAGAAACCAAAGTAAGCAATTTCTGATATACAAAAGAAGAGAAGAATAGCCTGCAGGGGGCAGCAAGGGCTAGCTAGCTAGGAACCTTCTTCCCTGATGAAGTGCCTTTCCTTGTCCGTCTCCAGATTGCTATTCTCAGGGGAATACATCAATGGAGAAAAATTGTAGTGCATTAAGAATGAACCTATGTGACCTTTTCTATTTCTTTCTGATTTCCTTTGTTGTCAGTGGCTTTAGTTTGCCTCCATTTTGCATCTTTCATTCCATTTCTATGTGCATACCGCACAAGATCTTAGCACGATGAAGCCCTTCCCATCATAGACATCCCACCCATCATGAGAATGGGAAATTTGATCATGATGATTCCAATGACCTTTTTTTTTCTGAAAGAGGGTTGGAACAGGAGATCTATGGTGGATCTCACTTCCAATTAAACGGGAAATGTATGCTGCTTTGTCATAGGGAAAGAAAGAAAGCTGTGCAAAAGAAGGATCAAATATGGGACTATTGGCTGAGTCCGTTAGTTTAATCTGTCACTCCTGGCTGAACATCTATAGGATTTATTGCTCGGTAGGGACAGCATTCCTTTTGGTATACCAATTCAATTGAAAGCATGATTTGTCAAGGCTCCGCATCCTGTTGAATGCCCCTCTAAGTTCAGAAAGGGTGGGAGGAAAAATTGTAGACATGTTTCAATCTGCTCCTTTCATTGACTGGGAAACTATAGCAGGGGAAGGAGGTAAAGGAAATGGGAATATTGTCTCTGGAGTCATTGCTCTTGTACCCAGAGAAAGACAGCTTCTCTGGCATCTCAATATGGAGGACGGTCATTACCACCTGACCTTTCCAGAGGAAGAGGAAATATTAATCAGGAGATATCAGACACCTGCCAAAAAGAGAGAGAGAAATATGTATGAAGCAAGGCAGGGAAAAGAAAGACACAGATTAGAAAAACAATACAAATGCCTCCTGTTAATCTTTGTGAAGCTCCTCCAAACAGTAAAGAGATATTAGTATTTTCACCGCTGCTGATGTACCACCAAGTTGTATAACATTTTCTTATCGGACTGTCATACTACAGCCCTGTCTCTTTTTTCCGGGGCTGCATCCGCACAGTGAGAATTCTCTGTTTTGCATTACTTGTTGCAGCAATTACAAAGACATTTGCATTGGCAAGAGCCTGTCCTTGAAGGGTTTTCTGTGTGTTTTCCTTCATCAGCTGCTATTTGCTCTGCATTTCTCCCTATCATGCCACTGGTGGGAATTTTGAAGGGTTTTGATAAAAATGGTAATCTGCATAGTAAATTTGGTGTAGTGGTTAAGAGCAGCAGGACTATAATCTGGAGAACCGAGTTTGAGTCTCCACTCCTCTGCTTGAAGCCAGCTGGCTGCCCTTGGGTCAGTCACAGCTCTCTCAGAGCTCTCTCAGCCCCACCTCACAGGATGATTGTTTTGAGGATAATAATAACACACTTTGTAAACTGCTCTGAGTGTAGCATTAAATTGTCCTGAAGGGCAGTATATAAATCTATTATCATTATCATTATCATTATCCAAAACACATTTAACAACAAGCAGAGGTCACATGTTATTATTGATTGGCCTTGCTAAGCTGATACAAGCTTCCGCCGGAGACCTAAGTATCAAGCAGATATCGGCATAATATATACGCTGTTCCAAGTAGTGCCATCTTTTGCAGTTCTGAAGGTGTTATGTCAGAAAGCTGCAGTTTTTCCATATGAATTGCAAAGTTTTTTGAGATGGTTTCAAGTGCCCCAATGACAATGGGAACTACTGTTGCATTCTTCTTCCATAGTCGGGTGGTTTATCATCATCATCATCATCATCATCATCATAGCACTTTAGTGTTATGGCACTATATCAATTATTCATTTTGTATAAAAGCCTTCAAAAAGCTCTGGGGTAGAAAATGGCAGCTGTGGAAGATGGGGACAATAGCAGCTGGGGTGGAAAATGGCAGCTAACCGAAGGAAAATTGCACTCATCTGGATGGAGCCTTCGAAAATGTGAACTTTCCCATCCAGATGGTGAGCAATCAGGGAAGCAATGAACTTATCCGCAGCACTTTCCAGGGCCATACAGACAGACACCCGAGGTCACTGGAATTTCCACATATTGTTCTCCTGTTTATGGTAGGCATTATCTTTACCATGAATGCGTTCACCAGGCAAATTTAAAATAACTGAAGGTAACAAGTTTGGTGAACTAATCTCAGGATTAGTCCATTTGTGCAGCAAATGGCCCAGTCTCCTTGCCAACTTGCCACCTGTTGCTGTAGACAATTGTCTACAGTGCTTGATTGCCCTTGATTGTGCTGTAGACAATTGACCTGCAAAGGTGCAAATAAAATAAGAACCGAATCACAAAAATGAAGGGAATGGTTTAAACACAGAGCTGGAAATTAAAATAAGCTGCAAACTCCTTTCCTAGAAGTAAGCCTCATTGAATTAAAAAAAAAATCTCCTAAGCTGGTCTACTCAAATGCAAGTCCACTTGTATTCACTGAGCTTACTCTCATTCTGCTTTTGGAGACCATATTAGACTAATTCCAATGTTTTTCTTAAGAACAGTTCACAAGCAGACACATGTAGAACAGCAATCTTCAGCTTTTATTCGTATTATGTGTAAAAAAAGTATGAAACAACAATAGTAATAATAAAAACAATAACAACAACGTGCTTATGCACTGCCCTTTCTGACAGATTAGTGCCCCACTCAGAGCAGTGAACTGTCAGTGTTATTATTATCCCCACAATACAGCTGGGGAGCTGGGGCTAGGAGGAGTGGTTTACCCAAGGCCACCTAGTGAGCTCATGACAATAACGGGATTCAAACCAACAGAGTGCTGATTTGTAGTCCAACCACTTAGCCATTATGCTACAGAGGGAACGCTAACTAGGTGGTATGGAGGAGGGTTGGTGTCCTGCAGAGTGGGAGGGTCTTTTCATGAGTGTTTTGGCCTCCTAAACTACTCTTGAATAGGTCTCAGATGAAGGAGCCATCCTCATTCTACTTTCAGGGACTTTATTAAACCTATCCACTGTCCTTCCAACTCCAGTTTTGGTTTTATGGGTAACTCTAGCCATCATGCTTCCCTGCAAAACAGCTAAGTTGTGAGCCGTAAAATCATGCCATCTGGCTATAATGAAAGTTCATTAATGAGAACAACCAAAGGTAGAATCTACTTCTAAACAAACACATTTTGGAAGACATTTGTTTTGGAAGATATATTTAAACATAGTTGCAGAGAAAATAATTATGCCTGTGCTGTACTGACATCGGACTGTGAAAAAAAAACAAGTATGCCTGAAAAGCTGTGTGTGGAAGTGGTGTTATGTAGTAACAAACGGCAGCAAATGTCTTGCTTATCATTATACATGGGCATGAAAAGCATTACAAATGAAAAAAACCCACAAACAGCCCCTTTGTCAGTTCTCGAACAAGCCGTTGCAACAAGCCGTTGCAAGCCGTTCGCGAACAGGTGGTCATTGCAAGCCTCGTTCATTGCCTTCGTCAGCCGTTCATCAAGCCAGACAGTCTGACACCTGCAATCAATTCCCTTGGCAACCGGAGGCAGGGACTGAACTTTGTCTGGCTTTCCATCTGGCTTTAACTCTTCAAAGTACTTCCAGCAGAGAGTCCCGTTTTTGCCACTGTGAAGAGAAAATGACAGCAAAGGGGGAGATCCATGGATCATGCCTTTCCTGGGGTGCAATGTCTCTGAAACTTGGTGGGTCTTCGGAGGACAGTGAGGACTATGTCCCCTGCAAATTTGGTGGGTATTGGACATTAGGAAGGTCAGTTTGTGGGGTGTTTAAAGGGCCCTGCCCCTTGCACATGGCAGGAAACGGCCCTCAAAACTATCAGCTGGTTGGTGGCAGGGGGGAAACCCCCCCTACCGCCAGGCAGCTGATAATTTAAAGGGATCTTTAAAGGGCCACAAACAACAAACAATGAACATGTTTGTGAACATGTTCGTTACTGTTCGTTGTTCGTTGTTCATGGATGGCAATGAACAACAAACAGCTTGTTCGGGTTTTTTTCCCCATTCGTGCCCATGTGTACTTACCATCCATAAATCTGTGACATATACACACTTAGCTATTACAAGCCAATCTGAGTCCACAGGCGTTTGAGCATCCCTATTCTATAACCACTTCCATTCCCTTGTCTTTCTTAGGTCAAGTTTTAGATTGTAAGCAACTCGGAGTAGAAGCCTGCCTTCTTGTCCTGTGTAGAACACCATACCCACTGAAGCGGCACTACAATAATCTTAAGAAGCAGTTACACATACCCTAAGGGACATTGCCACTTAGTATATACTGTTCTGTATTCATTTTTGACTGTGCAATTTGCCTCGAGTCTCAGTGAGAAAGATGGCCTATAAATACCATAAATACATAACTAATAAAATCTACAGATTCCTCCAGAACTATGTTGAGAACTGATAATGCCTTTCTTGTGGCTTGCATATGGGAAAGGGGATAAAGCAGGTATCATTTGCCAGTCCTGACAATTTGTCTCCTATCACGTTAAGAAAAAGCTTGCAGATTTTCAGTGTTTTTGAAGTTACGTTTATTAACTCTTTTTAAAAGATATACAAAGCCAAAAGGCATAAAGGGTTTTTTTTTAAAGCCAAGCTCCCACTATGTTGGCTATTTTATGGACTATTTATGATATCATCTTTTCTATATAGTTATACCATAGAAAACAAGTTATTGAAGAGAATATAGCGATGGGCTTATATACCAGAAGATGGCAATGGTGGACTACTATAGCATTAATTTCCCTATGCCGCACTCCTGTAGATCTTCTGCAGGCAACCATAGTCTTCTACGAGTGAAATACAGACACTCCATTGTCATCTTGCTCTGTCCTTCTTATCCTCAAATTGTTTGAGTTGTTACTAATCATTATTGAGAATTTTCTTCCACTTTGTTTTTATTGAAATGACTGTTGTGACAGCTTTTGTGTGAGTCTCTAACTAAAATCCACTCGTCGGTTGCTAGAAGCTGAGATATTCTTTAAAAACATAGAAGTGATAATATGGAATTAAACATGCCGTGTATTTTTTTTTGAGGGGTTGTACCTCAAATTATCCTTAGAAGACAGAGTCAGGAAGGGAAGATGTGCTATATTTGTCTGCCTGGAATCCAAAATACGTGACCTTAATGAATGACCTTAATAGAGCTGGAAGGGGCCTTACAGATCATCTAGTCCAACATCCTGCCCAATGCAGGAACAGCCTAAAGCATCCCCAAGTATACGTCCAGCTGCTCCTTAAAGACTACCAATGAGGGGGAACCCATCAGAGGCAGCCAATTCCACTGCTGGAATACCAAGAGTAGTCAGGTTTGCTCCATCAGATGAGATGAGCTCTAATTCATAGAAACATGTGCTAGTATAAATGCTGCAAGTCTGAAGGTATGTTTACTTTGATATGTATGTGTTTTAGTTCTGCCTTTAACTTTGTTTTATGATATGATTTATATTACTCTGCTTTTAGTTGTTAGATATCTTAGTTGGTCCTGATTGTCTTGAAAGGCGGACAAATCTTCAACATAGATAGATAGATAGATAGATAGATAGATAGATAGATAGATAGATAGATAGATAGATAGATAGATAGATAGATAGATAGATAGATAGATAGATAGATAGATAGATAGATAGATATAGATAGATAACTCTGGCAGCATGTAAAATCATTTGGCACTAGGGATGCCTGATCCTGTCAGATTTTGGTTGGGGGGGGCATGTTTAAGGTTTGAGTATATCTGCTTTGTCCCCCCCCCTTTATTACCCCCAACTCTGCATATAGCTGTTCCACTGTTTGGTGGTGGAGAGAGCCCTCAAGTCACAGCTGGCTTTGGTGACCCCTGGTGGGGTTTTCATGGCAGGAGACTATCAGAGGTAGTTTGCCATTGCCTGCCTCTGCAACCCGGGTCTTCGTTGGAGGTCTCCCATCCAATTACTAACCAAGGCCGACCCTGCTTAGCTTCTGAGATCTGATGAAATCAGGCTCACCTGGGCTATCCAGGTCAGGGCATTCCACTGTTTGGACAACTGCTTTATGCTTCTTTTTTGCTTGTTTGATGCATATCATTTTTAGCATTATGTGCCTCTCTGCTTGATAGTAGTTTCCCCAGATGTGTAAATTGAACCAATTGATGATTAAATCTGGAGGGGAGGGGGGTGTTGAGAAATTCCAGAGGTGACAACAATTTGTTTTGCCTTAAATCCAACAGTTCCAAACTGTGTCATGTAGCCCAGAGCTCACCTCTCTCTCTAAGTTTACAACCCTTGATTGAACACTGGCCAATCATCTTGAGTCTTCAGAAAAAACAAAAGAATACTCTTCAATTCATGAAGTTAGGTTGAGTGGGTGAGGGTGTTGTTCATCCTGAACAACATGTTTCCATATTGATGTCTCTGCTGAAGTTCATCTGCATGGGAAACAGGCAGGCATATAATGCACCAAAGGAGTAGAAATGTTACTAAGGCGGTCTTTGTGGAGATTTTCTGTGAAACAATTGTATTAATGAATACACCTTTGGATGAGTAGAGTCTGCAAGGCATATTCTTGAAAAAAATCTCGAAATGAGGGAGCAAGCAGCTCCTCATAAAACTAAGCCGCAGGAACAGTCTTCCTTCATCTACAAAGGAAATAAGATAAAGACAACAAAGTTTATGACATTTCAATGCATTTTGGCACTACAGCACTTCTTGGAATTACCTATGACTTTGGACTTATTTATGAAGGTCGCCTATATGGCATCATTTTTGTATTTATGACTCCTTTTTCATATTTATTGTATTTATGACCTCAAATTCTATATTTATTGCCTTTGCACTTTGCACTATAACACTTATGTAATTGTATTGCTTTCTCTTTTCAGGCAATCATGGAAGGGTCAGCCAGCTGCTCAAATTATTGTTCTTCGACATCACTTTGTGGCTGAGGAATCAGTGAAAAAAATGGATTAGTATCATGTTAAGAAGAAAGCCTAAAAGATGTGGTTAAGAGCTCCCTGCCCCCTTCTGGAGAGTAGAAGAATCCACATATCAAAGACAGGTCATGGGGGCAGTTGCTTTCTTGCACCAATGTAGAAGATTTTGCTTATAGTAATATAAAGTATTTTGTATACTGACAACAGCTACAGAATGATTTTCTGTGGACATACCCAACAAATTTGTTGGAAGAAGTAATGTCTGGTATACAAAGAGAAAACCCTACAGTGGGCAGCAAGGACTAGTCAGAGAGCTAAGCTACAAGAGACAATGGTGGTTGTGGGTTTTCCGGGCTGTATTGCTGTGTGGTCTTGGCATTGTAGTTCCTGATGTTTCTCCAGCAGCTGTGGCTGGCATCTTCAGAGGTGTAGCACCAAAAGACAGAGGTTCTACACCTCTGAAGATGCCAGCCACAGCTGCTGGCGAAACGTCAGGAACTTCAATGCCAAGACCACGGCAATACAGCCCAGAAAACCCACAACCACCATCGTTCTCCGGCCGTGAAAGCCTTCGACACTACAAGAGACAAATTACATGAGGAGGAGCACGTGAAGAGAGTCGCAATGTTAGCTGGAAAGCTGAGTTTTAAAAGAGATGGGAAGGCTTTTCAATTTCCCCTCTCTACAGAGCCAGGGAGATCCTTGCTCAGAGGGTTTGTTTGTTTCCTCTTTGCCTCTTAGAAGGAAAAGGGAAACTGACAGAGCCTTCTGGAGGCAAAGAGGAAATTAACAAACCCTCTGAGCCCTGATCTCCCTGGCTCTGTAGAGAGGGGAAATTGACAAAGCCTTCCAATCTCTTTTAAACTCAGCTTCCTGGCTAACATTGCAACTCTCTTCACACGCTCCTCCTCATGTAATTCATCTCTTGTAGCTTGGCTCAGATAGGGTGAGATCAGCACCTCTCTTTCTATTGAGAGTCATTTCCTTGTCTTGTATCCGGATTGGTTCTCTCAGGGCAATATCCTGCTTCTTCTCGGAATCTCTCTCTTTTAGTCATCTAGATAGCTAGAAGCCTGTCTCTGTCTCTCCACTTTGCTATCAAGTATGTTAGTTCCTAAATAAGCTTTCTTTACTCTTTAATCAGTTTGTGTAGCTAATGTTGTGCAAACACTCTGCCGACAAAATGAAGGCAACCACCCTAGATGCACTTGCTCTGGAGTAAGTCCTATTGGAATGAGAAGGATTTGCTTCCAAGTGAACTTCCTTAGGCTTGAACTAAGAAGAACATGATTGAATGGCTACCAATGACAGTTGCTGGCACATTGTGAAGTTATTTGGCAATGATTTCCCACTGGGTGTACGTAATGCTGTCACCATGGCACAGTTCATTATTGTGGATAGCAGAATACCTGTCAATGTAATTGTGGCAGCAGAGGGCAAGTCTGTATTTTGAAAACTCATCTATTCAACCTGGGTCCCTGATGGCATCCGAGTCAATGTACACACAGTCCTGCACCCCTAAGAAATGAGAAGTGAGTCCCTTTTATTGATAAGATTTGCTCAGCAAGTGGCATTTGTACAAGGGTACATACATCCCTTCTTCCCCAGTAGTCCTGCTTGTATGAATTGTGAGCTGCTCATTCTAGTATCTGGAGATTAGGGTCTCCGAAGTATAGGCTATACCTTGATACTAAGCAGAAATAGCAAAAGTTTAGGTTCAGGAGAGTAGCTGTGTTGGTCTGCAGTCCAAGAGCAAGATCCAGGTCCAATAGAACCTAAAGACCAACTAGATTTCTCAGAAAGGAATGAGTTTCTGAGAGTCAAAGCTCCCTTCGTCAGATACAAGGAGTGCCAAAAAAGTAGGAGTCTTTATAATCCAGGCAGAGGATGGGAGAAGTATTGCAAATTAGGTCTTTAAGGTCCTATTGGACCCAGAGATAGCTTCCTGACACTCTAATCTGCAATACCCAGAAGAATATAAAACCTGAATTCCTCCCTGCTAGGGCTGTCCACCCCCTTATCTTGTTGAGCCGTGCTTGCTGCCTATCGATTGCTGCCATCTGATTGTAATGAGTGTATATTTTATGAGTGAATTCCTCTTTTAAATTCTCTTTTAAATCTATTTATGGTTTGAATTGAATAAATTAATTCTAATATGTTTTTAAACTGTTGTAATCCGCCCTGAGCCCTTCGTGGGGAGGGCGGAATAGAAATCCAAAGTAAATAAATAAATAATTCCTCTGCCTGGATTATAAAGACTCCTACTTTTTCCTACTCCTCGTATCTGATGAAGGGAGCTTTGCCTCTTGAAAGCTCATACCTTGGAAATCTAGTTGGTTTTTAAAGTGATATTGGACCCGGCAAAAGTTTAGTTGATCCAGAATGTGAGACTTTGTGGGGGATCACTGTGATTTCCTAATGGATAGATAGCAAAGAAATTAATCTACTGAATAGGAGGATGGGTTGGGATGAGTTTTTTAATCTTGTTTGTTTAAAAAAACAAGATTCACTGGAAGCAAAAAGCATCCTTGGTCCACATTCTGATAGAACAGGTGAACAAATTATAGGCATATCATAAAAATTGTATAGCAGCATAATAAAAAGCAGATACAAGTCTGAAAAATTCATTGTTTCTTTCCTGCCTTGACTAACAGAAGCACTGTCTCTGCAAACTGCTTTGCAATGGTAATGGAAAGCTATTGAAGAAGAGGGGAGGAAAGGAACGTTAACAGACTGCAGAGGGAAATCATTCCAAACCCGTCACTGCAAACAATGGTTTTGATTATAACCACGTGAAATTTCCCAGTCCCAAAACATTAGTTTATTTTACCGTTCTCCCTGCAATTATGAAATCAGCAGATTTTAGCTGTTCTACAGCAACGCAGCTAAATATATAGTTTAAATGATGGGAGCGGATGTATAATTGTATTTTCTTATTATGCTAACTTCCTGAACATGAAAACAACTGACAGCTTTTTCATGCGTGTTTTGAGATCCCCCCCCTCCACCCCAGAAGAACAAAATGTAGGAAGGTGGGCTACATTGGAGCCTTTCCTTTTCAGCTCTAAAACTGTTAAAGGTCAATGTTTGCACCTCAAACTGATTACAATTTGTTAGAAAGAATATGAAACCATGCTCTGAAATATGGTCTACTTCACAGGAACCATGGATGACAGAGAGCCAAGCTACAAGTGACGAATTACACTTGCCTGGCAAGTGAACAAACTCACGTGTGTTCCTCCCTGTTCACTTGCCATTCACTTGCTTGGAGTGCAAGTGAATGGCAAGTGAACAGGGAAGAATACACGTGAATCTGTTCACTTGCCAGGCAAGTGTAATTCATCACTTGTAGCTTGGCTCAGAGTGAAACTATTTTCAGACTGTTTCACTTCTGACTATAGTCAGTGGGTTTGCCGATTCGAATGTTCTGCCTGTGACTAACACTGCACATAAAAACTAGATGCCAATAAGAAAGGACTAGATATCTACCACAAAAGATCTCCCAGCATAATTTCCTGCCTATCCCACTGAAGAATGTTCAAAGGCATAAAATCTGGGCCTAGATATAAACCCAACCACCCAGATTGATAATGGAAGGATAATGAAGCAACCTGACAGGAACAAGCTGGTTTTCTTTTTTGAAGTACACAAGTTTATCCAGAAACACACACACAAAGTCAGGTAAATATAGATAATCAACAAATGAAGTGTAGGATATCTATCTTTAAACACTACACACCAGGGGGTAAAAAAAGCATTTCTAGGCAGGCTTTAACCCTGTTATTCTCTTGATAACATACTACACATAATCCACGGTCTCTACTGTTATTTTGTAACTGTCTTAGATTCAGGACTGCTCCAAACCCAAGATTTTGTCCTTCTGTTATGCTAACACTTCCTCCAAACTCTCCTCTCTCTCTCACAAACTCCAACAGCCCTCAAAACTCAGATCTTGTCTTCCATGTAGCTCCTACTGGTTGGTTCAGAGAACCTCTCTCATAGCCCCCTGATTTTCTGGAGGAGATTTCTGTGCTCTATCACAGCAGGCTTCTCCCTAAAAGATTGGTTTGCATTGGGAAGCATTCTGTCATGTAAAACACTCCTGTCAGACATTTCTATAAAGAATCAACCAGTTTACCAGGATTTTTGGAAAAAAGGGGTCTGATGAAGGAAGATTTGACTCAACCATTAAAGGTCAATGTTTGCACATCAAACTGATTACAGTTTGTTAGCCCACACCCTGGAAATCTAGACTTTGAGGTGATACTGGACCCAAATTTTGATCTTCTATGATAGACCAACATGGCTGCCCACCTGAAACTATCTCCTGTTTCAGGCATCTAACTATGGGCCAAGCTACAAGTGATGAATGACACTTGAACAGCAAGTGAACAGACTCACATGTATTCCTCCCTGTTCAATGCGCTCCACTTGCGCTTCACTTGATCACATGTGATCAAGTGAAGCGCAAGTGGAGCGCAAGTGAACAGGGAGAAATACATGTGAGTCTGTTCACTTGCCGTTCAAGTGTCATTTGTCACTTGTAGCTTGGCTCTATATGGGATGTAAGCTTCCATGTGAGAATATGTCCATGCATGTACTAGTAATGAGGGAAGTGTGTAAGGGACTCAGTTGTAGCTAGGATCTTGCCTAGATCACCACAGAGGTTAAACACAAGGCTGAATGCAGAAGGGAGCTTGAAGTGACTCTGCTGGAAGTGTGTTCTTCTGAAGACCACATTCAGTGGTCAGAGGGAGCAATCCAATCAGGCTGGAATTCCTTCTGCAGTGCCAAGATTGTGGCATGGACAGTTCCATAGATTGCTTCATCCAAGTCTGAGGGAGTTACCTCCCTGGAAACAAATGGGAAGGTGTCTTCATCTCCTAGATCTTCATGCTTTCCTACATGAGTCCCTAGAAGGGGGGCTACTTCAGTGATTGTCTTCTGGGTCATAGAATAGAATCACAGAATCATAGGAAGGTACCTCCAGGGTCATCTAGACCAACTGACTGCACAGTGCAGAAATTCACAACTAGTTCTCCCCCCCAACACACACACATCTTGCTCCATGCCCAGATGATGGCAAAACACCAACAGGATCGCTAGCCAAACTGGCCTAGGGAAAATTGCTTCCTGACCCTAAAGTGGTGATTGGCATTACTCTGGACATGTAGGAAGGAGTCATGAGAACGAAGCTCAGATGTAAACCTTCCTGCCCTCCCCCTCATGATCTGCCCAGGTTCACAGAATCAGCATTGCTGCCAGATGGTCATCTAGCCTCTGCTTAAAAACCTCTAAAGCAGAGCCTACCACCTCCCGAGGAAGCCTGTTCCACTGCAGGACTGCTCTAATTGTCAGGAAGTTCTTCCTAATGTTTAGCTGAAAACTCTTTTGATTTAATTTCAATCCATTGGTTCTGGTCCAACCTTCTGGGGCAATGGAAAACAACTCCACGCCCGGACATTCCCTATCTCTGAGGCTTTGATTTTTCCCTTCATTAGGGAGTGGTCAGAGCCTTGGTCCATGACAGATCTCCCACTGGTACTCTAAAGCAATCCAGTCTCCCAGTCAGCCAACTAGTTCTGTGCCAACTGCACCATGCAACCTTGAAAGGCAGCACAAACAGTAAAAGGTCAACTATACAGCTTGTCCTTATCAACATTGGTATTGCCATTGCCTGTCAACCACAGAATCACACAGAATCAGAAAATCATAGAGTTAGAAGGGGCCATACAGACCATCTAGTCCAACCCCCTGCCCAGTGCAGGATCAGCCTAAAGCATCTGACAAATATTCATACAGCCTCTTCTTGAAAACTGCCAGTGAAGGGGAGCTCACCACCTCCCTAGGCAGCTGATTCCATCTTTGAACTACTCTGACCGTGAAAAAGTTCTTCCTAATATCCAGCCGGTACCTTTCTGCATGTAATTTAATCCCGTTGCTTTAGGTCCTATCCTCTGCTGCCAACTGGAACAGCTCCTTGCCCTCCTCCAAATGACAGCCTTTCAAATACTTAAAGAGAGCAATCGTGTCCCCCCTCAATCTCCTTTTCTCCAAACTAAACATTCCCAAGGCCCTCAGCCTTTCCTCCTAGGGCCCAGTCTCCAGACCTATGATCATCCTTGTCACTCTCTTCTGCACCCTCACAATTTTCTCCGCATCCGTTTTGTAGTGAGGCCTCCAGAACTGAACACAGAGAGCCAGTTTGGTGTAGTGGTTAAGAGTGTGGGACTCTAATCTGGAGAGCCGGGTTTGATTCCCCACTCCTCTACTTGAAGCCACCTGGGTGACCTTGGGCTAGTCACAGTTCTCTGGAGCTCTCTCAGCCTCACCCACCTCACAGGGTGTTTTGTTCTGGGGATAATAATGACATACTTTGTAAACCGCTCTGCGTGGGCATTAAGTTGTCCTGAAGGGCAGTATATAAATTGAATGTTGTTATTGTTGTTATTATTATTGTTGTTGTTATTATTACTACTACTCCAAGTGCGGTCTGACCAAGGCAGTATAGAGAGGGACTATGACCTCCTGCGATTTTGATGCAATGGCCCTTTTGATACAACCCAAGACTGAGTTTGCCTTTTTTACCACTGCATCACACTGACTGCTCATATAAGGTTATTGCATTGCTTATAATTTCATCACCAGGTTGCCAGGATGTAGCCTGGGTTCATTCTGCCAAGGTGAGCCAAGAGAGAGAAAGCACAGGTATAGGATGTGAGTGACACTTTGAAACTATGTTTGTCTCTATTGGTAGAACAAAATTCAAGTCCAGGCAGTAGCTCCTTAAAGTCCAATGTTTCCCATGGTACATATTTTCAAAGCTGTGTGCCTACAATTACTCCTTCGATTTTTATGCCTCCCCCTCATAACAAAGTCTGCTTGTCCCACATTACCTGGTGTGCATGCATGCACCCATACAGCATGTGCAAATATTTTTTTAAAAAATTAAATAATTGAAATAGTCTAGCAAAATCCCACCCAAATTGTCACCCCACTCCACTGTTTCGGCAACTGGATAGGGAAAAAATGGTCAAGTGCTTTTTTTTCCTGATTGGTTGGCAATCCTTACAAGACTAGGCCTTCAGACTTGTGATTCATCAATATGTGTATTACTTATGTATTATTTTAGCTCTGTATTGGAATATGCTGGGTTTAAAAAAAAAATTATGCAATCCGTACCCGATTCTATTGTTTATCGAATGTCCCACCCATTGATCATACAGACTCACGTTAAATAATACACCTTGAACCTCAATGAGAAAGCTGGGCTATAAAGAATGTAAATAAATATTAAATACACCATCACACAGAGGACTGAATAGATTTCCCCAGTTTTGCTGTCTCCAACGGAAAGACCAAATAGGGAGATGAGAAGTCATGAAGCACATGGTTATAAAGGATATTATGGGGCTGAGGGCTGCTCTCATCTTGACGGTTCACAAGTAGTATAGGCCTGAACTAGTCTGTGAGTTCTCAAGGAAAGTTAGATCAAAAACTAAGCAGAGCATTCACAGGTGGTAACTCTGCAGCTGCGGGAATTCATTTCCCAGGACTCATTTCCCAGTTTAGAACCCAGATTAGAACGCTTTTCTTCAGCCAACTTTTTGAGCTGTCTGGAGGAGTGACCCTCTCTTTAGTTCTTCATTTTCTGACTTCAGTTGAATTGGATTGGGAAAGCAAACTGTATTAATTTTTAGCAAACTGCCTTGAACATTATGGAAAATAATGGGGCGGGGGGATTTGGAAAACACTAGAAAAGCTGGCTACAGGGTTTTTAAAAAAAATATATATAGACAAAATGTTTATAGGAAGTCAGACCGCTGGCCTTTTTGGAACAGCGTTACCTGCTCTTCTTGCTGGTGGCTTTCTGGAGCTTCAAGCAGACAAGGGCTCCTCCCGTCCATCTGAGATCTCTTGTCCGGAGATACGAGGGACTGAAGCTGGAACTTTCTGCATGCACGGCAAGTATTCGTTCAGTGAGCCACAGCCTCCCAGCTCTGTAATGTAGATAAAATGGTCATGCCAGGGCTATAACTCCCCAGATTGCCTTGGAGAGCCTTGGATTCTGGAATGGAGAGAACAGAAATGCCATTTCATTTCTCTAAATTTCGTTTCTAATTTCCAACTCTTGCTTCTGCTCACCTGTGTGACTCTTTACAGCTTCGAAAGGAGTTAAAGCTGACGCTGAAATGACTACACATGTAGAAAATACGTCCTGAGGTGAAGAAAAGTGCATTATGGGCACACACATTTTGCCAACTCTATTATTTCTTCTTTTAAGCAATTATTGGGTCCATCTGTCTTTTTGGCAAGGTTCGTGTTGGCACTGTAGAGTTCTCTCAAAGTCAACTTTGCTTCATCATCTTAATCTTCGTGGAAGGATTGGCCATGGATACTTCCACCTGAATGACCAATTTCCCTTCACTTATTGAACAGAAAGGCTTTTTGCATGTCAAAAGTTGGCTGGCAAACCCATAGTTCTGATTGTTTGTGTCAAATGAAACCACTCCAGCCACAGTTGAGAACAGGCACATTACCGGCTGCTTTGTTCATTTGTCAAATGAATAGGATGTCAGAAAAGGACTCTGCCCTGCCCCTAGCCAAATCTTAAAAAAAAAAAAAGTGTTTTGGGCTTTTTCTTTGTTTGTTTATTTTGCATTTCTTCTCTTTCTTGGCTCTCTTGAAGCTACTCTTCTGAGCTGCAAAAATATACATCATATACAAAGATGATCAGTATTAAACGCAACACATCCAGCAAGGTACCAAAAATGTAAACCTTCACAACTGGTTTGTTCTCATGGTATTCTTACAACCAGGTAGGGAGCAGCAGTTAGAACAGACTCATACCCCTTCAAGAAAAGGAATTTTATGTAAGTGAAATGCGGGAAAAGCCCTAGCCATGATGTGAAAGTTAAAGGGGGCAGGGTTGGCCCCTGGGCTAGATTAGAGATGGGCACAAACAGAAAAAAAACCCGAACATGATATTCATTGTTCATTGCCATCCATGAACAGGGACTCGTGGACACTTACGAACATGACCTGTTCACGAACATGTTCGTGGTTGGATGTTTGTGGGGACCAGCAGGCTCTCCTCCAACCATCATCCAAGTTTGGAAAAGATCCCTACCGCACCACTCCCAGAAACCTGACCTGAGCAGGCACTAGGAAAGGTACCAATAATAAATAATAGCTTGGCCTCAGAGTCTGGCAGCAGCCCTGGAACCTAAAGGGGTAGATCCCTACCGCGTCACTCCCAAAAACCATATCTGAGCAGGCAGCAGGGATGGTACCAATAATAAATAATAGCTTGGCCTCAGAGTCTGGCAGAACCCCTGGAACCTGAAGGGGTAGATCCCTACCGCACCACTCCCAGAAACCATACCTGAGCAGGCAGCAGGAAAGGCACCAATAATAAATAATAGCTTGGCCCCAAAGCCTGGCAGCAGCTCTGGAACCTGAAGGGGTAGATCCCTATCCCACCACACACAAAGAAAATTCAAGCTCCATAAATTCAAAAACCATATCTGAGCAGGCAGCAGGGATGGTACCAATAATAAATAATAGCTTGGCCTCAGAGTCTGGCAGAACCCCTGGAACCTGAAGGGGTAGATCCCTACCGCACCACTCCCAGAAACCATACCTGAGCAGGCAGCAGGAAAGGCACCAATAATAAATAATAGCTTGGCCCCAAAGCCTGGCAGCAGCTCTGGAACCTGAAGGGGTAGATCCCTACCGCGTCACTCCCAAAAACCATATCTGAGCAGGCAGCAGGGATGGTACCAATAATAAATAATAGCTTGGCCTCAGAGTCTGGCAGAACCCCTGGAACCTGAAGGGGTAGATCCCTACCGCACCACTCCCAGAAACCATACCTGAGCAGGCAGCAGGAAAGGCACCAATAATAAATAATAGCTTGGCCCCAAAGCCTGGCAGCAGCTCTGGAACCTGAAGGGGTAGATCCCTATCCCACCACACACAAAGAAAATTCAAGCTCCATAAATTCAAAAACCATATCAAACTATCCCACCACACACAAAGAAAATTCAAGCTCCAATGCACTCTATCAAAATGCCAACAGTAGCTGTCTCTCCCTCTCCATTGTCTGCAAAACTAGAGCTGGGAGCCCCCTCCCCCCTGGTCTTTGCACTCTTGTTGTAACAAATTTGGATCTCCACACTTGAAAGGAAGACCTGCCTATCAAGATAAATTGGGCTTAGATTGGGGTTTCCAGGACAACAGCAGGAGTTCAGACAGAGTTCAGACAATCCCTGCCAAAGTTGCCAAGGGAATTGATTACAGACTGTCTGGCCTGACAAACAGCAACGAATGAAGCTTGCAACAACCACCTGTTCATTTAGAATGGGGCCTCACGGACATCTTGTTCTCGAACAGCAGATTGGGCTGTTCGTGGCTTTTTTTTTTGTTCATATTGCTGTTCATGCCCATCTCTAGTCTAGATAAGTATTTATTTATTTAAAAATATTTACCTACCATGTTTTTACTGTTCCACATGCACAGAATACTCCACATAGAGTAGGAAAAAAAGAGGGGGGGGAATCTTTCCTGTGCTATTTTGACACCAGCAATGGCTTGAGGGGGGAGAGAGAAGCCCCTCTGTTGCGTGAGGAGGCATTCTGAGGCCGTTTGAGCTCTCTTATTTTTTAATAGCCATTCTTCAAAGCTGCTGTGTGGCTGCAGGGAACTCTAAAACCCTGCATGTCTAGGTTGACCCTTAGACCACCAGTCTGGGAGAAGAATGCTGAAATCAATGGAGCACAGCCAGGTAAGTTGGAGAATGCAGAGTTTAGCTCCCCTTACCTGTTATCTCATTACAAAAAAATAGATCTTCTGTCTCTTGCTTGAGGATAATGGGAGAGGAGGGAAAAACACATCCACCTGCCAGTGGTGGCAGACACTCTTGTGCCTGCTCTAGTGTAAAGCATCCTTGTTGATTGTTTGGTATAGTGCAGCATGACTCTCATGTGGAGAACTGGGTTTGATGCCCCACTCTTCCGCTTGAAGTCAGCTGGGTGATTTTGGGTCAGTCATAGCTCTTACAGGGCTCTCTCAGCCCCACCCACCTTACAGGGTGATTGTTGTGCGGATAATAATAACATACTTTGTAAATTGCTCTGAGTATTAAGTTGTCCTGAAGGGTGGTATATAAATCAAATGTTGTTGTTGTTGTTATCTGCACTTTTGAGGATATATGTGGCCTCCTGCCCACTCTTCCAGTCCCCATTAGTTTATCCCTCAGTGTCAATGTTCTAGACATGTACAAAAATGAATCTTGCCCTCAAGTCACAGCTGACTTATGGCGACCCCTGGCGGGATTTTCATTGCAAGAGACTAACATAGATGGTTTGTCATTGCCTGACTCTGCAACCCTGGTCTTTGTTAGAAGTCTCCCATCCAAGTACTAACCAAGGCTGACCCTGCTTAGCTTCTGATATCTGGCTTTCCTGGGCTATCCAGGTCAAGTAAAAAACGTAAATTGATTTACAGTTGTTCCACTTGCACAATATTTTGTGCAACACCTAGCACTTTCCTCCAAATATATTATAGTGCTTAGAAATTTGTCCAAGATTTTGCCAAGCGGAAATGCAAGTAGGGATACAGTACATTTGACTTAATACTGACCGTAGCCTTTTCCCTCACATTTCTACTACATGATTAAGAGCTCTAGTGCAAGTGGAAATTTTGCGCTGGCATCAAACTATGGGCAGCAACTTTACCAACCTCTCTGAGTCATCGACCAAGGATTGATCATAGAACTTCAGGAGGATATACAAACTTTTTCCAGTTATGGAAATAAGCAATGAATATTTTATATGAGGAGTGTGAAAGGCATAGCTAGGTTTTACCATATGTTCATTGAAGTTAATCTCACTTTGACAGGGTCACTGTTTACAACTCCCCACCACACTAATTCCACCCAAGTGTGGGCAAACACACAATACAAGGCTCCACATTGGAAAGAAGATTTTTATACAAACTGATAAAAGTTCTTAGTTTGATTTATCTCCCTAAGCCAAAATAGACTGGTAGTTTGCCTTGAAGTTAAAAGAAAAACATACACTGTCAAATCCTATATATTCCTTTTTATGTATTTTGTCATTTCCCCTCTATTAACTCTGTCCTAGGGTTGGGAAGACGAGTGCTCTCTGAGCTTCCATTTACATAGACTACTTTAGCGTTGACTTTTTGGTTGCAGCCTATTAAATTTATTGACTGTAAGTCCCTTGAGCTAGTGAAGAGACTATGGCTTGCCACTGTATATCTTTTGAAAGATGCTACTGGTAGCCAATTTGAATGTGTTTACTCACTCTTACTTTATGTATCCAGTGTTATTAATTTTATGAGGCTTCCACATGTACACTTTGGGGGTATGAGAGAATCATTTCTCTATTGTAACTATTGTTGACTTCTTTATTGCTGGCAGAAGTGTCTTGATTATATGAATACCTGCAGAAGGCTGTGATTCAAGCTATCCAGCATCTAAGGTAATATGGATCCTTCCACAATTGTCCTCTGTCTCTCCCTGTATTCTTTTGGGCCACTGGAGAGGTCACCGACGAATTGGCATCTGTGCTAATGGCTATCATACCATTGGGTTGCCTAAAGAGGGGTAGGAATTCCCCACCCAGAATGCTGCCTACATAAGCATCCCAGAACGATTATGGTGGCATGAATGAAGAGCAGAGTGCTAGTATGAATGCTTATTTTGTTAACCAAATCAGTTCCCATTTCAGGTCCGTCATGTGAAGGTACTGGGATCCAGGGACCTTGGCCTGTGTGTTCACAGTTCCTGATCTAGCACAATAAATCTCCCAGAGAGTAAAGATGAAGGTAGACAGATACTTAACCAGAATGTGATTTTATTAACTTAACAAGCAAGGGGGCAGTAGTTCAAGACAGCAACTATTTACATGGGCCAATCCAATAAAAAACATCCACTATACATAATCCTAATGTTCAGTTATATTACTTTAAAGTAAATATCCCAATTAGAGATACTTATAATGCAAATTATACCACTCTCATCTGGCTAGTCCAGAGAAAACTAAGCTCAGAGAGGGGAGATTTTGGAAATTTTTAAAAAGAGGAGTAATGATGCTACGGGAAGTAAGGCAGACTGAAGAGAGAACGGAGAACAGAGAATGGGAAGTGGAGTGGATAAGGTGAGAAGGAATGGGAAATGAACTCCAGGGAGGGAAACAATAAAACATACCCCCCATCTTGACGAGAATGGTCCAGTGATTTCACCATTCAGTAGCACGGAAGAAAATACTGGAAATATTTGTTAGTTATTGTACCAAAGTTGCACAGTCAGAAAAGCATGGAATGACATGTGGTGAAACACTCTTCAAGCTAATATATTGCAACAGATAAAACTTAGCTGTATTGAAGCTATAACATTCACTTGAATTTTTGTAGCACAATTTGAGTCCAGTGGCACTTTAGAGAGCAACAGAATTTTCAGGGTATAACCCTTCATGAGTCAAAGCTCTTTTCTTCAGATGCCAAGAGAGGATCCCAGGTATCTGAAGAAGGGAGCTTTGACTCTCAAAATCTTATATCCGTAAAATCTTGTTGGTCTCTAAGGTGCCACTGGGCTCAAATCCTACTCTTCTACTGCAACCCAACATGGCTACCTTCCTGAAACTTGCATTTTTGTAGTAGAAGAAAACCAGAAATCTAACGTAAATCACACTATTTGCTATTATGAGTGGCCAACTAATCCAGCTGTGCAGGAGTGGGAGTATGAGAGTATGGATGTAACTCTTGCAAGCTTGCACAGGAAAGCTCTCCATAAGAATCTTGCTTCTTTGAAAGACCATGAGGAGAGAGAGAACAAAGACACAGAAAGAGGAGGAGGAGTCAGATAGAATCATGTAGCTTAGACAAACATGTATATACAGACTGGTTCTAGAGAAAAGGGAAAAATAGTGCCCTTTCGTATCTAGGCTTGATGAGATACTTCTACTCCAACAGAAAAACATGACAGACCTGATTTGTCCACAAACAGAGATATTAACACCACAAACAGAGAAGATTAAAAAAAAACCACAAAGACCTGATCACATTTGCTAGTCTGCAAAACCCACAACCCCATATGGGAAGAAAAAGCAATGGCATGTATCCTACGTTAGACTGAAAGAAGTTCCTTCAGCCTTAGAAGCTCCTTCTGCTCTGAGAAGACTTCCTCCAGCTTCAGTGGAACTTCCCCCAAAGGAAGGCTTCTACATCACTGAAATAGGGACAGTGGACAGCAGCAGTTTTCCATCTATAGAAGACGGAGAGGATAAAAATGTGATTGTAAGATTCCATTAGGGAAGCTGACAAATCTTACCAATGATAGGCAAATAGTGCAAACAGTCCTTGCTTGTAATATTTATTTTTAATACAGGTTGGGTGCCCTTATCCTAAAACTCTTGCTACATTCAATGTGAGAAATTTTGATATCCCCACTCTTGCACCTACTTGGTTGCTGTTCATCAAAACAAGCCAAATAGCTGCCGTTGGTGAATTCTCTGAACTTGATTGTTTCAACCTCTTATTTGGCCTCAAGAAACTGTTCCTCTGTCTTGACAGCAGCAATTGACTCGAGGTCTTCTAAAATGGCACAGTAATGTGTGGAACAATGACCCAGCTCCATCTCCCTGGTCAAGAAATCTAATTATCATTACAAAAGCATTGCAGAGTTGTTTTGGAAAGATGCTGCCCACCTGCCTGTCCCTGTGGTGCCATGACAACTAAGGGTGAGCACTGAGGGCCAAACTACAAGTGACGGATGATGCTTGAACAGCAAGTGAACAGACTCACATGTATTCCTCCCTGTTCACTTGCGCTCCACTTGCGCTCCAATTTCCACTTCAGTTTCGAATCTGGGATTTCTAAATGAATTATGTACTGTTATTAGTTTTTTCTGGGTGGAGTGTTGCCAATTCAGATCTAATCCGTTTGTTTTTTCATTATCATGAGCTTTGGACGCGTTCTTTGCAATGAGGGCTTCCAGGCTCAGTTAATGGCACCAAAATTGCTCAGAACACAGTTCTCCCTCCAAACCATTGACTCACTTAGTTTGAGCGCACACAACAATGGGATTCAGACCCTGGGATTCAGAAACTGCTTGGGGAAGGTGTCAAGACGAGTGTTGGGCAGCTGTGCAGGCACACACTGTTCTTTTCAAGGGGGTGTTTGGGGAAACAAAGCTCTGGGGAAGCTGTTTTCATGCTTAAACAAAAACCTAATCAACCATTAGTCCCCCTCCTAGTTTAAACCATGAATCTACCAAGTTTTTCCTCAAGCACAATAACACACACACACACGCACACACAACAATGGACCCCAAAGAAGGCAAGTGTTGGCACGTGCATGCTATGGCAGGAAAGTGGTTGGCAAAGAAGTAGGGGGCAGTGATGGCAGGGTGGCTCCCGAGCAGGAGAGCCCTCCAATCAATGCAGTGCAGCAACATTAAATTCTCCTTTTGCTAGTGGGGCAGGCAGGCGTAGGTACATGTCTGCCATTTGACTTACAAAAAGAGAGCCCTGAAAGATTATGGAAACAATCTTAAATCCTAAAATCCTTCTCAACAACAACAACATTCTATTTATATATTGCCCTTCGGGACAACTTAACGTCCACTCAGAGTGGTTTATTTTATCCTCAGAACAATCACCCCGTGAGGTGGGTGGGAATGAGAGAGCTCTGAAAGACCTGTGACTGACCCAAGGTTACCCAGCTGGCTTCAAGTGGAGGAGTGGAGAATCAAACCCAGTTCTCCAGATTAGAGTCCTGCCATTCATCTTAACCACTACATGAAATTGGCTCTCAGATGTTATTCAATTGTTCTTACTCCCAGGGAAGAGTCTTGGCGGATGCTGGAACAGGGGGAGGTGGTTGCAATAGTTTGGAAACCTGAATGGTAGATTTTCCTCAAGTGCTCTGATGGGAATGGGGGAGACAGACCAGTGCCCGGCTAGCACCACGAAAAAAAAGTTGACTCATCCACACATTTCCCCTTCTATCTAACAGTTACGTAAGGGTTCTCTTCCCTTGGGGTCTAATTGGTAGAATGCCATTAAGGAAAACAAGATGCTGCCTGCCTGACTTCTGCCACCGCTGTGTGGTAAGAACCAAAATGAAGCCCACAAGCTTTTCGGTGGGAGGGTGCTTTTATAACTTGCGTCCCCAGATTGATTCATCATTCTGGAGGCTTCTTCAACTACGTGAAACAACATTTTCCTGGTGTATTTCTAGCTCGTTTGTTTCCGTTTGCATACCCCTAATGACAACACACATGCACACATGTACTGAACATATTATTGGGAAAATGAAAAACTCTTGATTGTGTGGAATCATTTTTTTAAAAAAGAGAAGGCTTATAAATAGTGATCCTGGCAGGATTTAATCAGATGGGAGCCATCATTAGTTTCTATATATTTCTCAAAAACGATCTACTACTTTCCCCTATTCATTAAGTGCACGATCTTGAGCAGGTCTACTCATAATCCTACTTAGTTCTATTGAAGGAGGCGGACTCCCACGGAAGTGTTTGTGGGATTGCACTCTTTGTTAACCAATGGTCCCAGCCAGACATCTACCTATAAAGCCCTTAATGGACTAGGAGCAACATACCTGCAGGACCGTCTCTCACCATATGTTCCCCAGAGGGTACTTAGGTCAACTGATAAATGACTGTTGGTGGTCCCTGGCCCTAAGGATGCTCGCCTGGCCTTGACCAGGGTCTGAGCCTTTTCAGTCCTGACATTCGACTGGTGGAACTCTCGGTTGGTGGAAACCAGGGTCTGGCAGGCTTTATCATCTTCCCACTGGGCCTGTAAGACAGAGATGTTTCACCAGGCATATGGTTAAGTTTGGGGCTGGGTGGGCTACTTTTCTGCCAGTCTCCTGTTGAGTGGAGAATCCAGTCCCTGCCCCCCCCCCCGATCATCTGCAGATCCACCTAACAGGTACGCCGTCACCCATCCCATGGGATGTATTAGATCAGGTTTGGCATATGAGTCGCTGTTAAAAGCTGTTGCTTCTTGCACTGATTTTTATGTTTTAATGTATTTTAATGTGATTTCACTGATTGTTGTTACTATCTCTGAGCCAAGGAGAGTGGATTATAAATTCAATAAAATAAAATAAATAAAATCTACAATGGCCATTGATTTAAAGTACTGTTTTTATCACAGTTCTACCTTTCTAAGTCTATTGAAGTCAATGGTCTGAGAAGGGTGTAACTCTGCCCACAATTGTACTGCTATGCTTCAGTCCTATGAACACTTTCCTGGGCATAAGCCCAGTTGAAAAAAATGAGACTTAGCAAGTGGACCCTCTTAAGACTGCTTCCTCACAGTGCACTGCTGTGCAATTACTCGGGTCTACACCCATTGAATTAAATAGACTTAAACTGGAGTATCTTTGCTTACACCATTATCTTTCCATCCATGCAGCTATAATTAGCCTTTTGCAGCTCTTGAAATCCATTTATCCCATCCCATCCCATCCTGAAAGCTGTAAGAAATCAAGAACATAGAGTATTAAACATATTAAATAGCTAAAACAGAACAATTCCTTATTCTTCTGATTATCAGCTTAGTTTGAAAGCCAGCACAGATAATGTGTCAACTGTCAAAAGTCATGGTTCTGGATATTTAGAAATAGTCATAAATGTTAAATACAGTAGAATTTGGCACTGAGGAGGCATATGTTGTAAAGAGGGAGCCTGCTGGGAGTTGGCACCAATCAGCTTCAACCAGCTGTGACCCAAAACATATCACCCCTCTTCACTGGGAGTTACAAGAGAAGACATGTTTCCTATTTGGATGGTCTCTACAACACCTTCCTACACATTCCAAAGAAGCCAAGTGTTAATTGTTTCTTAACCCCATACAGGGGTTTCCATTAAATGAAACAGAACCTTGGCTTGCTTGGCAGAAGGGAACATTAGATGTACCACAATGTATTAGGAAATGAGGCACACCAATAGTTGGGAGAGAAGTGAGAGAAGACATGGGATCACTCAGTAATTGAGTCTGGGAGGCTTGTTTGAGTCACAGTTGAAGGCGAAGAAATACAGGCGAACTGGAATCTGTGAAATTATCCCCCTGACAACTAACTGCGAAGCCTTGAGTCTCAGACAGAAAGGCGGGCTACAGACAAAGTAACCAAAGAAATGCATTTTGGCACAACCCCTTAGGTTTCATCCCCTTCTGAAACAAAAAGCTGGTTCTCTTTTTTGGGAAAGAGGTCCTATAATGCTGAGGTTCAACCCTTCAAATGGGTGGGGGAGAATAACTTTAGATATCCTACTATATAAAAGCCAAGCTGTATTGGCGATGACTCACTTTTTATCCTGGTGCAGGTGCGCTGAGGGCCCTGTGGGTCAGTTGTCAGTGTGGCTCCATACAGCATTGTGGCCACTGTGGAGCCTTGGGAGGGGAGTGCCAGGTCCCCCTGCTGCCTGCGCCAGGCTGGTGTGGGCTGGAGCACCGCCCTCCCAAGGCCCTGCTGCTAGATCCCATTGTATTTTTTCACACAACGGGCTCTGTTGCTAGTATATATATAAAACTGGGTATGCAACAGCAATAGGGTTGCCAACCTCCAGGTGGTGGCTAGTGATCTTCTGGAATTTACAACTGATCCACAGGCAACAGAGACCTGTTCCCCTGGAGCAAAGGGCTGCCTTGGAAGGCAGACTCTATGACATCATATCCAGCTGTAGTCCTTCCCCTCCCCAAAATCCACCCTCCTCAGACTCCACCCCCCAAATCTCCCAGAATTTCCCAACCTGGAGCTGGCAAGCCTAACCGTGAAAGGGGAACTCTGACATAAGTAAACAGTGAGCAAATAAATCAATCAGCCTGTGGCTGGTGTTGTTTTAGTCTTTAAGCCTGGTGTTCATTTAAATCCATGATGCCAAAGTTATTTTGCACATGTCCATTTTCACATAGCCTTATGAGAAGTGTAGTTATCCCATATCATTTAGTTACTTGCTCGACAATCCTTGAGCTTGGGGGAGAATCAATTTCCCCTGTTGCAGAGATGCAAAAGCACCCATGGCCACGAGCAAGGAAATGAAACTCTACCACGATAAGAGATCCAGAGGAGTTAGCTATGTTAGTTAGTAGTAGCAAAATAGTAAAGAATTCAATAGCACCTTTAAGACTAACCAACTTTACTGTAGCATAAGCTTTCAAGAATCACACTTGCATCTGACGAAGAGAACTGTGATTCTCGAAAGCTTATGGTACAGTAAAGTTGGTTAGTCTTAAAGGTGCTACTGGACTCTTTTCTACCATGATAAGGAAACCAAACTTGCCAACCACAGCTACGGCACAGCTGCAAAACTGTTCAGGAACTGTTTGACTCTGCCAGTGGTGAGACAAAAAGAGGTGATGTCCAGCTCATGATTGACTGAGGCTGCCTAACACGGTATGATCGGCTGCCAAACATTCACTGCCACAAAGTGGAAAAATTGGATGGAAATTATTTTGTGAACAATTATTTAGTTGGAAGTAAACAAATGGATGTTAACTGTAAACTTGTTCAGAGAGCATTTTCCAAAGCATGCCCTTACCTGGATGGGTAGCCTGATCTTGTCAGATTTCGGAAGCTAAGCAGGGTCGGCCCCAGTCAATATTTGGATGGGAGACCACCAAGCAAGGCAGTAGTTGCTATGCAGAGGCAGGCAATGGCAAATCGCCTCTGAATGTCTCTTGCCTTGAAAACTCCAGCGGGGGTTACTGTAACTCAGCTGCAACTTGATGGCACAAGAGAAAAATGGGTCCATATTGAAGTCTATTACATGGGTTTATAGAAGACCTCTTGTGTCTCTTTGGCTTAAAAGCAGCCATGGGGTAATGAAGATTTAGACAAGGGCTGTGGTACTGAGGAGAGGCAGTTATCTTCCCCCCACTGGAAATCGCTCCTTAGAATGGTTGCTTGCCCCCATGATGAAAACCACACAGTTACCCATTTAATGCCTTTATGTGTCCCTTCAGAAATCAAAGTGGAGCAATTTGCATCAGGAAAATACTTGGAAGACAGGGTCAAGTTCTCTTCCTTTCGTGATGCAGTCTGAATTGATGCCACAGCCCCCAATTCTGCAGCAACTCTTAATCCATCCAAACCTCTTGGATTTTGGGGTTCTTTCATGACCAGATCAGATGCACCTGCCTAACACAAACTAGTTTTAATGTTCCTATTTTGCTTCCTAATCCTGATCTAGGGGTTGCAACTCCACGTTGGGAAATTCCTGAAGATTTGGGGAGGGAGCTAAGCAGGGATGTGATGTCATGGAGTCCATCCTCCAAAGATGCCATTTTCTCCAGAGGACCTGATCTCTGCAGTCGGAAGAATAATTACAATTCTGAATGATCAGCAGTCTCCAGTTTGGGGTCAGCAATTTTTTCCTGCATTGCAATAAGGAACATCTTTCTGAAGACACTGAGCCAAAGCATAGACAGAGGTGCAAGTCCTTGAGCATGAGCAAATGGCTCTTGGCCCGTGGTCTGGGCCAAGGCCAGATCTGTTTGCCTTTGCTTTAATATTAGTTTTTGTCATTTGGAAGTGTTTCCTTTTTGTAAGCCACATAGGATTCCTTTGGGGAGAAAATTGGCTTAAAATTGCTTCAACAAACAAACACAATGGGTCCTTTAAGATGCATCTGATGAAGAGGGCTGTGGTTCTCAAAAGCTTATGCCACTACAAAGTTGGTTAGTCTTAAAGGTGCTACTGGACTCCTTACTATTTTGTTCTTGCTGCATTCAGGGAGGGGCAAAAGACCCAGGAAACTTTGTGGGGCTCTGGACTTAGGTGGAGAGAGATAACAGGTGTGCAGTGCACCAGGCATAGGGTTATATTTCCGCAAAGAAAAGGGTGTATGTGTACCGATATGTGTCCCTACTGGGGATCCATTTGGTTTAAGGCTAGCCAGGCTTCTGTCTACATACTAAGGATGAGAGTTGCTGTCTCAGGACCCATTGTGTTTGTTTGTTGAAGCAAATTTAAGCCAATTTTCTCCCCAGCCCATCTTCTCTGATGAAGAGGGCTGTGGTTCTCGAAAGCTTATGCTACAATAAAGTTGGTTAGTCTTAAAGATGCTACTGGATTCTACTATTTTGCAACTACAGACTAACACGGCTAACTCCTCTGGAAACAAGAACAAAGGAAATGTTGTAGTGCTGCTGGGCCTGTAAAATGGAGCTGTTCTGTCAGGCATAGGGCTGCGGTTGAGGCATTGACGGACTGCCCTACTGACCTCTCTCACTGTGGCTCTGCTCTGCTTCTTCTTGCTGCTTCAGTGATAGTAAGTTTCCATCTGCCTCTCTGCCTCCATGGTGTTTATCCACTAGTATTTTAGCCTCCATTTTTGACTTGTACTGTTTATATTAGTATTTTACATTGTTTATTTATTGTATTTTATATTTGTTGGTTATATTTGCATGTGATTTATTACTGTTGTGACTAGACATGGGCATGAACAAAAAAAAGAACATGGTGTTCGTTGTTCGTTGCCATCCACGAACAATGAACAACGAACATTGACGAACATGATCCTGTTCATGAACATGTTCGTTGTTCATTGTTCGTGGGGCCAGCAGGCTCTCCTCCAGCCATCAAGATCCCTACTGCACCACTCCCAGAAACCATACCTGAGCAGGCAGCAGGAAATGTACCAGTAATAAATAATAGCTTGGCCCCAGAGCATGGCAGCAGCCCTGGAACCTGAAGGGGTAGATCCCTAACCCACCACACACAAAGAAAATTCAAGCTCCAGTGCACTCACCCTGTCTCTCTAACAGCAGCTGTCTCTCCCTGAAAGCCAGAGCTGGGAGCCCCCCTCCCCCCTGCTCTTTGCTCCCTTGTTGTAACACATTTGGAGCTCCACACTTGAAAAGAAGACCTGCCCATCAAGCTAAATTGAGCTTAGATTGGAGTTTCCAGAGCAACAGCAGGAGTTCAGACAGAGTTCAGACAATCCCTGCCTCAGTTGCCAAGTCAAAAAGAGTCCAGTAGCACCTTTAAGACTAACCAATTTTATTTTATTTTATATTTAAAGGTGCTACTGGACTCTTTTTGATTTTGCTAAAACAGACTAACACGGCTAACTCCTCTGGATCAGTTGCCAAGGGAATTGATTGCAGGTGTCAGACTGTCTGGCTTGATGAACAGCAACGAACAGCAACGAAGGAGGCTTGCAACAACCGTCTGTTCATTTAGAATGCGGCCTCACAAAACAGCTTGTTCGCGAACAGCAGATTGGGCTGTTCATTTTTTTTCCAGTTCGTATTGCTGTTTGTGCCCATCTCTATTTTTGACTCGCCCTGAGCCTGCTTGCGGGGAGGGCAGGGTAGAAATCAAATTAATTATTAAACATTAAGCAAAGAATGTTTAATCTTAAACTGCCTTCATTTATGTATCACGGGTGTTAAGAACGGGCTTAAACGCTCTCCCGTAATCCTGGGTCCAGGTAGGGTACAATAAATCCTATTCATTTGGATAATATTTAAGTAGTTTAACTGTGCGCAGGATTGCAGCCTTAGTTAATATTGCTTGTTATCTCTGTGTGGCAAAGATGCTCCTCTTCTTTAAAATACAGAGGCATTGTGTTTTCCTTTATTTCCAGAAGGACGGCACCTATTGTATCCAAGCTGCAATGAACAGAGTGTCAAAAACCTTTTTTATGTGTATTATCACATAATGTTCCATTATCTCAGAGGAAGTCTTAAGCTGCTTGCAGCCGACGAGGCGACAAAGGCATTTGTTATTGCTTTCTTTGCATATTCCTTTCTAACAAAAATAGATGGAGGTGGATGATAATGCTGTCTCGGGAGGAGGGCTTTATATTTTTGGGGTCCATCTAAAGTATCTGTAGAAAACTTCTAAAATATTCAGAAAGCAATGAGATGGAACCTTTTGTGTTTTGATTGCGGCGGTGATTACAGTGTGAATTACCTGAGCCCTATTTGAGAGCTAAAGAGTACGTGCAATGAAGTCAAGGCTTCCTTAGTAAGGATGGGATCAAACCAATTTGCCGTACAAGCCACACTTAATCCCGTTACTTCTTCTTTACTGCTGGAGCAACCTAATGCTTAGGCATATGTCGAACCATGGAGCACTTCAACGCACATTGAATTTGAATTGCTGGCCAACGCAACTGTGCTGCTTAGGGGTGGAGGAAACCTGCCTCCATCTGTCTATCCATTGCATTTTGAGCCTGCCTTTTCCTGACACAGCTCAAGATGGGATATAGAGTTCTGCTGTCCTCCCTTTTGTTCTCACAGCAGAGAGCTTCATGGTGTTATATCCAAAACGCCAGGGGCTCATAAGCATGAGAAAACAGATATAACTCACAGGTTTAAACAGATATGGGGTTTAATCATAAGGTTCCGTCTCTGCCCAGAGTTACAGCAGCAATGTAACTAACTTCCTTCTAGAATCTCCTTTAGCCTTTCTAGTTCATTAACAGTGCATTGACTTCAGTGGCTTTGCAAGGGTGTGAGTCTGTTTAGGATTGCATTGTATAAATTCTGGAGAGAATTTGCAGGGGGTTAACCTACAGCAATAGAAATATTAGCCTAGATCAAGGGAATTCTAGAGTGGTCACATAATTGATTGGCGATTTGAACCTAGGGGTTCCAATCCTAGTCCAACCAATAGACAGTACTGTCTTACCCTTCACTACCAATATTTTCTTGTACACTGGTATTGCCTGTTCAGGACACTTGTCTGCAAAAGTGGATCTGTCGTTTTCATGATGCAGGTTTTCACATTTGTGGATATGTTATTTTTTACAATAAAGCCAGGTTCCCCATTGAGAACTTTACATCTTTCCTTATGCAGATCTGAATCATTGTTGTGATAAGTGTAATTGTGCATTAATTAAAAAATAAGCACTCAGCTTCATTTCATATTGCACGTATAACTGTCTCAATTGTCCATCATCTTACCCTTCGTTGCTTCTTTTTGCCTTTGGGTCAATATTCACATATCTGTTGCCTGTTTGGGGACACTTATCCACAACAGTGCATATAGAGTTTCCCCACTGGAAGTAGGAAATCTCAGATATTTATGGCACATCTATTGATACCGAAGTTGAATGGGGCTTATCAAGATGAGGTTTCTTTGCACATGACCTGGTGTTGAAATCCTTTTAAAGTCTATTTCACTTTCATATATCTGCTCTTGATTTCTGCTGGTAGGAAAAGCAAATTCGGTAACCCAGCTTGCAAAGGAAGACAGATAATGCCACATCTCTTTCCTCCTGAGCCTTTTGTCATACTCCGTGAATCACAGCTGTTCTCATGCTATTGTGAGAAGCAACCTTTAAAAGCTTTCTTACATCCTAGAGGCTATCAAAAAGGACCAATTATGGCTCAGACTTCATTCCCCAAGTTGGAAGCCTTTTCACCTCTGGGAAAAGGTATACGAAAACAGAGCACCAGAAAGCAGCATAACTCCCTTGTTCTCAGAGGGCCTGAATGTCTATTTGTGGCAAGTGGCAACTGCAATCTGGGTAATAAGTAATATCCTGCTGCTGCTTTTTCTGACATTTTGACCAATTTGTGCATTTGGTGTTTAACTCTTGATTGCATGACACTAGAACCAAAAGGAATTCAGACTTGGATTCTCTGGCCTCAATGTTTTACAGAGGTTTATTTGGTCTGGGCCTGGTAAGCAAATCTCCTGCAGTCTCATTCACCTTCTCTTGTCAATAAGGATATTGAACAAATTGGGCATACATGATCAGAGAGTAAATCAAACAGTATTTGTTTAGCCACAGATGCATATTGAGTGTACAATAGTGAGCCAAATGTTTAAAATCAGACGGCAGAACTCAAATGTCTCATATATTTCAGACATGGCCTACCAAACAGGGTAATATTGATAAAGCAAGACACAGATAATATGGTGTAAGAATAAGGCCATAACTTATTATATTTAATTAACCTGGGTGAAAACTTATCAATTAAATGGATTATCTCTTCCCATGCAGTATGGGTATAATTTACCAGGGTATACATGACGGAAATATAGGTTGCATTCCCAAATCATTGGATATTGCATAATCATGGTGCTCCAGCAATGACTGACAAGTGGATTTTCCTGAGTGAAGTAGACAATCCATCTGGGAATGGTTATTTTAGCACCACATCTAACAATGTGTGGATGCAGCCATAGTCACCCTGCCTAAGCACCCTGTATGGATGATCCAACTTTCTCGGAGACCCAGAGCCAAACTACAAGTGATGCCTTACACAGGTTGGACACTTGTCAGCTTCCCTCAAGTTTTGATGGGAAATGTAGGCGCCCTGGTTTTACAGCTTGGCTCTCCATTACAGCTGCAAGACCAGGATGCCTACATTTCCCATCAAAACTCGAGGGAAGCTGACTAGTGTCCTACCTGTGTAAGACATCACTTGTAGTTTGGCTCCCAGAAGGGTTGTAAAACCGCTGCTGGCAGATTATAGTTCAGATGGGTTGAGGAAGATCTTTCCAAAATAAGACGAAGCCCTTTAGTCCCATGGAAAACTTAGCTTGCCATTCTCTTCACATACTGGTTATTCTAGCATCCCACCTACATGTTCAATATACCTTAACTTGAAGGTTTAATTTTCTTTCTTTAAAAAACAATATTTGGTTCCCCAGCTTGGTTAGCCTGCTCTCCTCAGATCTCAGAAGCAAAGCAAGGTCAGCCTTGGTTAGAACTTGGATGGGAGACCACCAAGGAAGACCAAGGTTATTATACAGAGATGGGCAATGTGAACCACCTCTGTTTGTCTCTTGCTTTGAAAACCATCTGGGATCTCCATAAATGGGCTGCGAATTGGTCAATAGAAAGAAAGAAAGAAAGAAAGAAAGAAAGAAAGAAAGAAAGAAAGAAAGAAAGAAAGAAAGAAAGAAAGAAAGAAAGAAAAGGTTATCTGTAGAAATGGGCATGAAGCAAATTATGAACCAAAATTCATCACGAACCAGGCTGGTTCATGGTTCGCAAACTGGTAGTTCATGGGAGCTTATTTCTCACGAACCACAATGAATTTTAGCCTGGTTCACTTGGTTCATATTTTGATTCATCACTGCAGATAGCTTGATGCCAATCAATCAGTTTCCTAGGCAATGGTGGGGATGGGCTCTCTGCAGACCTTCTGCTGACCCAGAAGTGATGTTTTCATGAACCAAAACAAACCGGTTTGCAAACTGGGGCAAGTTCATGAAAGTTTGTGGTTTGTGGTTCGTGAAACACGACAAACCATGAACTGCATGGTTCAGAATTTTCCTGGTTCGTGCCCATCTCTAGTTACCTATGTACCAAGTCACATTTGGCTCTGGAACCACAGGTTGCAGACCCCTCATCTAGGGAAAAGACGATAATAAAATTGCCTGTTTGTCATTCCCGTGAACTGTGAATTTTTTAACAAGAAATCTGCTAGGCATTCCAAGTTTTCAGCTATCACCCCAGTGGAAAGAAATGCCTTTATCCAATGTAAGTGGTTCGTAATGACATCACCAGTTTAGGATGCCTGTTCGGATGAACATTCCTTGTGGAACCTGAAGCTTCCCATTGCATGTTGTTGCAGTCTCGCTAGGTGGAGAATATGTTTGCTGCCACGCTTGTGTCCATTAGAGGCTGGTGCGGCTGCTACCCAAAGAGCAACGGTAGACCCTACAGGAAGTATTTGTTTTGTTTAGTGAAACAAATTAGCAGCTGAGTACAGCATGCAGCTGCAGATCAATCTTCCAAGCCTGCTGTCAACATCAACGTGCTGTGTTCCTTTTTGGAGTGTGCTTGGTAAACATACACTCTCTGATAAGTTGGGGGGGGGGGTGGAAATCAAATGTTATTGTGAGGATTAATTAAGCAGTTCAGGTTTGTGGAGTATTCTGAACATGAAAAGCTCTATGCTAATGATAGCCGGAGAAGAACTGAGTCTCTCTGCCATTAGCAAGCCACTCCAGCTAACAAGGTTATTAGCCTCTCCCAAGCTCCTACAGTTATTTAACAGGATGAACCACAAGATACAGCAAGGACTTTCCTACTTATATTCAAGACAGGATGCTTCCCCGGTAAAAAGAATGGATCTCGACTTGAAATATTGAGCTGTTGCTGTATTTTTCGGTGAGAGCCTTTTAGGTATGTTCCACTCAAGAATCTAGTTCGGGTAATTCACATAGTTTGTTCCGGTTTCCAGGTTCCATATGTTATAAAACCACAAAGTACTACTGGTAATTTGGTGCTCATGTTGAAAAAGCTTTTCAAGTCTCTTAAAGTCAAACTAGAAATAGCAGCAATTGCACCTTTTTGACAGTCCTGAAGGGAAGCTGTTGCAGACAGGGCCTATCACAGAGAGGGGCCAGGAGGGCCATCTGGTCTGGGCCTCACATTCACGGAAGGCCTCAGATTTAGACTTTTTTGGACATTATCTAAAAAATGAGGTTATGCATGCAGTCACAGAGAGACACTGACAGAATTTTATACAACTTGAAACTTATGTCCCATTACTGGGCGACAATAGAAGCCTCAAAAATGGAAGTGCCCCAACCTCTCTTGATCTCTGAGAGGCTCCTGGTAGTGGACAGAAGGTGCCAGGTTTCCTTTGACCCTCCCTAAAGGAACAACCTAGGCTCAGAATGAGGGGTCAGCTATAGAGAAAAAGGTAGCCATTGTGTCCTTGTGCAGACAATCAGACATTTCATTGTGCTGATGTTTGCCCATTTCAATGTTGGCATCCAAAGTAATGCTTTCAGGAGCAAATGTTCATCTCATCCCTCCCCCTCAATGCTTCACAATGCCACTCTTTCCTATAACCACTGCTGTGGTGGAATCATATGTGAAGATGCCACTCACAGATCCTCTTACAGGGCCAAAGAGGCCTGGGCCACTTCCAGCTTTTGAGGTACCCTTTAAAAAAATGACAACCTGTGAAAACAAAAGGAGGACAGCCCAAAAAGACTGATTGGAGTGTTGAACAAGGATTTGGTTCAAATCTCCAATCTGCCACGGAAGCTCACGAGGTGACCTTTTTGGCATAACCTGTCTCAGGGTTGTTGTGAGGATAAAATGGAGGAGACAATGGAAGCTGCTTTAGGTCCCTGTTGAGGAGAAAGGCAGGGTATAAAGAAGTCGATAAATAAAAAGAACGAGACATAACTTGAATATTCTTATCTTCATTTGAGTCCCCCTTTGAGTCTGATGAGTTGTCCAGATGGCCCAGCTTAGCCCGAGCTCATCAGATCTCAGAAGCTTAGTAGGGTCAGCTATAGTCAGTAAGTGGATAGAAGATTGCCAAAGACAAGCATGGTTGCCATGTGGAGGAAGTTAATGGCAAAACACCTTTGCTCCTCTCTTGTCTTGAACCCCTTGGGGTTGGGCTGGGGAGCTTGAGATCCTGGCCAAATGACCCTCCTTAATCATCATCATCATCATCATCATCATCATCATCATCATCATCATCATCATCATCATCATCATCATCATCATCATCGTAATTTATATACCACTCTTCAGGACAACTTAATACCCACTTAGAGTGGTTTACAAAGCATGTTATTATTATCCTCACAACAATCACCCTACGAGGTAGGTGGGGCTGAGAGAGCTCTGAGAGAGCTGTGACTGACCCAAGGTCACCCAGCTGGCTTCAAGTGGAGGAGTGGGGAATCAGACCCGGTTCTCCAGATTAGAGTCCTGCCACTCTTAACCGCTACACCAAACTGGCTTCTCACCTCCAATTGGCTGTAATCACTCAGGAGGGAAAAAAGAATATGAACACTGTGTTCTTTCTTTTTTGCAGAAGTCTTGGGAGGAATCAGCAAAAGGGAAGGGTGCTTTGGGGGACCAATACAAATCTTTTCATAAACCACAAATGCAACTTCTTTATACTAAGTAGGATCTGCCTGGCTCACCAGTGCCAACTCTGGCTGTCAGAGGCGGCTCTCCAAGATCTCAGGAAGAGAACGACCTTCCTGGCATCAGATGCCAGTGTGAATTTGGGGCTTTCTGTAGACAAAGCATGTGTTCTCCTTCTGAGCCATGCCCCCACATTTTCACCCCCACTTCCCTTTTGGCTCAGTCCCATCTTAAGCCTGATCCCAGCTCCATATGGCCAAGCATCAGCCCGTAGGCTGAAGCCCTTAGAAAGATCCCATTTTTAATTGCTTGCCGTCAAGGATTACAAAAGAAACTTTTTAAGCATTTCAAATAATTAAAGGGAATGCATGTTCAAATACGACTGTTAGCCAAGGACAATTTGATGTGATTAAACAGTTGCTCTAGCAGGAAGCTGGCCTTGTTCGCTCCTCCATCTGGTAGGGAAGCAATCGGATTAGATTTATGTTGCGTGCTTATTTTCTTCCTTGTAATAAAGTGGTGACTCTTGTTTATATTTCTCGTTATTACAAGGTGGCTAACAACTTTGCAAAATATATCGACCCCTGTTTTTAAAAGGAGAAGATTTAGCCTAAAAAAGAACAAAGCCAACCATGGGGATGGGGGAAGGGAGAACTTTCCATTACAGCCCTTAAATAAAGAAAATTACATTTCAAGTGGAATTGCTTCACGCTGGAGCTACCAGTAAGTTTCCTGGAAACTGTTCCCTAAAATGAGTTTTGGAAAATTAGGTTAGTATTGACTTAGTCCTTAATAGCTGGCTGTTACTTTCTTTTAAAAAATATATTTATTTGGTTGTTTTGGTAAAAGATTAAATTATTCTGAATAAGCTCCGAAGTCTGGACTTATATGAGGTTACATTTGCAAATATATACCCTTCGTGTGCTCCAAAACGTATTTCAAAGAATAATTTCCAAGGCTGGAAGGCTGTTGTGCTTGTTATAAAAGGCAAATAAATTGAGTTGATTTCTTAATAAGCATCTCACTTTCTATTTGTAACTTGTGCTGGGTTTTTTGTTGTTGTTGTTTTTCCAGCCCACGCAAAGGCCTCAGCAGTACCAGCTCAGATTTCTGTGAGGCAAACTGGCCATAGTTTATCAATGAGAAATTTTGAAGGTCCCCTCTTCGGCACATGTCAGCTGGCCTTGTGGTGATCTCAAAGGGCTGTATGGAATTCCAACGTCCCCTTGTTCTGTCCTCTTGATGGCACTGTAGCCTGACCACGATTCTCTGATTTCATATTAAAGATTGTCTCTGCACCTCTGGCAGTGCAAGACCTGAGGATTTATGAGGTTTTGAAAGCACAGACACTGCAGTGGCCTTTGAGGGTAAGAATGTCTGACCAAAGTCAGACCTTGATACAATGTTTAATACTTAACCAGCTCCGTTTCTTCGGAGACGTGGCAGAGAAGTGATCTGTGACTTCCTGTTTATAATGAGAACTGTTTTGTGGCCCTGATCCAAGAGTGTGATTGTTGAGTCTAGGGTTGCCAACCCCCAAGTGAGACCTGGAGATCTTCCAGAATGACAACTGATCTCCAGACTACAGAGATCCGTTCTCCTGGAGAAAATGGCTATGTTGGAGGGGTATGGAGGGGTCGACTCTATGACATTATGTACTGCTGAGGTCCCGTCTCTTCCTACTTCCCACCATTCCTAGGATCCACCCTCGGATCCCCAGGAATTTTCCAGTCCGGAATTGGCTAGCTGAGTCCTCCTGATCAGTTGAAATGGCTGTTTGGGGGGGGGAGGGGCAAAATCCTAGTTTGACAATTGTGATGGCAGCTTTTTTGAAGAGAACTCCTTGTTAATATCTCTGGTAGCTGGATCTGGGACAAGCACCCCACTGAAGCTGTTATGTGTTTTTAAGGTTTTGACATTTATCACAAAGGGTTGATTGGAACTACCCATCTGGTTTCCAATAGGCACGGATTGCTGCAGAACATCTATCAGCTATGGCACTGTGGCTTTATTCAAGTGTGATTAACTGTGTTTTGTGCAAAAAATGCTGGTTGGTGTACTAGACATGAGTAATAATTCCCTATTTGTGCATTGTGTAAGACATGAGCAAGGCTGTCAATAATAGGACATTTTGGAGGGCATTCATTCAGAGGATCACCATAAGTTGGAAGCCACTCAACAACAGAAAAATTCAGATGCATCTGACGTCAGATGCATCTGACGAAGAGAACTGTGGTTCTTGAAAGCTTATGCTACAGTAAAGTTGGTTAGTCTTAAAGGTGCTACTGGATTCTTTACTATTTTGCAACTACAGACTAACACGGCTAACTCTTCTGGATCTTGTGACAGGGAGGACATCTTCCCTACATGCGGTTTCTGGTCTTCTGGAGGATTAGAAGGGCTTGACTTTGGGTGAACTCACTTGATCAGGTTTGGCCCAGAGAATGATACAGAAGTACTCTACTTGCCCCCACAGTGGCCACAAATGCTGGTGCTATGCAACTCACTGTGGCTTACATGTTACAACAAACAACAGTTAATTCAAATCGTGGTTTATAAACCAGCTACAAATCCTATCTTGGAGTCCCCATTTGGGACCAGCCAACAAACTATTTTTAGTTGAACTTTTTTGCATTCAGACATCACAGCTGGTATTTGCTCACACTATGGTATTATTAACCATAGTTTCTTGTGACACATGAATGCAGTATGAGGCAAGTCCCTGCCTCATATTGCAGGGTTAATGAAAACAATCTTAAAGTTGCCTGGATTTTTTTCTTCGAAATGTACTACAGAAATGAATAACCATGTTAATAAAGCCCCGTGTAATATATAGTACCATCTCCATTCCAATTCCTTGAGCTTGCAGTAGGAGGAAGGCTGTTTTCATAGCAAAGGAGCTGATTTATTCTGTTTTAATTTGAAAGCATTACTTAGCGAGTGAATTTATTACCACCTCACAAACAAAGCAGCTGCAGAGACTAGGGTGGGGGGAGAGTATTGATATTTCTATCCATGCATGTGAGCAGAGAAGTAACAATGAATATGAAAGATCAATAAGAGAATAAAAGCTATTTAAACATGCTAAGCATTTTAATTAGCAACTTTTCGTCTCGGGGCTTGCATGCTTAGATAAGTGTTATGCACTCTGAATGAAAGCACAGCCGTCTCGAATCTCTGGAGCGGTTTGCTTCTTTCGAGGCCTCGCTTGTTTTGCTGTTTTTCTTTGGTGTAGTTACGGTTTGGGAAAACAGTGCTGGAGAAAGGTAGGGGAGGTATCTTGCCTCTGTATCTCTCTCTGGACCAAGTCTGGTCAACTGGTCACCCATCTGATCTTTCTAATTCCTCAAAAGACCTCCCCATCCTTTCTTGTTTGTTCCCCTTAAGACCAGGGACCACTTTCTAGAATGTGTGCGTGATCTCTCTCTTACTTCTTTTGATTTCTTCCTCAAAACCTTTGGTCCAACACCTTTTCCCTACTGACAGGAAACCCAAGTACCTGTGGCTGGAATTTTTCTTCCAGTCACATGCCATGGATTCACTGACTGATCTTAGTCACTGGTATGGATCCATCTTCCTTCAAGGAGCTTTCTTCTAGCCTAAGGAGTTAGCTTAAGTGGTCCTTCCATTGCAGGAAGAGCCACTTAAGATGAAGGTAGTCTTTTTAGGCTGGAGGAAGGCTTCAAACTCTGCTCACTGGCTTGGTAGGATAGCGGTAGGATCCATACCACTTTTTGTTTTGCCTCACATGAACGCATGAAGCAGTCTTATACGGAATGAGATGGTTGGATAATCTAGGTCAATACTGTCCATTCTCACTGGCAGCAGCTGTCCAGGTTTGGGGCAGAGGTCTTCGCCATCACCTACTACCTGAGCTTTTTAACTGCTTATGCCAAGGGGGTGGAACTGGGACCTCCTACATGCCAAGCAGATGCTCTACCACAGAGCCACAGTCCTCCTCTTACTGTTCTTCAGCTGTAAAGATGAGATTCTCCAAATGGTAAGACTGCAACATAGTGCTTATGTGTGCTGTTAGATGCATTTGACGAGCTTTTCTGCTTTTGGTATCTGGAGACTGTATGCTTGCTTGGAGCTCTAATTCCCGCTCTCTCCTTGAGACACAGATGAGTCTGAATTGTTTGAGCCTTGTCCTTCCCCTCCAGTCTTGCCTGCTGGACACTGGCCATAATTAACTGCATAAGGATGTCCCTAATTTCACCAAAAACTGTGACCTAGAGACCAATATACATGGGTAGGCTGTCTAGTTTTATGACTGCAAAACCCACTAAGTTCTCATTCAGTTTTGTTTCTCCATTACTGTTACTCATATGGACTTTGAAGTAGTTTTTCAAACATTTTGCAGAGGAGAACAATACGTAATTGTAATACCATTAATTTCATGCCAGGGATCACTTCAGGAGCCCACTCCTTCCCTGTTGCACATCGTTGAAGTCCCTTCACTGCCTGGCTGAATGCTGTGTCTATTTGACATGTAATATCCTAGTCTACTACTAATTTCAAAGTTAAGGGCACAATGGTTCTTTTGGTAGAAGCTAGAACAACACAATTGCCTTGCAATATGTGAAGCAACTGTTCAAAATATGCTTGGGCAGCTGCAGTAGGTGGAATGGTAGGATGTGTGCATAGCATTCGTGCACATGCATTTACATGGTTGTGCAGTTGAGATGGGATGCATCTACACAGCCAAGCACTAAGTTAGCTTCTATATACCCTGTGCAGGAAGCTGAACCCTAAAGAAAGATTATTCCAGCAGTTTGTATTAGGAAAAAGCATTCCCTGAAAAGCAAAACTGGAACAGTGATTTACTATAGACATATATCAGGAACACGGAGTATCCCTGATAAGCAGAGCCAAGTTAGAGAGTCTGTAGGTGCACATCAAAGAGCCATCAAATGGTGGCAGCCTTCATTTGGTCCCCTTGAAGTCTGTGTTAAACCATGTGTTTCTTAGGGCCAAGCTACACATGACGAATGACACTTGAACAGCAAGTGTATTTCTCCCTGTTCACTTGCCCTCCACTCAATCCACTTGCCGTTCAAGTGTCATTCGTCATGTGTAGCTTGGCCCACAGTGTTTATTCCCCTATTCTTTCTCCAAGGAGCTTAGGGCAGCCTCTGTTGTTCTGTGCTCCTCCATTTTTATCCTTGCAAGAGCCCTATGAAGTAGCTTAGACAGTGACTGGCCCAAAGTTCATGGCAGGGTGAGGATATGAACATGGGCCATGGACATTATAGACCTACAGTCTAAGCATGTGTTGTGCAACATGGTAGGAATGGTGAACTGCGTGGAGGGAGCCACAGTGGTGTAATTACATGACCTGAAACAGCCATGATAATAGTACTCAATTTTGTGTGCCGTCTTCTTCTGTTATTGGATGCAATTCTGCTAAAGCACTTCTGTCCTGATTACAATTTGTCCTTCTTTGTTCTAGGCTTCTTTCCAACCTGTTTCCTACTGGTTGCCATAACAGTGAGGTTTAGTCACACACAAGACCAAATATTTGAAAATAAGAGATGGGCCAAAAGGGGGGGGGGGGACCCAACACCTGAGATATTCATCAGACTATTGAAACCCTTCTGGGTTCTCAGGAAATTCCTCCAGTGTTGAGCAGAACCTCAACATAGATCCAATTTTAATTATTACTATTATTTATTTCTTTTACTTCATCGACACCCCGCCTTTCTTTCTATGGGAACCTAAAGCAGCTTACATCATTATCTTCTCCATGTTTATGCTCACAACAACCTCATGAGGTAGACAAGATTTGACTCCATTGGGACTTTAGAAACCAACACGATTTTTAGGGTGTAAGCTTTCTGAAGAAGAGAGCTCTGATTCTCAAAAGCTTACACCCTGAAAACCTTGTTAGTCCCTAAGGTTCCACTGGACTCAAATCCTGCCTTTTAACTGCAGACCAACATGGCTACCCACCTAAAACTACCTGTGATGTAAGTTAGGCTGAGTGGGTGTGACTGACCCAACATCATCAAGCAAGAACAAGGATTAGAACTGTGCTCTCCTAGATCAGACAGTCCAGCTACTAGACTGCACTGGCCCATTTTAGAAAAAATGAGACATATGGAACCCCTCTGAGAAATATCACTAGTTGAAGTTCTTCAGGCATTCCTCAAAATCAGTACAAAAATGTTGCTTGAGAAGTAACAACAAATGCTCTTAGAAGCTGGCTTTGGTTGAAAAATGCATGGAACCCTCTGATGAAGTTTGCAAGTCATATTGGAACTATTTTACCTTCTTTAAAGTTCTCATTAAATTTCCTTGTGGCTTTCTGTAGCAACTCTCTTTCTGGAGCCCATTTTATAGAACCATGGTACACCACCTTCTTTGGCTGCAAATTCAGCCCTTCACATATCTCCAGGTATCACATATTGTTGAGAAAGTCCTTTCTTTACGTGTCAGCTGTTGCCACTTATAATAGATGGTTGTGAGCCTGAGTGATCAGTGGTCTGACTTGCTATAAGGCAGCTTCATGGGTTCAAAACCTGAAAGTACTAGATACTGACTGCTAAAAGCTTAGAAACATCCATTTGGTTAACTTTGACAAAGGATGTGGAAAACAGGAAAACTAGAGTCTTGGTTTCATGTTGATTTGGGAAATCCATGGACCTTATCTTTTTTCCCCACTCCTGGCCTGTTGCCCACTGTCAAAGTGGCCACCATGGCAAGAGGTTTAGGAATTCCATGACACCCAAACAATATCATCCAGAGTTCCATGGAGTTCAAAGCTTCCAGGGTTTGTAATCAGGCTTGCAATTAGACTCAGGTTAACCCAAGGTGTGTTCCAATTTATCTGAGTCTGATTACAAGGTGAGGTGGGGTGGGGAAAAGGAAAGCACATCCCATCCTGGACAATGCTTAAAAATATGAGTGTCCTGTAAAAAGGCAGCACGTTGTCAATTTGACTTTTTATTATGGTTTTGTCTCTATGATTATTGTTGTTGTCACTTTTATTATTAGCGGTAGTGGTGATGGTGGTGATAGTAGTATTGTGGTGGAATCAACCCCTGTCCTCCCACTCTTCTGAGCAATGCTTGAGGGCTTCCTCCAAGGGTCCTTTGAGCATGGTTCAATCCACTCTGTTGTTGTTGTTGGACTGCTGCTGCTGCTGCTACTATGCAAGAGGGGCACATCTGGATTTTCTGCTTCAGGTACCACAATTTCTTTGACTGCCTTTACCCAAAAGCATATTCCACACCCAAAATGATGCCTGTTTCTGCATAAAACAGAGTTACATACAGAGTTCAATGGGTTCAGAAGGGAGTAACTCTGTGTAGGATTACATTTGTCTAACTTGTGTAATGTATTACAGCAGCAGAAATGTGGGTTCTGTTAGCAGAGAGCACGGAGACACGTTCTTATTATTCAAAGTAAATTAAAACCTTCTCTCGAACAAAAGGGTAGTGTTTTAAGATACCTGATGCCAGTTCATAACTAAAAAACAAAAATAATCGAGGCAGATTGTTTTCCACAGCTGTCTTGAGCGTAAATAAAATTGAAATGCCTCATTGCACCCTCAACAAATCCTGCATCAGAAGTGACATTTAAATAAATTATGCAAAGAGGAATTAGACTGAAGTTTCTAATAATCAAATGTTTTGCTTATTCTGCCTCAATGGCGCACCCCCCCCCTTTTCATTGTTTTCAATATTGCACAAATTGCATTGAAAGGTGGGGGGGGGGGAATAGGGAAATCTAAGGTACAGTTCTATTGGGACCACACAATTAAGTCATAACGAACTATTGCATTTTGTTCTTTAGAAGACATTATTAAACACCAAGCAGATAAACCATCGTGACAGATATGTTTAGTGTTATAAAATCCTGTTGATTTTGAACAATATAACCCTAGCTGAAATGTTGTGAACAGCTTGGAAAATTCAATCTGTGGGTAATGCAGAAGAAATATAAATGGAATAGAGGTATATTTTACTGTTCAAATGGCTCCAAGAGGCTAGGCCTGTGTGGGCTAGAGCCTTTACATAGAAAAGAATTCTGCCTCTGGATCCCAGTTGCTGGGGGACAAGAACTGCGGGAAGCTTTAGCTGCTGGGCCCTGCATGTTGGTCTTTCCAGTGATATTTGGATGTCTACCATGTGAAACAGGAAGCTGGCCTAGAAGGAACTTTGATCTGTTAATATAATAATGATAATGATAATGATAATGATAAAACATTAATTTATATACCGCCCTTCAGGATGACTTAACACCTACTCAGAGTGGTTTATAAAGTATGTTATTATTATCCCCACAACAAAATACCCTGTGAGGTGGGTGGGGCTGAGAGAGCTCCAGAGAACTGTGACTAGCCCAAGGTCACCCAGCTGGCTTCAAGGGAAGGAGTGGGGAATCAAACCCAGCTCTCCAGTTTAGAGTCCCACGCTCCTAATCACTACACTAAATTGACTGCCCTGTTCCAACAGGGCTCTGGTCATGTTCTTGGACGGCATGAATCAAACAACGAAGGTCTTAGAGCCAAACTACAAGTGACGTCTTACACAGGTTGGACACTAGTCGGCTTCCCTCAAGTTTTGATGGGAAATGTAGGCATCCTGGTCTTGCAGCTGTAATGGAGAGTCAAGCTGTAAAACCAGGGCACCTACATTACCCATCAAAACTTGAGGGAAGCTGACAAGTGTCCAACCTGTGTAAGGCGTCACTTGTAGTTTGGCTCTTAGTCTAAGGGCATGGAAGCCTAGATGACAGTCATTTTGCTGCCAAAAAATATGAGAGTCACTGGCTCCAAAAACATTGGAGCCCAGCTTCATTTGACAACAGGAAATACGTGCCGTGTTTCCTAACATTTACAGTGTCTCAATTTTTATTGGTGCAATTTGTGTGTGTGGGAGCATACCAAACTCCCTACTGAAGGTTTTTATGATCCGTCTACAAGATTGATTCATTGTGTGCAGCAATCATTACCGATCATATTATTATGAATTGTTGTTGTGAAAGATTATTTCATTCATTCATGTATATTATTACAAGCAAGCGGGGTCTGGTTAAGAAATTATATGGGCTTCTTAATATTATCAAGCACTTTGTCAGGGGTAAGCTTGTCATTTGCCTGCTGACAGTGGATGATCCCCTAACCTCATCCCCCTGCCATCAATTATTTGAGGAGTGGGAAAAATGAGAGGGAGATAACACCAATGGTGATGCTCTAGGAATTTCTGTCATCTCTATGGTAAAGACCATAGAATTTGAATGGATTCTTACAGCATCACCTAAAAGTGATATCTCATCCTCAAAACTGCCAGAAAAAGTGACATCACATCCTCCATGATGCTCTAAGAATTTCTTTAATCTCTATAGTTTTTACCATAAAGATTGCAAAAATTCCTAGAGTGTCACAGATATAATATCCCTTGAAACGCCACCCTCCCCAGGCAGCACCCCAGAAAAATCCCAGTATTTGCCAGCACAGGGTTGGCAACCCTAGACGGCAGGTTTCAGGCTTGAACAAAGTACCTCCTGGTCTGAGACCTAAAACATAACAAACCAGTCAGTACTGTGTACGAAGCTGCCTTATAGTGAATCAGACGGTTGGTATCAAGGTTAGTCTTGTCTACTCCAACTGCCAGCAGCTCTCCAAGATTTCATGTACAGGTCTTTGACATCACCTGCTACTGAAGCTTTTTATTTGACATGACCAAGGATTGAACCTGGGACCTTCGTCAAGCAGGTGCTCCACCATTGAGTCAGGGCTCCCCTCCAGATCCAGGTTCTAAAGATTCTTCAGACACTAAAGGGAGTGGCAATATACAGCCTTGGCTCCTGTAAGTGGCAGGCAGTAGGATACTTCTAGATTGGCCACATCTCATATAAATATTGAGCTTCTAATCTCACCTAATCAGCAGAACACGAATCCCCAGCTCCAATCTGGATGAACAAATGCCACTATTTGTAAAAATATTTTTATTTTTATTCATTTATATGTTTGACAGGGGTTGTGGTTCTGTTTTCCGCTGTTCACTTTTTAAATGTGTTTGTTTGGGCATAGTTGGACTTCATTCCCTAGTCTTTTGCATGCAGTGCCCAACACGGTCTGGTAAGAAATATGAACCTGTTAAGTGGAGAACTTTCCGCTGTTGTTTTTCATTTTTCCTGAACACATGATAAGAAACTCAAGCCTCCCTTAAGGAAACAAATGTCAGATAGACCTTTTGGAATGGCATTATATTTCTGACACGGAAACAGATGCTGACTCACCACCGATCTTCAGAGCCTCTAGTATTCCATCTCCCCCCACCCTCTGAAATCCTATTGTCAAAATTTACACGCTGGTCCCCTTTCTAGGTGGTTGCATTTGCCTGAGATCTCATCAGAAAACTTCTTGACAAATCTGCTGGGAGAATACCATGACAATTAGGACACCGGTTTCCCAATGTATGCCGTCAGCTTGAATGCTTTGCTCAGAGGAACGGGCGACTTGTAAATGTCACAGCCAAAGCCTAGACATTTATTAGTTTAAAGCTGACACACTTTTGCTTTCCAGTAAGTGGCAAGAAAATGTTTTTCACTATCACTTGAGACATTTAAAACTGTGGTAGATTGGACAAAGTGCTATAAAAAAACAATTCCGCTCAGTAGCTCACCTTGCAGCAGGTGCAGAGGGGATAAGCAAGATGAACTCATTAGATACTCAACTCCTTCTCTGCCTGCAGCTTCTTAAAAAGCATTTTTCTGCCATCTATGATAAGTACTTGTAAGCATATCTAGAAGTATAAGAAGCAGAACAATATGGACACCCATCAAGGGATGCAGAAACAAAACCATGGGCCTTGAAAGCCACCACCAAAAAGGGCTTGGTGTGCTCCACAACTAATAAAATTGCATCATGGAAGAACTTACAGAGCTACAGTCCTAGAGGCGTGTGACAGAATGGGCATTAAGTGCAAGGATTACCTACTGTTGCATCCAAAGAGAGGCAGGTAGAGAGTTAAAAACAACTGTTTGAAGGGAGGGTGAGTAATATACTTCTTTCTGTGATTGACCAGCAAGAAGGCAACAAATTGGAGCTGACAGGGTTGTCAGGGAGAGTTGAAGCTTGGAATCTGCCTCGGGAAGGTCAGACTGAGATTCCTGTATGTGAGGAAAAGAAGGAAAAAGTTTGCCCTTGCTGTAACAGCTTATGATTGATAAAAAGCTTTTAGTTGAAGAGCTAAAGTGGAAAAGCCAGCAGCACTAATATTACTCAGACAAGCTAGAACTGGGAATGTGTGGTTGGCAACGGAAGTTGGTCATAAGTTTGTACACCTAAACTTTAAGGTAAGATCAATGAAGGAACTTTGCTTACAGTAACTTAAGTCTGAAAACATCAACCTCTCACATCTAAGAATTCTAAATATTTGAAACTGAGCTATAAGAAGATTATTGTGCCTCATGCTAATGAAGTACTCTGATCAACAAACTAAATTTACCTCAGCTTTCCTTTCCCTGCCTACCTTCTTACCAACCCTCCCCAATGACTAAATCTGGTGGGGTTTTTTGAACTTTACTTAGCCTCTAGTGTTATTTCATTTTAAAGGAAGTGTGGGCCTCTCCTTTCCCCCTACTTAAACTTGGGCTGGGTAATAAACCAACTATATATATGTGCTTGGAGTGTGGGACAACAGGAACTCTAAGGGCCAAGCTACAAGTGACGAATGACACTTGAACAGCAAGTGTATTTCTCCCTGTTCACTTGCCCTCCACTCAATCCACTTGCCGTTCAAGTGTCATTCGTCATGTGTAGCTTGGCCCTAAGTTACACCCAAATACACGTTACCTAAGGCTTCCCAGCCCCAGTAAAAAAACCCCTCATTGGTTTCAAAGGGAAAAATTACCTCATCATGTGGTAGGGTTGCCAGGTCCCCCTGTACTCCCAGTGGGAGGTGGAGGACCTGGCACCTGCCTGCTATGTTATCTTTCCCAGGCTCATGCAACGATGTCACTTCCAGGAAGTGATGTCATTGCACAGGCAGGGGCTACCCTGGGAGCACTCGCACACTCCGGGGGGGGGGCTGAATTGGGCCCAATTCAGCTTGAATCAAGCTGGATCAGGCCTCTGCAGAGCACAGGAGTGCTCCTGCACTCCACAGTGGCCCAATCTGGGCCAATTCAGGCCTGAATCTGAATCAACCTGTAATGGGGTACTGCAGAGTGTACCACGCCACCCAAGAGTGAGCCCCTGGGAGTTCCCCTGCTGGCCAGGTAAGAGGGGGCAGGGGTGCCTCCCCTGCTGGCCAGGTAAGGGGGGGCGGGGGTGGGGGGTGGGATTGGGGGACTGCTGGCGACCCCACAGTGTGGGGAGCAGGGTCAGCCTGCATGCTATAAGGTGGAATAGGCCTTATTGACCAATCAGGCATACATGGGCATCAGGGAGTTCATATCTTCAGAAGCTCTGAATTAGGAACTTCATAGCTGCAAATTATCATTTACCTTCCCAGTAGGTTCCTAATTTCTTACTTTCCCCTACCCATATCTTCACAATGCAAGCAACAAAGTCTAGAAAACTGGATTACAAACAAGAATTTAACCACTTTTTAAACAGTATTTACATATTTCATGACTTGATACCACTGGACTTGCATGACTCTCTCAGGCCCAGCCTCTTGCTACTGTTCAACAGCACACAGCAGTCACCCCACAAAAGCCAGTATGGTGTAGTGGTTAGTGTTTCAGACTAGGATCTTGAAAAAACCAAGTTCAAATCCCTATTCTTGGAAGCTCACCAGATGACTGTGGGTTAGTTACATGTTCTCGGCCTAAACTACCTCATGGATTTGTTATGAGGATAAAATTGGGGAAAGGAGATTGACGTAAACTGTTTTGGTTCCCCATTGTGGAGAAGGCAGGGTAAAAATGAAGTAAATAAACACCAGTATAGCAAAGGGGGGGGGCAGATAAAAGGTAGGTTGGTGAGAGGGTGAGAAGTAGAAAAAGAAGCAAGAAAAGGTGAGAATATGAGAGTTTCCAGGAAGAGGGAAAGAGGTAATAGTGTGGAAACATGGATATAGGGAAAAGCGAGGTCCCCCACTACACAACTGGGCCATAGTTTTCCTGGGTACAGTTTGGAGGTGGGGGCTGGAGATCTCCTGTAATTATAACTTAGACAACAGAGAAAAGTTCCACTGGAGAAAATGGCTGGTTTGGAGGTTGAACTCCATGATATTATATCTTGCTGAGGTCCCTCCCCAAACCCCAACTTCAACAGGCTCCATCTACAAATCTCCAAGAATTTCCCAGCCTGGAGTTGGCAACCCTAGTATGGCAAGAGGGAAAACTGAATACAGGGGGAATATAAAAGTAGGTTGTCTGGTAAGTGGGAAGGAGAGAAGGCAACAGGAAAATGGGAGAGGGTACAGAGGTTTTCAGGGAAAGGAAAGAAGAAACAGAGTAAAACAGTTAAATGTGGGTACAAATTCTTTGATAACTTATATACCGATAACATAAGCTGGAAAGGTCCCTCTTGGAGAGCCAGTCAAGAAAATGGAAGATATATTGTCGAAGGCTTTCACGGCCGGAGAATGATGGTTGTTGTGGGTTTTCCGGGCTGTATTGCTGTGGTCTTGGCATTGTAGTTCCTGACGTTTCGCCAGCAGCTGTGGCTGGCATCTTCAGAGGTGTAGCACCAAAAGACAGAGATCTCTCAGTGTCACAGTGTGGAAAAGATGTAGGTCATTTGTATCTACTCAGGAGGGGTGGGGTTGAGCTGAGTCATCCTGTAAGAGTTTCCCAGGGTGTGGAATGCTAATGGCGGGAGGCTTCACTGTATCCTGAGGAGGTTCTTTTGCATATGGATTGGTACTTGATGTGCTAATCTTCTCTGCAGGGCTATTGTCGGGGATAGAATGTTTTGTTAGCCTGGTGTTTTTCAGAACTGGAAACCATGCTCTGTTCATTCTTAAGGTTTCTTCTTTCCTGTTGAAGTTTTGCTTATGCATGTGAATTTCAATGGCTTCCCTGTGCAGTCTGACAAAGTAGTTGGAAGTGTTGTCCAGTATTTTGGTGTCCTGGAATAAGATGCTGTGCCCTGTTTGAGTTAGGCTATGTTCAGCCACTGCTGATTTTTCAGGTTGTCCAAGTCTGCAGTGTCTTTCATGTTCTTTTATACTTGTCTGGATGCTACGCTTTGTGGTCCCGATGTAAACTTGTCCACAGCTGCAGGGTATACGGTATACTCCTGCAGAGGTGAGGGGGGTCTCTACTGTCTTTTGCTGATCGTAGCATCTGTTGATGCTTTGGTGCTCATGTCTCCGTCTCAAGTAGGACCAAAGACTGTTGATGGGAAGCAGTTCTGGGAAGGGAGACTTATATTCTAATTAGAGATGGGCATGAACCAGGAAAAAAATGAACCATGTGGTTCGTGGTACATCACATTCCATGAACCACGAACTTTCACAAACTTGCCCTGGTTCACGAATTGGTTCATTTTGGTTCATGAAAATGTCACTTCTGGGCCAACAGACCACTACTTCCGGGCCAGCAGAAGGTCTGCAGGAAGTCCATCCCTTGTTGCCTAGGAAACAGGCTGTCTGTACTGATGACCTGAAAAATGAACTAAATGGACCAGCCTAAAGTTCGTGGCGGTTTGTCAGAAATGGGATTTGACGAACCACTAGTTCAAGAGCCACGAACCGGTCTGGTTTGTCACAAACTTTGATTCATATTTCGGTTTGTGCTCGTCTCTAATTCCAATCATAAATTTGTAAAGGAAAGGACAATAAAGACTGTAATTGAATATATATAACCAATCACATATGTTCTAATCGCTTCAGTATCTTATTGTGGCACTTATGAATGTAAATGTGCAGTTCAATTCTCTAATCCAGTCCAGTTTGGGGATGCCCAAGATTGCTCTACATATTGTTTGATATTGCTCTAGCACTGTCCTATAACAATAATTTATAACTGGACTTTACTGTATGGCAAGACAATCTGGGAGGTAGCTAATTGCTCTAGTGCAACCATAGTACAACCATCAATGGCACGTATATGCAGCACAAGTCCTGTTCAAATAGGAATCCAATCCAATAATCCTTTTTGCTTCTTGCAGTGTTATGGAATGACTAGTTTCAAGTTAGGCATTCTTCTAAAGGTCAAGGAACTGCTTTTTATTTGAAAGGGTTTCACAAATACTGTCTCTGTCATAGACTGATGTGAAATCACAGTAATTCAAAAGAACAGGCACAGATTTGTGTAGGTATTCTGCCAGTTCTATGTCACAGGTTTCCCTTGGACTATCTTGGGGAAGAAATGAAATTCAAATTGAACCTGACTGTAAAAGGAAAAAAATCGAACTGCACAGGCCTCTAAGAATTGGGGGAAACATATGGAAAATGCACACCCAAGGTATCTGAAGGACAAAAACTAAAATAAATAAGAAAACTTCCATAAGGTAGAACTACAAACAGGACAAGTAGGTATTTGCTTTGTGTGTGTGTGCGTGCGTGCGTGCGCGCTTATGATTGCAGCTGCATTTTATTTTTTTCCTTGTCATTTTACTGGAAGCCAAGATTGTGACGTTGCCACGAACCTGTTGCTGGTAACACGAATCTCAGGAGATTGAACTTTTGCTGCTATTGAGAAAATTCTTGCATTTAGGAATAAGAGAATGTATGAAAATAGGTAGCTGTGGATAACTTCACGCTGATGCTTAGAGCCACGTGTTGTAAGAGTGACCAATGTAATGGATGAGTCAGGATTCAAACTCACTTCCCCTTTAAGGTATTTATTACAGCTGAATCCTGCCTTTCCTCCAAAAACCTCGGAATAGCACCCGTTGCACCCCCACCCCACCCCACATTTATCTTCCCAACCAAGACTTTTCTTCTGCGAAGGTACTCAGTTTGACTCAATGCAGGAAGCTGCAGTCTCCAGCTAGCAAGATCTGAGCAAAGCTGTTAATGATAGGATATTTTGAGGGTCATTAATTCATAGGGTCACCAAGTCAGAAGTGACTTGATGGCACATCACACACACACATACTCACACACTGGTACTGAGTGCCAGCACCTTTTTAAAGGCTCTCCCAGGTCCTGATCCTGAGCACCATTCTACCCCACTCAGCCAGAGAGAGTGGACTCACAGGAACAGCCTAGTGGGGATCTGCAGAGGGAGGCGGGAATTGGGGCGACCTTATATATGAGTACTGGAATGTTTTTTGAACAACAACAAAGCACTGCTCCCAACTAGAGATGGGCACAAACTGAAATATGAACCAAAGTTTGGCATGAACCGGGCTGGTTCATAGTTTGCAAACCGACAGTTCATCAGGGCCCATTTCTGATGAACCATCATGAAATTTAGGCTGGTTCGTTTGGTTTGTTTTTCAGTTCATCACTGCAGATAGTTTGGCGCCAATCAATCAGTTTCCTAGGCAATGGAGGATGGGCTTTCTGCAGATCTTCTGCTGACCCAGAAGTGACATTCTGCTGACCCAGAAGTGTCTCTTTGCTGGCCCAGAAGTGATGTTTTCACGAACCAAGTGAACTGGTTCGCAAACTGAGGCAGATTCATGAAAGTTCGTGGTTCATGAAATGTGATGAACCCCCCCACCCCCACCCCGCTGGCCTGGCCAGCAGGGGAAACCTAGGAAACTGATTGATCGGCGCCAGGCCTTTGATTCATTTTTTGGTTCATCTCTACAGACAGCCTGGCGCCGATCAATCAGTTTCCTAGGCAAAAAGGGATGGACTTCCTGCAGTCCTTCTGCTGGCCCAGAAGTGACAATTTGCAGACCTGCATGTGACGTTTTCACGAACCAAACAAACCACTTCACGAATCAAGGCAGGTTTGTGAAAGTTTATGGTTCGTGATTCGTGAAATGCGATGAACCATGAACTGCATGGTTCATTTTCCCCTCAGTTTGTGCCCATCTCTGTTACAAGCTTTGACTCTTGCAAGCTGGAAATCTTGTTGGTCTTGAAGGTGCTACTGGACTTGAATCTTGCTCTTCACTGCTCAAGCTATTATTGCACCATCATCAGATAAAACTGTATTCAGATAAAGCATTGTGGGAGGGTGAGGAATGTTGGGTAGTCTAGGGAAGAGGAAGAATTGGTGTTGATGGGGCCATGTACATCTCTTTTGTGTCCATGCAGGAATTTAAAATGGTCTTGGTTCATCTTGCAGTGGAGCAAACACACTTGATATTGTTTTATTAAAAGCTCACCCATCTGCTTTTGGCCTCATCTCTAGACAGAACGGGGTCTCCCGCAGCTATGCAACTCCCATAATGTCTAGTTAGCTTCTTAGTATAGGCAACAAACAGACAGAAATTTGGCTTGATTGCTTCTATTGTTCTTCTCCCTGGTAAAAACAACAACAACAGCAAACAAAATGCTAAGCAGAATCATACAACGTTTTTGGTGCTATTTCACTTAACAAATGGTAACCTTTATCATTCCAATGTGTCTATTTAAGAAGCTACACACAGAGATCTAAAATAGGTGATGACGTCAAGAAACCGCTGAGCATTTCTTTTTATATTGTTGTATTAGTGCAATTTATTTACTGTGAAATGCCCACCTTATTGAATCTTATTTTTCCATGCAATTGGCACAATAAAATGCCCACCATTTGACTTGAACAAATAGCATAATGCTATTGTCTCCATAAGGAAGATTGTTCTATGTAGGGAAGATGTAAATAGGAATTCAATCATTATTTCACGGGCAGATGGAAATTATAGAATCACATAATGGTCAAGTGAGTCATACCAGAACCTATTCTTATATTGTCATTTCCCTGTAATTTAATATCATTGTAATAACAAGGAAACAAGAATGCATGCACACATACATTTTTTCCTCACTCACATCTGGCATAAAAAATATTATGGCTAAGATATTACTTCTTTCAAAGTTATTTGCTGGTCTTGTTTAGGCCTGGAGGAAAGACTACAGCCCAGATGTGATAATGGGTAACCCTAGGAATTGCAGAACTCTATGGTAAAAACTCTATGGTTTTTACTCTATGGTAAAAACTCTATGGTTTTTACTCTATGGTAAAAACTCTATGGTTTTTACTCTATGGTAAAAACGCTATGGTTTTACCATAGAGTTTCCAGAAATTACTAGAGCTTCCCCTTGTCACTTCCGGGTTATTCCCAGAAGTGACAAGCCAGTGACTAGGCTAGAGTCTTATTTTTATTTATTTTTCTCTGACTACTGCCTCAAGCAGCAGCAGGCAATAGAATAAATTTTCTGGAGATTGCCTCCCATCAGCTTGCAAATGGTAAGCCTAGGAATTTTCTATTTTGGTGCCCATCCTGCCCATAATAACTCCAGTTCAAGGATCTAGTGAGGAAATTGTTTCTCTCTGGAAAGCAAGAACTTGCCCTCTTGGCATAGTACCAATGATGGAAAGTATACCATATAAACAGGGCCATAGAAATAGGGCTACGTCTCAGGAATTTGGTTCCCTTACGAGACAGACAGCTGACCCCCAATGGACTGCTGCAGCCTTGACCAATATAAATAAGTGAGCTTTGAAATGGAATGTGTCAAAACACATTTGGCAACCAAGTTTTGATTTCAGAATCCTAGCTCTGGTGTATAAAGTGGCAGTGGCTAATATGCAATGAAGAAGCAGGGAGGGATGGCTTGACCCTTTCTTATCTCATGGGTTTTCCCTCTGCAACATTTTCCTCCTTTTTTCCACTTGAATATTATACATGCTTTGGAGTCCAGGATAAGGAAAAAGTGGCAGGAGGCAGGGAGTTGGGTAGGAAAAAATAGCGGAGGTGGGGTTCTGCACTTCTCCAAGCCACCACTCCCTCGTGCCACAATTTTGCAGGTAATTGGCAAACACGGGGGATAAGATAGCAAGATTTTAGCCTAGTGGTGCCTTAGAGACCAAGAGATCTTGTTGGTCTCTAAAGTGCCACTGGACTAAAATCCTGCTGTTCTATTGCAGACCAACACGGCTACCCACCTAACTATCCACAGGGGAGAGGAAGCTCACGTCATTCTGGCCTTTGCTTTTGATCTCTTTGCAAATCTCTACCATAGCCTTGTCAAGTGTTCTTTCACAACCATGAAGGCTAAAAATAAAAGTGAAGATTGTCCCGACTCTAATAAATGCTGGCATGCCACGTCAAATATTTAGGAGTCATGGGGATTTTGGACTATGTTGGTCACTACTGCTTTAACACAATAAAGGAAACCGGTATATGCTCTCCTCTGATTCATTTCATTGTGCCATCACTATAAAGCTGCTATCAGAGCCTAGGATCCTTCATTTCATACACAGTAGGGGCTCTATCACATTACAATGAAACTTGATGTAGTGTTCCTGGTATTGTGGAAATATATATTCCAATCATACTGGGAGCCTAGCATCTGAAGAAATAGATTTACCAAATTAATGTTATGCAATGCATGCAATCAGGCATTTTTTTGCTCGTATAAAGGACAGCGATCTCTGCTTTAATGCCCCCGGGGTCCACTTTAATAAACACTGAATACCAGCCAGGCATTTTCTTGAGTTTTGTTGTCAATAAATACCATCTGTGCACGAAGCACACAATTCAGGAGAGATGCTGATTGTAAGTAAGATCCAGTGCATTATTCTGCTGGCGCTCCAACTTGTTTGGCCTTCAAAAGGATAATGAATTTTTTATATACTGCTTGAAGAATTATATTAGCACTTTGTTTAGGCTTAATAGAAATACTAGATTCTCTCCATCTGAATGGAAAATCATTGACTAAGGAAATGAACACAGTGAGGTCATGTCTTTTACTCCTTTTGAAGAGTTGCAATGAAAAAAGGCCGTGGAAATGAAAGGGGGAAATGACTTCCTTTAACGTCTCCCAATTGTTTAATTTCTCCTTGATTTTGTTGTATCTGAGCAATCTTTTCATTTCAGATCGACATATTAAAAGGATGGTGGCGAGGGGAGGTGTGTGGGGGGGACACACACCTCCTGGAAAGACAAAGCTTGAATATTGATATTCTATAAGCACATATTTTCCTGTCTTGCGTCCATAAGCAGTCACATTTTTCTACTATAACCACTTCTAAATTGTTTTCTGAGAGCACATTAGTGTGCAACTAGAATAGCGCCCTTCAACCTTTCCATTTCTCAGACTCATCTTTAACTCCAAAACAACATCCTGGTACCCACTTAGCTACAAGCACTTTACAGTCACATGATGGGAAGAGAGGGAGCTAGAATTATGACCTCACCAGACTCAAGGTGAGAACTATGGCCATAGAAAACAGAAGTTGAATGTCAAATGGTATACCATAGTGAGCGACAAGCCAAAGGTCTGAGCTATAGAGGAAGCTACTCCACCTATGACCTGACCTTACTGTGCCAACATTCCTCTGTATATGTGCAAAGAAAGGCAGACGGTGACACCTTTGCTTACCATCACTGCCAAAAATCTTTCTCCCAAGTAACAACAATAATTTCTCCCAAATAACAACAACAGTTCTTTAGAGGGCTTGGGAGGGACCACCAAGGTGAAGCTCCAACCCATGAGTTAAAGACCACTGCACTAGAAGAACAGGAGCGTGTATGAAGAATGAAGCTACCACGTTGCGGGCATCTACCCCTCAATGTCCTGCAAAGTGGGTAGTCCCTACACAGCACTGTTCCCCAACCTGTTCTCTTTGCTGCTGTATGGGAGGGCGTAAAGATGCACCAAGTTTCCCCTGAAATATTTATGCCCTACCTTTCTGTTTACTGTCATTTGAGGCAGTTAATACACTATGAGCAAAATCAGATACTAACATGATAAATATGGGAAAAAATCATGATACAATCAAATTAGCATGGGAATGGCATCAGAACATGAAAAACAACAACAAAAAACCTATGTATAATTTACCCATGCCCAACTACCTTCTGAAACAAACAACAAAGTCGGGCCTGTACACCAAGCCCTATGAGGAAAGACTGAGGAAGCTGGGAATGTTCTGTCTGGAGAAGAGGAGGTTGAGGGGAGACAGTATTGCTCTCTGTCACTTAGCTGTCACTTAGAGGAGGGAAGGGAGCTGTTCCTATTAGCAGCAGAGGATAGGACACAAAACAATGGGTTTAAACTACAGGAGGGAAGGTACCGACTGGCTGTTAGGAAAAACTTCTCGTTAAGAGTAATTCAGCAGTGGAATCGGCTGCCAGGGGCTGTGGTGGGTTCCTCCTCATTGGCGGGATGAATACTTGTCAGAAATGCTTTAGGCTGGTCCTGCATTGGGAAGAGGGTTGGACTAGAGAGTCTGTAAGGCTCCTTCCAACTTGATGGTTCTATGATTCTAAGTCTTTACAAGATAGTAGAAGGTGAAGGGTGAATGGACATAGATGAGCATCTTGAAGAATAGAATTCCAAAAAGATCATGCTGGGAGAGCAGAAAGCTTCAAATTTTTGAGATGGAGGGATGGGAATGGCTGACAGGATGGACAGCAACAGTAGCCCACCAAAGCACCAGCCAGACAGGAGGCATCTGAAATCACTCCACTCCCTAATAAATAAGGATAGATGAACTCACATTCTAGCTGTGTCTGGCGACGCCGGCCTTTTGTCCACCCTCACCACCAGCCCTGCAGCAGCAGGCACCCCCTTTAGGCCCTGCAGCACAGCCTCTGGCAGTACCTCAGTTGCAGGAGCCCCTCCAGGCCTCCAGGCCTCTCCCACCCTTAGGCCAGTTGCAGCTGACGCCCAGGCACAACTCTGGGGAACAGCCTGCAGCCACTCGGCAGACTCACCTGTCTCCTGCAGTTGCCCAGATGGCTCCGCTTCATCCAGGCTCACAGGAGGTTGCCATCAGCACAAGTCAGGCAGGTGCAGGCCCCAAGATGCCAAGGGAGCCACTGGGGAGGGTTCAGAAGCAGCAGGGGAGCCAGGCAGAGAGCAGACCAAATGCCACACCCTAGGTGGGGATGGAGTGGGTGGGGCCAGGAGACTGCAGAGTCTACCCAGCCCTCCTATCAGATAGGCTGGGAGCAGGGCCAGTCAGGGAGACGGGGTGACGATTGGAGCCAGAGCCAGGGAGGTGGGGCCAGGGGCGGCCTTTAAATTCAGGTTCCTGTGAAGGCTGAGGAGGATTTTGCAGGGAGAGATGGCTGGAGTGTGCTGCTACTCCCAGGGCAGGAGAAGGAACAAGGTGGTACAACCCCCTTCCCTGCCCATCTGAGGCCGGAGGACACCTGCCTGGAGAGCTGGTAGGATGGCAGGCCATCAGAAGAGGGCGCCAGTGAGGGAGGATCCTCACAAGCTGTATCTGAAGAAGTGAGCTGTGACTCACGAAAGCTGATATCCAACCACGAATTTTGTTAGCCTTATAAGTGCTACTGGACTCTTGCTCTTTTCAGGTGGCATCTTAGTAGATTAAAAGACCAGCCTGTCTTCCCACCACTACCCTTAGGTGAGGGGTAGTGGCAGGTTCACTAAATCAGTGCTGAATCACAGTAGACTCTTGCAGGCATTCCAAGCTCAAGGTCCAAAGTCACAGGTTTAATTCCTGGCATCTCCAATTAAAATTGCTTGATGTGAAAGACCTTGGGCTGAGACCCTGGAGAACTGCTGCCAGTAGTAACAGGCAATACTCACCTTGACAAACCAATGGTCTGAGGGCCTGGGCACCTGTGCTCTAAACTAGACATGGGCATGATCTGAATTACAATTTTTTAAAAAACCTGATTTTGGTGTCTGCGCCATCGTGACTCAGCTAATCGGTTCTGTCCATGACAACCGATCCAGCAGTCGGGGGTTTGCTTGTTCGGGACTTGATCGGATATATTGGTTTCTGTTCGGAATTGCAGACATGTTGGTGCTACTAATTTATTCCCGGGGCAACGGAGCTAGGGGAATGAGCTGTGTTTGCCCTCCTTCTGTCGCCCTTGAAACACGAATGGAAGCCCAGCTTTCCTTGATTAGCAGGCTTCCTTCCAACCACAGAGCAGCAACACAGGGGAGGGAGGGGGAAGGGGGTGTTCTGAAGCCATGGGCACAAAGAAAAGGCAAAAGGCAGTGCGGGGAGCTGGGAGGCCGCCTGCGCCATTCACCTTTCTCCAGGACAAGGGGCGCGCGGGCAAGCCGGCCACCCCTTGTCTTGAGGGGCAGGTGAACGGCATGGGCAGCTGCCGAGCCACTTGCACTGCCGCCAGCTCCACAGTGCACTGAGACAGCCAGCTTGCTGCATGGGGGGGGGGGGGGGTGACCCAGGTGTGCACGCGCAAGAGCCTGACTACGGTTGCCCTGGGCTCTGGCAACCATAGATCTGGCCCTGGGAATGTCCCCTCCCTGAGGGGAGGTGGCTCGTTGCTGGGTTAAAAACTCCCCCCCCTCTACTCTACGTGTGTGGCCACTCATCGCCGCCTCCCCCTGCCCGCCGGGCCTGGTGGCCGCTGCCACCAACCACCATTCCTATATCGCTGGAAACAGCAGGGTGCCCTCCCGCTTTGGCCTTCCTGATTCCGGACCGGAAACAGGACTTGATTGGTTAGAATCGGTGGCCTGCGTTCGGCAGCGGCCCGGATCCACGAACGGCTTAATCGGTATTATTTTTTGGGTTCGTGCCCATCTCTAAACTCATGTGTGATTGGGGGGAAACCCCAGCTCTACTTGGGTTTAGCATGTGGCCTCGTTCACCTTCAAAATGGTTTGAGGGAAGGGAAAAGGACTTCCATGTGCATGTGCAGAAGCAGGAGCAGCTTTGCCTGTCCCTGTTTACATCCAGTGCACTTTCACAGATAAAACAGAGCCATGCGGGTGGGCTCCTTCTCTTACTTCCTGTCCCATGCATCTCCTGGGAAAACACAGTGAAAAGTAAAAGAAAAAGCGTGCTGGATGGAACATCAGGAGTCAGGACAGACTAAGGCGCTCCTGCCTCTCTGCACACAAATGGAATCCTTTTCCTTTCCATCATTTTGAAGGGGAGTACAGTCACTTGATAAACTCAAGCAGAGTTAGGATTCCCCCAGTTACTCGGGATGCCAGCCCACTGGTGGGGGGGGGCAGGGGATCTCCTGCTTCCACTTTTGCCTTCTGGCCCCACTCATCAGGCCAGTGAGGGAGAGGAGGATGGGGGAAGTGGGCTAGGAGCCACTGGAGCACGTGGTAAAATGGCACATGCACACTCTGGAGGCTCCAATGATGTTATTTCCAGCTGAAAATCTGAAGCTACCGGTTCCCCACTGTTAAGGTAAGGGGTGATAAGTAAATTGTATGTTGGCCCCAGAAACTTCAGTAAAGGATTCCATGTTTGGGACTTTAGCAGAGTTTATCATTTAGCAGTGATTATAGGTGGTTGTGAGCTGGTTCTGCTGGCTGGTGTGTGTGCAGGAGAGAAAATAACAAAGCACACACTTGTTTATATTTAGAAAGGAAATAAGGGTTCTTTATTGTAGGAACTCCATACTCTGATAGGAAAGGAGGAGAGACCAATCCTATTTACTTATCTAGTACAAGGATGGACATGGATGCTAGGACAAGTCTTGCATCTATGGTTCCAAGATGGAGGAAGGAGAAGGAGATGGTGTCTAGAATAAAGCCAGGAAGAGAAGAGAGTGAGAAGGAGGATGTGGAGGAGGCTGTCCTGAGAATAGCAATCTACATATCAAAGGGATAGTTAGAACAGTAAACAGTAAACAAGATGCCCTGACTGGCTTAGAAGGCTTCACTTTGGTGATGGTGATTCTGCATCCCAGTGTCTCAGGTAGGGTTGGTAAGTGGAATTCTCTTAATTTCTCCCTCGAATCCAACAATCCTTTTCTATTCCTCTTTTTAGAAATTGGAGTCCATATCTAATCAATTCCTCTTTCATGAAGAAGAAGATTCTATTTAGATCACTCGGACGTAATGTATTTATTTATTGATATGCTACACTTAGTTGAAAAATTAAGAGCAAGGCGAGCTATTAAAGAAAAAATAAACACAAGGCAGGACCGGTCTGAGCATATCCTTGCTGCATCAGACTGCTTTTACCATATCATATTACGGTGGCACGAGGAGAAGCAGAAATTCACAGGCGAGGAAATCGACACTATCACATGGTGAAAAAAACTCAAGATAAATTAATGAGAAACCAAAGAGAATTCTTCTTTCGAAAGAGAAAAAAGAGAATAAGAGGAACCAATTGCTATATCTAAAAAAGTAAATTTCAGGAAAAGAAATTCCACCCCCCATAACAACCCTAATTCCCATCCTTTGAGTGATGTCCTTCAATCCAATGAGGAGTTGGTGTTTCTTCTGCCTTCCTTGCTGTATTCAGTGGTCCCTGCCAAAGAGGCTCAGCCATGCTATGCAAATTTACACATGTCCCATGAGAACTGCTGAAACAAGCCACTCCAGTTTTGGTGATCCACTCCAGGGTTTCTGAAAGAATCATTTTCTTTGGCTCTCTTCCAAGGCTCTCTGGACTGGTTCAATCCCTTCGAACCATTCTTACAGGTAAAACAATTTGATCATAACCACATTGCAGACAGAAGCCGAGTCTGCATGGATCAATTTTGCCATTTCAGTTCACGTACTGCCATGTTTTTTTTCATGATCATCTGCACCAGATTTGCCACTGTGAGTAGTCATTCCAGCCACTATATGGCTTCCCCCCAGCTTTCCTGGGAGCACTTATACCACGACTTTTTTAAAAAAAATCCACATTGCTGTAGGCTGTTTTCTCATGCATACTCTTTATTCCATTTTTAGTGTTCCACCTTCTTCCCTCCTTTCCCACCCCCTGCCAGCCCACAGCATTGTGAATGGCTACACTCATCTAGCCAGCCACTCCCCCTCTCCTCCTTACCATTTTTCCCATCTCCCCTCTTTCCTCTTTAAAAAAAGTATGTAAGCCTGGCACAGGGTTGATGAATTGCTGGTTTGAAAGCACAGGGCTAAGTTCCCTTTTTCTTTTTCTTTTGTTTTGGCACGAGTGGGAATATTGTAGAGCGGGCTAAATAAATGGCCACATACAGACCGATTCCATGCTTTATGGCTTGATTTCAGGGAAAGTGAGGAGGAGCTATGTTCCCCATGCAGAAGGGGCTAGAATGCTGATCAGATACCATATGAGAGTGCATTGGCCACATATCCTAGAGGGAAATTTCCTGCTAGGCCATTGGCAGGCAGGAACAAGCAGAGACAAGCCAGCAACTCTGCTAGTGCCTCAGGGGCCGATTGACTCAGACCCTTCGGCAGCAACGATCATTGGTATCAGCTCACCAATGGCCTATGCTGCCAATTTATGGGACCGCCCTCAAAATCTCCTGGCATTTGCTGAGGCAGTCCTGATGATAACCCTGTTTTCCAGTCCACCCCTGTAATAATATGTTTTTGAATTGGTTGCCCTACAATGTCTTAACCCATTTTACACTAAAGTTGTGTTTGGAGATAATGGCCTACACACAAGTATAACAAGAAGGCAACAAAGAAGGGGGACGGGGAGGAAGGAATTTTCCGGCATTTGTGATGGGTAAAAGCAACACAAAGCCCTTGTTTCCTCTGATTGTGCTGATTGTCATAGAGAGGGAATAGTGATGGCAACATCCACCCTTCTCTCAATCATCCCGTCTTCACGCTATCAGACAGAAGCGAGGCATTTATTGTATTATATTACTTTTTCTGCATCTGCAGTTTGTCTCATTATTCCGAAAGCTTGAACACATTAAATCTAATGAGGAGTCTAAATATGATACTTTTCATTTTTCAGCATTGTTCAACAGTTCTCCTGACTCGGCATCCCAGATGTTTCTTTCAAAGGGGCTCCAACAGACTCCAGAGTTTCTGTGGCAAGGACACACAGTTCAGTCGCAGCCTGCGTGCCAGTTTACCACTGTCCTGACCACTTCCTTCTTTACATACTTTATTTTTACCCGGCCTTTCTCTCCAATAGGGATCCAAAGTAGCTTACATTGTTTTCTTCTAGTCCATTTTCTCCTCACAACGATCCTGTGAGGTAGGTTAGGCTGAGAGTGTGTGTCAGGCTGAAGGCCCAAAGTCACTGCAATGACTTGCTGCCTTGAGCTTAAACTCTCAAGGAGCAAAGTATTGTTCCAGTTCCAGTGCCTGGAACTAGGTTTGCCAGCCTCCAGGTGGTGGCTGGAGATCTCTTGGAATTACGACTGATCTCTAGGTGACAGAGATTAGTTCCCCTGGAGAAAATGGCTTCTTTGGAGGGGGGACTCTATGGCATTATACCCCACTGAGGCCCCTCCTCTCCTCCAAACCCTGCCCCCTCCAGGCTTCACCCCCTCAAATCTCCAAGAAGTTCCCAACCTGAACCTGGCAAACTTACCTAAAACCCTGAGAAGGCTTTCTCTAAATCTGGCAAAAACACTGGAAAACTTCACTGGTTTCCAAGGTGGTTTCACTCGCAAGTAAACCCTACTGCTGTAAAAATGTAGAAATCTATATTGAATAACAAATAGAATAAAGTTGTTAAAAAGCCAGTACAGTCGCCACATTAAAAATAACAAAGCTAGCTGACTGGATAATATATTCAATACATGGAGATTAGATGGCCGTTCACTTCTGAGCATACAGCCGATACCTGAGCTGTAGCATAGGCATTCGGGTTGGCGCAGTGAGAAGTAACAACTGGAAAGCTTGGTAGACATAAGGAGTAGAGAGTAGGTGGCACAACATAGACTGACCCATGATCAATTATAGGATTTCAGCCTGCTCTACAGATGACCCATAGCGACCAACAAATCCCCTGCTTCTGGGCACTTTCCAGAAGTCTCACATCATTACTCCTTTCTTCCTCCCTCCTAATTCTCAAATCAAATAAGGATGTTCTCCTGGATATAGAGCCTTGAGGAGGTAAGGAAGGAACAAGAGTGTCTCAGGCCAGGGGCATTTTATCAGGGAAGCTAAGGAACTACTATTCACCTTAACCCTTTGGTGGAATGAGGTTCTACAGCATCACAGTCACTTCCATGGCAGAGTAGGAATTCGAACCTGGGTCTCCCCAATGACACTCAAACCATTACATCATCAGGGCTGTGAAGAACAACCAGGAAATTTCATTTTTATCCTCCTTTTCAGCAAGAAACTCATGCTGGAGTACATGGTTCTACCATTCTCTGTCTTATCAAGATTAGAGTGGAACTTCCCCATCTCAACTTGTAGTCACACAAAATCAAAAAGAGTCCAGTAGCACCTTTAAGACTAACTAATTTTATTGTAGCATAATTGAATAGCATATTGTAGCTATTCAGTATGTAGTCACACAGATGATCAGAGAACTTCCCTCTCAAAGGACTCTGTTTCTGGATGCAGATTGGAAGTGATGTATAGGGGAGAGGCTTCAGACTTCCCTTTTGCAGCAGCACTTTCCCAAGCAGAAATGGCCACGGGGGGGGGGGATTTGCTCCATCAAGCAATAGAGCACTTTGCAAGGTGACTTCCCCAGTCGTAATTGTGATTGGAAGTAGACATGGGCACGAACAGCAATACAAACTAAAAAAACTCACGAACAACCCAATCTGTTGTTCGCAAAAAACTGTTCGTGACGCCCCATTCTAAACGAACAGGTAGTGGTTGCAAGCCTTGTTCCTTGCTGTTCATCAAGCCAGACAGTCTGGCACTTGCAATCAATTCCCTTGGCAACTTAGGCAGGGATTGTCTGAACTCTGTCTGAACTCCTGCTGTTGCCCTGGAAACCCCAATCTAAGCCCAATTTAGTTTGATAGGCAGGTCTTCCTTTCAAGTGTAGACCTCCAAATTTGTTACAAGGGAGCAGGGCAGGGAGGGGAGCTCCCAGCTCTGGCTTTGCAGACAATGGAGAGGGAGAGAGACAGTTGCTGTTGGCATTTTGACAGAGAGAGTGCATTAGAGCTTGAATTTTCTTTGTGTATGGTGGGATAGGGATCTACCCCTTCAAATTCCAGGGCTGCTGCCAGGCTCTAGGTCAAGCTATTATTTATTATTGGTACCTTTCCTGCTGCGTGCTCAGGTAGGGTTTCTGGGAGTGGTGCAGTAGGTATCTACCCCTTTAAGTTCCAGGGCTGCTGGAACTTGGCTCTGGGGCCAAACTATTATTTATTATTGGTAGCTTTCCTGCTGCCTGCTCAGGTAGGGTTTCTGGGAGTGGTGCAGTAGGGATCCTGATGGCTGGAGGAGAGCCTGCTGGCCCCCATGAACAATGAACATGTTCGTGACAGGATCATGCTCATCAGTGTTTGTTGTTTGTTGTTCGTGGATGGCAACGAACAATGAACACCATGTTCATTTTTTTCTGTTCGTGCCCATGTCTAATTGGAAGTCAGGGAAATCCTGACCCAACTCACATCACATGTATTATGTATTTTGGTGTATACTCCACTGTCTGTTGACATAGGTATGCTCCTATAGTTTCCACTTCACTTAATATGTCATATCAAATTGCTTATACTTTGTTTTAGCATTGTTTTGGCTGTGTATTCGAATTTTTGCTATTCATACCCTATTGCATTGTTTATTGAGTTTCCCAGCCACTTATCATATTAATCCTACACTACGTAATCCGCTGTGTGTCTCAGTGAGAAAGGCAGACTATAACCAATGTAGGTACATACATACATACATACATACATACATAAAAACTGACTAGCCTAGCTTCATCTAAGATCATCTTGTGAACTTCACAGCTGACGAGAGATGTGAACCCAGTTTTCCCCAGTCCAAGTCCAACATGTTATCCATTACAGCACCATGGATCCCTTGGAAAACTCAGGTGGGGACTGGAAGACAGCCATGGAACAATCTAGAAATTAACAACCTTTTCTGCCCTAGTTCCCTGACAGAACGTAGTTTTGTTGTTTGGCCCAAATTAAAAACTGATTGGTTGAAAACACTAACTGCAGACTCATCGATGCTTGTCTGCACTTTCACAACGTATGTTGGGAAATGTGTTGTGAAACTGTGTCTAAAGGAGACTTGTCGGCTTCAAGCCCAAGACCTGTGGTTCAAAGGGTAGCTCGGCCTCCCAGTTTGAAATCTGATTTCTTCTTCTCCAGTGAAATTGAGCTGTCTAGAAAAAATGTTTTGTTTTGATACAGCGAGCTGATTGCTTGGAAAGTTGATCTCAATGGCAGATGGAAAATTGCCTTAGAAAACTGAGCGGCAATGAAACTGACTGGACCAATGGTGAATCAGATTTCTAAAGCAGATTAGTAAATTAAAGTCCCAGATTGCTCTTTCCTTCTTAGTGGATTAACTCCATCTCTTTCCAGAAATATGCAACAGGATTCATCTTCCCCCCTAAACATTACACGGATGCATGCATACACACAAGTCATCAGTCAGGTGCATTGTTTCAGTGCTGAATGCTTCACAAATTGAGAGCTGTTGCAGCAGAGTGGTTAAGTAGTTGGGCTGCAAATAAGCACCCTGCTAGTTCGACTCCCACGACTGCAATGATGTTCAGCAGGTGGCCTTGCATAAGCCACTCCTTGCAGCGCAGCTCCCCAGTTGTATTGTGGGGATAATAATAACACTGACTTTGTTCACTGCTCTGAGTGAGCAGTAATATGTACAAAAGGGCAGTGTATAAGCACATTGTTATTATTGTGATTATTATTCATTCCCAACAATTTGGGATCACAACCAGTTATCTAGTGGACCATTCCCCTCCAGGCCATTACATATGCTCGTTCTTGGAATTGCATGCGCACTAGAAGAGGATGAGGTTTTGTGCATTTATTTATTTATATCCTGCTGTTCTCCAAAATGGGGACTCAACATGGTTTAGAACAGAGCTCTCCCCTCCCCGCCTCATTTTCGCAGAACAATAACATTGTGAGGTAGGTTAGGCTAAGAGATTGTGACTGGCCAAAGGTGGTGCAGAGAGCTTTCATGATAGAAAGAATTTAAGCCTGAGTCTCCCAGGATCCTAGTCTGAAACTTTATCCTCTCTGCCATGCCATCTCTCAAGCTGGAGATAACTGTTGGATAATTGAATTTTGAAAACTGACAGGCAACATGTCAGTGATTCAGAGGGAAGGAATTAAAGGGTGCGTGCATTCCTATGAAGAGGAGGGAGGCAACTGGAGGGAAAAGAGAAAAGACTACTCCATGCACTGGGACAGAGAAAGCAGGTTGCCTAGACAGCATAGGATTAGGACCTGAGAATACTGCCTGTCTTCCTGGAGAATGGTGATCCCAGAACAAACCTCTAGGCAGAGACAGGGAAGCTGGAAAAATGAAGTGAAACCCAAGAGACAACCCAGAGAGAATATGGAAGGCAGGACTCAAAGTCATTTCTGGCTGCTTACCTGGAAGCGATATCACTACATTGTGGGATATTCTAAAACTCACTTAATACCCTATGGTGAGAGCCATAGAGTTTTGAATGAATTCTAGAGTGCTGCATGACACAGTGATTTCACTTCTGGTTGTACAGTCAATTGATGCCATCTCTGGGCCAAGCTACACATGACGAATGACACTTGAACGGCAAGTGGATTGAGTGGAGGGCAAGTGAACAGGAAGAAATACACTTTCTGTTCAAGTGTCATTCGTCACTTGTAGCTTGGCCCTCTCTCTCTCTCTCTCTCTCTCTCACACACACACACACACATGCTTCCATTGCTCTATAGAGTGGTGGGGGGGACAGAAAAAATTAGTGGGAGGTTGACAAAGCAGCCTAAGCACATCCTTAGAAGCCTGGCCTGTGGTGGTGGAAAATGCCATCAAATCATAGCTGATTTATAGCGACCCCTGTTGGGATTTTCATGGCAAGACCCTAACAGAGGTGGTTTGCCAGTGCCTGCCTCTGCAACCATAATCTTCCTTGGAGGTCTCCCATCCAATTACTAACCAAGTCTGACCCAGCTTGGCTTCTGAGATCTGATGAGATAGGGCTTGCCTGGACTATCCAGGTTAGGGCAACCTCGCCTGTACAAGACCATGATTAAAGAGACTTTTTATTATTAAGGAGACTTGAACACCTGGTCTATGGTGAGGCAAGCCCCTCTACTGCAAGAAAATAGGAGTGATTTGAGCAACTGAGGACTAGGGCTGTGCCCTGTGAAGCTCCCCAAAGTTTTTGTTGGCACAGAAAAAATAATATAATGCTAACTCCTGCCAAGGACCAAGCAGCCAGTCCAAGGTCTTCAGAGAACTGCATGACTATGGCAGAAGAAACTAAAGTTTGGAAAGCGGGGGGAAGAATCAAAGAGAAACCATTTCCATTTTGTTTGTCCCAGACTACTTTGTCACCCTGTCACATTGATCTTTATGCCTAACGATCCTCTGGCTGACAAAGAGCGACATATCGAATACCTCTTTCCAGGCCTTTGTTTTTGGATTCCTCAGCTTTTCCCAAGAAAAGTGAAGAAAAATGCTTAATTATTTGAATTGTCAAGCCAGTGAATATTTGATTGCCTCTATCAAGGATGCAGTCTCAGCCACTCGCTTCAAATAGATTTCGTTGTCTGTAATTTACAATGCAAAAAAATAAATAAAAATGAGTTGCCAGCAGAGATCACTGAAGCTCTAGAGATTTGACAGATTGAAAGCAGCTTCTGTGATATCAATAGCATCCATAAGAAATGTCAATATGTACCTTTTTATTATGGTGAAACTTTTTTTCTATGGGGAAGAAGACCATTGTCACAAAACTCTGCGGGAAGGGAAAGATTAAAAAATAGTCTATTTCCAAACAAGATAATTCTAGAGATACCCACAATGCTCTGTGGTGGAAGATGCTAACTAATTCAAGAGTGAGTTACCATAAAGCAGAAGGACCTGCCATTTGAGAAAGGTAATTGAAAGCTCATCTCGATGACCTCACTAGCCCTGACCTGGCTAGCTCAGTCGATCCCAATGTCATCACATCTTGGAGGCTAAGCAGGGTCCATCTTGGTTAGTAATCGGATGGGAGACCTCCAACAAAGACCAGGGTTGCAGAGGCAGGCAATGGCAAACCACTTCTGTTACTGTATTTCCTTGAAACCATCAGCAGGGGTTGCTATAAGTCATCAATAAATGCAGCTAGTTGCATGAATTTTGGTCCAAATGAGATACTCTTTTTTCTTGCTTCAAGGAGACTCACTATGAAGTCAGTGAACCCTGAGGGACATAATCAACATCCGTGGTCTGCAGTGCCCTCCTATGTGATTTCTGATGCCAAAGCAAAGACCCATTTCTAACTTCCCAGTACTTCATTGGAGCAGGAAGTATTTTAGAAAACCCTGGGAAGCATCACCTTTTGGAAACTGCTGCCCCCATCATAGGAGGATGCTGAGTTTGGAACTACACAACATTTTGTTACTGCCCCCCATGGTAGCCATGCCCCACTGCCCTTTCTCTAAGTCCCAAATGTGACCACATGGTAAACAAGGCCACTGAACTATTTCTAATTACTTATTATGCCCATGTTTCACAGTGAAGCTGGAAAGCTCAATGGACAGATCTCCAGAGATGCCAACATCATCACACTTGGAAGTGTACTCTGGTCTCTAGCTGTCCATCCTATTCTGTACTAGGTATGCGTCATGATTTCCCAGCTCAACTAGACAATACCCATTTTCTTTCCTTTTTTGGGCAAATCAAACCTTACCCCTTTACATTTATGCCATTTTAGAATTCATTCCACCCAGGTTGTGTGATTGTTGAAGGGGTGAAAACTTTTTCCTTCTCTTTCAGGGACAGCCACTAAGTTAATTTTTCAAATCCCGAGGAACCCCCTACCTATGAAAGTGTTTACAGACCAGGACAAGTTGATGTCAGGGAGTGCAGTTCAATTACTGCTAAATTATTGTCAAGAAAATATATTGGTAAAGACATACATAACCTTAATAACCATATTATTTTAAGGAATATTTGGATTTTTTTTGCAGTATTTCAAAATGTGTATTTATTTATTCATTCCACAGTTTCTCATGGAACCCCTGACAATGCCCTGCCCTAGTTGGGAAACGCTGCCATAAGTGATGTGATGCCACAGCTAGCACCACAACCTCCCCATATCGCCACCCACATCACTCCATGCCTGGCAACCCTAACAATGGCTAAGGGCCAAGCTACAAGTGATGAATTACACTTGAATGGCCAGTGAACAGACTCACGGGTATTCCCCCCTGTTCACTTGCGCTCCATTTGCACTCCACTCGATGTAATTCATCACTTGTAGTTTGGCCCTCAGTTGTTATATTAGTGTGCTTTTCAATTGCTTTTTGATTATTTTTTTGCTTCCTATGTCTGTTTTTAATTGTTTGTTTTATACAGCATTAGATTTTTTATATTGGTGTTACTGTGAGACCTTGACAGGTGAGAGATAGCAAAATAATTCTTTATAACAGACAGACAGGCAGGCAGGCAGACAGACAGACAGATCTCCTCCCTGTGAGTCTGCATTCATGGTATAGAGAAGTGCAAAAGATGGGCTAACAAAATGCCTGTTTTTGCCACCACCATCACCCCATATTGTGATACCCAAAGCTACTCTCGCTCATAGCATATGCTCACCCATGGGCCTTGCTGAGCCAAACACTTACAGCACAATTCAATGCAGAAGTACTCCAGTCTAAGCTCACAATGGCTTTGACTGGAGTAATTCAGCCTAGGATTGCAGTCTGGCAATGTCTTCCTTTGCTAAATTACTCTTATAATTAGAAAACAGCTTAAATCGTGTGTGTGTGTGTGTTTGGGGGGAGCAGTGGGATATTTCTATCCCACTGAAATGGCAATTTTCAACCCCAGGATTAAAAGTGGAAAAGATGTGATGTGGTTTTGATTGTAATGGGTGTTCTAAATAGGATTCTGCAGAACAAAAGGAGGACATTTAAATGGAAACAGAAGCCATTGGCAAGAGAGAGGAAGAAGAATATGATCAGTCCCAAAAGCTGCATGGCAGAGTAAAGAAAGAGGCGGAAGAAACTGGAACAGCGACAGCATTTGGCAACGAGTAACTGAGTTGTTCATAGTGGCCACATCACTTATATTGCTTACATAAATGCAGAGATGACTCTACCACATCAACAGCAGCTTGACACATAAATGCCTCTCCCTGTCTGTAAAGACAGGTCTCAACATAACATGTGAACCTAAGATGAACCACTGTTCTCCATGGAGTATGAAATGCCAGGTGCTCACGAGAATCTGCCATCTTGCCTAGCTGAACAGGACAGGAAGTAAGGGACCATTTCCCGCTGCAAGATTAGAACCAGTGGCCATTCACTGGGAAAAGGGCTCTTGTTTCAGGGTCTATGATTTCCAGATAGGTTTGAGCGCTGGCCCTTTTCATTTAAATTCTGCCTGGAAGGAAGGTATGAAGAGCAGGGCTGCCACTGCAAGGTTTCCAATCAAGACACCTTTGGTGTCTCCCTTCATACCAACCCAAGATCCAACCAGAATAACATTTGAACTCAGATCACACAAGACTCAAAGTTCCTCCAGAAACTCCCTCCCCCTGCAAGTTCCTGTCTCATGGACTGTGGTGAAGAGCGGATAGTAAGGGAGGAGAGAAGCGAGAACCACCTCACTGCTGTACTTGGATACGCTCTGCTTCAAGGTTTGGCAAAAATGTTTGGTTCTTCCCTTCCCATGACATTCTTTTAAATATTGAAACCTATAAATCTTTCTCCTTTTCTGTTTCCTAAACTGACTCAGCTGCTGAGAGACAGTTTGGTGTAGTGGTGGTGAAGACTGGCAGAACTCTAATCTGGAGAACTGGGTTTGATTCCCCACTCCTCTGCTTGAAGCCAACTGGGTGACCTTGGGTCAGTCTCAGCTCTCTCAGAGCTCTGTCAGCCCTACCCACCTCACAGGGTGTTGATTGTTGTGGGGATAACAATAACATACTTTGTAAACCACTCTGAGTGGGCATTAAGTTGCCCTAAAAGGCGGCATATAAATCAAATATTATTATTCAACCTTTCACCTGATGACATTTAACCTTTTTCAAATGCAGCCCATGTTAAATACTGGGAGAACTATAGGAAGTGACCAATTTGACACATACATACACAACATGACATGACATGAGGTCCTTGATTTGGAATTAAAATCCTCATCCATGGCTGTTTTCACACACCTGTAAACCTCTGGAAAATGACACAAAACTCATGGCATGATGGTGTCTTCATAGCGTGATTTCCCATCATGATCCTGTTTAATGGCGTGATGATGTCAGAAATTGCGTCATTAAATGGGATCATGATGATAAATGTGCTATGAAGACACCGTCATGCCATAAGTTTTGCGTGATTTTCCAGAGGGTTACAGGTGTGTGAAAACGGCCCATGTGTAACTTGGCTCTCTTCTGGTTCAGAGGGAATGATTGATTAACCATCTCTGTGAGAACAATCGAAATTGCCAATCATTTGGATATTGGTAGTTTCAAAGAAAGATGTTTCATAATTCTTGCTTAAGGATTTATTACCCTAAAGCTGTGCTGCCACAGGTTATGATATGCTGCTAGGAAAACAAAAAAGAAATGAAACAGATGACTTCCCACGGGCAATGGAGCTGAAATAATAACCAAAAACAGATGCCAGAGATGGATTCCTGATCCAACTCCTCTTTCCCCTTGCTAGACACTTTTTGCTGTGCCCCTCAGGGAGTAACTGGTGGGAGGATTCCAGGAATCCTTGTCACCTTGGAGGGTCTTAGAATTGAGGAGAAAACCCTTAGGGACTTACTAGATTCTGTAAAGAGCCCAAACAAACCTGAAAAATCACCTGTCATGCTGACTTCGCTAGGCCTAGGTTAAGGCCTAAACTTGCCTGTCAGACAAAGAGAGGAATCTAAGCAGTTCATTTTGGAAGCGTCAGTTCCCTCTGTTGTTCATTTCAGCCCTGGATGCCATCCACATGTCCTAAGAGGGTAGGGCTGCCAACTCTGACTTGGGAAACGCCAGGAAGGGTTGCGCTCAGTCATGCCTGGCAACTGGTGAGAGCTTGGGGATGGGGACATGGTGGCACTGGCATCATGTGAGCTAGGGATCCCAGACCCCCGGTGGGGGCATGAGATCTCCCGCCTCCACTCCACACACCCTGCCCCCACTTACCTGAGCAGCAGGGGGGCACACCTTCCTTGCGTGCTCCCCTGCAGTGCGGCGTGCTCTGGTGCACCACAGCCGCTGGGATTGGGCCCATTTTGGCCCAGATTGGGGCCGCTGCAGAGCACAGGAGCGCTCCTGCACTCCACAGTGCTCAAAACGGGCCTGTTTTCAGCAGCTGCAGAGCACAGGAGCACTCCTGTGCTCTGCAGCTCCCCAAAATGGACTTGTTCTACCATGGATCGGGCCCATTTTGAGACGCTGCAGAGCTCAGAAGCGTCCCTGCGCTCCACAGCGCCTCAAAAACAGGCCCAATCTGCTGCAGAATGGCCCATTTCAGGAGCGTTCTGCAGCGCCCAGGTCCGCATGATGACGTCACCCCTGAAGTGTCGTCATTGCACCTGTGGGGGCACGTGCATGCACTCTGTGCGTGCACCCCCCTCTCCCCAGAGGTCAGTGCCAGGCCCCTGTCCCCTGCTGGGAGATCGAGGGGGCCTGGCAACCTTAATGTGAGCAGTGCCATCCCTTCTGGAAAAAACAGGAAGTGATGTCACATCACTCTAGGAATCACCTAGGGAAAGGACTCCCTGAAAGCAGGAAGCTTGAAAATCAGTGGTGTAACGTGGACAAGTCAATGTAATTGTAACTGTAACTATATCTTCCCACGTCCAGAGAAAGCCTGTTTTTTGAAGGGTGGTGGTGGGTATTTTACTTTGCTTGGTAAACCATCTGATAGTCCTATTGACATCTCATCTGAAGTTCTTACTGTAACCAGAATTTTTCCCCCTTACAGGAGATAAATTTTGCCCCAGGGATGATAATGGGTAGTATCTTTCCCAGTGGCAAATGTCTGCACTGATTCTACCTTGTGTGATAAAAACAAAAATAGCCACACCGATAATTTATATTCCATAGGAATCCGGTACCATGAATGGAAGCAGCACTGCTTGGCCTTATTTCCCCTACAGTCTTTTGGCGCCAGTTTCACAGCCTTGCACGCGCTAATGCAGGAATAAATGCTCGGCAGATTATTGCTGTAACATACAAACACCGAGTACTTCAGCATTAACATCTGACAAGCCAGCTGTCATCTTTCCAAAAATACTCGCAATCTACCGACTAAAACACTAGCTACTGCTGGGAGTGTTTCAAACGAGGGGAAGGAATTCTGCTCTGGGGCATTTTGACAGGGTGATAGCTGTAAGAGTGACAGATGTGGGGTTTTTTTTTAATGCTGGAATGATCAGATGTTTTAAAGGCCCTTGCTCGATTTTTTTCAAAAGGCAGTGGTAAGCAATTTACTGCATGTCCTGCAATAACATTCAGGTTTGAAGGGCTTTTTCTTTGGTCATATGCTGGAGTCGTCAGCTGGTAAACAGGAAGAGAGGTTAACCGGGGATTCTGAAAAATGCCAGCTTTTGCCCTTGAGAGGTCCATGAAAGGGGATGAGCAAATATTCCCTATTTTCTTTCTTTTTATATTTATTTCTATTTTTCATTGGTTCTGGTCATGTGATCTTTACTGTAGGCTTTGCAGATTTGTTTGTATTGTGTTTGCATAGTGTGCATGTTTTATCTCAGCCCTGTTTGTTGTCCCTCCAAGGAAACTTGTTGACCACTTTGTGAAACAAGATGCTGCACGAGATTGACCCACACACGGCTCTCCTTCTTTTTATCCATGATTTATACAGAAAACGTATGTACATATAAATTCACTATCTGAGGAAACCCCTCCCCAGAGAGGTTCCCTGCAAGCCTTCGTATCTAGGGATTATCTAGGGATTGCATCCCACTACTGCCATGAGCTCAGTAGGTGGCCTTGGGTAAACTACTCCTCCCAGCTCCAGCTCCCCAGCTGTATTGTGAGGATAATAATAACACTAATCTGTTCACTGCTCTGGGTGAGGTACTAATCTGTCTAGAAGAACAGTATATAAGCGTAGGAGCAGCATGGCAGTACTGGGATTCGAACCAGTGGAATGCTAATTTTCAGCCCAGCCACTTAAGCTCTAGGCTACAGCAGTATGCAAAGCCCTCTGCTCTGAGGTCCTGAAATGCCATTTGCGCTACACAGTACTGGCCTAGATGGATGCTCCAACTCACTCTAAAACAGCTGCCAACATTCATATTCCAAAGTGAGCCCTGCCCCACAAGCCCGCATTTAACCCATGACTCACTTGCTACTTTCCCTCCCCAAACGTCCAGAAACCTAAGAAATGCAGCTGAAGGTAGAGAGAAAGAAGAAGAGAGGTGCATGGGGAAAGGTTTAAGCCTCTTCCTTTCCCCACCTCTTACATCACCTGCATTGCAGCTTTGCAGAAGTTTGGTGGTTCCCTGAACCCTCTCTGCCCCTCAACACCCAGTTCCTTTCTCTCTTGGATTTTCGACATGTATTTCTAGACTGAACTTACTAAAATGATCCAGTATATATTTTTCACCCTCTTGGTGTCACTGCAGGGTAGAATTGAAACATCCAGGCAGCTTTACTGATGCTTTTTAAAGCTCAATAGCAATGCTAACATTAAAAAAAACAAAATTATCTCAGGAACTGGTTTAATTATGACTGGGAAAGTGGAAGATGCCCCCCTATGGTGTTATACCATAGCACAGTCTCTTCAAAGATATTACACTACTTCCAAGACAGAGGAGGTCATTAGCTGTCACTCACGGGGCACTGAAAGGAGCAGAGAGGAAGAGTTTGGCAGATGGGGCAGGGCAAGATGAGATGACTCTCCCACATACTTTCCTCAAGGCATTTTGCTCTTGCCAGAGATGTTGATACATTCTTTCCCCCTGAAATTCAGGACGACCTTTTAGAAAGAGATGGCTACTGACAGAAAGGCTCGGACAGTCCACAGCTCAGTGGGCATCTCCCCCCTACATCCTGTGATGATCTTTGAAATCAACAAAGAACTTCATTATGGTTATATCATCTCTACGTCAATCTAACATATTAACCGGTTTGTGCATTGGGATGCTTCAGATCATAATGCTTAATTTTAGATGTTTGCCCAATAAAAAGAAAAAAAATGCTGGAGCAATGGAAACTTTTTTGATGCTTTTAAGTAGTGCTGAGCTGAAATGGCCCACCCAACTTCACCAAATCTGTGAAGATAGTTTTAAGTGGGTAGCCATGTTGGTCTGCAGAAGAAGAGCAAGATTCAACTCCAGTAGCACCTTAAATTGAAAAGAGTCCAGTAGCACCCTTAAGACTAATCAACTTTACTGTAGCATAAGCTTTCGAGAATCACAGTTCTCTTCGTGATTCTTGAAAGCTTATGCTACAGTAAAGTTGGTTAGTCTTAAAGGTGCTACTCGACTCTTTTCGATTTTTGCTGCTACAGACTAACACGGCTAACTCCTCTGGATCTAGTAGCACCTTAAAGACTCACTAGGTTTCCAGTGTCTGACCAAGGGAGCTTGACTCTCAAAAGCTTATACCATGGAAATGTTATTGATCTCTAAGGTGCTGCTAGATCCAAATCTCCTGGAAATCTTGTTGGCCTTTAAGGTGCTACTGGACTTGAATCTTGTAAATCTGTGAAGCAAGGGATTGTTTTCATAATGGAGGAGAGGTCACAAAGAGGGCAAAATCTTTACTCCAGTTAATAATTACTGCTGTGGCCTGCATGGACCTGGTGGTCACCATGACTGCGCTTTCTGCTTCACTCTGAATTGACTTCCTCCTTCACTCTGAATTGATGTCACATAGCCATTGCTTACAGTATATGAAATTAAATCAGTGTGAGAACAGGAGGCATTGATTGAGTGAGTGGGGGTGAAGTTTTTTGCAAAGTTTTGTACCCTCAAGTGGAACAAAATTCTGCAAAGAACATTTGGCTCCCCTCTAATTTTAGGGTATTGTTGCCTAGAGCACTCTCCCATAACCTGAACATGGACTCTGTATGATCTAAGAATGACTTGGTGCTGAGGCCAATATCAAAAAGGGGAACTCTATGGGATGGGCAAGGCAACCCCTTGGCCAGGACCCACAAGCAGTTGTCCCTGCGAACACTCTGGAGTAGCCACGATGTGCCCAGATCAATGTGCCTGCCACCAAGATGCCAACCACTGCTGAAATCCCTACAGCAACTGGGACCAGTAGAGAGACAGAGAGAAGCCATGTTCCAGAGACAGTTTAAAAAGAAAACTATTTTCCTGTGGAAACCATAACATTCCAGCACTGCTGTCATGAACTGTTCACACATTGTGCCTTTTGATGTGCAGATGTCAGAAACACAGATTGGGAGTCAAGGCGCCTCCGGACTCTGGTAATCCCACATCGAGACCATCACGCCATCCATCAAGCCATGGACTATCATAAAATGCAGATCTCTCCCCCCACCCTCTCCTCCTCTCCGTTTTTTCACCTCTCGGGAAGAGTCGCCAGGGACCATCATAAAACTCAATCACTTCCCATCCATCTGTCCCCCCTTCCCTCCTGTCCCACTTGAGGTATCACAAAAAAAAACATTAGATTTCAAATTACTCATCCCAGACCCCTTGTGTCCTGACAAAGGAGCACATTAATTGCTTTTGTTAAATTTCCTGAGAACCATTTGACAGGGCATGAAGCCCACCCGGGTCTTTCTCAGGGGCAGAAATTGGCTATTTAAGAGAGATGCTCAAACTCCCGGGGTTCCCCTCTATCGCACGCGCCTCTTACCCCATCCCACCTAATGTAGTGCAGGCACCCCTCTAGCCATTCTGCTCCCCACTGCTGAATCTCTGCTTCTCGTCAGGACAGGTGCGTATTGCCCAACAACGATATTCCTGCTCATGCAACCGTCTCTATATTTTTCCCACTTTTGTTTCCTAGTCTTGTGATGAATGTGTATGTGATTCTTGGACTCTGTATGCTCAAACATTATTAAGTAAAAGCCTTGATTCATTTAAGTATCAGTCTTCTCTCTTGTTGTATGTGTTCCAGAGACTCTGACCCTGGTATACACAGGTTGTGATCCCTTGATATAAGCCAATTGCCTATTAATTCTCCATCTTTGAGGCAGTTTGGCTAATAGTATGGCTCGCATGACAGTGTGCGTGATGATGTTACATTGCTAAAATTAAACATGTTCTTGATAGGAGATTGTCTGGTAGCCACATGTAAGCAAATTGTATTATGTGAAACTTCAGAGGCCTTTTCTTGAAGCAAAGCGACATGGCCATCTTCTTGACATTAGCAGTGATCAATCGTTCTGTCTTTTCTTTCTGAATTCTGTACAAAACACTGACCACAAGAGATCGGACGCAGCTTGCAATTCCTTTGGTCCATCTCCATGTCCACATTGATTTTTCCTGCGTTCCTTTGCTCTCCTCCCCCCACAATTCCTCTCAATCTCCAGAAATATTATTCATGGAGCTGTGGGTGGCATATGGGTACTGAGTGGCATGGGTCACAGCTTACAGTGAGGACAAGAAGGGGAAGGCAATGGAATTGCCCTTCCATGCTCATCTATTGGTGCAGTTCTGCTGATGCAAGAGAGAAACCTAAGTGTGGATGTATCGCAGGCTAGGCATCTCTCGTCAGATCTCAGGAAGGTCAACCCCGGTTAGTAATGGGATGGGAGACCACCATGCTATGTAGAGGCAGGCAATGGCAAACCACCTCTGTTCATCTCTTCCCTGGACAACACCAAGCGGTGGCCACAAGTCGGCCACAACTTGAGAGCACTTTAAATCAAACAAAAAAAATCACCCAAAGCTATTCAAGGAGTAAACACATGAATCTGCCTTATACTGAGTCAGACTATTGCTCCATCAAGGTCAATTTTGTCTGCTCAGGCTGGCAGAAGCTCTCCAGGGTCTCAGATCGATGTCTTTCATCACCTGCTACCTGATCTTTTTTACCTGGAGATGCCAAGGGTTGAACCTGTGGTGAAAATGCCCATTGGTGCTTACAGAATACCTGCCATCATACGGAAAAAAACTTAATTATAATGGTAATGGCCCTGGCAAGACCTTCCTAAAAATAGAGAGATGTGGTACATTTTCAGTGCAATCCTAAACAGAGTTACTCAGATCAGTGGGCTTACACTGGAGTAAATCTGTTTAGGATTGCACTGTTTGACACTTGCTTCATGATTCAGTAAAGATATATCTTAGGGGACTTCCCTATCCCTCATCAATCTCCATAGTCCCTTAAGGAGGGCATCCTTATACAGCGAGAATTCTTCATCTCTTCATATTTTCTACTTGGCTTCATGTGTGGCGCGTAATACGCTAAAATAAGTTATTTTCATTCACGTCTCTAATAGATGCTTGGAATAGTATTGAGTCTAAAGGAAATCTGCGATCCTTATGTAATCTTTCAATTAGAGCAGGAGCAACATTTGGAAAGAAGAATAGCTTTTCAATTTCTTTAGGGCGGTCTAAATAAATTGCCGCTTGTCAAAGAATCTGGTTGCATGTGGTGATTTTCTGACATTCAGATGCTTTTTTTGTGCATTTAGGGGAGGAAATTGGAATGCAGGCAAAGTCGTCCTACTGGAATTTTAAATAGTCTCCGCCAGTTACATTCTCCTCACTTGGCATTTTCTTCTGACTTCTGCACAAGAAACAGCGGGCGGCTCTCTTTGTATACCTTTTCTCTTCCTTTCAGATGATTTGTCAGTCGTAGAGGTCATTTGAAGATTCTACCTGGTGGATTTTTCGAAGAACGTTTCCTTCTCGGAAAGACAATGTATATTCTCGGGATGGTTTATGGCTTGTCAGTTGGCAGATTGTTTCTGAGGGAGGGAAAAAAGCACAGATGGGGTGCAATATTTTCTAAAACTATCCCCTTTCCCTCCTGTGGTTGTTTCCCACACTGATAAATTTAGATGATAAGCTCCAGTGGGCAGGGACTTTTCTTATAATAAAACAAAATGCTGGCCTTAGGAACGCAACAATCTCTCAGTGCCGGCATTCTCTTCCCACATACAATACTGAAATAATAATACTTAACAGGGCACTCTCAGACATTATTTGGGTAATCTTCAAGGCAACCTCCCTTAAGAGCTTGTTGTTTTTGTCATTGCTCATGAACTGGCAGTTTGAAGTGGGGCAAAATGAGAAATGGCTTCTCCCATTTGCAACAGGATAGGAGAATGGATGGATCCAGCCTGGAGGGTTATTTTTCAGAAAACATAGTCTATTGTTGCACAATGGTGTGTTCCATCTTGCAGGCTGGAAATCCTTGGGTAAAGCGTCTTTAACCATGTTTAGAATGAACCACTACTCTTTGATTCCCTAATAATAACAATAATAACAGTGCACGTATATACTGCTCTCCTGAACAGATTAGTGCACCACTCAGGGTCAAGCTAGACGTGCCGGTTTTTAATGAGTTGGGTGTGCGTTCCCCAACTTGAGTTCCCTGCAGCCACATAGCTGCTTTGGGGAAGGGCTGTTAACAAATAAAGGAGAGCCAAAACAAGCTCAGAATGCCTTTGTGTGTGGGGAGGGGCTCCCCCCCCTCAACCCATTTCCCCATGTCAAAATAGCATGGGAGGGAGGGTTTTCCCCCCTCTTTTTTTCTGCTCCACGTGGAATATTCTGTGCACATGGAGAAGCAAAAACAGAGGTAAAAAACCCTTTTGTGCTATTTTGACATGGAGAAATAGCTTGAGGGGGGAAGGAGAAGCCCCTTCTCCCCCTGTGGAGGTATTATGGTGCCGTTTGGGGTCTCCTTTATTTTTTACCAGCCATTCCCCAAAGGTGCTCTGTGGCTGCAGGGAATTTGAGTTGGATCTAGGGAACTCACACCCAACTCTTTAAAAATCTGCACATCTAAAGAGGTGAACATGGCAGTAGTGGGATTTGAACCAACAGAGTGCTGATTTGTAGCCCAACCACTTTACCACTGTGCTACAGAAAAGTGCACAGGTTTTATTCAGCATTATCCCCCCTCCCCATTTCTGAGCAATGATATCATTCCAAGGAGGAAGAGGGGTACAGCAGAGGGGTACGGCAGAATGCAGACTGTGCTACAGCTGCCAGGTATGGATGAATCCAAGGAATACTGTGGGTAAACTCTATTGCCCAGAATCCTTCCCTAACTGTAAGATCTAACTAACTCATTAGGTTCCTGGCTGATTTAGGATTTGTTTCCTCCCCACAAACCAGTATTCAAAGCCAGGGTTAAACGAAAGGATTCTTCAGTTATTTAAGTATAGTCCACTTTTCTCGATGAGTCTCATTGTGGATGACACAGCATAAATTGATATGAACGATAGGATAAGACATCTCATAAGTAATGTACTAGGACTAGGATTACAGAAATCCGAAACAAACGTAGAATATTAGACACATTTCAGAATATACATACCATGCAGGAAAATAGTATTACATTATTAGATACAATGCAGAAAAGTGGTAGCAAATATTGCCATGATCACAAGATAATAAATACATATAGCAAAGAGATAATATGTTCTATACGCAGTGGTACAGTCCACAGTCCCTTTCCCTTTATAAGCATTTTTCTGAACCATTCCATTATAGCATGGTTCTGTTAGCCCAATAGGGACCCTCGTATGTATAAACCAATAATACACATAAAGGGATTGAGTACGGAAGGAAAAGCAAAGCTTTAATGCATTATAGCTGGGGAGAAACATTATAAGTTTTTCCCAAGAAGCTGAGTTACACACAAAGCTTATATATATTTTGTGGTACTGCTGGAGTGCATCAGAGAAGGTAATGATTACATGAGTCTCCTATTCAGTAGTTAATACCTCAGCTACAGAGTTTTGTTCTAACACTTTGGAGCATTAATGTATTAACTATGAGGTTTACAAAGCCCTGTCAATCCGTCAACTACAAAGTTTCACTTCATTGTTCTGGTCAACTACGAAGTTTCACTTCACAAAGCCCTGTCAATACATCAACTACAAAAGTTTCACTTCATTGTTCTGATGGAAAAACAGTTCTGTATGAAGGTCAGTCTGGACCTGTCATGGACTGATCAGCACATTTCTTCTACCAAGATGCCTTTATGTCTTTCATAGAACTAAATTCAGATCCATCAGATGGATCTATTACTTTTTTGCCCTTACTCAGGGCCAAGCTACAAGTGACGAATGACACTTGAACGGCAAGTGGATCGAGTGGAGCGCAAGTGGACAGGGAGAAATACACTTGCCATTCAAGTGTCATTCATCACTTGTAGCTTGGCCCTCAGATGGTCCAAGCAAACTTGATCTTGAAAGCTAAGTAGGGTCAGTTCTGGTTAGTACTTGAATGGGAGACCACCAAGGAAGCCCAAGGTATGTGGAGAATGGCAATGGCAAACCACCTCTCTTAGCTTGGTGCCTTGACAACCCCAGCAGGGATCATCATAAGTTGGCTGCAGTTTGAGGGAACTTTACACACACATACATTACCTTTATAGAAATGCCTTCCTGAACAGTTCTGTTTTACATAGTTTGTGGAATGACAGAAGTATGGGAATCTTTTTGACTTCCTTAGGCAGGCCGTTCCACAAGGCGGGGGCTACAACAGAGAAAGCACATGGACAGACCGTTGTTGATCTTGCCATTTTCAGGGTGGCACCTGCAGAAGGTCCTGATCTGAGGAGTGAGGATGTCATGATGGAATATAGGAGGAGAGGTGGTCCTGCAGAGATGAGGGTACAAGGCCAATCGTTCTCTGTTCAAGGAAGGAGACATTTATTTTATTAATTAATGCTATTTATAGTCTCCTTTCTTACTGAGACTTAAGGCGGATTACACAATGTGAGATTAGTACAGTCGACATCAAGGGCATTTCCATAAATACAAGGGTACAAAGACATAGCATTAGCAAGAATCCAATACAGAGTTGGAAAAAATGCTGAAACAGAACATAAAGAATTCTAGGGCTGACATTAGACAACATGAAGCACAGGTAGCTCATAGGATCACATATTTAAAGCAAAAGATAGTACATATGGGAACATAGTGGGGAAGTCTATGGTCCCTAACTCCTTAGCGAAACATCTGAGAACCCCTCCCTACAATTCAGCCCTCCTATCTGAGTAAAAAGCCCGAGTAAAAAGCCTTTCTGCATCGTTTGCAGAAAGCCAGGAGGGTGGGGGCTCTCCTAACTTCCCCGTTCCACAAGGTAGGGGCCACCACAGAGAAAGCCTGTGTACAGTTTGCTGTTGATGTCGCCCATGCGCAGGATGGCACCTGCAGGAGACCCTGTTCTGATGAGTGAAGCTGCCATGGAAGAACATAGGGAGGAAGGTGGACTTGTAGGTATGCCAGACCAAGGCCATGAAGAGCTTTGTATATGATAACCAATACCTTGAACTCAGCAGGGGGCGAGTTGTGGGGACACACACACAATCAGCCATGTCTGTGCTTAGAATGGAAATCTGTAGCTTAGGGTAATGACTGGAGGAGTTCCACATGTTGTCAGAGGCAGCATCTAGATGTTCAGCAATGCATACCTAATCAGAGTTTCACCTTCAGCTTTCAATGGACTTAGAAGGGTATAACTCTGCTTAGGAATGCGCTGTGATTTCGTGAATCATTTGTCTGCATTGCAGAGGTGAGAAGGATTGGATTGCACAGAATACAATGGTGTGCTGCCAATGCAATGTCCTGTGGGTTCATGCCACTGGTTCTGGAGAATACAAACAGGACTTGAGGCTGGTCTTCAAACAGCAGCTAACTACCTCTGAGCAACATCCACTGGGCATGATATTTGCCATGGAGATGGGTATGAGGATCCTAGTTACAGAAATTTAATCCTTGCTCAGTTCCTTGGCCTTGCGTTCAATGTGTTGCTTTGCCTGATCTTGATTTACTGCTGCTGATGGCGTTTGAGATGGTTAGAATGGAGATTTCTGCAGAATGACAAAGTACTCGTCTAATTTTTGCAAGTAAGACTTTCATTTCTAAATCTAGGAAATGTCCAGTAAGCAAAATCGTACAGGAAATGTCAGAATATTTCTTTGCTTTTTAGATATGATTATCAGCTCTTTGGGATGCCAGCATTTTCTTTTTATGACATTGCAATCAGGCTTGGAAGCAAGCAAGTGGGACGTCATAAATCAAAAAAGGTGGATCTGATATTTCTTGTTACTGTTTTGGGTTTTTTTGCTCTACTATGATGTTGCAAACTGCAGCATTGCTAGATGAACCTACCCTGTAAATATTGCTTAACCGTTCTTAGGATTTCTGACATGAGCAGGTAGGAAAACATCTTTGGGGGTAATTCATCACCTCTTTAATCCTTTTAGCACTAATGGAAATGTGCCCAAGCCACTCTCAGAAAATCTGCTTTATTTTTTTCATGTCATCCAGGAAGAAAGTATATGGTGGCCAATAGTGGGCCAGCCAGTATCCCCAAATATCCCCATCTATAAGTTAGATGCCTGATCAATTGATCATGGGGTGGCAAATGAGATGCGATGAGTGGCCATGGCTCAGAGGTAGAGCATCTGCTTGGCATAGGTTCCAGGTTCAATCACCTGCAGCTCCAGTTAAAAAGGATCAGGTAGAAGATGATATGAAAGGCCTGGGGAGCCATTGTCCATCTGCCTAGACAATACTGATCTAGATGGACCAATGGTCTAATTCCCTATAAGGCAGCTTCATGTGTTCAAAGTGACCATGGCTACCAAGCTCAAGGTCAAATATCACTGTGCGGCTACTTTAAGGAAGTTTGAAAGGAAAAGACTGATTTTGGCACATCAAGATAAAGAGTCTTGCTACCAAACATATAATAGCAGTAGAACTCTTATCTTTGCAGGGTGAATTGCTATAAGAGTTTATTAGTTCATAGCCCCATCTCCTGTGCTGGATGGGGTTGCATGCCCCCTAAAGTAGCAGGTTCCTAGTTTGGGGGGTGCTGTTGGACCGAGACCTCATGTTGGATAAACAGGTGGCAGCAGATGCCGGGAGTGCCTTCCACCAGCTTCAGCTGGTGAGCCAGCTGTGGTCCTTCCAGAGCAGGAACAATCTTGCCACTGTGGTGCATGCCCTGGTAACATCTAGGTTAGATTACTGCAATGTACTCTACATGGGGCTGCACTTGAAGACTGTCCAGAAGCTACAGTTGGTAGAGAATGCTGTGGCCAGAGTGTTGATTGGAGTGGGTCATAGAGACCATATCAGTCCAGTCTTCTTCTATCTATAGTTTGTTTCTATAGCTCTTAGTTTGTTTTTGAGCTCAATTCAAGGTGCTGGTATTGACCTTTAACCATTATACAGCTTGTGGCCAGTGTAACTTAAGGACCACTTTCTCCCGTATGATCCTACCTGTCTACTCCAGTCATCTTCAGAAGCCTTGTTTTGGGAGCTCCTGCCATCTGAGGGTGGCAACCCAAGAAAGGGCCTTCAAGGTCGTAGCACCAAAATTTTGTAACTCTCTCCCTGGGAAGATTTCTCTCTCTCCTTAGTGTTCTTCCCCAATGGGTGAAGATTTTTTTGTGTTGTCTGGCATACCCCACATAACTATTACGGGCTCTCCTCCCTGTGTGTTTATATGTTTTTATTGAATTATTTTACATATTATTTTAAACACTGTTTTAATGTTCAAATGTTTTAATGTTTTGATGTTCACTGCCTTGGGGACCCTCTTTGGGTGGAAAGGCAGTATAGAAACCTTTTAAAATAAATAATAATATCAACCCAATGAGGATATTCTGTGCACCAAGTGATAGGAAAGATGTTGGTTACCAAATATGTACTAGCCTTGATATAACTGGGATGTAGGATGATAAAAAACGATATTGCAATGTGAAGCCATATTTTGACCATTATTTCCAGTGTTGTCTTGCTCATGTCATTATAGCAATTTACCCAGCAACGATGGAGTTCTGTAGCTATTGTGTTTGATAGTTCAGCTCCTTACTTTCATTTTAGTGAATAGATCCACACCTGTAATAAATTTCCCAAAAGTAGTCCGACCGATGCCGCATAGAATGACGTGACCTTGAAAATGACTCCTAAGGCCATTTCCTTCATATGTGCCTTTCCAACTTCTTTGATCATCTATCTGAACTCACAACTCAGATATACATCCAGAATGTTTCTCTTGGTTATTATTAAAGGCTCATAAAAATCTCATGGGAATAGATTAATCCACTTCAGGCTTCCAATATGAAAATTGTGGCCCAGAGTAAAGATGGGGGAAGTATGCTGAAAAAACAGAAGATGCTTCAACACTTTACAGAAAGATTTATCTTTGTCCACAATAGTCTTGGTTTTATCAGAAGCTTGCATGTTGCTCTGTGCTATACTATAAGTTTACCTTCTGCTTTGATGGGAGCAAGGGATGCCATTTCAGAAAGTAGGGTTTTCCCCCTCCCATTAGCTTCTGATCACCCATCATTCTGTCAAATTGCTGGTTCCAGATAGTAGACAATGGCTGCTGTTTCTTAGGTCATTTCTGTTCCTGAAACATTTGAACGGACCTTTTGTTAGGCCACATGTCGAAAACACAAATGACCTCATAACAATCATTTGTGCTGTAGTATCATCTAAACGGGATTGTTGTAATTAGAGATGGGCACGAACAGGGGGAAAAAAAACATGATGTTCATTGTTCATTGCCATCCACGAACAGGGACTCATGAACAACCACGAACATGGCCCTGTTCACGAACATGTTCGTGGTTGGCTGTTCATGGGGGCCAGCAGCCTCTCCTCCAGCCATCATCCAAGTCAAGATCCCTAGTGCACCACTCCCAGAAACCTGAACTGAGCAGGCACCAGGAAGGGTACCAATAATAAATAATAGCTTGGCCCCAGAGCCTGGCAGCAGCCCTGGAACTTGAAGGGGTAGAGCCCTACCGCACCACTCCCAGAAACCTTACCAGAGCAGGCAGCAGGAAAGGTACCAGTAATAAATAATAGCTTGGCCCCAGAGCATGGCAGCAGCCCTGGAACCTGAAGGGGTAGATCCCTATCCCACCACACACAAAGAAAATTGAAGCTCCAATGCACTCACCCTGTCTCTCTAACAGCAGCTGTCTCTCCCTGAAAGCCAGAGCTGGGGGCCCCCCTCCCCCTGCTCTTTGCTCCCTTGTTGTAACACATTTGGAGCTCCACACTTGAAAAGAAGACCTGCCCATCAAGCTAAATTGGGCTTAGATTGGAGTTTCCAGGGCAACAGCAGGAGTTCAGACCGAGTTCAGACAGTCCCTGCCTGAGTTGTCATGGGAATTGATTGCAGGTGCCAGACTGTCTGGCTTGACGAACAGCAATGAACGAGGCTTGCAATGACCACCTGTTCGTTTAGAATGGGGCCTCACGAACAGCTTGTTCGCAAACAGCAGATTGGGCTGTTTGTGGCTTTTTTTTGTTCGGATTGCTGCTCGTGGCCTTGTCTAGCTGTAATAAACTCCAAGTGCTGCTGCCTTTATATAGTGCTGGGGAACTGCAGTTGGTTTTAAATGCAAAAGATTGATTATTAATTGGATCGTGCCAAACATAACTCTGTTAAGGATGACATTTGTATAAAGTGAATAAGAGCGTAGTTGATCTAGTTAGTGCCTGTGGAATTTAAAATAGTCCTTATTGTGCATGTTAGGCTTTTTTAAAACACTGTCTTTTAATCTTGTGACACGGCTTTATTATTCTGTTTGTTGTATGTAATATGATGTTTCACTTTGTTGATTTATATATTCGATGTACAGTTCTTACTGATTTGTGAATGATTTTACTGTCTTTTTAAAGAAATGCCTGCTGAGTGTAGCAAGGGTGCAAGGAAATAGAGCTCCCTTGGGCTGTGTGGGAGCATTTGCAAAAAGCCAATTGCACGATATTGTACTGCTAGGAAAGAACAAAGGAAGGACCATGGATCAGTGGTAGACCATCTGCTTTGCATGCACAAGGTCCCACATTCAATCCCCAGCATCTCCTGTTAAAAGGTTTGAGTAGTCGTAATTGACTTTGATGGTCCAGTGTTCTGATTTTATATAAAACAGTTTCATGTATGCATGTGTGTTCAATACATTGAACAAACCTGCTAACGAGACTCAAATGGGTCAATGAACAGTCCAACAAAAACTCCGCTGCCTAACCGTGGCTGGTGAACACCAAACCAATGGGTGTTTGAGCATCAAGAATCTCTTCATAATCTAAGGCACAGTGAGATGGGTCAGGTAAGATGGCCTGTTCAGAGATGTTGCTTCACCTTGAGAAATCCATTCATCTTACTTTCGGCTTATTTTTCAACAGGCAAGGAAAGCATTTTAAGAATGCTTTGATCTAAGTATGCTGTTGCCCCATCCACGAGTTAAATGTACCTGAGTGCATGTATGTATCTGTTGTTAGCGAATCTGAATTTGCCAAATGAACCACAGTTTATATATCATTTAAATAAGCAAATAGAGCTCTTTTTTTGTATATTGTAAATTGGTGTAGGGTGGGGTGGGATATATATTATTTATTTAATGGTATATTATTTATTACACAGTCATTTTAAAAATCAGTAACAATGTTTATCCACAATAAAGATCTAAAAATGCGTTCTTTGTTTTTGGTATTTACACCTTACTGAAAGTCTTACCCATTTACTGAATCCACTCTGCACAAAAAAGAAAAAGAAAAAGGCAGCTCTGTCATTTCCTTTCTTTTTGCATTTTGGAGAGAACAAAATACATTTCCATTCGGGAAGCTGGCTTCACAGAAAATACAGTTCTAGCTTTTTTGCAGTTTGGGGAGGCGGGTGCTTACCTATGCACGGGCAAGTAAGCAAATTCCCAAAAGCTAATCTCAGGCATATTGACCCATCTTTCATTATATCAACATACATTTAATTTCAGCTTTCAAGTTATTTCTCTGCAGCAATTGATGGTGTCAAAAATGGCATTAACACATATAAACATGCTAGTTCATGGTACACGTGAAGATTGTGTTATGTGATCACTGAATAAATCAGTTTGACACTAAAAGTACATTATGCACCCATAAGCAGTGATGCCTGAATTCCCATTAAACCATACCAATGGCTGGTCAAAGTAGAAGTGCAGTTTGTATAGAATTAGGTCCGGGTTTCCCAGACCTAACTCAGGTTCCCAGCAGCCACACAGCAGCTGCGGGGAATGGCTGTTAAAAATAAAGGAGAGCCCCAACAGTCTCAGAATGCTGCCAGAGGGGGACGAAGGGCTCTTGTTTCCCCCCAAGCTATTTTTCAAAATAGCAAGTGGGTGGGGGGGGGCTGTTTTGGCTGCTCCAAATGGAGTATTCCATGCATGAGGAGTAGTAAAAAGGGAAATACTGCCCCCTTCATGCTATTTTGACATGGGGAATGGCTGGGGTAGGGGGGGAGGCAGGAGATTTTCCTTCCCCTGCTGTGGTGGTATTCTGAGGCCATTTGGGCTCTCCTTTATTTTTTAACCTCAATTTCCCACAGCTGCTGTGAGGATGCAGGGAACCCAAGTTGGGTCTGGGGAACTCAGACCCAACTCTTTAAAAACCTGCACATCTAGTTTGACCCAGTGCTTCACTGGGTTGCACATCTAGTTTGACCCAGTGCTTCATTGGGTAGGATCCAGCCAGCTTTTTCACTCGCTCTCATTAAAATTCTTGCCCTTACTGCAGCCCACATGGCTTTTGTCCATCCTTAAGCAATCTTTTTGGGTGGTCAAAGTCAAACTTTTCTCCCTTTTCACTAACAGAAAAGCTGGTTAGATCCAACCCATTATTTCCGTCTATGAAACAGTGCCGTTAATTCATAAAATAAGCCAACTTTAGGGTCTTGTGTCACATGCAAGCAGAGAACCAAATAATGCTTAGCAACCAGATCAATAACAGCATTAGAAGATCCACCTTTCTTTCAGTTCCAAAGGGTCTGGAGGGGCATCACATCAGCAGCAGCAACCCGGCTTTCCATTGCTGGACCAAGATGATATCACAGTGAAGGTTTTGTATATTTTGGTATGCATTCTGCGACATGATTTTGTGGCTGTCTATGGATACAGTTTCATTCAAGGTCATTTGCTTTCAGCAGCCACTCATCAAACACATGGGAAGGTGATGAGCAAGTGCTCATATAATGGCTTTTATGATGTAATGGCTTTTATGAAACTTTACTTTGGGGAAGTGGGACGGTTATTGGCAAATATGCTGCATAAAAGGTGGGCTTGTCATCAGCTGAGTAGGCCAAACTTCGCTATGACATATGGGATGACTGCATTAACTGGTTCATTTTGCTAATCAAGCTAGTGCCTTGCACAGAATCAAAGCAGATTGAACAGCCTGTTCTGATGTGCTAACAAAATCCCCAAACCCCAAACTCCCTATTATAAGCCATCGTACCAAACGGTTTGACATGATTGTCATAAATGACTGTTTACTTTTTTCAAAATGTCAGAATCAAGGTGATGGTTTAGACGCTCAAATGACTCACAGGGGCTTCTGTTTAAACAATGATGTTGACTGTTAAGTGTACATAGCAATAATTGTCTCAGCGCACAGAAGCTGAGAGAATATAACTCTCTTATTCAAAGATCACAGCTTGAACACGAGGTTCAGGCAGCTCAAGGTTTTTGCTCTGGAGAGTCCCTCTGCGTTGACACAGAACGGTGGTTGTTTTTGATAACTCTTCCTTTGTGATTTATGTATGCCGTGGATGGTCACCAAGACCTGGTCCCTGAGGAAAAGTTTATCTAGTTCTTGTGGATGTAATTTTAATCACGTTCTGGAAAACACTATGTCCGTTGTTTTATGTGTAAAGAAAAGGGGCAAAAGGTAAGAAATAAGGCCTTTGAACAGTAGGCATAAATATTTTCTAAATAAATACAGTTGGATGTTGTGACTATTCATAAGGGAAGATTTTTTGCTCTGGATGAAGGAGTCTTTTCCTTGCAGCAAGACTACTTAGACTACTTACTCTGCAGAAGGGAATTGTGCAACGTGGCCCCTAGTATACATTTTAATATTATGGCTGTGTTTTGTGTGCCTCCCGCTTCTAAGGTGAGTTGGCTGGCAACGGGAGATGATCTGTTGGAGTGGCTTGACTCTGGGATATCTTCTCTGTGCTGAATCACTTGGAGCTGAATCTGGTTTATGTCTCAGGTTAAAAACTCACCCTTTTTGCCCAGATTGTTTCTTGAGTCAGGAACTTCAGCAGAGCCCTGCTAGATCCAGCAGTGCCAGCATCCTGTTTCACACAGTGGCCAACCAGTTGCCCTCTATGGCCAACAAACTGGTCGTAGGGGATAAGGTGTTGCCTCCTGGGACTGGTATCCAGAGCTTTACTGCCCCTGGACATGGAGGCTTCCTTTATTCATAATGACTAATGGGTTTTAGTGTACCTATCCTTCGTGAATTTGTCTAACCCTTCCTTTAAAGACATATATGCTAGTGGCTGACACTATATCCACTATAAGTGACTGCCACAATTTAATTACTTGTTGAGTGAAGTACTTCCCTTTCTCCTTCTCCTTCTCCTTCTCCTTCCTCTTCCTCTTCCTCTTCCTCTTCCTCTTCCTCCTCTTCCTCCTTCTGCTTCTTCCGCTTCTGCTTCTCCTTCTGCTTCTCCTTCTTCTCCTTCTGCTCCTACACCTCCTTCTTCTCCTCCTCCTCCTCCTCCTTTCCTCCTTCCTCTTCTTGATCTAGTAGGCTCCTTCAGCTTGGTGTACTGACCTTTTTGAATGGATTCAACCTCTGACTACCAGTGCCAAGAGACAACTTCAGGGGAAAACCTTGGCCTCTATGCCCTGTTGTTGGCCTTCCAGTGTAACTATTTGGCCATGTGTGAGAGAGGATAGTGGACTAGATGGACCACTGGTCTGATCCAGCAGGGCTTTTCTTAAGTTCTTATACTCTTAGGTCCACTGTGTCACCTCCAGTGACATAAGTGCGCCGGTGCAATGGTAACACACATGGACTATAAATACTGTAAGAAAGAAAGAAAGAAAGACAATGTTCTGGATGAGATGATATACCTGTGTTGCTGAGCTGTACCACTTCAGGCTGCAGGTAGGGGCCTTAAATAATTGAATACCTCTCCATACAACACCCCCCCTTCATGTAAAAAGCATGGAGAGATCCAACATCTTTTTCAAAACTCTAATGTTTTGAGAGAGAGAGAGAGAGAGAGGTCAAACTGGGCTGAAGAGGCATTGCTGGGGGAGGGGCATGTTTTGCTCCCCCTCCCTGCAGTACGTGATTTTGCTGACCTAAATCTGCTTTTTGCTCCAATGTTGGGAGTCGAGAGAGAGACAAATACTATGATGCAATGTCACCCTATGGATGTCTATATCATATAAACACAGGTTAAATATTCCTTTCCTGTATGAAATGCCTTCAAAATAAAGTTGGTTATTCAAATCGATCAAAGCTATCTAAAGATAGAAGCCATGCTGTTAGTCTCAGTCATTTTTAGTGTTATTTATGACATTAATTGCCCTTCCAGCACAATACTTTCTAAGTGCTGTGCTTTAATTAAGCTGGACTAATCTCAGTTCTTATCAGATACTCAGAGATCTATCCTCACCACAGTTATCTCTGGCAATTTCTATTCCATTGCTAGAGGACATTAGGGAGATAGAAAGGAATGCACTTGAAGTAGATCTTTGTGTCAAATTTCATATCAAAGTGGTAGAAGTTCATAGAAAAATGCTTACTTCTGAAAACCCTTTTCATGTCTAGGTCCATCCAAAAAAAAATGCTTTATCATGGACTTATGGAACTTATGATGAAGGATCAGTTTCCATCTTTGCAGGAACTATGGCCTCCCAGCATGACACATCAGAGTTTAAAGTAGGTGCTAGCCAGCCTGGGATTGCTGGAGAGGAAACTCGACAGTGAGGTACCACCACAGAGAAGATTCTCTGGTAGACATCCGACCTGTGAAGATGGATTCACTCGGTGATAGGAGTAGAACTACCAGAAAACAGGAATTGCAAAATCCAGTTCTGACAGAGTACAAGAGGACTAGATGGACAATGTTATTGAAAGCCACTGAAGTCCAGGAGAACTAATATTGTCATTCATGCCATGTCCTTCTTTAGATTTAAAACATCTATCAGGTTACCAAGCAATCTTAGGGCTAAACTCAGAATGGAATTCAAATTGATGGTGGTCTAGATAATCAGTATTGTCCAAAAGTGCTGGAGCTGGTTACTACAGCTATGGCTGCTTCTTCCAACTGACCTTCTATTAAGTATTGAGCTTTGTGTTCATAGTGATTTCAGCCAGGCAGTGATTTCAGCTCATGCAAATAACTTTATTGCAAACACTATATACATGTGCTCCCGAAGGAGCCAGATATATACACCCCAAATGATGCCCCCTTTTAGTAACCCCCCAATGAGAACATAAGACAACTAGAATCCTTCATTTGCATGTGCTGACAAAAGGTAACATGTTTACAAGGCAGCCAATCATTCCTCATATCCCAGAGGAATGATTGGTTGCTGCTAACCCTATTTCCCAATTGTATTGTAGCCCTGAGGAGCCCCGCTTTACTCAAAGCTAGCCCAATACATAACACCTTCCTTCCCCTCTGGCATGTAAATAAATGTGAAGGAGCAAGGTGCTCAGAGACTAAGGGCCTGGAAGGATTTCTTTTCAGCTCATGTTTGCATACAGGAAGAGTATAAGTTCATAGTCTATGGTTTGTTTGTACATCTTAAAGACTGAGCTTTTGGACAAACAGACTTCTTTGTTCTGCACAAACTTTGTTTTGCACATTAAATATTCAACTAATAATAAATGTTTCATGGAGTAAAGTCAATGCCACGTGGCATTTCATCACAAACAATTGCTGAGGACTTACATTCTGTAAATCCCACCTCCTCCTCTTCAAGTTTGAAAAAGAGCTCAAAAGTCAGCTTTCAAAATAACAGAAGTGAAATCTGCAAACTGTATATGGAGGCTAAGGATCCCATTTCATTGTAATGTCCTCCTAAATCTAAATTGGTGTTGTCAGAAATCAAGGACTTTGGCTGGCCTTTCTTTTGGGTTACAGCTCCAAACTCCAGATTAGGGTCCAACCTTTATGGTAAACAACTTACAGAGACACACATAGGCAAGAAGCTGGCAAGCATAGATTAATTTCCCAGGAGTGTTCCCAAGGTGGCTTATAAGATCAACAAACACTCAAGCAGAAAGTCCAATTAAGACAGGATTAAAATACAACAATCAATGACATCAATATACAAAATTATCACAGAGCTAATACCTACTGCCATTAACCAAAGTCGTTCTCCAAAAGTTCAGCCTTACAGCTGTTCTAAAAACAGAAAGAGTCAAGATATTCCTGATATCCAAGGGAAGCCTATTCTACAATGTCCAGAAGCCATGTTCTGTGAGGAGACTACAACAGCTCTCACCACACTGACAGCAAGAAGTTACTTACAGGTGAAATGCAACTGGCAAATGGGTTCATACGAGCAGATGTGGTTATTCTGATACGTGGTTACGTTGAGCTTTAAAAATAAGAACCAGCACCTTGAATTAAATCTGGAAACAATTAGCTGGTGAAGATATATCAAAATTGATAAAATATGCTCAAATTGGCTTGCTCCAGCCCAAACACGAGCTGCCATGTTTTGTATTTGTTAAAGTTTCTGATGTCCTCAAGGGCAGTCTCACAAGATGTATATTACAGCAGTCAAGGCATGAATTGATGTGCCAAAGCACAGGGAGGTTGAGAAGGAATGATTCCTGACAATCACTGTGTGGGCTCACATCCAGCTGAGCATGTAGTTCTTTGTTGCTGCAGCCTCTGGGACCCAAAGTATGCTTAAATCCAACATCTCCTCAACAATTCCATAGCTTCTGAATTAGTGTTAACATTCACAAAGGGTAGTTTCAAACAAAGCGTGCCATTCATATTAATTTATCATCTTTACTGCTTAAAAAGCCATCTTCTTTTTTTTTTAATACTCTAGTTTTCCATTTGAAACCATCAGCCTTCTTTTGGTTCTGTCACTTGAGAGATAAAAAGCTCTCTTCTGGCAGCAAAAAGTAAACAGCTACATGACTGCCTGAATTATTTATTTGATATTTATTTATATTCCGGTTTGTTAAAATGCCCTTATCCACTGCTCGAGGTGTTTGCAAGGTGTTTGCTCTGCTATGATTATTATTTTATGGATTCGGCAACCAGAGTGTGCAAGGTAGTTTCTAGAGTCTAGCAATAGACTAATCGTTTTACGGGAAATAGAATAAAATAAATATAAAGGGGAGGAAAGAAGCAGAAGGAAACACAAAAAATTCCAAGTGTGTTCAGCACAAAACCTGGTTGGTGAATCTTCCCTCTCAGACAATGCCCATGGGTGCTCAGACTTCCCCCGTGAAGAGCAGAAACAAACAACAAAATGGCTTTGAAATGTCCCAAGAAATGGTAGATCACAGTTTATTCATCACCTTGTGGTCTTACCTAGAAAATACAATTAATATTTCAGGTGAGTGTTTGGGAAACTTGGAACGGTATGCAAATATTTGCAGTGTTTGTTCTTTACTTCGTTCAAAGTTGGTGGCTGGAACATTTTTTTTTCCACCCAAGGGGCATGGCTCTTTTTGTTGTTTCAAAGTACACTATGCATGCAGAGAGACATGTCGGTTGGGAGAAGCAGAGATCTTTACAGACTTAGCAATTTTGCAACTGACAAGATGTTCTGCACCATTTGTGATTCACCCAGACAAACACAATCCACTTGACTTGCATGGGAGCTCACAAGGTACTCCGTGAAGCTCTTTTTTGCCACCAACCTTCAGCTGCCAAACTGTGATCCTTGTAAATAATATGCTTGAAAACTGAACTAACCTTGATTGGGTTGTCCATTTTTCCCCAAGCTGAGCACCCTGTATGCTTGTATTGACTATTTGTCACAATCTCAAATAATCAGCATTTTGAAACAGTTTTAATCTCTCACGGCATTGATCATCAAGTAGTAACCTGCCAGTAGCCTACAGTTGCCAGCTACAGATTGGAAAATTCGTGGAGATTCGGGATAAAACCTGGGAATGGCAGAGTGCAGGGAGAGGAGGGAGCTCAGCAGAGATGTGAGGCTATAGAATCCACCCTCCAAAGCTACCATTTTCTCCAGGGGAACTGACCTCTGTAGTCTGGAGATCAGTTGTCATCTTTGGAACACTCCAGGCCTCACCTAGAGGTCAGAAAACCTACAGTAACAGCTATTTGCACATGCTCAAAACTTTTGGAGGTTGATGCCAGTTATGGATGCTCAAATACCTGCTGACTCGGTTCCCACCCTGCTCACCGGGGCTGACTATTTGACTGTTCTTTGTCCTACCATGTGCCCATTCCTTTGTTGGGGCTACTTCTCCCCTACTACTTAACAGGACCCTCATTGCTCTCTCGCTCTCTCCACCTTTGGCCCCATGCTGCTGCATTTCTGGGCCCTCTACAACTTTTATGCAAACCCACCATTGCCTTTCTCCATTCAGCTGCTGTTTCAACACAGCTGAGGGTTGCCAGGTCCCCTGACCCCCCTGGGTGGAAAGTCAGAGGCCCAGCACTTAAATTTTAGTTCCCCTCCCTCCCGCGCAGTCTGTGCATGCGTGCTCTTGCCCTGTATGGTGATGTCACTTCTGGGAAGTGGCGTCATTTCATGGGTCATGTGCTGCCCTGGGCTCGATTTGGGACAATTGAGGCCTGATTTGGGCTGAATTTGGCCCAAACCTGGGCCGATTGAGACCCAAATCAGCCTGAATCTGGCTGCTGCAGTGTGCAGGAGCACTGCAGCACTTTGCAGTGGCCCAATTCAACCTGAGTCCAGCCACCGTGGCATGCAGGAATACTCCCATGTGCTGCAGCAGTCCGAATCTGGCCAGATTTGGCTGAATTGGGCCTGATTTGGGCCAAATTGGGATCAATTTGGGCCAATTTTGACCCAAATTGAGGAATGCAGGAGCACGCCACACTACCTGGGAGTGCGCCCCAGGAAGCATGCCCCTCTACTGGCCAGGTAAGGAGGAGGAGGGTGTGGAGGGTGGGAGTGGGGATCCCCTGTCCGCAGAGGGGCACTGGCATCCCTAACACAACCACAACATGAAGGGAGAATCCAAGGCACTGCTGGCCAATGTATGGGTATAGCAGTTGAGATTAAAGCATGCTTACCTGCCATACCTGCCCACTGTGAGTATCACAGCATCCCTAATGGGATCTGTACTTCCCTTAGCCTCCTGATTCGATTTGGAAGGCTGTGAAAATTACAGTTTCCATTCTGTCTGTCAGGTCACGCTGGAGGAGATGACGGAAAGCAATTTTGAGAACAGATAGGCCCAATTAGAGCCTGTCTCATGTTTAGTAGTAGTTTAACCCTGTGGAGTGTTGTTATCCTCTTCAAACAGTTGAAGTTTGAAAAGGCTGCCAACTCCGGGTTGGGAAATTCCTAGAGATTCATGGGTAGTCTGGGGAGGGCACGGTTTGGGGAATAGATGGACCTAAGCAGGGTATAATGCCAAAAAGTCTACCCTCCAAAAGAGCCATTTGCTCCAGAGAACTTGATCTCTATTTTCTGGACATCAGCTGTTATCCTGGGAGATCTCCAGATCTGGGAGATCTTTTGGGCTGCCAATCTTCAGGTGAGACCTGAAGATCTCCTGGAGTTACAATTGATCTCCAAACAACAGAGATAAGTTATTCTGAGAATGTTTGGTTTGGAAGGTGGACTCTGTGGCATTATACCCCATCACTGTCCCGTCCCTCCATGAACTCTCCAATCCCAAATCACCAGGAAGTTCCCAGCACGGAGTTTGCAACCTATTGTCAGCCCATCGTAATTGAACCTCATGATCTTCAACATGAATCACAAGATCTTTATTCCAGTGAGTGTTTTTTAATAAATGCATGTGTCCAGAGCAGAGAGCTAATTCTTGTGATCTGGGTCAAACTAATGCAGCTTGTACAATCTCAGCTCTAACTCCAAGCTCATCTCAGCTTCCTTGATTACTTGTCTGCTAACCCATTTCAACCTCATCTTATCCCTGAGCCACTCTCATTCCTGTTTGTGGTACCATTCTTTGAAAAGCATTACTGAAAAAAAGCTATTTGTATCTTCCCATTTTCACATCATGTTATCTGTGGTCAAAACAGTTTAGAATTTTGTCTGTAAGAGAGTTTGTCCATGTATTTTGTTTTAAGTCAGTGGCTGTCTTGTTAACCTTCTGATCTCTATATCTTTCCCTTCAGTGGCAAAAAGGACTGTCAGGTTGACATACATTTGCAATTCTGAAGATCGCAGTCTATAGTCCCTAAACAAGTCATCCCTTTGAACAATTCCTATTTCCAAATGTGTTTCAGATCTCAAAAGTATGGCATCTCAGGCACTGCATTTCATAACCAAGTGAGCCGCTGATAAAGCATGTTCTTTACTGGGTTATGCCTGATTAAAAAGGCTATTGATTTGTCATTCATTCGAGTCAAATTAAGTCCTTGCCTTTTCAGCGATATGACCTGGTCCCTCAAATTTGTCAGGGCAATAAGAATCTCAGATGTACGGACTTGGCTGTAGTTACTCTGATGAGACATCTCATTTGATTCATTTCTGCTTCAATAGGTTATTAAGATGTGCTCAAATGAAATTCTTAGATGGGAAAGGAGAAGGAACACTATCCTTTCCTTTGCAAATTCACCAAAATTGAATTAACAAGTGGACTAATTGTCAAACACACGTACTGGTGTCTAAAATGTAGACTACTAACTGGTCATTTGATTGCAAAATAATTTCCCCAGTGGTGTGAAATACTAGTTGAATTGCAAAATCAACTAGTACAGTTCTGGTCGCCACACCTTAAAAAAGATATCATAGCACTGGAAAAAGTACAGAGAAGGGCAACTAAAATGATTAAAGGGTTGGAACACTTTCCCTATGAGGAAAGATTGAGGCGCTTGGGGCTCTTTAGCCTGGAGAAAAGACGACTGAGGGGAGACATGATAGAGGTTTACAAGATAATGCACGGGTTAGAGAAGGTAGAGAAAGATGTGTTTTTCTCCCTTTCTCACAATACAAGAACTCGTGGGCACTCTATGAAATTATTGAGCAGTCGGGTTAGAACAGATAGAAGAAAATACTACTTTACACAAAGGGTGATAAACACATGGAATTCGTTGCCACAGGAGGTGGTGGCAGCTACAAGCATTGCCAGCTTCAAGAGGGGACTGGACAAATATATGGAGCAGAGGTCCATCAGTGGCTATTAGCCACAGGAGATAGATGGTATTCTCTTTGTGGGGAGGTGGTGCTCTGTTGTCTTGGTGCTGGAAGGAAGGCAGTGGGAGGGCTTCTGGTGTCCTGGCCTCACTGACAGTCCTTTAGATGGCACTGGATTTCTAGCCACTGTGTGTGACAGAATGTTGGACTGGATGGGCCACTGGCCTGATCCAACATGGCTTTGCTTATGTTCTTATGTTCTTAAAATAATGCCTGAATAATCATAGTGGGTGTAATCCCATCAAAGGTAAAAAGTTTTACATTCACAGATACCAACAGAGGGATCAAAACTAAGGGTTTTATAACTACTTGACAGTGCAATCGTAAGCAGGGTTATACCTTTCTTAAGTTCATTGAAGTTCACTTAGGATGGCACTGTAACAGAAGTGGAACTGTACCCACTAGTGTCTAGCCTTTTAATAGCAATTTCTCAAGGTTCAAAACTTTCCATCAGTTAGCAATTAATATATTCATGCATAGCTCTGAGATTATGAAGCAACCTACAAGAGATGAATTACACGAGGAGGAGCATGTGAAGGGAGTTGCAATGTTAGCAGGGAAGTTGAGTTTTAAAAGAGATCGGAAGGCTTTGTCAATTTCCCCTCTCTACAGAGACAGGGAGATCATTGCTCAGAGGGTTTGTTAATTTCCTCTTTTCCTCCCAAAGGCTCTATCTGTTTCATCTCCCCTTCTAAGAGGTGAAGAAGAAATAAACAAATCTCCTGAGGACTGATCTCCCCAGCTCTATAGAGAGGGGAAATTGACAAAGCTGATCTCTTTTAAAACTCAGCTTCCTGACTAACATTGTGACTAGACATGGACACAAATGGAAAAAAACCCAAACAAATGGTTTGTTGTTTGTTGACATCCACAAACAATGAACAATGAACAGTAACGAACATGACCCTGTTCACAAACATGTTCGTTGTTCGTTGTTCGTGGCCCTTTAAAGATCCCTTTAAACTATCAGCTGGCAGGTGGCAGGGGGGATTCCCCCCTGCTGCCTGCCAGCTGATAGTTTAAAAGGCCCTTTCCTGCCACGTGCAAGGGGCAGGCCCCTTTAAATACCCCACAAACTGACCTTCCCAATGTCCAATACCCACCAATTTGCAGGGGACATAGTCCTCACTGTCCTCCGAAGACCCCCCAAGTTTCAGAGAGATTGCACCCCAGGAAAGGCATGATGCATGGGTCTCCCCCTTTGTTGTCATTTTCTCTTCACAGTGGCAAAACCGGGACTCTCTGGTAAAAGCTACTTTGAGGGGTTACAAACTGACCTTCCCAATATCCAATACCCACCAAATTTGCAGGGGACATAATCCTCATGGTCCTCTGAAGACCCTCCAAGTTTCAGAGAGTTTGCACCCCGGGAAAGGGATGATCCATGGGTCCCCCTTTTTGCTGTCATTTTCTCTTCACAGTGGCAAAAACGGGACTCTCTGCTGGAAGTACTTTGAAGGGTTAAAGCCAGAAGGAAAGCCAGAAGGAGTTCAGACAGAGTTCAGTCCCTGCCTCCGTTCCTAGGAAAATTGATTGAAAGGTACCAGACTCTCTGGCTTGACGAACGGCTGACGAAGGCAACGAATGAGGCTCGCAACAACCACTTGTTCATTTAGAATGAGGCCTCACGAATGGCTTGTTTGCGAACAGATGAACGGGCTGTTCATGGGTTTTTCCCGTTCATAATGCTATTTGTGCCCATGTGACTCCCTTCATGTGCTCCTCCTCGTGTAATTTTTCTCTTGTAGCTTAGATCTATGGCAGAATGCTAACGAATATTTACCAGATTGCTAGCAGATTGTTGTTTTACCAAGAGCCAGAATTACAGCTGTTTTGATCCTGGAAGGCCTCCCTGTGATACGCTCATTGTCTCTATTCACCACAGCAACAGAGATTTCGTGTGGTGGTATTTTCCATAGTATTCCTTTGAACCCACCATGAATAGGAGATTCCAGAAAATGAACAAGGGCCCTTCTGCATGTAAAGTGGACACGCTACCTAGTCATATGACATTACACAGTGAATAAGCTCCTGTGTTGGAAACACTGTGCTGTTAAAACAGCCGGATTTGAGTCCAGTGGCAACTTAGAGACCAAAAAGATTTTCAAGGTAGGAGCTTTCAAGAGTTGGAGCTCTCTTCTTCAGATACCTGTTGTGCTGTTAGATGCTGATACATATAGCCAGCCTTCTGAAGTCAAGCTAAGATGCACTCTGCCATGGAAGGCATAAATGCAACTTGTTTCTTATGTGCATGTGAGTCCCATCTCCTGCCCTCACCAATTCATTGCATACAGAATGTGATCTAAGATTCCTGGCTGGAAGTAAATCCCAGGTCCCTACGATGTATGAATGGAGGCATCTGGGTGGAGAAGTTTACTCCACACAAACCAGGATTATATGCTAGTCGGTTTAGTATCTCAGCAGGTGATTCGGACAGGTGACTGCATTCATACATGCATCACAGGAACTGTAGTTTGTTTCAAATCAGGACTCCTCCGTTATGTTAAGAGTGGGGGTGGAGGACAAACAAGGAGGGCACGTGGGCATGAGAAATTTATGACCATCATGGCAAATTGCAGCTTACCATGACATCTGAATGCCCTGACCTGGATAGCCCAAGTGAGCCTGATCTTGAGCTAAGCAGGGTCAGCCTTGGTTAGTAATTGGATGGGAGACCTCCAACGAAGACCAGGGCTGCAACGGCAAGTAATGGCACAGCACCTCTGGTAGTTGCTTGCCATGAAAACCCCGCCAGGGGTCGCCATAAGTCAGTTATGACTTGAGGGCACCACATACATACATGACATCTGAATACTGTTTCTGTTACTGATTTTGCCACTGGGTCACATGTGCCAATTTCAAATCATTTAAAAAAATGTTTGAGAAAGGGCTGACTTAAATACAGCCGAAATCAAGCTCTGTTTTTGAATAAGCAGTGAAAATAATCACTTGTTTATGAATCTCTTTGATTTGGCTTTAGATTAGGTACAGGCTGCAGCTTGTGGCCAGAACATGGATTCCAAAGTTCCATCCCACAGAGAGAAAACAGACTAGCAATTCTTGCATTGTCCATTCATTTTATAAAAGTTAATCGTAACTGATCCCCCTGTAATGAATACAAAATAAGCCTTCCTATTAATGTATTAATAATGAATAATATGATGGATTAGAATGGTTTGTTTATTAGACTATCAATAATTAACTGAGATTTGCCGTTTGAGGCAAAGTGCTGTTATTTCAGTTGCAGAATTCAACAGCATAATTTATATGGTAATTTTGTACAAAACAGTACCAATTACATGGAGGCAATTACAACGCAGAAAGAGCAAATGATGACATTATCAGTTTTGTTAACTTTTAAATTCTATATTAGTGTATCCTGCTAAGTAAATACAATGGAGGGAGGATCACGCAGAAAGGAAGGGCAGTTTTGTGGTATATTTTAGTAGATTCATTTTGCACTGGATACCTCTTGTTGCAAAACATTCGTCTTGAGGAAGCATTATATAGATAGCAGTAATGACAGTACACAGTCATTTCAACAGATTTAGGATCGAGTCGCCCAAAGCGGCAAAAAACAAATAAATAGCAGAACAGGAACAAACTGAGATTTGAAAGCAGGAACGGAATGTCTTTAATCTTTAAACACATATAGCTGACATCTCTCTCGCCCATTCACATACTCAGTGAAACCATCCCTCATGCACACAGGAACGTGCACACTTTCACGTGCATTCATACAGAGAGATACACGTGGAGTGTCAGAAGGAGAACAGAAAGCAGACCATAAGCCTCTTCCATGCCTTGCCCAGCTGAAGGCCATACACGCCTTAGCTTTCAGCTAATACTGACAGGACCATTATGGGGTGAGGGAGGCAGCAGCCAGACAGGACTCTGGAAAGATGTTATACTTTCAGTTTCCATTTGCCATCCCTCACCCAAAGTGGAAGGTAGGACATACACAGGAATCCACGGAGCTGCCTTATATTAAATCAGGCCCTTGGTCCATCGAGGTCAGTAGTGTCTACTCTAATTGGCAGTGGATCTCCAGGGTCTCAGTTGGAGGTCTTCCACATCACCTACTACCTGATACTTTTTTAACTGGAGAAGCTGGAGACTGGACCAGGGACCGCCTCCATGCAAAAGCAGATGCTCTTCCACTGAGCCACAGCCCCTCCACAACCAGCTTAGAATTCAGCTATAAGGGACACCAGACTCGTGTTTTTTAACATGTTGGGGATGCAATTTTACCTGGGAACTGTCATTGAAAACAGTGTTGTGCCCCTAGCGTGGGGAGACAAGGGAGGGGAAAAGCTTCTCAAAGAAAGTTTTCAAAGACAGAGCTGTGTGGGATTGCTGTGGGAGAGGAGCTTTAAAACTGTTTTCTAGAAATCTCAATGGAGCGAGGAATCCCTGGCCTTGCACAGGGAGGCAGGGGAGGGGAAGAGCTGGTAGTTAAAAACATAAGAACATAAGAGAAGTCATGTTGGATCAGGCCAATGGCCATCCGGTCCAACACGCTGTGTCACACATTGGCCAAAAAACCAGGTGTCATCAGGAGGTCTGCCAGTGGGGAAGGGACACTAGAAGGCCTCCCACTGATTCCACCCCCCAAAAAAAACCACCAAGAATACTGAGAGCATCACTGCCCTAGACAGAGAGTTCTATCTATACCTTGTGGCTAATAGCCACTGACGGACCTCTGCTCCATATGTTTATCCAATCCCCTTTTGAAGCTGTCTATGCTTGAAGCTGCCACCACCTCCTGTGTTCATCTCTCCATTGAAACTGCAAGATAACAATTGCAAAGTTCCTCTCCCCCAGCAATTTCGCACGGCTCTGTCTTTGAATACTGTCAAGGAAACATATGTGAGCACAGGGCCGATTCCAGATGACTAACCTTAAGGTGCTTCATGCCGCCCTCTTCCGGATCGCGACGGGGAAAATGCGAAATATCGCGTTTCCTCGCGCGAGTTTTGTGCGATCCAGAAGAGGGCGGCATGAAGCGCCTTAAGGTTAGTCATCTGGAATCGGCCCAGGTTTGTTTGTTCCCATCTAACTGCAGCCAACTTATGGCAACCCAATAGGGTTTCCAAGGCAAGAAATCTTCAGAGGTGGTTTGCCATTGCTTGTAACCCTGGACTTCCTTGGTGGTCTCCCATCCAAGGACTGACTGGTGCTGACTCTTCTTAGCTTACACGATTTCACAAGATGGGGCTAGCCTGGTCTATCCATATCAGGATGGTGAGCACTGGAAGGGCTGGAAAATGAGCAAGTGGGTAGGGGAAGGAAGCATGGATGGGCAGGGAGATGTGAATGGCGGCATGGTGGCAGGCAGAGGAAGTGAGGTGGCCCTAGGAACTCTCTGCCGAAGTCCTACCAAAATCTGGAACTGGCCCTGCTGTGAATTGTAGACTCAAATGATATATGCTTTTTTTGTAAGACTCCCACAATTTTAAACATAGTTTGCCAGTGCACCAATATGGGCAGGACGGGACGCCTTCTTAGGGCAACAACTATTTGTGATAACTGCCACCATCTCTCTTGCTCACGCACTCAAAATATGTCTCTCTCACATACATGAGCACTCACGAACTGCAGCCCAAGCTCTGCTCACGACCTGAGTTTGATCCTGGTGGAAGCTGGGTTTAAGTAGCCGGCTCAAGGTTGACTCAGCCTTCCATCCTTCTGAGGTCGGTAAAATGAGTACTGAGTTTCCTGGGGGGTAAAGTGTAGATGACTGGGGAAGGAAATGGCAAACCACCCCGTAAAAAGTCTGCCAAGAAAATGTCCTGATGCAACATCCCCCTAAGGGTCAGTAATGACTCGGTGCTTTACCTTTTACGTACATGAGCACACGCACAAGCAACATAATCTCTCTCACATGCTCAGTTCTTATTTCTCTCTTTGAAACCCATACAGATACCGCAGCCATATCTAAAACACATTCTCTTCAGCCATTCCCCAAACGACCTTCCGGTAATACCTTTTTATTAGGACCAAAATGTCATAACTGTGAGCAAGCTTTCAAGTTCCCCAGAACACGGCATCAGCAGTATATAATAAGAAAAGTGTGTGTGGTGGGGGGGGGGGGGAGAAACAGATATTTCAGGGCTTGATGGGAAAAACTGAAAGCTTGAAATTTGAAGGGTCTTAAAATGGAACTCAGGATGCCATTAAATCAGGAGTCCCCAACGTGGTGCCTGTGGGCACCATGGTGCTTGCCAATACTGTTTCTGGAGCCTGCCAATTTTTTAAGAAAGTGGGCAAAGCTAGAAGGGGTTTTTGCCCAGCTGGGCTTCCAATTGGCCACTGGAGATCTAATTGGCTTGCAGATTTTTAAAAATTTGCTTCAGCAGCAGGTGCCACAAAATCTCAAGGATCTTCACTGCATGAATGAAGGTAAGCTGTGTGCCTGCAAGAAAATATTTTAAACAGTGTGTTCATTTTAAAAGGCATCTTGTTAAACAGAGTTTCTGCCTGAAATGCTGAAGAGTCATTATTAGATGTATGCATAACCTCATTCCCTGACATTTTGTGGCAGCAGTTGTTACCAGAACTGCTTTTTATAATGGGGAAATTAGCTTAGCAGTCTGGAACTAAAATTAGCGTGGATCTAACCAATGTTTACGGAGGTCCTGATTCCAGACACTCTAGTGACAAAGAGGCAGACTACAAATAGTTTCAATAAACACGTGTATTTACTAATAGTGTGGCATAAGCTTGAACTTGCACATACATACAAGAAAGCATACAAGGACTAGGAAATGCAGAGTAGGAAATATAGAGACGGTCGCATTTGCAGGTACCCAACGATGATAGGGGAAATACTCATGATCCTGAAGCGGAGCAGAGACACGACAGCGAGGTGGTCCAATGCCAGCAGTGGATCCACGGACAGACAGCAAGGGGGTCCGGGCAGGAATGGCGTACGCACCATGCGGTCTGAGGGACCAGCTTAAATACCCCAAAACGTACCCTGGGGCTGGTGCTGTACTTGGTGGTTCTCACAGATTAAAACAAAGGCTCTAATGGGCTACTGAATGGCTTGGATGGGCCACTTTAGGAATCTGATTGTGTTAAGTGACAACTCAGAAAGAGGGGACAAAGGAGGGAGGGGGAAATCCGAGTGGGCTGAATGGATGTTCCAGCGGACAGGGCTTGCCCTGATGTCATTAGCTCTGGAATGCGGAGATTTCTTTGAGGTGCATTCTCTAAGTGCTTGGAATGGTCGGCACTTAGCTTCTTCTCCGGGGTGGCTCCTAAGATAGGCAGAGCGGGGCGAGGTTCTCTCGCTGCGGACGTGGTGTATCCGCTTCGCCGAAATGGCTTCTCAAAGCAGGCTTCTTCCCTCGGTCTTCTGGCTGCCTAAGAACATGGTTGCCGGCAGGGCATGGCGGAGGCTGGTTAGCAGGTTGCCCGGTAGCGAGGGCAAGCTCGGGGACCGGCCCGCAGGTGGCTCCAGGCGGGAACTGACCAGGGAGCACCTAGCCAGGCTCACTGGAGGTTTCCCTGGCAGGCGCCCGGCTGCTAGCAGCGGCTTGGGCCCAGATGAGGCGGCTTCCATGGAGGCAGGGGGAACAGCACGTAAAACACAGTCCATAGCAGGGAACAGGCACGGTCCATGGCAGATGGCAATGCAGGCACGGGGCACACTTGTAATAAAGTCCAAACACACACTGGGAGGTCCAGATATAGGTCTGGGCAGGGTTGCCCAGGAAGAAAGTCCTTTGTGGAGTTATCCAGGCATGGTGTCAGGAAACTAACACAGTCTATTGCAGTAGCAAAGTAATCAACAAGCAGGCAGGAAACTGACACGTGTATTAGAACACACACGTGCAGGGCAATCTTTGTGTAGCAGTAAAACAGCAATGCAGGAAACTTTAACGCAGTCCATGGCAGGCCTTAAAGCAGGAGGGGGGGCCTACTTGGCAACACAGTGCCCACCATCCCCTCAAAATTCAAAAAGTGCTGACAGGCTACAAAAAGGTTGGGACCCCCTGTATTAGATGTTATTGGGCTCAAAACAGGTTTCAAAACATATAAAGGATTACTGGAACTGATAGGGGAAGGAAAGGAAAGGGGTGACTCTCACTTTTAAAATATAAATACCTGCAGATAATCAAAGAAGGTTCTCTAAAAGGTAGAGAGTAGAGGAGGGGGAAAAACATGGTAGCCTAATATTAACAAAACCAGAGATTAATTTTAAATGATACACTGTCAGTCAATAGCAGCCGCATTGCACAGCAGGGTTCCTCCCTTCAGAGGTACCTGCAATGTATTTCCCTGTTTGGCTTTTTTGCATAGATTTTCCAGAGCGGAAGCCCTTCCGGTTTTTACTCATCTGAGGGCCAAGCTACAAGTGACGAGTGACACTTGAACAGCAAGTGGATTAAGTGGAGGGCAAGTGAACAGGGAGAAATACACTTGCCGTTCAAGTGTCATTCGTCACTTGTAGCTTCGCCCTCAGAGAGAGAACAGATTGTCATGCGTACAACAGGGATCATGGATGGATTGTGAGGTCAAAATGGCCCGAGACTAAGCCATGCTGAGTGACTCCATTGATGCTGCAAGGGCTATTTGGCTTGGCTTGGTCCAGTGGTAATGGCACACACAGTGGTAATGGCACACACAGTCTTGCTCGTTGCCTTCTTCTAAGCCACTAGGACTTGGCCAAGACTCAGCTTTCTTCTGACAACGGCTTAGAGAAATGGGCTACTAACTTAAATGGTCAATTGGCCTCTGACACGGATTTTCAGGTAGGATCTGTGAAATCTTCTGCTTGGCTACTGCTCCTGCAGTCTATGTTGTTTATGGCTCCAATTCCATTACAGCTTGCAAAACTTTCCTCGCTCCATGAGAGTTAGCATTATCCAGGTGTAAATGCGCAGGAACCTTTAGCTTGGAACACTATGGTGCTTTAAAAAACTCATTAGATTGTGAGGACTACAATACCCAAGATCCACCATACCAACGAACCTAGTGAACAAAGGCAAGATTATAGGGCACAACTGCCATTTCAACATACCTGTGCCCAAAGTCTAACTCCTCACTCAGCAAAAGAACTAAAGCAAGATAAGCATGATGCTGGTGGATCATCACAAGTAATTCAGACCTTAAATCAGAATGGAAGCCATATCTGTAATAAACCCACATAAAGTGTTCCCAACTTCCTTTCCTTGCCAAAGACGCTTGATTATTTTTAGCGGATCAAAGCTATCTCCATAAGGAAAAAAAAAACATACTGCAAAAATTGCAACCTAAATCAATTTTATGATCTTATCTGAACCTGCAAGTCTGCAATTAATTTATCAGTGTTTCTGGGACAGCAATAGGTGAACTTGAATGACTCACAGATGGCAAGTCATTTACAGGGGAGAAATTAGAACTGGACCATATATGGATCCCGGGGATTTGCCATGACCCGTCAGCAGAGGAAAGAGGACCTTCGCTGAATAATAACGGATGCCTATTAACAGGATAATTACAAAACCAATTCGCTGCCAGTAGGCCTAGACCTTGGTTTCTCAATTAGAAAGCAACTGCTCTTGATCGGCAAAGACAAAGTGTGCAGGGTTCACAAATACCATAACCCCAACATCTGCCGGCCATCTAAAGATAATGAGGTGGCATTAATTAATTTGGGCAGTGTCATTGCTGCAGAATTTAGACTGCATCAGGAAGTAGACAGCTGACACTGTTCCACTTCTCCTTGCACAACAATTAGAAGTTGGGAATATTGTGATTTGATAAGAATGGCAATAAAATATGGCTAATGTTTTGTTTCTTTTTGATTTCCTATGTTATCATTATGAATTTTAGTCCACTTCAGTTTCAAGCCTACTGTTGAAAATTCTTTTCTTCCTTTTTTGCGATTGTCATGGAATTTTTTTTACTAGGAATGCAGCAGACTTCATGCCAAACATATTTAGTAAGCCAACGTACCGTTTTCTGCCACAATAACACACGAGCCATGCCACAGATCTCCTCACCTCCCCACCATCACATCAATAGCTGAACAGCTTTGTAGCTGCACCTGTAGCTCTGCTCCTTCAGTGTCATTTCCTTCTGCCTCGTGGCTGCTTTTGCATCTGTGCAGCAGGGGAAATCGATTCTCCTTCAGGGTCAAGGATGGTTGGGTCAGGTAATTAAATGATATGGAAGAGGGGAATCTACGAGTCCCAAAAGACTGTGGGAAAATGCACATGCATGGAATAATACTAAGAATATAGACTTAGAGTGGAACTACAAGTGACAAAAGGCACAGGTTGGACACTTGTCAACTTCCCTCAAGTTTTGATGGGAAATGTAGGCATCCTAGTCTTGCAGCTTGGCTCTCCGACTGCTGTCCAATGGACTTTTCAACTGTCACTTGTCCAACATTCCGCCAAGCTGCCTACATTTCCCATCAAAACTTGAGGGAAGCTGACAAGTGTCCAACCTGTGCCTTTTGTCACTTGTAGTTCCGCTCTTAGATGAACACCAAACAGTAAAACTTTGGGGGGGAAAGTAATTGTTTTGTAAATATTGAATTTCTGACTGGTTGGCTCACTTTTCATTCAAACTATTGGCTGCAGCAGAGTGGCATACAGCAAAGCATATTTGTGAGAGGAAAACTTGGGACTCTGATTGGGCTCTCTGAGCAAGCACATACGTGAAATGCTGCTGATTGCAATGACCTATGCATAAAGTAACCTGCTGAACAGGTTCAAGTTGTTTACAAACAGCCAAACTGCCCAATGAACAATGGGCTCCCTGTCATGACTGGAAAGCGGACTGTAAGCAAAACCAGAGGATGTTCAAGCATCCCTAATTCTGTACACAGTTGTTACACAGAGGCAGGCACAGAATGAGGGAGGAATTGCCATGTTTTGTGTTTCAAGATGGATCTTGCAGCAGTCATTTTTACTGTGCGTTTTTAATTAGAATTACTTGTATATTTATGATTTATTGTGTAGGCACACTTGATGGTTCTTTGATAAGTTTAATAAGAGCTTAATGATATGTTTGATAGGTTTAGTTGTACAAATGTTTTAGTGTAATTCTAGTGGAGGCTTAACCTGATTTGGTGAGGAATCCCCTGGTTGTGTCTCTGGGAATTATAACTGATCTCCAGGCAATAGAGGTCAGTTCTGTGGAGAAAATGGCTGCTTTGAAGGCATTATACTCCCCTCCCCAAACCCTACCCTCTCCAGGCTTCATCCCCTCAAATCTCCAGGATTTTCCCAACCTGGACCTGGCAACTCTATCCTGCTCTTATTCCTTCCTGTATCTCTCTCTCTCCTGTCTCTAACAAGAGTAAAGGCTATCTCTCCCTCACCCAGTAAGCACCCCATCCCTTTAGGGTTGCCAGGTCCCCTTACGTTCCCAGTGGGAGGGGGGAGCATTCACCCTCTCTTCGCTCCTCGTGTCTGCAGGATGACATCACTTCCTGGAAGTGCGCCACCCCAGGAGCATGCCGGAGAGGCCTATTCCCACACCTTTCCCCTCGCCAGCCAGGTGAGTGGTGGCAGGGGGGGCGAGTGGGAGCAGGGGATCCCTACACCCCTTTTACTATTTCACTGCAAACCAGGTTATCCCAAACTGTACTCAGAAATTGGCCCCTTTTGCTAGGTTTGACTCTCAGAGGCCAAAGAACTAAGCGATCCTAATTAGCCTGAATGCAGTAGCTCCTGGTCTGAACAAGTGTATGTGCGCGCAGTCACAACCCTGAAGCAGGAGCCATTTTTTTCTGGTCACCACCACCATGACGTCTCAGGCCACATGCTGTCTGAGATTGCAGGAGAGAGGGGGGCCATATGTGATATCAAACAGAGGCATTACGATCGGGCTGTTGGAACAGAAAAGCTGACTCACTGACAGGAATGTAGCCAAGCTTCCCTGGCGGCCTGAGCACTCCCTGATGATGGTTTTATTCTGTGGCTTCCTGAGGATCATCAAAATTCAGGCCATGTTTAAAGATTAGAGTTTGCTGAGCAATAATTGACCTTCTAAGCCTATCAAGGAATCTGCCTTACAATGTAGAGTTCCATGAAAAATTAATTTTAAGGAAAGCTAGGATAACAATGGTCTCCTGGCCTTTGTTTAATCAGGCTTGCCGCTCAGGTAAATTAATCAAGCCACTAGGCCTGAACTGGCCACCTGTCAGGTAAATTAATCGCCCCAAGATGACTTTCTCCATACTTTTAAATCATGCCCATATTTGGGCGTTCTCTCAGCTTTCCACTCCTTTGAAATTCAAATCTTCCAATCAGATTAAAAGTTTCTAGCCTGGGCACAATCCTGTCACCACGGAGACACTGTCTTCTTCCCAATGTAACTAGAGGTGCATCAAAGCCACCTCTCAGCCCCCAAACTTTTGTAGCTGGTTTCTGGATCCTACTTGCAACCCCAGCCCCACGGTCAGTTTACCCTTCCTAAAATAGTCTCCTTTGGGCTCCCCACAGACTGCAACAGGCTTTCAGTGCACTAGATCCTTTCTTCTCCTGATTCCTATGCAGAATAGGAAAGGTATATCTTTGCTCCCCATCTTTAATCTATCTCCCCTTATTTTCCAGTTCACACTGCACCACACAGAGAGCTGGCATTTTGCTCCTTTTTGCTAGTTAGAGCCTCATAGCTGAAAAGACTAGACACTCACTTCTCTTCTGTATTTTTCTCCATTTCTCTTCTGTATTTTTCTCCATTTCCCCACATTTGCACTTTTGGCATGGAGGTAACTCTTGCTCCGAATGGGAATACCTCTGGTTGATATCTTTTGGGTGATGTTAGGAAATATGCTATTTGCTTGCAATTTGTTTTAATATTTGTTAGTATTTATTCAGGATAAGTTTCCCCCCATCCTACTATTGTACTAAATCCCACGATAAACTTTGTACGTCTCTTTAAACCAATAAATCTGTTTCTGTTGCCCTTTTCCTACTGAATCACACTCCCCCACAGCTTTTCACAGCCATCTCATTAAGTCAAGATCTCTATTCCCACTCCCTGCACAAAGAAGCAACCTCATTCCCAGTCATTCTGAACATGCATGTTCACATGTGTTCAGGGATGTGGTAACAATGGAATCAGCTGCCTGCCAAAATCCATAGGATCTGGACAGATTTTGAGAAGATTTTGAAGACCTTTCTCTCTTTTCATGTCTTTGTTGTTGAGAGAGAACTGCTTGGCAAACTATAATTCGCTGTGATAGTGTTTAACACTTACATCCTTGGAGATGGAATATAGGTCAGAAACTTGTCACAATTTACCATTATGGTGTACTGGTTAAGAGTGGCAGGACTCTAATCGAGAGAACCAGGTTTGATTCCCCACTCCTCCACTTGAAGCCAGCCAGGTGACCTTGGGTCAGTTACAGCTTCTGAGAGCTCTCTCAGCTCCACCCATCTCACAGGGTGATTGTTGTGAGGCTAATAATAACATACTTTGTAAACCGCTCTGAGGGGGCATTAAGTTGTCCAGTAGGGCGGTATGTAAATTGAATGTTGCTGTTGTTGTTATCTCTGCTTTTTGAGAATTATGAGAAAAATACAAGTTGATTTTTAGATTTGTTATGGATTTTAATGTTTTATTTTTATTCTGTAATTCACTTTGAGAAGTCCCATTGAAAAGCGAGTCATGCATTTTCTACTCCGGTGGACAGGCAGATAGTTTGAGATCTCCTTATTCCTACTTGTCTTTCCAATCTGGCCAACTGATACAAAAGGTTAGTGGAAACTGTACTTTTAGAAAACCTTTCTGTATCCCAACTTACATTAAATATAAACTGTCCACCACTTGGATATAGTCAACATATGTCTTTGCCTCATTTATTATTGATCAGTGAGAATTTTTGAGTTTGTGTACTGCATTTCCTTCATAGTGGTGTTTGTTAAAAAAAATCTGCTCCTACCATCTGTTTGATTTCACTGGAGTTTCCAGTGAAGTTTCGTAAAAGCAAAGGTCCCAGTAAGAAAAAATGACACAGATCTCCTGTTCATAAGGCTGTCCCCATTCACTGTGAAGGATGGAGAGAATCCACAAGTACCAAATGAATGTACGTATAGATTTTTTAAAAAGAAATATCCTGCCTTTCTCCCAAAGAGTGTCAAGTGGCTAGAGATCCACGGTCCTCTTCTTTTTTTCTCACAACATCATTGTGAGGTTAGGTTAGGTGAAGAGAGAATGACACAGCTTTCTGAGAGCCAAACTACAAGTGACAAATGACACAGGTTGGACACTTGTCAGCTTCCCTCAAGTTTTGATGGGAAATGTAGGCATCCTGGTCTTGCAGCTTGGCTCTCTGACGGCTGTCCAATGGACTTTTCAACTGTCACTTGTCCAACATTCCACCAAGCCGCCTACATTTCCCATCAAAACTTGAGGGAAGCTGACAAGTGTCCAACTAGTGTCAGGCATCACTTGTCTTTTGGTCTGAGTGGAGATTAAAATGTGGATCTCCTCCTATCAAACTCGATAGTCTCTCTACGGATTGCTTTCTTCATCACAATGGATAGAGATGCTCCTATGTCCTGGTGCACCAGAACATTACAAGATGGAAGCTCAAGGCTTTTTTTGACCACCACAGATGTAGACTCTGGACAAAACTACAGAGCAATGGCTTTCCATTTGCTTTTCTTATGTTCTGAATCCTGTCACTTTCTACGACTGTTTGTGAAAGGATGGCATGAAGCACAACCAGAACAAACTTCAAATTACATCCTAAAATGAACACTGACCCTCAAAATGATGAGGTTGACATGTAGGGGAACTGCTGAGCAACTGCACTGCGTGCATAGAGCTAAATCTTTTTAGTTATAACAGTTGTGTGAAAAACGGTCTACTTTTGAATAGGCAGAGATGTTTGGTTTACTAACCGAAAGGGATGTGATGGGAGAAGGCAGTGTAATAAAACAATGATGCCTCCCTAAATTTGCTGTAGTGATCATAGCGAAGACACATGGTAAATTATGACAAGATTCTGACCTATATCGCATCTCCAAGAGGCTGATAAGTGATAAACACAGAAGAATTTAAGAAGAGAGAATGAAATGAATATAGTTCCAAGACAGCTCTCTGTGGGGAAAAAGAATGTCTGGTTTGCCAGCAATAAGAAATGGAAATGAAGTAAATAGCAAATGAGACAGCAAACAAAGCCCAATAAATAACGTGGGCGACAGAACAAATATTTCTGCAAGATAAAGAACAGGAATAAAACAAATAATCAGAGGAGTAAGCGCTGATGAAGATTAATTTGGTGATTTGGAAATACAGGGGAAGAATGAGTCCAAATCGGAGGAAATAATAGAAATGTCAGTTGAGGAAATGTGCAGTGACATTCACAGTGTGGCATTTTCAGATGTGATCAGGTTTGTGCTTAAACTCTTCTCCCATGACAACTCAACTACAGTTGCATTAGCCACAATCACAGTGACTGACATGTTCAACCCTACCCTGTCCCCAAAGAAGCTACCCCGAGGAAGTAGATTTTGGATCACGACTGATGGCGCTCCGGTTGACGGTTTTCAGCAGCAGTTTCCTTTCTTGCGGAAACCCCTGACCAAAAAGGCTTAACTAACAACACGTGTTTTTAAATAGCTGGCAAAAATGCTTCTTTTTCAGAAGGCGGTGAATGCTAATTTCTCCCTGCAACAAGATCCACACATTTTAAAAGAATAAAGAATCCTGGAACACCTTAAAGACTCCAGAAAAGGCTCCACCTTAGTTGGCAGAGACAGCAAGCAAAAGCTCCCAGGCAGATACTTTCAGTTTCAGTCACTGGCATCCCTTGCAAGTAAGGTTGCCAACACCAGGTGGGGCCTGGAGTTCTCCTGGAATTGTAACTGATGTCCAGAATGAGACAGATCAATCCCCCTGGAGAATATGGCAGCTTTGGAGAGTACAGTCTATGCATTATACCTCACTGAAGTCCATCTCCCCCTCAAACTTTGCCATCCCCAGAATCTTTCCCTCCCCAAATCGCCAAGAATGTCTCAACCTAGAGTTGTCAGCTCTTCTTGCAAGCAGAGATAGACGAGATCTCTCCCTCTTATAGATATCCTTGGAATCAAGCTCTTTGCAATCAATACCATACCGCACAACCAAAAACATCACAGAGCTCTGGGAGAACTTCCCACAAACACTCTCTTCCTCTTCCACCCAATTCCATCTTCTCTGCTGCTCTGGAAAGATATAATTGTGGCAGGAAGTGGCTGAGAAGAGGGAAAATTCAAGTTTCTTCCTCAGCCTTCTTCCTTCCTATGTAGCAGAATGAGGTGGTAGAATTCTGAGGTGGCAAAATGGGAAACACCATTGCAAACAGCATCTGAGGAGACCCTCATTTTAAATGTTCCTCTATGAAAAAACTTCCTGGAAAGATAACATTAGCATGTCAGGGAGAAAGGTTATAGCCCAGCTCTTTATGTGAGGGGGACACATTTAGAGAGGGAACAGGATTGTACTTCATTTTTATTATCTATATTATTTTACTCATTATGGGGTGATTCCTAGTACTATCCTAAAATATTTACACTCCACCTTTCTTTCTTTCCACTAGAGGAAGAACCACTTAAGATGGAGGAAACTCCTTAAGTTGGAGGAAGGCTACCTGGAAGATGGTAGAATCTGTCTCGGGTGTGACATTTATCGTGCAGACACGGAAGTGCACAAGCTCTTCTCAGTGGGTTGACTTGGGCCACAAATGGGCTGAATTTGGCCCCACGGGAGCACTCTCAGGGGCAGCAGGGTGACATCACTCCCAGAGGTGATGTTGCACTACCCCAGGATTGCACCCAACAAGGCATTCCCTCTCCTTTTTCCTCCCCCACCAGACAGGTGAGTAGAAGCAGGGGGAGTGGGAGCATATTTAGAGAGCAGGTCGACATAGAAAACCTTTTTGTCTAAATTGTAGAAAATACTGAACTTTGACTGTATGTTTAATGATCTGCTAGTTTCCTTGGCTGAGGAAGGGACAGAAACACCAAAATGTGGGAGTCCAGTAGCACCTTTAAGACTAATCAACTTTATTGGAACATAAGCTTTTGAGAACCACATCTCTCTTCATTAGATGCATGGAGGGTATGAAGAAACTGTCCAGAGATATATAGATGGTGAGGGAAGCGGGGAGAGGGTACAGTAAATCAGGGCCAAGCTACAAGTAATGACACTTGAACGGCAAGTGGATTGAGTGGAGGGCAAGTGAACAGGGAGAAATAAACTTGCTGTTCAAGTGTCATTCGTCACTTGTAGCTTGGCCCTCAGTTGCAAAAGTCATGAAAGAGCTGGAGTGTGTAATCCAGGCTGGGTGTGACCCCTTCCCTCTATTGCTGAATCTGAATGGAAAGCCTGAAGACAGTTACTTCTGGTAACGAGATAACCATCCAGAGTCCCTATTTGATCCAAGTCTGACTGGGTCAGACTGCTGAATTGGAATTCATATATAAATTTGACCCTCACTTCCTGCACCTTCCCCACCCCCCCATCACCTATAGATCTCTGGCCAGTTTCTTTATACCCTCCATGCATCTAGCGAAGAGAGCTGTAGTTCTTGAAAGCTTATGCTACAATAAAGTTGGTTAGTCTTAAAGGTGCTACTGGACTCTTCTATTTTGCAGCTACAGACTAACACGGCTAACTTCTCTGGATCTATGACCTCTGTTTTGGATATTGTGCAGACTCATACTTGATTTTGTGGACTTTTCTCCTACGAAGGGCTTTTGGATATTATATTAATCTTTGTATCTTTGTACTGAATGACACGCGTAGCTTATTAAGAGTTATCAATATGTTACAGAGACTATTTTGAACATACTTTAATGTCTAATTGTTTGTATTAGGGTAGAGCTGTTTGCCCCCCCAGTCCGGAATAAAGAGGCAGACACAAAGCATTTTGGATATTAATGGGCCACTTTATTTTAACTTTAACAAACTATAAATACGGCAAGGGATCTAACTGCGGTACAGGTCAGGCACGGTGTCCGCGCCAGGACTACCATCCTGACCTGTCTGGGCGAGCCCCACTGCCCCGGGTGCAAGCCATCCACATGCATGGCTGCAACCCGTCTGGCCAGGCAAATGGTTACCACTCCCCGAAGCTCCAACCACTCCGCCATACAGCCTGAGTGAAGGACATTTACAGGGGTGAGTGCCAGAAGCAATCTGCCCTCTTAGCTGATCGCCATGAAGCCCACCAGCCAATCAGACAGACTCCAATCCCCCTTATTGGGGATATGCCAAGGGTGCTCGCCGGCCCGCTCCCTTTTTCCCAACTCTATCCTGCCATGGGCAGGGCCAAGCCTCTGCTTAGGCCCTTGCACCCCACAGGTGGCTTATGGCCAACCTGAGCCCTTGCCGTAGGTCGTCTAAAAACAGTTCATTACCGGCAACTGAGAGGTGAACTCCATCACCCCTATAAAGATGAGCTGCCGCGGCTCGAATCCTAGGGTGAGGCAAATATATGCCCAATCCATCCCCCAAGGCTTTCAGTAAAGCGCTATTAGCCCTACGTCTAGCCTCATTCATACCCCGGGCATCGAGGCCCTCACGCCATCTGCGTCGCGGCAAGATAGCCGACCATAAGATCAGGACCCCAGGCCAGAGTTTACATATCTGATGTAAGTCTGCCTGTGCCTGCAGTGAAAGGGCCTTACCCTTGATCAAACCTAGGTCATTACCCCCAAGGTGGATGACCAAAATATGAGGAGGGGGTCCCCTCCTATCCGAGAACAGCAAAGGCATCAACCCAGGCCACCGGAGGCCCCGTCGACCCTGCCATTCCACCGTAGCCCACTCACTGAGGCCAAGCTGGGACCCAATCTGTGTCCTCTTGGCTTGATGGGCCGCCCAGAACACCATGCTGTGCCCGCAGATGAGGATCCGAAGCCTCCCACGGCGAGCCACAGCACCTACAAAAGAAAACAGCATCAACAACATGTCCACTCTAAGGAAGAGGGCGAATATATGAACGATAAGTGGCAGATCGCCAACGGCCAACCCGCTGAATAACTGGTCCTGGGTAACCCATGGCCGCAGCCGTGGAAGCAGCACCAATCCGAAAGGAATGTGTCGCAAACCGGACACCCGTAAAACCTAACTTGACAAGTGCCTTCCCAGTCACGGCCCAAAATTGATACTTCGTCAGGGGTCCACCATCACTATGACAAAACAGGACCCCCGGCTTTGTCCCCCGCACCTGGACATACTGACGCAGAGCCCGAACAGGGCACAACTCCTGCTCCTCACAGGGCCCTAATACAATCTCAATCCCACGTCCCCTTTGATCCGTCTTGGAACGGCGGACCTTAAGGACTGCAGACTCCCCTCGAAACTTAAGGTCCTGCGCCGAAAGCGCTCTCCCCGACACATCTGTGACAGAGAGAGGGACCAACTCGCTCACCCGCAGGGCCCCAAAAAATGCCGTCAAGGCAGCTGCATGGAAGAGAAGCGCCTCAAAGCGAGAGCGGCAAACTTCCCCCCAGACAGAACACAAGCCCCGAAGGACAGAAGGGGAAATGGGTTGCCTATCGTCCCTCCGTGCCACCGTCTCTCGAGACCATCCTTCTAACATCTTCTTAATCCTAAAATCCCCAGTGGCATCGGTCAAACCCCGGGCCTTACTGGCAAATGCCAATGCAGCTAGCTGACTCCGAATCGACTTTACTGCCAGACCCTTACCTTTACGATCGACGCAAAACTGCATAAGGTGGACAGCCGGAATCGGCCATTCCTGCCGCAGTCCTGCCTCCCGCCTAAAAGTAGCGAACTGTCTCACCGCCCGATCATAAGCCCTCTGGGTACTGGGGGCAATAGCTAAACGAATCGCCCTGCATGCCTCTGTCCTCCAATCTGCCATAGAAACTGCGGCATCAGAGCTGGCTGCAAGTCGGCCTCGGGGGCAAGCAGTCGAAATCGCATCATCTGCAAGCGAGACAAGGCGTCCGCTATGCAGTTGTTCACACCAGGAACATGCTTCGCCAGGAACAGTATATTTAACCGCAGGCACTGCAAGGTAAAAACCCTGACTAACCTCATCACCCTGCAGGATTTGGATGAAAGGGAGTTAACCACTTGCACCACTGCCATATTATCACACCAAAAGTGCACCGAGTGGTTAGCAAGGTCCTCCCCCCACAAACAAACCGCTACAAGGATGGGAAAAAACTCCAAGAATGTAAGATCCTTGGTAAGCCCTTGAGCAGCCCAATCAGAGGGCCACTGCTCCGCACACCAGTGCCCCCGAAAATATACTCCAAAACCCATGGCTCCTGATGCGTCTGAAGTAACTTGGAGTTCAGCTTCAAGCAGAAGCTCGTCCCTCCAAAATGTAACACCATTAAATGAGCTCAAAAAGTCCTCCCAAATTTGTATATCCGCCCTCATGCCGCTGGTAATCCGAATCTTATGATGAGGCTTGCGGACACCACTCGTTGAATGACACAGGCGTCTAAGAAACGCCCTACCAGGGGCCACCACACGACAGGCAAAGTTCAAATGCCCAATGAGTTGTTGAAGCTCCTGCAAGGAAACCTTCCGCCTTCCCTTGAACGATGCCAAGCGGGTACGAAGGTCACAGAGTTTGTCCCTAGGCAAACTCGAGGTTTGCCGCCTGGTGTCAAGCTCAATACCTAAAAAGGTCAGAACTGAAGTTGGGCCCTCCGTCTTCTCATGGGCTAAGGGGACCCCCAGCTCCCCGGCCAGGGCAATAAAGCCAGCCAAAAGGCGGGCGCACTGTCCAGTCCCCTGCGGCCCAACGAAAAGATAATCATCTAAATAATGACAGGCATCGTAGCACCGCAAACGGTGCTTCAATGCCCATTCAAGAAACGAGCTAAAGCATTCGAAGTAAGCACAGGAAACAGAGCAACCCATAGGGAGTGCCCTGTCCATGTAGTACTTACCCTCAAATGCAAACCCCAGCAGCTCAAAATCGTCCGGGTGGACTGGGAGAAGGCGAAATGCTGACTTTATGTCGCATTTTGCCATCTCCGCCCCTACCCCACAACGCCGAACAACCCAGACCGCCTGGTCAAAGGAAGTGTAGCACACCGAGCACAGGTGCTCAGGTATGGAGTCATTCACTGAGCAGCCTTTGGGGTAAGACAGGTGGTGAATTAAACGGTATTCACCAGCAGCCTTTTTAGGAACAACACCAAGTGGCGAAACCCGCAAACTAGGAAGAGGCGGGGAAGGAAAGGGGCCTAAAACCCGCCCCTTAGAACACTCCTTGGCAATTTTTGCCCGGACCACCTCCTCCATGCCAACCACAGACTTCAAATTGGATGACATGAATGGGGCTCTAACTCCCTGAAACGGTATCCTAAAACCAAACTGAAAACCCCGTAATAAAAACAACGCCTCACTGCGTTTCGGATAAGGCTCCAACAACCGTTCAAGGACCCTCAGCCTTACCGGACTGGGGCCCTTTACCAGCAGACTGCTGGGAACCACCTGCTGTACCTCCACCGCGCCTACCACCTTTCTTAGGTTGCCGGGGGCATGCCGTGAAAGGGTGTGGACCCCCACAGAAAGGGCACTGATGCCTAAAGGAACAAGACTTCCTTGAACACTCCCCTCGAGATCCAAACTCCCAACACAACAGGCGGGGTTGAACCGCCTGCCCCGCAGCAGGGCGGGGAGCAGAAGGGGGCTGGGACTTATGCAGCAAGTGACCACTGTCCGAACGGTCTCCAGTACTAGGCTTAGCGGGGGACATAACCTGCAGCCACAGCTGCTGGTGGATACGGTCCCACGGCATGGCTGGATTAAGGGCTGCCCTCATACGGAATTCCTCGTCGTATTGCATCCACGCTGGCCCTGAAAACTCCGTATAGCCCTTATAAATAATGTCCATATATTGGAAAAGCTGGGCCGCACGCCATGGCTGCGCCCGAGCAATGACACCCGCATATATGAACATACCAGGCAGCCAATTGTGCCAGTTCCTGTCAACCTTCCTGCGCTTAAGTTTCTCCTTATCCCTTTCATCTAAATCCTCTTTATCCTTCTTCTCGATTTCCCGAAACAGAAGGGTAAAGATATCAACGTACTCACCCCGCAAAATTTTATCTCTGGTAGCTTGCGTCAGATGGTCACCAAGGGGCAGTGCCATATCACCAAACGGTAGCGCGGTGAAAGGCACCGTCCCGTAACCACCCGTCCCCAGCTGAGGATTCCAATAACCCGCAGGGTACGCCTGCCATGCTGGAGGTTGCCCTGCCCCACCCTGGGTCATACCCCCGTACCAACCAACCGAGGAAGCCCACGGCTGCCCCTGTCCTGAGGGAGCACTGGCGCCCAGCTGACCCCAAGTATTAGCCTGACCCCAAGGGGAAGGAACTGCGGCCGTGGCCGAGGCCAGAGCGGGGACAGCCTGAGAACCCGGCGCCTGAGCCTGATTGGACCACATGGAGGAAGATCCCTGAGGCAAAGGGCCCCAAGGCCAAGCGTGAGTTGGTGCGTTGGAACTCTTACCAGCATCCTCAGCGGGTTCAGCCACTAATGCCGGAGGGTCCACAGCCAAGGCGACAGGCCCACTCTCATCGGCCCAAGCTTGCTCATTCTCACCAACTCCTTGCGTATCCATCGCAGATACCGACTGTTGTACACTGTCACCCGCAGAACCGGCTGCAACACCTGCAGACTCCACAAGGGGAACGGGGGGAAGGCGTGAAGGCCGCTGCCCTATATCCGTGTCCCACGCCGGCTCCAAACAGCGCGCAGGAGCCTCTCTGGAGAACGAGCCCAAACGGCTCTGAAGACACCCTAGGGCTGCCGAGCCTCCGTCGCCGCCGACGCCGCCTCTAAAGAGCCCTGCTTCGCCGCTCGGAGAGAGGAGCAAGCCTCCGACCTTCTCTGCCGAGCGCGCGAAGCCAACTGCAGGGCAGAGAGAGCGGAGCTGCATAACAAGGCTTGGCTCCGCCCCCCTGAAAGCCCGCGTTTTCTTCCCTCCCTGCAGCAGCCGCTTTCTCCGTCCAGGGCTGCAAATGCGGCCCCCATCCTATGCAGCTTTGAGCTGCCGGCTGGGAGGGCCGTAATTCCGCAATAGTTTTCTTTCTTAACTTGCCCAGCAGGGAATGTCATTTTTACTGCTGAAATAGATGGACTCTTGATCTGTGCCAGAAAGTTTTTTCTTACATCCTTGACAGTGCAATGCCATGAACATTTTCTTGGAAATAAACCCCATTGAATAGACCTGGTAAAGATTCTGAGTAGACCTACCTAGGGTAGCATTACAAGTGTTTGCCAACAAGCTCACACAGCTATTTGTCTTCCAACTGTGTTCTTTTGGGTTAACCCTATGGACATTTAAGGTAACTTGTATATGGAAGGTACCATCAAGTCTTAGCTGATATATGATGATGACTCCAGAGAGGTCAGAAATGAATAGAGGTGCTTTGTCATTGCTTTCTTCCATGAAGTGACCCTGGACTTCCTTGGTAGTCTCCCACCCAAGCGCTAACCAGGGCTGACCCTGCTTAGCTTTCAAGGTGTGACAAAGCCAGTCTAGTTTGGGCCACTGGAGAGTTAAATTTACCTGTCAAAAAAGAGACCATGAGGTTTCTTGTTTTCATCTCAACCGCCCCAGATTTTGTTTCTCTTTCCCTGCCATTTGCTTTGAATGTGGTTAGCGCCCCAGCACATGAATAATACAGTGTAGCAAAATTGATGGCGCAGTTCTTTTGTTAAAGCAGTTATGAAATGAGAAAACAAAATCTACAAGGAAAAGTTATGAAAAACAGCATTTCTTTTACACTAAAAAAGATGAAGCTGCTTTGCCATTTACATTCGTCTCTCCCGTGTCATGAATATGAGATCAGATTTCTTTCTCTTTCTCTCTTTTTTTATATAAATCTGTTGATAGTTCCATACGGCAAGTCATTTTTTTTATATAAGCTCTGTCAGGACTGCTGTAAATATTAAAAAGATTTATGAATTAATTTTCATCTGTAAATGACAAAATACCCTCTCTCTGTGTTTGAGAAATCTGCCTAGCTGTTAAAATGTATATAAATAGATATTTCATTTAGAATTCCAGTCACTCTTCGGATTTTTTTTAAGCATATAGCTTAATGTGTAGCATCCTCTCCTCCCCTCCCATTTCTGTTAGAACAATAAAAACATCAAAATCATCATCATAATTGTCCTTGTGGACATATTTCAAAAGAAGAAAATTGACTTTTTCATTATTTGGAAAAAATGCTAGGGACTGAGTTCGGGATTCATTGCTTTTCTTACACAAAACCTGTTTTCTTTGCTGTTATAGGTATGGCTTTAAGAATTCAGAGAGAGGGATTATTTAGTGTGTGGCAGCCTTCTGTCTAAGGGAGCTGTGCAGAACTAAATGCATGGCCTAATATATGAGCATGGTTAGAGTTTTCCTGGACTAAAACAAATGTACTCCAAGGCCAGGCCCCTATTTCCAGTGTGGGCCAGCCAGATGCTGCAGGGAAGCTCACGTGTGGGGCATGAAGGAAACTATCCTTTTTCTGGAGGAGTTAGCCATGTTAGTCTGTAGTAGCAAAATCAAAAAGAGTCCAGTAGCACCTTTAAGACTAACCAATTTTATTGTAGCATAAGCTTTCGAGAATCAAGTTCTCTTCGTCAGATGCATGATCCAAACTGGTCAAATACAGAAGAGGAGGGGAGATAGGGGAGAGAAGGAGACATATATCAGAAGGGGACAGGATGCAATTAGCGGGGAGGCAACCAAAACATTCCTTTGCTAGTAAATGTAAACATCTCCTTTTGGTGTGGAGTCAGTTTGCCGTGTTAGTTTGCAGCAGTAAAAGCATCCAATTCCTATGTAGTATAAGCCTTCGATAACCACAGCTCTCCCTGCCAGATGCATCTGGCAAAGAGAACTGTGGTCCCTGAAAGCCCACACCAGGCGTCACTGGGCTCCCCCAGACCACGCCTCTGTAAAGGAAATCTGTTACCTGTGATAATGTAATAACCATTCATAGTCTCTATTCAGTCCCAGCTTGACAGAGTCAAATTTGCATATGAATTCCAATTCAGCAGCCTCCCGTTGGATTTTGTTTTTGAAAGGAATTGGACGCTTCCACCGCCGCAAACCAACACGGCAAACTGACTCCACACCAAAAGGAGATGTCCACACCTACCAGCAAAGGAATGCTCCGGCTGCCCCCCCCCGCCAATCGCATCCCGTCCCCTCCCGATACATGTCTCCCTCCCTCCCCCATCCCCCCTCCTCCTCTGCACTCGACCAGTCTCTGTATCATGCATCTGACAAAGAGAACCCGACTCCCGAAAGCCCACGCTACAATAAAATTGGTTATAGATCAAGAGGAGTTAGCCGTGTTAGTCTGTAGTAGCAAAATCAAAAAGAGTCCAGTAGCACCTTTAAGACTAACCAATTTTATTGTAGCACAAGCCCTCGAGAATCAAGTTCCCTTCATCAGATGCACGATCCGAACTGGTCAAATACAGAAGAGGAGGGATGAGAGGGGAGAAAGAAGGGGACACACACCACAAGGAGACAGAATGCAACCAGCGTGGAGGCAGCCAAAACACTCCCCCGCTCGGAAATGCAAACATCTCCCCCTGGTGTGCAGCCAGCCCGCCGTATCCATCTGCAGCAGCGAAAGTATCCAATTCCTATGTAGTATAAGCCTTCGATGACCACAGCTCTCCCTGCCAGCTGCATCTGACAAAGAGAACTGTGATCCCCGAAAGCCCACACCAGGCGTCACTGGGCTCCCCCAGACCACGCCTCTGTAAAGGGAACCTGTTACCTGTGATAATGTGATAACCATTCATAGTCTCTATTCAGTCCCAGCTTGACAGAGTCAAATTTGCATATGAATTCCAATTCAGCAGCCTCCCGTTGGATTTTGTTTTTGAAAGGTTTCTGTTGAACCACAGCGACCTTTAAGTCTTTGGTGGAATGTCCTGGTAGATTGAAGTGTTCTCCCACTGGTTTTTGGACGTTTCCATTTCTAATGTCAGATTTGTGTCCATTTATTCTTTTGCGTAGAGGTTGGCTGGTTTGTCCAATGTACAGAGCAGAAGGACATTGTTGGCACATGAGGGCATATATCAGATTGGAGGATGAGCAGCTGTAAGAGCCAGAGACAGTGTAGTTGATGCCATTGGGTCCTGTAATTGTATTCCCTGGGTAGATATAGGGGCAGAGCTGGCATCTGGGTCTGTTGCAGGGCCTGGTACCTGTGCTGGTGACTCTGCTGGCAGAGGCTGCTGAATTGGAATTCATATGCAAATTTGACTCTGTCAAGCTGGGACTGAATAGAGACTATGAATGGTTATCACATTATCACAGGTAACAGATTTCCTTTACAGAGGCGTGGTCTGGGGGAGCCCAGTGACGCCTGGTGTGGGCTTTCAGGGACCACAGTTCTCTTTGTCAGATGAATCTGGCAGGGAGAGCTGTGGTTATCGAAGGCTTATACTACATAGGAATTGGACGCTTTTACTGCTGCAAACTAACACGGCAAACTGACTCCACACCAAAAGGAGATGTTTACATTTACTAGCAAAGGAATGTTTTGGTTGCCTCCCCGCTAATTGCATCCTGTCCCCTTCTGATATATGTCTCCTTCTCTCCCCTATCTCCCCTCCTCTTCTGTATTTGACCAGTTTGGATCATGCATCTGACGAAGAGAACTTGATTCTCGAAAGCTTATGCTACAATAAAATTGGTTAGTCTTAAAGGTGCTACTGGACTTTTTTTGATTATCCTTTTTCTGTTATTTCTCCCCAGCAATTGGTATGGGATTTTAAATGGAAGAGTAGAGAACCATGTTAAGAGTGACAGGACTCTAATTGGGAAAACTGGGTTTGATTCCCTGCTCCTCCACTTGAAGCCAGTTGGGTGATCTTGGGTCAGTAACAGCTTCTCGGAGCTCTCTCAGCCCCACCCACTTCATGGGGTGATTTTCATGAGGAAAATAATAACACACTTTGTAAACTTCTTTAAGTGGGCACTAAGTTGTCCTGAAGGGCAGTATATAAATCAAATCTTGTTGTTGTTTCAAGGTTAGGTAGTGTACGGGTAGACCCTGAAGGCATACAGACATACTAAGTAGCAAGTCTCAACTCAAAAAGCATAAACTGTTTCCCACCACCACCATCACCACGTGCTCTTTTGATAAGTGGAGCTGGCAGCAGAGAAAGGCAATGAAAAGGAACAGTGAAGGCAATATGGACACATTCACATTCATTCAAACATATGCAAACAGCCCACCACATGTCTGAGTCCCTGTTCCTGACCAGTATGTAGGACATGAGCCAAACCAACAGGGTGTTCAAGCATAACTAATGGAAAGTAGTTCAACTCAGTTTTTAACCCTGCCTCTATAAAATGTCCTTGTTGTTTGTTATATTATGATGAATAATCAGTAACATAACTTTGTAGGATAGATTGGAAGACGGACATTAAGATGCACACACCTATCGTGTTTTTTTCTTAGCGATAAGTAAATTGTATATACCCCCTTTCCCAATTAAAGTAAAAGACATAGGCACAGAGCACTTCATGTATTATTTTAGAAACAAAAGCAAAGAGCTGAAGAAAATTATGGGTAATGATAGAGTTTTGGGGGTGTTAGTGATAGGGACATGAGCCCAGCAAATTGGTAGTTGTTGAGATAAGTAATACTTCTATCGAAAGTGGTTTTGGAATGATTAGAAGTCCCCTGGGGAGAAGTATGTTGTTTTATGGGCATCTGTCTCAAGCTACGGGTGGGTTGTTATTTTTTAGAAACAAATATGTCTGTTGTTTTCAACCTATCCTAGACTCTCCCTCCTTCCTTTAAAAAGAGCTTTTGACCTTGCTATGTCTGTACTGTTGGGCTCTCCTACCAAAAAGTAGAAAGTTTCCTTGGCAAGTTTCCTGATTTTGTTTGTCTGAAGGCTTTTTTGACTAGCAACAAAATTTAATGATGATATTAAGAGATGCTGATAAACTTCACTTTATTGTTCAAAACTGAGCATTGCCCCGTGACACTCAAAGGCGTTAGAACCAGAGCAGAAGAGCTCTCCTAGTCAGAAATTTTATTGATCTCATCTGATCTCTCAGAGATTGAAGGTTGTCTTTCTATTTTTAACTTGCCTCCAGCCTTCCGAATACATGAAGCACATGGAAACTGTTGACAGTGTGGGAACTCCGGTGCACGCAAGTGAGTAAGCTCTGTTAGAATTATGGAATCATAGAATCATAGAGTTGGAAGGTACCTCTAGGGCCATCTAATCCAACCCTCTGCACAATGCAGGAAATTCACAACTACCCCTCCCCTCTCCCCCAGTGACACCTGGTCCATGCCCAGAAGATGGTAAAACACCTCCAAGATCCCTAGCCAAACTGGCCTGTGGAAAATTGCTACCTGACCCCAGGATGGTGATCGGCATTACCCTGGACATGTAAGAAGGCCACAAGAACTAATTACTGATGTAATCCATTCTGCCCTCCCCCTCAGGATCTGCCCAGGTTCACAGAATCAGCATTGCTGTCAGATGACCTCTGCTTAAAAACCTCCAAAGCAGAGCCTACCACCTCTTGAGGAAGCCTGTTCCACTGAAGGACCGTTCTAACTGTTAGGAAGTTCTTCCTAATGTTTAGCCGAAAGCTCTTCTGATTTAATTTCAAGCTGTTAGTTCTGGTCTGACTTTCTGGGGCAGGGGAAAACAACTCCACAGCATCCTCTATATGACAGACCTTCAAGTACTTGAAGATGGTTATCATATCACTTCTCAGTTTTTGCCTCTCCAGGTTAAACATTCCGAGCTCCTTCAACCTTTCCTTATAGGACTTGGTCTCCAGACCCCTCACCATCTTTGTTGCCCTCCTCTGGACATGTTCTAGCTTGTCTATATCCTACTTAAATTGCAGTGCCTGAAACCGAACACAATACTCTAGGTGAGGTCTAAACAGAGCAGAGTAGAGTGATACCATCACTTCTTGTGATCTGGATACTATACTTTTGTTTATACAGCCCCCATACTGCATTTGCCTTTTTAGCTGCCACATCACACTGCTGACTCATATTCAGTGTATGGTCTACTAAGACCCCTAGATCCTTTTTGCACATACTACTACCAAGACAAGTCTCCCCCATCCTATAATTATGCATTTGATTTTTCCTTCCCAAATGTAGAACTTTGCATTTATCTCTGTTGAAAATCATTTTATTTGTTTTAGCAAAGTTTTTTAGCCTGTCAAGATCATTCTCTATCCTTACTCCGTCTTCGACCATGTTTGCTACTCCTCCCAATTTAGTTTCATCTGCAAATTTAAGAAGCGTTCCCTCCATTCTTTTATCCAAATAATTTAAAAAAATGTTAAACAGATCAGGTCCCAGGACTGATTCCTGAGGAACTCCACTTGTCACTCTTCTCCAAAAGGATGAGGAACCATTAATAAACACGCTTTGGGTGTGATCTGTCAACCAGTTACAGATCCACCTAATAGTAATAGGGTCCAACAAACCACATTTTACCAACTTGTTGACAAGGATATTGAGTGGAACCTTATCAAACGCCTTACTCAAACAGAGATCAACTATGTCTACAGCATTCTCCTGATACAGCAAGGTAGTAACTTTCTCAAAAAAAGAGAGATAAGGTTAGTCTCACATGACTTGTTCTTGAGAAACCCATGCTGGCTCTTAGTAATCACAGCCATCCTTTCTAAATGCTCAAGGACTGACTGATGATTTGTTCTATGACTTTTCCAGGTATAGATGTCAAGCTGACGGGTCGGTAGTTACCTGGATCCTCTTTTTTCTCCTTCTTGAAGATTGGGTCAACATTTGCCCGCCTCCAAACTTCTGGCACCTCGCCTGATCTCCAAGAATTCTCAAAAATAATGGACAGAGGCTCTGAAATTACATCTGTGAGCTCCTTTAGTACCCTTGGGTGCAATTCATCTGGTCCTGAATTCTATTTAAAGAAATTAGGTGTTTATGTACTACCTCTATGCTGATCCTAGGCTCTAACTCCCTTCCCCCATCATGTATTCTATTATTGCCATGTTGAACACCATCTCCCTCGCAGGAGAAGACTGACGAAAAGTAGCAGTTGAGCAGTTCTGCCCTCTCTTCATTGCCTGTTACAATTTCACTTCCCTGTCCCTGCAATGGGCCTACCATGTCCTTGCTAAAATCCTTGAGCCTCAGGGCCAAGCTACACATGACGAATGACACTTGAACGGCAAGTGTATTTCTCCCTGTTCACTTGCCCTCCACTCAATCCACTTGCCGTTCAAGTGTCATTCGTCATGTGTAGCTTGGCCCTCAGTGGCTTTACTTCCAGGTTTCATCCCAAAGTGATGTCAATGCCTCGATGATGTCCTTTTCCCAATGCCTTGCCCCAAAACTTTCCAGGGAGTTTCAAGCAAGTGCTTGGATTGTACTCTTATCTTAGATTGTCTATACCTTTAAAATTTGTAAACTGCAATGAGTTCATGCTAAATAAAAACATCAAACAGATAAATGACAGCAGGGGGAAAATGCCATTTTCTAGCATGCCTTTCTCCTCCCCCCACCTTCTTTGCTGCCTGTTCTGACATTACTTCTCTATATCAGGGCAGGTGTATTAAGGGTGGAGTAAAAGACAAAACAGGAGGACAGGAATTCTCAGTACAGAGCTGTCTGACACCTCTGGTTATCTGAACTTCCATCTGAGGAGGGTTGGAGGAAGCTTGCACATCTTTGACTGAATTTCTTTAATATAGTCAGGAGAAAAGATTTCTGTAGTTCATATAAGCTCATATAAAATACTGGAATTTTTGAATCCAGAACTCTGTTTCTCCCTACATGAGGGAAATCTTTCTTTCTTTCTTTCTTTCTTTCTTTCTTTCTTTCTTTCTTTCTTTCTTTCTTTCTTTCTTTCTTTCTTTCTTTCTTTTCTTTGTCAACAGCCTTTATAAATCACCCAGTTATCTAGAGTTCTATCCTATGCAGAATTACTCCAGTCTAATCTAAGCCCTCTGAGATCTGTCGGCTTTGTCCGATGTAACTCTACCTCGTTTGCACTGTCAATGAAAAACTCATTTAGACTCTCATCAATTTTGTGCCGATTTTTTTTTTACATCCAGCAACTGTTTACAAAAATGGACAGAAGCTGACTCATTTCAGGGACTGCAGCAATGTAAGGAGTCATTATGTTGGTATCGCAGTAGTAGAACATCTGCTCGGGATACAGAAGGTCCCAGGTTCAATCCCTGGCATCGCTAGTTAAAAGGATCAGATAGAAAGCAACGTGAAAGATGTGCCCCTGAGACCCTGAAGAGGAGCTGGAAGTCTGAGTAGACAACACTCTCTTTGATGGACCAATGATCTGATTCAGTGTAAGGCAGCTTCTTGTTTCCAGCTGTCTGTCAGCTCATTTGCCATTTTTTAAATGTAAATGAATGTTCCAGAAAGCAGTACTGTAGAAAAAACAACAACAACAACAACAACCGATTTATATACTGCCCTTCAGGACAATTTAACGCCCACTCAGAGTGGTTTATTTATTTATTTAATTTATTTATTTGATTTGATTTATACCCCACCGTCCCCAGAGATGGCTCAGGGTGGCTAACAGCATTCAAAAAATACAATAAAAGTTACAAAACCATAAAATCAATAATATTTTTTTAAAAGTCATTAAAATAGTCCAGGAGCAGGCTATTTAAACAAATATTGGGAGCCTGTATATAGGCATAGCAGATGGCCGAGGGCAGCCCCAGAAAAAGTGGTGGTCTTAGATGGAAGAAGGAGGACACCCGCTGGCACTCAGCCAAAGGTCTGGTAGAACATCCCCGTTTTACAGGCCCTGCGGAACTGTAACAGGTCCTACAGGGCCAGGATCTCCAGCGGGAGAGCGTTCCACCAGGGTGTGTTATTACTATCCTCACAACAATCAACCTGTGAGGTGGGTGGGACTGAGAAAGCCCTGAAAGAGCTGTGGCTGACCCAAGGTCACCCAGCTGGCTTCAAGCGGAGGAGTGAAGAATCAGGTTCTCCAGATTGGAGTCCTGCTACTCTTAACCATTACACCAAACTGGTAGTGCAGGATATGAAAAGATAGTTGAAGTAAAGGTCACAGTCCTTACTAGGTGGGACCATGGATCAAAGGGAGGACATTTGCTTTTCCTGGAGATTTTCCCAGGCTCAATCTTTGGCATCTACACTTAAAAGGAATAGGCAACAGGTGGTGTGAGATGCTGATCTGAGACCCAATCTCAGGGCCAGTGCATCAATGGAGGCAGGTCTGGCAATCGCCTCAAACACAGAGGCTGGAGGGGGCGCGGGGGGGGGGGGCGTGCCATGGAGCAACTGAGCAGGAGGGCTGGAAGGATGCACGCACGCCAAGCATTTCCCCCCTATCTCCTGCCTGTCACCTCACAAACTGGAAAGGAGCTGGGGGGAAAGTGATAAGTTTGTTTTGGGGGACTGGGGGTGGGGATGGGATGGAATAATGACAGAAGAACGCAAAGGGGAAGGGAAAGGAGAAAGCGGGAAGGACCTAGAGAAACAGCTGCGCCTCAGAGTGTGCGCTTTGAATGAGCTGCTGAAGACGAAAATCCTTCTTCCAGGCACAAGCCTGCTGGACGCGAGGGCACCCAAAGACCATTCCGGGGTGGGCTGCTGCTGGTCCCTCCCAGGATACCCTTGCGTTGGAGGTGGGGAGGGGGGCTTGTGCCTGGAAGAAGGATTTGCATCTTCAGCAGCTCATTCAAAGTGCACACCCTGAGGTGCAGCTGTTTCTCTAGGTCCATCCCGCTTTCTCCTTCCCCTTCCCCTTCACTTTCTTCTGTCATTATCCCATCCCTCCAAGAAAACTTGCACAACCCTCATCTTGTTTGGTCTGGCTCCCAGTTGCCCCGTGCTGCTGCCGCCGCCGCTAGCTCACAGCTGCAGGTCAGGCACGGCAGTTGGCCAGGGCAGTGCGGGGCAGCTGAGCAGTCTGGGTGTGCGCGCGCACATGTGTGCATGCACAAAGGTAGCAACAGCCCTGAAGCTGCCCCCAGCCTTGGGTGCCAGAAACTCTGGCACCGGCCCTGCCCAATCTTGATGGACCAATGGAGTGATCCAGTATGGCAGCTTCATGAATCCTTGTGTACTAAGAAATGGGATTCTAGGAACTAACTTACTTCGAATAAATGTACAAAATGTAAAAATCAAATCACCCCTCTGACTTGACGTATAAAACCGCAAACAGATCTGATCTGGGCCTGGCCACTATTCTGTTACTACCGTCAAGGCTCATGGCTGTGCACCATCTGGGACACTGGTATTAACAAACATTTCGTTGCAAATTTAGTACCATGATTGTTTGATGGTGAAAATGGCAGAGGGATGCAGAGAGAGAGAGAGAGAGAGAAAGAGAGAGAGAGAGAGACTTTAACCCTTTCCTGCTCTGCTCTGCCTTACCCTGCTTTTTCTTTACAGAAAAGCCACCACTGACAGGGGTGGCATTCTGGATACAGCTGGGGCAGCTGCCAGGGCCTAGAGCTTCTGGAAGGGCCCACTGTCCCTGACCCCCACCCACCCGTGCATCTCCCCTGACACTTCACCTTGTAGCTTTCCCTGCTCATTCATTTGCATGTTGTTCACCACCCGTGTGTGTGTGTGTGTTTGTGCCATCAAATCGCCTTTGACCTATGGCGACCCTATGAATGAAAGACCTCCAAAACGTCCTTATCAGACTTGCTCAGATCTTGCAAACTGGAGGATGAGTCTTCTTTTATTGAGTCAAGCCATCTCATTTTGGGTCTTCCTTTTTTCCTACTGCCTTCCTAGCATTATTTACTTGTCTTCTCATGAAATGACCAAAGTACAATAGCCTCAGTTTTGTCAATTTAGCTTCTAGGGAGAACTCAGGCTTAATTTGATCTAGTACCTACTTATTTGACTTTCGGGTTGTCCATGGTATCTGCAAAATTCTCTTCCACCACCACATTTCAAATGAATCAATTTTCTTCCTGTCAGCTTTCTTCACTGTCCAACTTTCACATCCGTACATAGTAATGGGGAATACCATAGTTTGGATTATTTTGATCTTGGTTCCTAGAGAGATATCTTTATCTTTAAGGAGCTTCTCTAGCTCCCTAAGAGCTGCTCTTCCAAATCTCAATCTTCTTAGTTCTTGTGGCCCCTTCTTACATGCCCAGGGTAATGCCAATCACCAGCTTGGCATCAAGTAGCAATTTCCCCCAGGCCAGTTCGGCTAGGGGTCCTGACAGTGTTTTGCCATCTTCTGGGCATGGAGCAGGGGTCACTGGGTGTGTGGGGGGAAGGGGAGGTAGTTGTGAATTTCCAGCATTGTGCAGAGGGTTGGACTAGATGACCCTGGAGGTACCTTCCAACCCTATGATTCTATTATTCTTCTGATTTCTTCATTGCAGTCTCCCTTTTGGTTGATGATTGAGCCAAGGAATAGAAAAACTTGAACAATTTCAGTTTCCTCATTGTCAACTTTAAAATTGTGTAATTGGCTAATTGTCAATTGGAAACTCATGCCTCTTTTTCTTTCTTTCTTTCTTTCTTTATTTCTTACCCTGACCTGAATAGCGTAGGCGAGCCTGATCTTGTCAGATCTCAGAAGCTAAGCAGAGCCTGGTCTTGGTTAATAATTGGATGGGAGACCTCCAAGGAAGACAGGGGTTGCAAAGGCAAGCAATGGCAAACCACCTCTGTTAGTCTCTTGCCATGAAAGCACCACCAGGGGGTTGCCATGAATCAGCTATGACTTGAGGGCATTCTCATTTATTCATTTAAAACATTTATATGCTGCCTTTCTCTCCAAATGAGGTTCCAAAACAACAGACATTAAAACCTTTAAAACATTAAAAGAACAGTTAAAATGTATATATAAATATAATAAAACTTACAGGCATATAAACACGCACACACAACCAGGTAGGAGGGCCCAAAAGAGCTTACACCAAATAAAAACTGAGAAGTCTTATCCCATTGGCTGAAGACAACGATAGAGGGGGACAATTTAAACACCCTGGGCTGGAGTTCCAGAGTTTTTGTGCCACAACCAAGAAGGCCCTTTCCTCAGTTGCCACCAGGTTAGCTTAGATGGAAAGATATCCAAAGGAGGGCTTCCGAAGATGACTGGAGTGGACAGGTAGGTTCATATGAGAGAAGGTTGTCCTTAAAGACTGATGAGGAAGTATATTAAAGTAGTGCAGAGCGGTGGCACTCCTGGTACTCACAGCTAAACACAGCTTGTGCTGTCAAGGAAACGGCATGAATGTGGTGTAGGTAGCAGGAGGGCTTGTGAGTAGGGGGATGATGCACAGTCAGGTGGAGAGACATGTAGGTGGGTGGGTAGAAAGGAAAGCATGAGAAGGGCTAGTGGTGGGCAGAAGGGGGCCCTAGGCATTGTCTGTCCAGGTGCCTCCAAACTTGGAAACGGACTGAGTGCTAAACTGAATTTACCCTTTCTTGGGAAACCATCATGGAGTAGTTGAGCTGGATATCTTGAGGTGGCAAATGGACAAAGTAAGTCTTTTAAAAGGAACTAATTTGTCACATGGAAAGAGAAGTATCCCTGGGATGCCTGCATTGTCTAGACTAAGCCTAATTAAGCCAAATTTGCCAGGCTGTGTGGAGTAAGGGGGCTGTCCCTAGAGGTTCTCTATCAATCCCTCACTTGCATGCAAATTTCTCTCTGGCATCTGATCCTGTCTTCTGAATCTACATGGTTTCAGCCCTCAGTCAGAGTCCTTTGAAGATTTTAAGCCGGATGTAAGGCTGGAAATGGGGGATCCCCCACTTATCACCACCTCAGCTGGTTTAACCATAAAGTTTTGCCCAAATGCTAGAGCATCCCTGGTGATGTGCTGATGATACAAAAGCATCGGGAATGACATGAAGGAGTTGGTGGTGAGCACCACACAGACACCTAGGTAAACCTTCTGCCAGTGGCTAGCCTTCTGCTAGTAACTCTAACAACAACAACATTTGATTTATATACTGCCCTTCAGGACAACTTAACGCCCACTCAGAGCTGTTTACAAAGTATGTTGTTATTATTATTAATAATAAGACACCACCTCATGAATAGGAATGAAAAGCATCATAGCTGAGTGTGAGGTTCTTGTATCAATCTGGGTAAGCATTTAAGAGCTTATCCATCACATTGTCTATCAAAATGTCTGCGATTCCTATTACCTCTTCACACACAACATATCTGTCCATCATTGTCAAACTTTTCCAGAGAGATTATCCATCATTTTGAGAAAAAGCCAAATAGTTCATTTTTAATGGCTGCCTGTATTAGTGAACCAACAAAAAGTGTTTTATTCCCCCAAAAAGGGAGTAGTGGGAGGAGATGAAATTGTCCTTTTAAGTATTTTTCGATTGTCTTCAAATCTACATTCATGTGTTTGAGGTTTATTGTAGCTTACAGCACTATGATAGAGAGAAGGATCAGATTTCTAATTGCTAACACACTTGGTTAACATTACTACATAATGGTAACATTAACTTTACTTTAAAAAAATATTCAAAAAGATTTGTAAATAATTTTTTTCTGTGAAAAAGGATGCAGATATTTGATGTTGATTGTTGGTTATTCATTTCTGGTTTTTATCTGTTTGTGACTGATTTTAGTCATTTAACTGGAAACCATCTCAGCAACCTATGTGCTGAAATTCCGAGGTACAAATATCGTAAATGAACCAAGTAAATCAAATGAGATCTGATGGGGCTCAAGACAGTTGGGAAATCCTACATTCTCTTTTTTTTTTTTGAAAAATTTTTATTGGGTTAGAATCCATTATTTCCACATTTACATTCAATTTTCCCCAATTTTTTCATCTCTAACCCCCTCCCTTTCCCCCCCTTTTTGTTGACTTCCAACAGCTTTCCAACCCTTTGTCCCCTTTCCCTTACTTTTATTAGCTTCCTCTATCTAAAACAAATATATATTCTCCATTATTCTAAGCAGTACATCCTTAACTATTTTTAACATTATATGCCCAAACTGTAAGCCTTTGTTTCCATCTTAGATAAACAATTTATCCCAATTTTTCAATTTCAGGTATTTCTATATATCATAAACCATATAGATCATACATTCGTTTATATCAAACAATTTGACTTATTCTCTATATATATTACTCATTCTATCTTTTTATAATAGTTCTATATATCTCTCCTCACGTAGTCAATCAATTTGACCCATCTATATCTTCAGACATTCAGTTTGGTACAAAACTTGTCAGAAAAAAAAAGAAAATATTGTTAGTTAATCGCTCCTTATATTTAGTCCTTATAATTAATTATTTTCTCTATGTTCTGTTTGTTAACCTATATATATCTATATATATGTCAATCTATTAATCTGACTGCTTATTAATTCACATTTATCTCTTCTCCCCCCGGTAAAGTCTCCCCCCTCTACTTCAATACTTCAGTAGTTCTCAAACTGCCACAGTTTTCCTCCCACCTCCCATTTCTTCTCCAGGTATTGTTTCAGCTTCTCCCAGTCTGTGTTGAACTGCCCTGAGTCCAGATCTCTCAATTTTCTTGTCATCTTGTCCATTTCAGCCATATACAGCAATTTGTAAGTCCAATCTTCAATAGTTGGCACTTCTTGTACTTTCCATTTTTGCGCATACAAAAGTCTAGCTGCTGCTGTCATATAAAATATCAACGTCCTGTGTTGGGCTGGAATTCCCTCCATTCCCAAGTTCAGTAGCAGGAGTTCTGGGTTCTTATTAATTTGAAATTGTAAAATTTCACTCATTTCTCTTATTATTTCCCCCCAGTACTGCCTGGCTACCTCACACGACCACCACATATGATAGAGGGAGCCCTCATGCTTCTTACATTTCCAGCATTTATTAGAAGTATTCGAATTCCCTAGCGCAATCTTCTTTGGTGTCATGTACCAACGATAGATCATTTTATAAATGTTCTCTTTGATATTAATACATGTCGTTGTCTTCATTGTAGTTTTCCACAAGTATTCCCATGCCTCCATTGTTATTTCTTTATTAAAGTTTATAGCCCATTTCACCATTTGTGTTTTAACTATCTCATCCTCGGTATACCACTTCAACAGTACTTGGTATACCTTGGATATTCTTTTCTTATCTTCTTTAAGAAGGGTCTGCTCTAGTTCCGAATTCTCTATTCGTATACCTCCCTTTACAGAGTCCGAATTATATAAGTCTCTGATCTGTCTATACTGGAACCAATCGTAGTTAGGTGATAGTTCCTCTTGTGTCTTTATTCTAAGTTTGGATGCTTCAGTTTTAGTTATTTCTTTATACGTTAAACATTGTTGTTCATTATCAACAGCTCTCGGGTCTATCACCTCATATGGAACCACCCACAAAGGGGTTCCTTCTTGTAGATAAATTCTGTACTTCTTCCAGATTATGTATAGACTTCTCCGAACAAAGTGATGCAGGAACATCGAGTTGACCTTTACTTTGTCATGCCATAAATATGCGTGCCATCCAAATATTTTTTTATATCCCTCTAGGGCTAATAGTTTCTTGTTCTTTAATGTCATCCATTCTTTCAACCAAACTAGGCAGATTGCATCATGATAAAGTCTCAGATTGGGCAGTTGCATTCCGCCTCTTTCCTTTGCATCTTGTAAAACTTTCACTTTCACTCGAGGCTTCTTGCCTGCCCAAACAAAATCTGATATTTTCCTCTGCCATTTTTCAAATTGTTTGGAGTCTCTGATGATTGGTATTGTCTGTAGCAAAAACATTACTCTTGGTAACACATTCATCTTAACTGCTGCAATCCTGCCCAACCATGACAAATTCAATCTATTCCATTTAATCAAGTCTCTCTCTATCTGAGTCCATAGTTTTTCATAATTGTTTTTGAATAGATCTATGTTCTTTGCAGTTAATTCGACTCCCAAATATTTCACTTTACTTGTTACTTCACAATCCGTTGTTTCCATTAACAATTGTTGTTTCTGCTTAGTCATATTTTTGCATAATATCTTTGACTTCTTTTTGTTAATGAAGAAACCTGCCAAGTCTCCAAACTCCTTGATCTTATCTATCACTCTTGGCATGTTCTCCAATGGGTCCTCTACAATTAACATTATGTCATCCGCAAATGCTCTGACCTTGTATGAATAGTCCTTTATTTTTATTCCACGAATTTCATCATCTTGACGTATTTGTATCATCAGAATCTCCAATACTAAAATGAACAACAATGGAGATAACGGGCAACCTTGTCTTGTTCCTTTACTTATCGTCAATTTCTTGGTCAATTCATCATTCACCACAATTGCTGCAGTCTGGTCTCTATAAATTTCCTTAATTGCTCTGATGAATCTTTCTCCCAATTGTAGCTTTTCCATAGTGGCAAACATAAAGTCCCAGTTTAAATTGTCAAACGCTTTTTCAGCGTCAACAAAGAAGAAACCAACCTCTTTGTCACAACGCTTGTCATAATATTCAATAGCATTGATCACTGTCCTTAAGTTGTCTCTTATTTGTCTGTCTGGCAAAAAGCCTGCTTGTTCCTCCTCTATGACTTCCGAGAGCCACCCCTTCAATCTCTCCGCCAATATCTTCGCAAAAATTTTGTAGTCATTGTTGAGTAGCGATATAGGTCTATAATTTTTCACATTAGTCAGGTCTTGGCCCTCTTTTGGGATCAATGATATATTCGCTTCACTCCAAGTTTCTGGAATCCTTTGATCCCTTAAAACCCCATTCATCACCTCTTTTAGGAATGGTGCCAGTTCATTAGCCATTGTCTTATAGAATTTAGCCGTAAGTCCATCTGGCCCTGGCGCCTTTCCTAGATTTGCAGATTGTATTGCCTTACTTATTTCCTCGTCAGTTACTTCACTATTCAACTTATTTCTCCAAGCTTCCGAGATTTCTGGAAGTTTGGTTTTCTCCAAATATGACGCTATTGATTCTTTGTTTACTTCTTTTTTATTATACAGCTTAGCGTAAAATTTATAAAAGGCTCTACTAATGGTAGCCTGCTCCAAATACGTTTTGTTATCTTCGCAAATTTTATTTATTATCTTCTTTTCCCTTTTCTTCTTCAATTGCCATGCCAGGTACTTCCCAGGTTTATTAGCACCCTCAAACGCTTTTTGATTCAGTCTTTTGAGATTCCACTCCAATTCTTTATTGCTCATTGCTGTTAGCTGTTCTTGAAGTATTTTAATTTCCTGGTATACCTTCTTTTTCCCTGGTCTCTTTTTTAGCTGTATTTCTTTGGCTTTTATTTTCTCCTCAATCTCTTGTCTTTTCTCCTCTTTCTTCTTTCTTGCTCTACCATTTAAGTCCATTAGTATGCCCCTTACAACCGCCTTGTAAGCATCCCAAACTTTATTGGTTGGTACTTCTTTATTCACGTTGTATTGTATAAAAAACTTTGTCTCTCTTCTCAGTATTTCCATATTCTCTCTTTCCTGTAACAAGTCCTCATTTATTCTCCATGCTTTCCTTTTTCTCTTTTTTCCAAATTTCCACATAATTGGGTTGTGATCTGAGCCTACCATAGGCATTATTTCTACCTCCTTAGTCCATAACGCTAAGTCTTTTGAGGCCCAGATCATATCAATTCTTGATAATGTAGAATGCCTTGCAGAATAAAAGGTAAACTGTCTGCTTTTAGGATATTCTCTCCTCCATACATCTTCAAGAGTCTCTTGTTGAATCAACTCAAAAAAAAGCTTTGGTAATAGTCCTCTTTTCTTTTGTGCCGTTGTAGTCTTTTTGTCTAGTTCCAAGTCTGTCACTCCATTGAAGTCTCCAGCAAGAATTATCTGGTCGTATGCAAGATCGTCTAAATGCTTCCTTAAATCCTCAAAGAAGCTTTCTTTTGCACCGTTAGGTGCATAAAGTCCGACTACCAACACTCTCTTTAAATTCCAAATACATTCCACTGCTACAAATCTAGCTTCCACATCTCTCATAACAAATTTTGGCTGTAGCTCCTCTTTTATGTACAACACCACTCCTCTTTTTTTCTTGTTGGAGGCCGCTACATATTCTTTGCCCAATTTTCCAGATTTTAAATATTTTACATCCTGCTTTCTGATATGGGTCTCTTGCAAACAAACAATGTCACATTTTTGTTTTAGTAGCCAGTGAAAAGTATTTTTCCTCTTATTCGGTGAGTTTAGTCCATTTACATTCCAAGATAATACTTTACACTCCATACTCATGATCTTGTTGGTAAGTCTTTTTCATTGTCCTTAATAAATCGCTCCATCTCTCGCTCAGATCTGATGCGTTTTTTGGCCCCTCCAAACTCAAAGGACACTCCTTCCGGTAACTCCCATCTGTACCTGATTTTCATGTCCTTCAAAATCTGAATTAGCACTTTATATTTTTTCCGGTCCAGTAACACTGATCTGGGCAGTTCCTTCATTATAATAATCGTCTTGCCATCAATCTCCAATGGATCTTGAAACTGTTTTGTCACAATCCTCTCTTTCATATTTCGTGTTGTAAACTGCACAATCACATCTCTTGGTAGTTTCCTCTGGGTTGCTATTCTCGAATTCACACGGTATGCCACATCTAGGATAGCCACAACTTCCTCCTCCTCCTTCCCCAGGTACTCAGCCAACACCTCAGTCATCTGTTCTTGCGCTGACTTTCCTTCCACTTCTGGCAAGCCACGAAAACGTAGCTGCTTCTCCATATGTTTAGTTTCTGCAACTGACATTCTCCCCTTCACCAATCTCATCTCTGTTTGTTGCGTGTCTGCTAAATTCTCCATCGCGTCTTCTACTGTTTTAACTCTCTGCTGCGTTCCTTGTAATTCATTTCGTATTGTTTCCATACCTTTTTTCACTTCTGACAGCTCCGATTTTACTGTCTGTGTAACCTCTTTAACCTCTTTTATCAGCTCCAATTTCGTGTCCTTAAGTTCTTTAATCATATCTAAAAGTTTTTTGTCCAGGTTTTTATCCAGGTTTTCTATTGCCGATTGCCACTCTTTTTTTGACATCGTGGGGCTTGCTTTAGCTCGCTCCCACGAATCCGCTCTCTTCCTTAACTCCGTGGCGTAAAATTTAACGTTTTTCTATTTTAAATGTCCCGGTCTTCTTATAGAAATTAAGTTTTAAAGAGTCCAAAATGTCGGGCGTCTTTTCTCTATGGTTTCTCTATGATTTTGTAATCCAAGATGGCCTACTTCCTCTTCCGCTGAAGCCGCGACCCTTCCCCTTTCAAAAATGGCGATTCCCTACTTCCTGCCCTCCAGCAAGGGCCGCTTCTCTCCAGCCACTCTATTGTTATTACGCACTTCCTGTCTCCCGTCTTCCCACAGCAGATCTCGCGATGGTGTCTTTTTCTCACAGCTCCAAAGCCACAGGTATTCAAAACAATAGTCCCATTTCTTTAATAACTTCTTTAAACTTAGTCTCTTTTTAAATTCGATTCCTGCCGAGTCTTCCCCTCCTTTTCACTAGTCTGTTGCAGTTTAAAAATCTACTTTTTTTCCTCTCTGTTTTTATCAATCTGTCCCGTCTCAGAAGATAATGATCTTTACCTTCTCTTCACTTTTCTCGGGTTGTAATCGCTGTTTCGATTTTAAGTTCTCCTCTCAGCTTCTTCCCCCAATCGATGCTTGGGTATGTAGGTCTTATGCCAGCCGAATTGGCCCCAAAACTGCCGCAGAGATTATAGCCGACCCGTCGCAAGGTGGGACCTCAAGGATCGGGGGGAGACTCGTTGTGTAAAGCCCCCCCTCGTCCGAGATCTAGCTCACCCTAGGGTCTTGAGCGTTCTTTGCCTGCTCCCCGCCTGAGAGCAGTCGGCCGCGGGCTATTTTCACCCCGCCGGCCGGTTAAAACGGCAGTCCGGTCAGCTCCGCAAGTGGAGCTGCGTTAGACCTCCATGGATCCCAAACAGGAAGTCGGGAAATCCTACATTCTCAATTGTGCAGTATCTGTTCATGTTCCAAGTTCCAAGTCTATTATGGGAAAAGATGCTTTAGGCCAAAGTCCTGGATGCCATTAGAGAACTAGATCAAGAAAAGTAATCTGAATTCAAGCATAAAGCCTTATTACGTTTGTCCATCCAAAAAATAAATAAATAAAAATGAAGAAGTTGCAAAAGTTTTTAATAGCTATTATTTTATCTCCTGCTGTAGCGTAGTTACTGTGTTCAGAACACTACAGCTAAAGTAATAATTATCATTATACACAATTTACTGTTAGAGTAGAAGAGTGTCAAGTTGTCCTTTTGCTGCTGGAAACTGAAGCAACCTTTACGTGATCGTTGGCAGTGTGCAGCCATACAATGAAGGAGCACAGCACAGCTATCCAAAACTGCTAGCCATCTGGAAATAAGTAGCAACAAAAACCAGATCTGAAATTCGGATTTAAAATTTAGAAAATCTGGAATTCCTGAATATCCAGAATTCCATTATAGTCAATATGAGCAGACATTTTCCACCAAAAACTCACACACTCAAAAAGGTGAAGTGCTTTGTAAACAGTTTTCCCCATCCTTTGACCCTTTCTCAATGCCTGTGCCCACCTCTAAGAGCTGAGAAGATACATTTCCAGACAACAATGCCAGGCATTAGGAAATGACTGCTATCTGGGCATGAATCCTGAATAGACATGGGCATGAAGAGAAAAAAAAATTTGAACATGGTGTTCATTGTTCATTGCCATCCACGAACAATGAACAATGAACATTGACAAGCATGACCTGATCACGAACATATTCATTGTCCGTGGGGGCCAGCAGGCTCTCCTCCGGCCATCAAGATCCCTATCACACCACTCCCACAAACCCTACCTGAGCAGGCAGCAGGAAAGGTACCAATAATAAATAATAGCTTGGCCCAGAGCCTGGCAGCAGCCCTGGAACTTGAAGAGGTAGATCCCTATCCCACCACACACAAAGAAAATTCAAGCTCCAACGCACGCTCCCTGTCTCTCTCTCAAAATGCCAATAGCAACTGTCTCTCCCCCACTGTCTGTAAAACTAGAGCTGGGAGCCCCCCTCCCCCCTGCTCCCTTGTAACAAATTTGAAGCTCCACACTTGCAATCCCAGGGAGGCAGGATAAACAAGAGGTTTTAGAATGTTCTGACAGACTGCTATATTAGAAAATACAAAGAGCCCTTAGGAAAATGCAATCAACAATTATCCCAAATTCATATATTTAAGGTGCTAAAAGTGCTCAGTGCGAATAAGTCCATCATATGAATTGTTCCATCATACAAATTGTCATATAACGAATATCAGCGATGGTATGAAATTACAAATTTCCTTTAGACGTCAACGGTGGTATACAAGTCACAAAATTTCTACAAGCAGTACATGTAAACAATACATAAGGTGCTTGGAAGCCCTAATAGTCCAATATAAAGCCAGAATTTCCACAAGAATGTAGCGTCCAGGTCATAGAAGTCTTCTCTTGAGTAATGTACGCTGCCTACGGGGTTCGCTGGCATGCAAAAAGTCCAGTCCCGTTTCGCCCGAAATATATGAATTTGGGATAATTGTTGATTGCATTTTCCAAAGGTCTCTTTGTATTTTCTGCTTGTTTGGTGCCCTTGGGAAAGCTCTTTTGTTACCTTTAGACTGCTATATCAAGCAGTTGGACTGCTTCTTCCAAATTACATTTTAAGTTCCTAAGTTCTTTCACACTACACACCTAGAAACACTGAACTATGTAATGGGAGTGAGCAACCGCAGAAGCATGTCCCATCTCTACCACCCACCAGTACATGCAAAATGTGCACACTTGGACTTGTGTACATGATCAGTAGGGTTCTAACCTCCAGGTGGTGGCAGCTCCCAGAATTACAACTAATCTTTAGGCAATGGAAATCCATTCCCCTGGAGAAAAATGGCTGCCTTGAAACATGAACTCTACAGCATTATACTCTGCTGAGTTATCTCTGCTTGCCAAACCTCACCCTCCCCAGGCTCCACCCCCAAATCTCCAGAAATTTCCCAACCCGGAGCTGGCAGTCTTAAAAATCAGGGACTCTACTTTTTGATGCCGTTCTTGATCACATGAACAGTCTCCACATGCAGTTTTTAGGTACATAGCATATGATCCCGTAGGCTAATGAATGCATGATGATGTAGGGCATGGCCTGCTGTTGGATTCCAGCTCCCCTTGCAAAGAACATCAAGTGTCTCTAAACCAGGAGCATGAAAGGGGATGCCATGATAGCCCCAGGAGAATAAAAGGTGACAATTTTGCTTGCAGCCAACTGTCTCATTAGTCTTCATTGCCACTATCAACCAGCTGATCAGGCGTATCTGTACTGATATCGGCAAGTTGATCAGGCTTGATGACAGCAGTGATCAATACAACGTAGACTTGCATTCATTGTACAGTCCTTTTGGTTCAAGGCAGAGGGTTGCTCTTGGTATCTGGAATCTTAAAGCAAAACTTGACAATTTGTAAAGTAAGGTTTGTTTACAGACTTGATGTGCTTTTTAAACAGGCTAACTGACAGCAGTGCAGAAGCTAATTCGACATTTTCCACTTTTGCAAACCTCAGTATAAAACCAGAATTTGGGACTGGGGCTCAGGGGAAACTGATCCTCTTCCTCATTCCTTGCTGAAATGCAGTTTTTGTACAATTTAGTCAGAGCAAGCTTACTGTCATTGATGAAGAGAAAGATCACTTTATTTATGGGAGTGTCAACACTGGTTACTCTTGTTTAATATTTTTTCATTATTCATAAGGAGTAGCTCCCCAGACCCCCAATGGCATCTCCTCCCTACACACCCAAGGCAATTATTACAAGATTCAGAGTTGAATATAAGCTGTGGGTTAGACCTGGCCAACTCTTTTGCTCAATCTCACCCAATTCCCCCTCCCTATTACTGCCTCTATTGCACATGGTGTCATGATGAACCATTGAGCTAACTCTGGACTCTGACTCGGAAGCTTTGAATGAGGAACAGGGATCTGGGAACAGGGTTTGGGGAACATCAGGGAATTCAGACTCATGAACAGTTGAAGATTCTGATCTCTCTGTTCCAGAGGCTGCCCTGAGGAGCCTGCAGTTGAGGTTTCACCTCCAGAACTTCTGTCTCATCCAGAACTTCCATCTCCTACAGAATTTCCAATCCTGGGGCAACTAAGCTCCAACCCAGGACTAGGCCCATGAGCCCACCACCAGTATCTTCCCCAAACCAACAGAATCAGTGGCAGCAGCAGGCTTCTACTGAGGCAGCTGAGAAAAGATGCAGTACCAGGTTAGCAGATCATGCACCAGCTGTGGAAACAGAGTAGACCTCGTTCTCTGCAGGATCCTGATCCAATTAAGACTTCACTTGGAGACGTCCAGAAATGGCTTCCAAAATACTTGGGGCTGATTTCCCACAGTCTATGTAAGCTGAGGGCAAGGAAGGGATTGTTGCTGGATCAAACAGTTTGCAAGCCCCTAACTTTGTGTTCCAGACTCAGTTCCAGACATTGCCAAGCCATATTCCCTACTCTTGAGGAGACCCATGGGCTTGGAAGCCTGAAGGAAGAACCCAAGGCTTTTGTTTCTGATAATCCCATTATCTCCAGCATAGTCTTTTTAGTGATCAGAAAGGACTTTCCTCCTCCACTTCTTAGCAATGAAAAGCTGATTGGATCCAAACTTTGGATCCTAAGAAGTGTGCATAGGACCCCCATTTACCTGCCCAAGGTGAGATTTATTCATTCCCAGCTCTAGTTTCCCACCCCTGAAGAAGTGAGGAACAGAAGAAAAAAATGGCCTCCACATAGTGACACTCCACTATGAGGCAGCCTATGGCATCCCTCAGAAATGCAATCGTATACTCCCGAAACTCAGACCTCCCTGGGCAATACCCCCTTAAATCTTCCAGTATTTGTCGAGGTAGTGTTGGGAACCCTGTGAGTGGAACAGAGCTAAAGGAAACTAACTTCCCCTCCCTCCCCTCTCAATGCAGCCCTCTTTGCCACTCCAAATCAGGTACCTTTGGGCTACTGAACCCAAAGGAATGAGGCAGGAGATGACAACTTGCACTACCAAAATGTTAACAAGACATTCTCCCAAATGAAATGTAGGGATGAAATAAGGACAGTGGATTATCAGGGACAGATGACCAGAAATCAGGGTCTCTACCTATCAAACAGGGACAGTTGGAGCATATGATGGAAGTAATAATTACTTGGATAATTTGGGGAGATACAACATCTTATTTTCCCAACAGTTAATGATAATTGCTCAATAAGTCCCAAAGTATACACTTCAGATCTGTCGAGTACCTTATTGCAATCATCCCAAGAACTTTATTTGCCAGAAACGTCTATAAAGAGGATCAGAGATAATTGATACTGCTAACCAAATAACAAAGTAAGCTTACTGTAATGAATTCTGAAGTCGTAGCTAAGGGACGTCTTTGCTTATAAACACTTACTTTGCATGCCAGGTATTTTTTAAAATTATTCCTAACTTTGGTGTTATCTTAGTTTTATTAAAAAGTACAGAGTTCATAACTTTTCTGCATGAAGCATGTATTCTTTTTTCCTAGTTTTACAGCTAAGTTTAAATGACATCTGAATGGGCATTGACTGCCATTGAAGAATAGCCGTATGGATTGGGTCACATGAATGTTCATGTGTTGCCAACGACTGAAATGACTATGATTATTTATTTATTTTAACTGATTTGTTTGTTTGTCTATTTGTTTATTTTATAGCTCACCTTCTTTGGCCCAGATTGCAGAATATATAATAGTGCAAGCAGACATAGGTCGTTTTCACACGTCTTTAACATCACACAAAATTGTGCAAAACTCACGACATCATCGCACCACAAAAACGGAATCATGATGGGGTGATGTCAGAAATCGCGTTCTGTGAGTTTTGCGCGATTTTGTGTGATGTTAAAGATATGTGGAAACAGTCATACATTTCCACGGCAAACATTGGGAAATTGCTTCCGGGGTGTGTGTGTGCCTTGAGAAGGCAGAGTTTGAGGAGGATGTGATACCACTTCCGGGTGACACTCTAAACTGCCTCTTTGAGTGCTTCTATATGGAGGCTAGTCCTTACCTGGATGGCCCTGGCTAGCCCAATCTTGGCAGCTAAGCAGTGTCAGAATGATAGAAGTCTGAGAGCCTTCCTGACCTCCTCAAGCAGGCCATTCCACAAGATGGGAGCCACCACAGAGAGTGCTATCTTACCTATTTGCAGAGTGGCACCTATCAAGATTCCTGGCCTGGACAGCCCAGACTAGCCTGATCTTGTCAGATCTTAGAAGCTAAGCAGGGTCAGCCTTGGTTTGAAGTTGGATGGGAGACCACCAACAAAGACCAAGGTTGCTATTCAGAGGCAGGCAATGCCAAACCATCTCCATTAGTCTCTTTTCTTGAAAACCCCAGCAGGGGTCGCTATAAGTCAGCTACAATTTGATGGCACTTTCCACCACCACCTATCTTGATCACCGCTTTCTCTCTCCCCTTCCCATTGCTTGCTAAGACAGCAAGCAACTGAGAAAGAATTCAGTCACCCGGGGATGAACATTTTATCAGGAATCCCAACCTCTTATCAGACTCTCCTTCCTCCTCAAACTCATCCGGAGACTTTGGAGTTCAGGAATCTGCCACCACTCAAACATTTGCTCTCCTCACAAACTCCTCTTACGTGCCTTGAGTCACCTAGAAGAGGAATGTATGTAGGTTGCCCAGCAGCCCAGGCTGGGTCAGAATAGTCTCAAATACCCTTTAAGAAAAGGATATCATTTAACTATTACACTTACTACAAAAAATACCAGCACAGATGAAATGAGTTTGATAATAGTTTGGAGGTGATACAGCAGCCAAGAATAGAAAAGCAGAAAAAAAGAAATAACAACCTAGCCTAAAATGGATGTGATATTACCTTGCGTCCTTCTCTCACCAGAGGAATGGGTGTAAGTCAGGAGATGGCGCCAGAATGCTCCCTCTAACTCCCTCTTTCTCAGGGAGCCTTTAACTCTTTCCCAACTGGAAGGAGTTGTGGGACCAATCCTTGCTAGAGGGCTGTCTCCTCAAAGCCCAGCAATACCCAATACTTGGATGTTTTGCATCACTGATCTTCAGGGGTTTCAGATTCTGCAGGATGGTTGGCTACTGATGGAATCTGATGTCCAATGAAGTGGCAAGAATGTAGCAGCAACCCAAAATGGTAGTAGGCCTTCTAAGTGCCCAGGCCTGGCAGAAAATTCCTTGACCCCCGCCCCAATCTCCCACTCTTGAGAAACTGAGGAATGGGGGGAAATGGGCTCCGTAGTGATGCTTCAGAAATCCTCCTTTGTCTCTATGGTCTTACCACAGAGGTCAGGAGAAATTTCTAGTGCATCTTCTGAAAGGTGCGTCACATCCTCTTCGAATTTCACCCTCCCTAGGCACTAATGCTCGAATCTCCCAGAATTTGCCCAGGCAGTGCTGGGAACCTTAGATGGTAGAATACACTGCACCACTTCAGACTACAAGTGGTGAATTCACTACAGGTGAATCTCCCTGGGGAGGGAGTTCCAAAGTTTTGGTGCCATGACCAAGTAGGCCCTTTCCTGGGTTGCTAGCCTCAAATGGTAGTGAAACCCAAAGCAAGGTTCCAAAGGTGACTGGAGTTGATGGGTAGGTTCATATAGGAAAAGGTAGTTCTTAAGGTATGCTGATACCAAGCCATATATTGCTTTAAAGGTCAATACCAGCACCTTGAATTGGGTCCAGAAGCAAATTGGGAGCCAGTGTAGATGGAAGAAGACTGGAGTGATATGATCCCCAAGACCCACTCCAGTCAACGTTCTGGCCACAGCAACCGAACTAACTGCAGCTTCTAGACAGTCTTCAAGGGCAGCCCTACATAGAGTGCATTTTGGAAAACTGACCTATGAAAATAGATAACCACCCCAGCAAGCAAAGGGGGAAGATGTCAGAACCTTTCTCTCTGCTGAGCTATGAGTTTGCCTGCACAGGTGGGTGGTTTTCTTTTTTTGTGGTTCCTTTTATGGGAAGAGAGATTCATGCTGGAATCACCCACTAGCCGTCTGCAGTGAGGTAGTCCAATTTATCATATTATTGCCACTTCCTGGTCCTGCATGTATGAACCAGGCCTTGAAAGAGAGGGGACAGATGACAAGCCAGGCAGTGAAACAAGGAAATTCATTCCCTCTCTCCATCTGCAGGAGTTAACAGTGCAACATCTTATATGATGGGATGGGTTAATATTTCCCTTGAATTTATACACACGTAGTGTCAGCTAACGCCTGCTCAAGTAATTATCTGGCATGCCTCTGAAAGTAGGAAATGATTATTGAGTTTGTGGTTATAAAAGCACAATCCATTCTCTGCCACTGGTGTGCTGTATTGTCATCTCGATTTGGCAATCAATGAATGTTTGAGCAAACATGAACTTGGAGTTAGTAACTTAGCTGCTATTATGGAGAGTTACATCCGTCATTTTTACCATTGGCAGAACATTCTATATTTGTAGGGGTTAGCTTTGCATGCATTAATAGGGAAAGATGTATGCTACACAAAACAAAAAGTGTGTGCAGGAATGGTGTTTCCAGTTATACAGAAATAAAAAGGCATTATAAATAATTATTTAAGGGGACAGGCTGTGGCTCCGAGCTAGAACCCATGCTTTATCTGCAGAAAGTCAATTCATGCCATCTCTTTTTAGAACAGTAGTCTCCAATATTAGGTGGCATGGCACTTGCTAATGTGCTTCTTGGTGCTCACTGGCTTTTCCTCCTCAGTACCTCTTCATCAAAGCAAAGCAAAGCAAAGCAAAACAAAGAGTCATTGGAGTAGAGAGACATTATTATTGTGCCTGTACAGAGCACACAGTTGGAATCAGCTGCCTCTATGATAGGAGGATGCTTGGTTTAGAACCTCCTAACATTTTGTGAGACCTCCAAACCTTTTTGACCAAGCCCCGTTGCAGCTATTTTGTGATTGGTCCTCCATAGCATCCATTTTGTTGTGGCATGCTCTACCTGTTCTCAAAGTTCCATGAGCACCCAAAGGTTCAACAAGGTTGATGAGCTTCATCTTAAAGTATCCCAGGTGCTGGGAAAGACTTTTTTTCTCTACCAAACAGATTAGAGAGCCCCTGCTAGAACAGTGGAGGAGACTGAAGTCAGTGGACCAATCGGTTGATAGCATAAAGCACTTTCATATATTTCTTTAGCAAAATGGATTGTCCAAAACATATTGTGACTCTATCATTACTACAAGAAAAACGGCATACAAACTTGAACATTTTCACAATGATATAAAGGCATAGGAGAGTTGCTGGAAGTATCATAAAATAGTTATTTAGGCCTACCACATATCTTTTTTGTATACTGTTCTCATGATGATCTAGGGTTGATGCAAATAAATAAACTGAACTGGAGCAGTGGAAATGAGTCTGTCCTCCCCACATCCATGCATACATGGATCTGACACGTAATTTGATCTCACTCTATTGTGGGACACTCTTAAGATCTTTTGAAACTCTATGGTAATGTAGAGTTCCAGGTGAATCCTAGAATGTCCCACAATGTGATGATGGTATTTCCTGTTACACAGCTGGAAATGATGTTGTGGTAGTTTAAAAATCTACTTTTTTTCCTCTCTGTTTTTATCAATCTGTCCCGTCTCAGAAGATAATGATCTTTACCTTCTCTTCACTTTTCTCGGGTTGTAATCGCTGTTTCGATTTTAAGTTCTCCTCTCAGCTTCTTCCCCCAATCGATGCTTGGGTATGTAGGTCTTATGCCAGCCGAATTGGCCCCAAAACTGCCGCAGAGATTATAGCCGACCCGTCGCAAGGTGGGACCTCAAGGATCGGGGGGAGACTCGTTGTGTAGAGCCCCCCCTCGTCCGAGATCTAGCTCACCCTAGGGTCTTGAGCGTTCTTTGCCTGCTCCCCGCCTGAGAGCAGTCGGCCGCGGGCTATTTTCACCCCGCCGGCCGGTTAAAACGGCAGTCCGGTCAGCTCCGCAAGTGGAGCTGCGTTAGACCTCCATGGATCCCAAACAGGAAGTCGGGAAATCCTACATTCTCAATTGTGCAGTATCTGTTCATGTTCCAAGTTCCAAGTCTATTATGGGAAAAGATGCTTTAGGCCAAAGTCCTGGATGCCATTAGAGAACTAGATCAAGAAAAGTAATCTGAATTCAAGCATAAAGCCTTATTACGTTTGTCCATCCAAAAAATAAATAAATAAAAATGAAGAAGTTGCAAAAGTTTTTAATAGCTATTATTTTATCTCCTGCTGTAGCGTAAAAAAGAAGTAAACAAAGAATCAATAGCGTCATATTTGGAGAAAACCAAACTTCCAGAAATCTCGGAAGCTTGGAGAAATAAGTTGAATAGTGAAGTAACTGACGAGGAAATAAGTAAGGCAATACAATCTGCAAATCTAGGAAAGGCGCCAGGGCCAGATGGACTTACGGCTAAATTCTATAAGACAATGGCTAATGAACTGGCACCATTCCTAAAAGAGGTGATGAATGGGGTTTTAAGGGATCAAAGGATTCCAGAAACTTGGAGTGAAGCGAATATATCATTGATCCCAAAAGAGGGCCAAGACCTGACTAATGTGAAAAATTATAGACCTATATCGCTACTCAACAATGACTACAAAATTTTTGCGAAGATATTGGCGGAGAGATTGAAGGGGTGGCTCTCGGAAGTCATAGAGGAGGAACAAGCAGGCTTTTTGCCAGACAGACAAATAAGAGACAACTTAAGGACAGTGATCAATGCTATTGAATATTATGACAAGCGTTGTGACAAAGAGGTTGGTTTCTTCTTTGTTGACGCTGAAAAAGCGTTTGACAATTTAAACTGGGACTTTATGTTTGCCACTATGGAAAAGCTACAATTGGGAGAAAGATTCATCAGAGCAATTAAGGAAATTTATAGAGACCAGACTGCAGCAATTGTGGTGAATGATGAATTGACCAAGAAATTGACGATAAGTAAAGGAACAAGACAAGGTTGCCCGTTATCTCCATTGTTGTTCATTTTAGTATTGGAGATTCTGATGATACAAATACGTCAAGATGATGAAATTCGTGGAATAAAAATAAAGGACTATTCATACAAGGTCAGAGCATTTGCGGATGACATAATGTTAATTGTAGAGGACCCATTGGAGAACATGCCAAGAGTGATAGATAAGATCAAGGAGTTTGGAGACTTGGCAGGTTTCTTCATTAACAAAAAGAAGTCAAAGATATTATGCAAAAATATGACTAAGCAGAAACAACAATTGTTAATGGAAACAACGGATTGTGAAGTAACAAGTAAAGTGAAATATTTGGGAGTCGAATTAACTGCAAAGAACATAGATCTATTCAAAAACAATTATGAAAAACTATGGACTCAGATAGAGAGAGACTTGATTAAATGGAATAGATTGAATTTGTCATGGTTGGGCAGGATTGCAGCAGTTAAGATGAATGTGTTACCAAGAGTAATGTTTTTGCTACAGACAATACCAATCATCAGAGACTCCAAACAATTTGAAAAATGGCAGAGGAAAATATCAGATTTTGTTTGGGCAGGCAAGAAGCCTCGAGTGAAAGTGAAAGTTTTACAAGATGCAAAGGAAAGAGGCGGAATGCAACTGCCCAATCTGAGACTTTATCATGATGCAATCTGCCTAGTTTGGTTGAAAGAATGGATGACATTAAAGAACAAGAAACTATTAGCCCTAGAGGGATATAAAAAAATATTTGGATGGCACGCATATTTATGGCATGACAAAGTAAAGGTCAACTCGATGTTCCTGCATCACTTTGTTCGGAGAAGTCTATACATAATCTGGAAGAAGTACAGAATTTATCTACAAGAAGGAACCCCTTTGTGGGTGGTTCCATATGAGGTGATAGACCCGAGAGCTGTTGATAATGAACAACAATGTTTAACGTATAAAGAAATAACTAAAACTGAAGCATCCAAACTTAGAATAAAGACACAAGAGGAACTATCACCTAACTACGATTGGTTCCAGTATAGACAGATCAGAGACTTATATAATTCGGACTCTGTAAAGGGAGGTATACGAATAGAGAATTCGGAACTAGAGCAGACCCTTCTTAAAGAAGATAAGAAAAGAATATCCAAGGTATACCAAGTACTGTTGAAGTGGTATACCGAGGATGAGATAGTTAAAACACAAATGGTGAAATGGGCTATAAACTTTAATAAAGAAATAACAATGGAGGCATGGGAATACTTGTGGAAAACTACAATGAAGACAACGACATGTATTAATATCAAAGAGAACATTTATAAAATGATCTATCGTTGGTACATGACACCAAAGAAGATTGCGCTAGGGAATTCGAATACTTCTAATAAATGCTGGAAATGTAAGAAGCATGAGGGCTCCCTCTATCATATGTGGTGGTCGTGTGAGGTAGCCAGGCAGTACTGGGGGGAAATAATAAGAGAAATGAGTGAAATTTTACAATTTCAAATTAATAAGAACCCAGAACTCCTGCTACTGAACTTGGGAATGGAGGGAATTCCAGCCCAACACAGGACGTTGATATTTTATATGACAGCAGCAGCTAGACTTTTGTATGCGCAAAAATGGAAAGTACAAGAAGTGCCAACTATTGAAGATTGGACTTACAAATTGCTGTATATGGCTGAAATGGACAAGATGACAAGAAAATTGAGAGATCTGGACTCAGGGCAGTTCAACACAGACTGGGAGAAGCTGAAACAATACCTGGAGAAGAAATGGGAGGTGGGAGGAAAACTGTGGCAGTTTGAGAACTACTGAAGTATTGAAGTAGAGGGGGGAGACTTTACCGGGGGGAGAAGAGATAAATGTGAATTAATAAGCAGTCAGATTAATAGATTGACATATATATAGATATATATAGGTTAACAAACAGAACATAGAGAAAATAATTAATTATAAGGACTAAATATAAGGAGCGATTAACTAACAATATTTTCTTTTTTTTCTGACAAGTTTTGTACCAAACTGAATGTCTGAAGATATAGATGGGTCAAATTGATTGACTACGTGAGGAGAGATATATAGAACTATTATAAAAAGATAGAATGAGTAATATATATAGAGAATAAGTCAAATTGTTTGATATAAACGAACGTATGATCTATATGGTTTATGATATATAGAAATACCTGAAATTGAAAAATTGGGATAAATTGTTTATCTAAGATGGAAACAAAGGCTTACAGTTTGGGCATATAATGTTAAAAATAGTTAAGGATGTACTGCTTAGAATAATGGAGAATATATATTTGTTCTAGATAGAGGAAGCTAATAAAAGTAAGGGAAAGGGGACAAAGGGTTGGAAAGCTGTTGGAGGTCAACAAAAAGGGGGGGGAAAGGGAGGGGGTTAGAGATGAAAAAATTGGGGAAAATTGAATGTAAATGTGGAAATAATGGATTCTAACCCAATAAAAATTTTTCAAAAAAAAAAAGGAAATGATGTTGTGGTGGTGACAGACTCTGGCCATTTTCACACACATGTAAACCCTCTTGAAAACTGCAAAAAACTCATGGCATGACTGTGTCTTTATAGCGTGATTTCCCGTCCTGATCCCATTTAATGGCACGATGTCAGAAATCATGCCATAAACCAGGATCATGATGGAAAATCACGCTATAAAGACGCCGTCGTGCCATGAGTTTTTTGTGATTTTCCAGAGGTTACAGGCAAGAGAAAATGGCCTCCATTTCGTTCCCTTCTTTTTCTCCAGCTGTCCCGTGGAGTGGCAATGGGGAATAGAGGTGATTGCCCCAAATGGGCAACCTAGTCTGCATACCTCTGCTCCATTGTGCCCAGCACTGCCCAGGTGACACACCAATTAGGGTTCTGAATGCCCAGCTTGCAGACGTTGCCCAATGCCCTGGGCACTGCTGTTGCTGTGTACTTGGAACATCTGCTCAGTTCTTTGGGGCTGAAAGAGGCACTAGGAGAGACTCAGGGGCTTGAGAAAACTTAAAAAAAACAGTTAGTCTTATTTTTAGTGGGAAATGGCTGTTTCCTATTGATTTTATGGTATTCCAAAGAACCGTAAATTCCACTTTTAAAAAATAAATAAATATTTATTTAGAACATCTCCTCAGGCAATTCACAATAAAAACCCCACAGTATAAAAGCCATATAAAAGCAAGCCATTAAAAACAAGCCATTAGACATAAGCAGCATAAAAACTGTCCATATCACAAAGCAGACCATTAAAAGCTGATAAAACCCCCAACGTTCCAAATTCTGAATCTGGGGGAGCAACAATTCTCATTCCAAATCTGAATTTTGCTGCAGCTACACATTCCTAGTGTTGAACAGAAAACAGACCAAATGCATTCCAAGAATGCCATCTGAAGCTATTGCTTTATAAAACACGACTGTGATTAAAAAGAATATCATGACCAAACGACAGAGGCAGGAAGACTCACTCAGATGTCCTATAATATGTCCCTTTTACGAGTTCCACTTGCTCCCCATTCAGTTTACTATTTCATTGGGGGGTATCGGATTATCTCCTTTCATTCCTCTTATCTCTTCTGAGTCTTTGCAGAAATATCTTACTGTTATATCTATCCAAACCGTTAAGCCTCCATCAAATTATTTTGTACACACTGTATTTATTCTATTTGTATCAGCATCTAGATGGCACCTTTTCTTGTCCCTGTTCTCCTTGAGATGGATTTTGATATAGAACTTGTTTTTGGATGGTAGCTGGAGCACAGCAGACCCCTAGGCCTTAAAAGTCCATGCTCAGAAAATGGGAGTCATGCTACACTTTTACCAAAAAAACCCAGTTCAGCCTTTTGAAATCTCCCATTCCATAAACCAAACGCGTGCATGGTTTTTATTTGCAGTGCTAAAATTCCGCGGACTATTGCGGCAAGCCCATTGCCTGGAACCAAGATGGCACCTTCTGCATCAAACATCAGTTTGCAACTACATATGCTCTTCACGTAAGCATAGAACTAGTCCTCAGGCAGTGGATTGTAAAATCCCTGAGCCAAAAAGCTGCCTATTAATCTACTGCCCTATGCCTTTTTGAGTCAGAGTCCTTTGCCTAAACTCCTCCAATACCATCTCATGCCACCTCTTCCATCCTCAAAGGTACATAGGTAAGCATCTGCCTCTAGAATCTGATGTCAACCAGATGTCCCAGAAGCCTAAAAGCAGGGCATGGAGGTCCACAAATCCCAATTTTTGGCTCCCCAACACTGGCATTCAAACGGTTTCTGCCTCTCAGAGCCAAGCTACAAGTGACTTCCTTCATGTGGAGAACACTTGATTGTTCTCGCAAGTTTACCTGGGAACTGAAGTCCGAGTGTCCTTCCCCTCTCTGTTAGAATCACTGCCTGAAGAGCCAGAGAAAGCCAGCAGCAGCTTTTGCAAATCGTTCCTCCAGTCACAACTTAGCCTGTGGGACAAGAGGGCTCCCAATGATTGTTTGGGGGCAGGCAGCTGCTAATTTCTCCCAGGGCATCCTGCAGGCTGCCTGCTCCCAGGGAGCTGCTCTGGTGAATGAAGCTCCAGTCGCAGCAACAGCAGAGGGATCTGCTGCTGCTCTAACATACCCTCATTCCAGTTTTTCTCCGGGAACTCAGGAGTAGGGGAAGAGCATGTTAGAGCAGCAGCAGATCCCTCTGCTGTCGCTGTGGCTGGAGCTTCACCAATGCGGTGGCTTTTTCCAGAGCAGCTCCCCGGGAGCAGAAAGCCCGCAGGACGCCCTGGGAGAAAGTAGCAGCTGCCCGCCCCCAAATGATCGTCGGGAGCCCTCTTGTCCCACAGACTTGTGACTGGAGGAACGATTTGCAAAAGCTGCTGCTGCTGCCGGCTTTCTCTGGTTCTTCAGCCAGCAATTCTAACAGAGACGGGAAGAACACTCGGACTTCACTTCCCAGGAAAACTTGTGAGAACAATCAAATCTTCTCCATGTGAAGGAAGTCACTTGTAGCTTGGTTCTCATTTAATCATCTTAACAGCTCTTGAAAAACCTCTCCTCCACAAAGGTCTGATTCACACTTTGATAATCTTCTTTTAACTAAAGCATTACTGAAAAAGGAAAAAAAAAAAACAGTTTTCTAGTATTCCCTTGAGCCTATTTTCAACCCAGTCTCCAACACAGGCCTACCTTTTTGTTTTATGTTTACTATTACATTATACTGTCTCCCTGCCTTCTGTCAATTTGCCCATTCATCAGTCTTTCTCTTCCTCTCTCCCACTTCCTCTTTTTTGCCTTTCTCTTTTCTCCATCTCTCAAGATTTCCCCCCAGTATGGTAGTGCCACCCATCAGGGGGCAGGTCATGACCTGTTGTGGGTTGTAATCTACCAAGTGAAGATCAAGGCCTTTAAAGGGCTTTTGCAAGACTCCTCTGTGAATGTCAGTCATTTTTTTCACATCCCCATTTCTTTAAATGTGAGTGCACTCAAGAGGACGGAACCACGCACATCGGTATTGTATGGAAGCCTTATGGAGATAGAGAATGCCCTAAAGTCATAGCTGACTTATGGTGACCACTGGTGGGGTTTTCTTGGCAAGAGACTATCAGAGGTGGTTTGCCATTGCCTGTCTCTGCAACCTTGGCCTTCGTTGAAGGTCTCCCATCCAATTACTAGCCAAGGTCGACCCTGCTTAGTTTATAAGATCTGTTGAGATCAGACTCACCTGCACTATCCAGGTCAGGACTATCCAAGTTAGGGCACGGAAGCCTTACAAGAAGGATCTTTTATATATGCATATTACAAGGAGAAAGATTACATTGGCACAGCCAGCCTTCCATGGGTACATATGCTTCCACTGTCATTGAGAGAATGGGAAATGTGAGAACCACTCCTGAGCCAGTCAGTCTGACCATCCATCTCAATAAACTGGCTGGTAGCCTGACCGTTAGACCCTCCTCCTCCTCACTGATGGAGACAGGATGGCTTGTGAATGATACATCTTTCAAGGTGACCTCCTCAAATCAATCCCTCCCATCCGGGGGAAGAAAAGAAAGTATTGAAAGAACATTAAGTCCTCGCTAAGAAATGGAGCCAGGCACACTACAGAAGGATAAAGTAGTGTTAAAAATCAAAGGCGAGACCTTCTGCCTTGAACAAACAATACAGATAAAAAGCAAGCGGTTTTATTCCAGCTAATAAATAACCCAATGCCTTCATTAACCTTTATTCTTTTTTATTAGCAGTCTTGGCACTACGACTCTGAGCAGAACCCAGCAGGCTACCCAGGCAATGACATTTCAGAGATTGGCAAAGGACTGCGCTCTGTGTTAACGTACCACTATCTCGAGGTTTTGTCATCCACAGCAGGGGGGAAAGCTGGCCGTTTCCCTTTGTCCTTTCGAAAGGGAGCTGAAGAAAATAAGAAAGGAAAGGGACAATGCACTGGCAATAGAACTTTCTTCGTTAATAGGCAACCCACTGGAAGACTGTTCCCAAGATTTAACTGATATTTTGGCCCACTAGAGAGGTGGACAGATCATCAGTCCTGTAAAACTCAGGTGCTATTTATTTATTTTAGGATTATTACCATACCTCTGACTCCACCCAGGTGCTCACATGGTGATTTATTACAAACCAATGAGAAGATAAATTCTTCCCAATCAGGACTGCTGACAGCCAAAGATTCTCACTGGGCCCTACCTCGCATTGCCCAGATGAAGCCCAAACATCATCTGGAAAAACTGTTCCACAGTCCCTTGGGTTAAACAGGAACTTCAGAATCCTCTCCCCCATTTCTGCCCCCTAGCAACCCTATTTATAGTCTCAGCCTTCACTTGTCTTCACCTGTGCATCTATCTACTGCCTTCTCTTAAAAAGAACAACAACTGGACATCCAAGAGGGACTAGAAGAGAACAGTTCATGTTGGAGGAACCTGAGACCTTTCGTATAGGAGAAAGTATGTTAAAATGCTACAATTTCTCAAGAAAAACAGGAAGTGCAGAGTGTAAGGGCCACTGTGACATCAGGGACAGTAGACCAATACTCTTCTTTCTCCCTCATTTTGCATAAAAATCCCAAGATGCCAAGTCGAGCTAGGCGGTAGACTCAGACATTCCTTTGATACAACAGGCTCAGTATAACAAAGGTCTAGATTGGACAATACCTTTACTAGATGTCCATATAATGGTAAATGGGAACAAGCCTTCTCCCTCTGCCCACAGATGGCACCTATCTTGCCTCTGACATCACTTGGGTAGAGTTCATATATTTTCACCAAAGAGGAAAACAGGAAGCCTTTAGAACTGAGAAATAACAAGGGGTGAAAGAATTAGCCTCTTCCGCAAAAATTGATCCCAGTCCAAATCATGGACTTTGGTGACTGCCATTTATGCAAGAAAAACACCTTAAAATCCAATCACAGACCTTCCAGTATCTCATCAGTTTTGACCCTAGTAACAAAGAAACAACAACAAAACTGGCCCGGCTTCAAGAGTTCTAATGTGGGCCCATTTTTCTGTTCACACTAACCTGCAAAGGGACAAACTGCCTCCGTAGAACTTCTGCCTTCCACCAAACTTGTTGAAAGAGGAGGATTCAGTGCTGCCCCTTTCCTCAGGTTTCAGAGGGGGGGAAACCAAAGAGTTAGAAAGATGGAGAGGTCTGCTCTGACTATCCTTTGATATGTAGATTGCTATTCTCAGGATTTCCTCCTCCTGACTTCCTCCTTCTCACGCTTCTTTTCCTGGCTGTTCCAGACAACTTCTCTCCTCCCTCCATCTTGGCAGCATAGATGCAGGACTTGTCCTAGCATACATGCCCATCCTTAAACTAGAAAGGTAGATAGGATCTATCTCTCCTCCTTTCCTATCAGAGTATGGAATTTCTACAATAAAGAACCCTTATTTCCTTTCTAAATGTAAGCAAGTGTATGTTTTGTTATTTTCTCTCCTGCACACACACCAACAGCCAGCAGAATCAGCTCACACCACCTATAATCATGCTTCCACTGCTTAACGATAAACTCTGCTAATGGCCCGAACATGGAATCCTTTAATTAGGTTTCTGGGCCCAACATAAGATTTATTTATCAAAAGTCTTAAATAGATGGAAAGCTCGTTCTCCCTTGCAGTTCTGCAGCCACATGAGGAAGTTCTTTCACTCATAGGTCAACCAGAATACATTTCAAGGGCAACTCTTCAAGTTTTCTGCACTTTTGAAAAGAGAAAGTAGTTTGAAGAACCATCATATTATTGCAGCTGCTGGCTGCTCATTCCTTCATTAGGATGATGGCTGGCTTAGAGTTCAGGCTTTACCAGTGAGAGCTAATGACAGAAGATGGTCTCTTGATGGCTGGAAATCTCTCTCAAGTGCTTAGAGAATTCAGCCTCAAAGTGGGAAGATGACTCGTCCTCCAGGTGATAGGATGGGGCAGGGAGGTTGTCAAAAACAGCAGCCAGCAATTTAGAAGGGAGAGAGAGAGCTTAGAGTTTGTAGCTGGTGCACAGCCTTAAATGGGGAGAGGGGTACAGAAGTTGAGGCCTGGAGATCTGCTGCCTGGTTTTGGAATGTTTGTTTGCTTCCATTATGTTGTTCTTGTATGTTTGTAAATAAGGCAAACAATAAAAGAGTCATTACAAAGCTCTGGTTGTGCACACTCTTTCTTCTTCTCCCACAAAGAAAACCAAATCCTGTAGCACAGACCATAGAACTTCTCCGTGAAGATCCGTTGCAGTGGATCTTACTATTTATTTATTTATTTATTTATTTATTTATTTATTTATTTATTTATTTATTTATTTATTTATTTATTTATTTATTTATTTATTTATTTATTTATTTATTTATTTATTTATTTATTTATTTTTGATTTCTATTCCACCCTCCCCAACTAGCAGGCTCAGGGTGGAATGCTTGTTCCTACCGGTGTGCTTGTTCTTAGACCTCCCATAATACTTGCTCAGACTGCACATTTATTATCTATATATACCGTGTAGGGTGCTTAACAATTATCAGAAACATAGACAGTCCAGAAATTTAAAAAATAATAAATAGTGCTATCCAATATATACATTTAAATATACATATATATTGGGTCAAAAATCCCACATTTGACCCACGTTCAAATGCAGAATCTTCTCATTTTTTTCTCATTTTTGATACAATCAGTGCAAAGACATGAGAGCCAGTTTGGTGTAGAGATTAAGAGTGGCAGGATTTTAGAGAACCAGGTTTGATTGCCCACTCCTCCACTTGAAGCCATCTGGGTGACCTTGGGTCAGTCACAGCTCTTCCAAAGCTCTTCCAGCCCCACCCACCTCACAGGATTATTGTTGTGGGGATAATATATTTTGTAAACCACTTTGAGTGGGTGTTAAGTTGTCCTGAAGGGCAGTATATAAATCAAATGCCGTTATTATTTTTATTTTATAGACAGTCCTGTAGACTTTACCAATCAATAACAATTATGTTTTCTGGGTCATGTAATCTCAAGGGATATTCTTGCAAGAGAGGTAGTAACAAATCTTTCCTAACATCAGCATCAAGAATCCATTGCATTGCATTATTTTTTGGATTCTCCACACTCTCACACACACACAAACACACACACACATATACATACACACAGAGACAGACAGACAGACGGACAGACAGACATATAAACAGATTGTTACAAAGGCACCTACACAATTCCATTGGAATCTCACCTTATGAAGGCTACCGTGGACTTCTCACAGCTCAGGAAAGAGTTTGGGGTAGCAAATAAAAGTAATGCATCCATTTAGAACTACGCTCCTTTTTGAGAATTACAGCGCTTCATTCTACTTGAAGTGCTCTGAGCTGGAAAGTCCAGTCACTCTCTCCCATGAAACAGACCCCAGTGGATTATTAGCTGAATTGCCTCAAAGATGGGGAATTAATAGGCAAGGGGCATATATTATGGGATCATAACCTGTGTATGCCAGGGTCAGAGTTTCCGTAGCACGCACAATAAGAAAGGAGACTAATGCTTAAAATGAATCAAGGTTTTTACTTAATAACTTTCAAGCATACAGGGTCCAAGAATCATACACACGATCAATACAGAACTAGGACATCAAAGGGTGGAAAAGGTACAGAGACGGTTGCATTAGCAGGACAGATCGTTGGTGGGCGATACACACCTGTCTGTTGAGAAGCAGAGATTCAACAGCGAGGAAAGTAGAGCCCAATGGAGTGACCCACACTACACTAGGTGGGACGGAGTAGGACTGAGATCTCGAGGGGTTCAAGCATCTCCCTTGTGACCAGAAAGGGTCACTTTAAATAGCCAGTTTCTGCCCTGAGGCAAGACCCGGGGAGGATTTCATGCCCTGTCAATGGTTCTCAGGAAATTTAACAAAAGTAAATAACGTGCCACTTCAATGGGACAAAGGAAATCCGGGATGGATACTTTGGAATCGAATGTTTATGTTTGTAACACCTCAAGAGGGACAAAAGGACAGAGAGAGGAAGAGTGGATGGGGAGTGATGGGATTTTATGATGGTCCATAGCTTGATGGGTGGAAGCGATTGTCTTGTTGTGGGATCATCAGAGTCTGGAGGCGCCTTGCTTCGCGTCTTTGTCTCTGGCATCTACGTATCAAGAGGCACATCTGGAAAACAGTTTGTGACAGTTTGGGAAAGGGTTCCAGGCAAAAGATGTACTATAGGGCCTTCAATCCCAACCTGATTGCTGAGAGAGCCAGGGAGCTGAAGTCCATGCGGAAGTAGATGTCTCTGCTGTGAAGTCTGAGTATTCCTAAGATTATCAGCTTTCTTCAACCATATTCTGCACGTGTGCTCATGGGGAAATGCTTCAAAACAATAGAAGAGAGCCAAAGTGAAATCATAGCGTTTTAGGGGATCCGACAGCGTCACTCTGCACAATGATGTCACTTCCAGGTTTCAACAGGCAAAGCCATGAGGGGAGGGGAGGATTAGACATTCTTTCCTTCCCTAATGACCCTCTCTTAGGGCCAAGCTACAAGTGACGAATGACAGGGAGGAATACAATTGCCATTCAAGTGTCATTCGTCACTTGTAGTTTGGCCCTCAGCTTCTTGCTTTTCTTTTATGGGGCCTAAGAAGTGTGATTTTCATCAGGAAAAAAAATAGAAAAATGAATTACCAAACCATCTACGTTTGTTTAATCCAGCTCTTTCTGTATCATAAAACATGTTCCCTCCCGTTATCCTTCTGACTCTTTACAAATTTTTAATTTTTTACATTTTTAATCCCAGCCTCCTTCTGAGGAGCTCAGTTTCTACATTTTCTCTCAAAATATCCCCGTGAAGGTTAACTGAGAATGAACAGCTGAACTAAGTTACCTCCTTAAGAATTTCCTGTTAAGTGGGGATTTGAACCTGGATCTCCACAGATGTTGCACTCTAACCATTGTAGCACATTGCCTTACTTCATAAGGGTGTTTGTGTAAATGTTTTTCTGCCTGTGTTTTGAAATATCCACAGAGCTCTGCTTCTGCTCAGGGTATCCTTTGCGGGATGGGAAGGAGTAGATCCACACAAGGTTTTATTATGTATTCTTCACTTATTGGGGATTCTGTAGACATGGAATACTACTTCCCTCTGTTTTCTATCTTTAAGGTGGTATAAATCTCCTTAAATCAGAAAGCAGTAGAGGATGTGGTACCTGGTAAGAATTAAAAAACTGAGACGAAGAAAGTCCATGAGGGGTGAGGAGAGACATAACAATAAACTTATGGGGGAAGAAGAGAGAGGAAGCTTATAAAAATAAACAACCATCTCAGAGAGGACAACTGGGATTTAATACATGCAGGACTCTAACTGCAGTGTAAGGTGAATGGTGAGAAGTCTTCAAAACCTGCTTTGACTTCTACTTTTATCTGAAGATGTCCCAGTCAGTTCCTTGGAAAACAGTCACGAAACATCTGCCTATTATATACTATCATATTTTTTATCTGAGTTGAGAATCAAAATTGTCTTTGTCTTGTGTGAGGAGAATCTTTTAAATTAATCTTCATAAAGAAAAAGGAAAGCTTGATAAATTTCCTGAGAGAAGAACACAGAAAGCAGGGGACAAAAGAAAAGAGCATTTATTATAATACTCAAAGCAGGCAAAAATAAATATGGAGCTTGCTGGGCTTATCTGTTATGGTTGTAAAGAGGGAAAAGATGACGTTCTTTAGTATAGGAATAAGTAATGAAAGATTGTATTAAAACAAAGAGAGTTACAGCCCTGCATGTCAAAACTCAAGGGCTAAGACACATTTGCCTCATAACACAACATATCAAAACGCTTCGCTACATCTTTATTGAACAACAAAAGATTAACTTTAACTGAAAGAACTGTTGTCCACAGTGACGTTGTCATTTTTATTATGGACTACCTAATGTCACCTCTGTTTCTTGCCCTTTCTCGTAAATAGGATCGTTGAAACAGACACAAGTTAGATTCGGTTCTTTTTTCAATTAGCAAAAGCCATTGCCTGCAGCATTAATTAATGGTTCCTCGTAAAGTTGAGAAGAACTGTTTGTTTTATGTACGTGACCTAGTTTAGACACTTTGAGCTGTAAGTAGGGCTGAGACAAAATTGGGGTGTGTGAACCATTTCAGCAGGTGCAAAAATCCCATGTAGGCTATTTTAGGGGATGATGTTCAAAGGGGATGAACGCACTCAGACATTCAGATTGAAAGCAAGAAAAGGTAGACGGCATTGCTCTCATTTTGAATTAGATTCGGTAGCTCTCAGTGATATTGTCATGTAATCAAATTTGATTGGCTGTGTACCGCTGTGATGTCATCATCATCATGTGACCAGTTCCTATGATTGTTATTCTGAGAAGGAAGACCCATTTTTACAAAAAAGCTGCTGATTGGAGAACAAATATTTAGTAAATAAATTGAAGGTTCGGGGAATATTCCTTTCTAGGCATGCCATTCACCTGCTTATAGCAAGCAAACTCCCCGGCGATGCCTCCTGTCTTCACTGGAGCAGTAGGATAAAAATGGATGAAGAGATGTCATTGTGGTAAGTGACATTTTAGGAATTTCCTGAATCTCTATGATGAAGATTTGGGAAATTCATATAGAGTCACTCAATGCAGTGATCCAGAGGAGTAAAATAGTAAACTAACCAACTAACCTGAAAGCATTAGCTTTCAGGAACCACCGCTCTCTTTGTCAGTTGCATCTGACAAAGAGAGCTGTGGTTCTCGAAAGCTTATGCTACAATAAAGTTGGTTCATCTTAAAGGTGCTACTGGACTTTTTACTTCAATGCAGTGATGTCACTTTCCGGTCTTCACCTGGAAGTGATGTCACTCTGCCAAATGAATTTTTCCCACCCACCCAAAGTCTCAGGGCTGCCAGTCATGTGCCTAGCAACCCTATTCCCCTCCCAAGAACCACTTTAACCTCAAAATCAAACTAGTAAACGTTCGGCTTGTTTGGGGAATTTTGTGCGACTTAAAAAATAAAATTCTAAATATTACATAACTGTGCCTAAGATAGCCAGATCCCTACATTTAGCAGCTAAGAGTTGAACTACCAACACCCCACCTCTGTGGGGATGGCCACATCTATACAACAAGACCAGTGATGATGCTCCAGCAGCATTCTGCAAACCTAGGGAAATTCCCAGCTTTGTGGAAAAATCTGATATTTAGAATATTCTAATTTGGAGGTAACCCCCAAACCTTAATAGCAATATATTCACAAAATATATTGTGAATAAAAGTGGTCCTTTGTCATCCTCTTATACTCCAAGACTTCTTTATACTTAATGAAACACCAGACATGTAGATGTGTGTGGGACATTTTTAGGGAAGCAGGACATCAAATTCCTAGGTGTCAAGATCAAATGTGTAGGTTTGTTTGACAGTATGAATAATTTTAGATAACAAAGGATAATTATTTTTGCATGGCTTGAAAACATACTACTGAGAGTCTTTCCCCCAAAATTATCTCCTTGTTCTCTTCAAGCTTCTAATATGTTTCATTTAAAGATTTTTAAAGTACTTTCTACAGTTTGTACCATACAAACAGCATTATATTAGCAATCCACATATGAAAAGGGAGTTAGTGATGATGGTAGTGGTAATGATCAGCTCAACCTCCTGCCTGAAGCAGAGGGGCTGAGCAGTCAGAAAGGCATCTGGCTGCCATTGGTTAAGTTATTCATCTCCTAAAGAAAGGCAAGAATAAGGACTCTAGCAAAGAGATTAGGCAAAAACAAGCTGTGGAAAGGATCATTGAAACAAGGCACTTTCCAGGGAAAGGAAGCTTGTAGACTCACCACGGGCTGTGTTGGCATGCTGCGGTGGAGGCGTGACCAACAAAGGGAGAGGAGGGGCGACAGCGGTCCCCTTCCAGAGTCGCAATGTGGTCAGCGCCATTCCTGGAAGCATATCTGCAGGACCAGCACACTTTCCCACCCACCCGCCACTCTCACAGGTCAGCCGGGGGCGGGAGGGGGGGTCACAACTTTATGGAGTTGATGGTTTGGGGGCATTGGACCCAAAGTGGTGCAGTTGGGCAGCTCACCCTGTGCGCTTGCCTGGGCCAGCAAGCATCCCCTTGCTGGCCCAGAACAAAAACGTGTATTGCAGTGTATTTAAAACAATATTTTGACATCTTTAATCTGGGTATACCAAAGTCTAGATCCTGCCCAGAAGTCAGACTTCGTTTTCTAGCCCTAGGTCAATGTTAGAACCAAAGTGGAGGCCCAAAAATGCCCTACCACCACCACCTTAAGACAAGGGGCTACAAAGGGTATTCTCATAGACTCCCTCCCATGATTAGGAATGCTGATTTTTCTTGTGATCCTGTTTGGAGGGTGGGACGGGCTACAGGTCCACGTTTACTATGTGCATAGATTTCATGCTTAAAAGTTGAAGAGCATGCCTAGGTGAGGATGGGACCAGGAAGCTCACACACCCCTCTATACACTTTGATTTCAATACACATATTGTCATTTGTAGAGGGCTTCTGTCTCCTTATGCTAGACAGTCTCTCTTGGAAATTTTATATGACCAGCAGCCTACAAACAATTGCTTCTGTGAGCATTTAGGCTGGTGGTTCCACGTGAAAATTGCACATGGTTATTTGCACAGTGGCAATGACTTATCACTGGACTAAATGAATCTTGGAGACCATATGCACATGGAAGTGCAGATTCATACAAATGGCACCTCTGTGAGATCAACCCCCCTCAACCTATGAGTCTTGGGCGGCTCTTCTCGAAGGACTTGAAGCAACGGGCTTAAATTACATGCAGAAACATACTGGCTGGATATGAGGAGGGGGGGATTTCATGATCAGCATAGTTTAAAAGTGGAATCAGCTGCCTAGGTAGGTGGTGAGCTCCCCTTCACTGGCAGTTTTCAAGAAGAGGCTGGTTGATTATTTGTCAGAGATGTTTTAGGCTCATCCTGCACTGGGCAGTGGGTTGGACTAGATGGTCTGTATGGCCCCTTCCAACTCTGTGATTCTGTGATTCTTACTCTCAGAATTGGGGGTACTGTCATATATGTCTGTCTAGTATCTGTGATGAGTATTTTCTATGTTGTGTGCTGGGTAATGATCCTCTGAGAGTACACAAAGTTGCCTATTGATAGTCTGCTTGGCTGGGAGTTGCTCATCTCGCAGGTGCCTAGGGTGGCATCTACTTTCATTTTCACAGCCACCTGAGAGAGCGTTCTTGAAAGCCGGCTGAGCCTGGGAACTGAAAATGACTCCATTTTTGCTTCTTTCCTCCAGTCCCTCTCCCCTCCTGTCTTGAAAGCCTTTTCTCCCCCTCAGGGCTGGTGCCAGTTTTTCTGACACCTGAGGCCAGATACCTGCACCTGGGAGCAGCTTCAGGGGTGGTGCTGCCCCCACGTAAATGCGCACGTGCACCCAGACTGCGTGATGATGTCATTGTGTGTGACATCATCACGTAGGGCATGCCACTGCAAGCCAGCCACCCCATTTGCAAGGCAGGCAGCTGGGACAGTGCGTGGGTGGCCTCCCACCCTCCCACTCAGTTGCCCCACACCACCCCAGCCACACTTGGCTGGCCTGCAGCTGTGTGCTGGCAGCCGTGGCAGCGGGAGCACGGGGCAACTGAGTGGGAGAGCTGGGATGCTGCCCGCTCAGTTGCCCCATGCTGCCACCACCATCACACGCTCCTGGCTGGGCAACTGTGGGCCAGGCATGGCAGGCGGCTGGGGCAGCACATGGAAATGGCTTCCCAGCCCTCCCGTTCAGCCGCCAGCACTGCCACCGCCAGCCCAGTCAGCACTCGAGGTGGATGCCGGCACCACCTCAATGGACGCGCTGGCCCTGCTCCCCCTCCTGACCCCTTCGCGCCAGAATCTCAACCGTCCTTATCCCAAAGGCGAGAACTTTCCCTGTAATTGACCCCTCCAAACTCCCATACATCACTTCTGCCAATGACCTTGTCTGAGTATGCTGATACTGATAGATCTCTAACAAAGTTACTTTAACTCATACCCTGGAGTGTGTGCAGTGGAGTACTATGGGGATCTGACTGCCAGAACCTGACAGGTAGCCTGTTATATGAACTCTAGGTCCTTTGAAAGAAATTAAGTGCACTTTACAATTCAAATAGAAGACTATCTTTATTGTTTTCACATTTTCTTATGCGCTTCCTTGATTTTACTACGAAGAGTCTTGTGGCACCATAAAGACTAACACATTTACAGTGGCATAAACTTCCAAGAGCTAGAAAGCTTTTCATCACATACAAATGAGCTTGTGGAAGCATCCGTTGTTAGTCTTTAAGGTGACACAAGTCTCTTTGTTATTTTGGCTGTAGCAGACAAATGCAGCTACCCCTCTGGAATCTGCCCTAATTGGCTATGCTACAAGTCCCCCACCCCCTGCAATAGGCCGCCAACCTAACTTTGCACTCCGTTTGTCTACAGGGCTCCCGAGAGTCGGTTTATGTGAAGAAAATGCTTCTAACTAGTTTCCAAAAAACAAGTCAACGTGTTTGGGATCCCATGTGGCACTGAAGATATTAAAGGTGTGTGACCAACTCTGGTAGGTTTAAAGGACAGCTGTTCATCCGCAGCAAGCTAGGTGAGAAAGAGAATATTCTCCCCCATTAAAGAAGGTGAAATGAATACCTCTTGCATAGACTCTTGTGTGATCGGCACTCATGGTTCAAGGTGTTCTCTCAGATAAACTTTATCATTTGTAAATCCTTTCTAAAGGGCTCTATCTGCAAGGAAAATCAAAGCGTTACCTGCTTTGCTCTTTCATGGGATGGACTCCAAGCTGGCAGACGGGTCTGCCTCATCCATCTGTTCCATTGACAGTTCCCAGAAAGACGGTGCGTGGATGGAGTACTTGAACAAGTTAAGTAGCTTGCAGAGATCTATATTGATTTATGTTTACTGCTGTATACAGATGGCTCTCAAGATTTCCAGACTCCAGCTCTTTTTATTTGGGGGGAGGGGGATAGGGGAATAAATGATGGATACAGATGACCGTTTTCTACACTGGGCTACCAGTAAACTTACCACAAGGATGACGCAGCCATAAGGGGGAGGTGGGAACAATCTTTAATAATAATAATATTTGATTTATATACCACCCTTCAGGAGAACATAATACCCACTTAGAGCGGTTTACAAAGCAGGTTATTATTATCCTCACAACAGTTACCCTGTGAGGTGGGTGGGGCTGAGAGAGCTCTGAGAGTGCTGTGACTGACCCAAGGTCACCCAGCTGGCTTCAAGTGGAGGAGTGGGGAATCAAACCTGGTTCTCCAGATTAGAGTCCTGCAGCTCTTAACCACACCACCAAACCGGCTCTCCTGTTTGGAGGTGCACAGAAATCACCTTCAAGAGATGTTCAGAGCAAAGGCCATTGTGTACCAACATGGAATCTCTTGCCATACTTCTCAAGATTCTGGTGAAATGAGACTCTTATAAGCCATGGCTTATCTCACATCCCCCACCGCCTTCCATTGGTCTGCTGTCCTTTTTTATCTACTGCAGTGAGTAGGCCTCCACGTATGTTATATAACAGGTAGGACAGATGAGGATAAAAGCATGGGAGATGTTGGGAGGGAAACGATACAGCTTCTGTGTCTCCAGCCAGAACAGGAATTTAGGGGTAGCCCTTCAGTTTGCAGCCTGGTAAGAGAAAGAGAGATTGCATGGCCAGGCTCAGGCTTACCTTGCTGAGATCTAGTTCAAGCATCACAAAAAAGAACGGTGGGCATGTACCCAAATCACCTCTAAAGCACACCGCAATGCAGCTTGAATGAGACACTGGATCCCCCACTTCACATACTGGAGGAAAAGAGAAGAAAGAAGTGCCAGGTGCTTGTATTTCTTTCTTCCTTGCTCTCATAACGTTTAACCAGCTCTAAGTCATTTGTTTTGTAGAACAAAAGAAGAGGCAATTAAAGTATACTCTGCTCCTTGGATTACAAATATAGGCTAGGATCCTGCTGTTGTCAATGGAAAGTGAAGGTTCCTTGTAAGCATATACAGTAACCTAGAAGGCCATCTTATCAATTACTTTTTAAACCCTTCCTTTCCTCTGAGATGCTCAGCAGGGCATAAATGGTTCTCCCTTCTTCCAGTTTTTTCTCCCATCAGGTGGATCAAGTTGACAGTGTGTATCCTACGGTCACCTGGCTAACTTCAGTGGCTGAGTAGGAAAAAAATTTGAACTTGCGTCACTCCAATCCTAAACTCACATTCTAACCAATGCCTTTTGGTGGTATCTTTCCAACTTCTGTTGCTATGCAACCATCTTGCAAGCTGCATCACGCAGAAAGCCAGAGAACTACAGCAGAACTGACCCCCTCTATTAGCCCCAAGCTGGTATCTCAGATCTCACCTTTCTGCAAAGCTGCTCTAAGCAGGGTAAGCCTTGGTTAGTAATTGGATGGGAAGCCTCCAGAGAAGACCAGGGTTGCAGACGTAGGTAATGGCAAACCACCTCTGTTAGTCTCTTGCCATAAAAACCCCAGCAGGGGTCACCATAAGTCAGCTATGGCTTGAGGGCAGTCTCCACCTCCACACTCACATTAGAAGGAAATGTAGTAATAGCCCAATGACCAAAACAGCTAGTCTTGATCCACTTTTATAATTATGCTTTGATCCTATTTTTGTGCAGCTGCCAAGCGAACAGGGGGCTACAGAAATTGCACAGCTCTTTCATTTTATCTTGACAATAACCATGTGGAGTAGATTCGACGGAGAGAGATGAACTGGTCCAAGGTCAGCTAATCAGCTTCATGGCTTGGGCTGCCAGCTCCAGGTTGGGAGACTCCTGGAAATTTGGGAGGGGGGTGCCGCCTGGAGAGGGTGGAGTGGGCATTAAGTTGGCCTGAAGGGTGGCATATAAACCGAATGCCATTATTACTTTATTTTATTTTTTACTTCATTCGTGCCCTGCCATTTCTCCCTAATGGAGACCCAAACTGGCTTACATCATTCTCCTTTCTTCCATTTCTTCTTCACAAGAAAACCTGCAACGTAGGTTAGGTTAAGAGGGTGTGAATGGCCCAAATGTTACCCAGAAAGCTTTTAAGGCAGAGCGAGGAATCAATCCTGGGTCCCCCAGTCCATAGTCTATCACTCTAGCTATTGTACCATGTTGGCACTCTCTACCACATGTGTGGCTCATATGGCAACAGTGCAGAGGCTGTAGGCTGGCCATACAATGCTGATACTTCTGGCCAGAAACTGACCCTCAGGCTAGTTTTCGTTACCTGAGACTGGCTGCTGGGACAAGGCTTACTGTTTACATGAAGAACCCTTCCCCAAGTTCAGGGGATTCTAAGATCATGGGCAAAAGTCCAGAATGGAATCACTGCCATCCCCTACCAGGGCCCCCTGTTGGCTCCTCCTCCCAGGGCCAAGGAAAGGCCAGCCCTTACCTTGTTTGAGATGGGTGGGATATAATGCTAGAAGCTGGCTGGCTGAGCCTGAGATGGAGCAGGCACAAGAGGCCCCTTCTGAGCTTGCTGCCAGAGCCCTGGACTGGGTGATCGTGTGAGTGGCTGTCACTGTGAGCGTGTGCCCTGAGACTGGGATAGGATGAGTGTGAGTGGCAGCAGAAGGAGACTGTATATTTTTCATTCCACCCTGGCTTACAGCCTGGAAAATCTACAACAACTTATGTTCTCCGGCCGTGACAGCCTTCGACAACTTCTTCAAATCCGCTGAATGCACATTATATAAATAGGCAAGTGTTCCTCAGCAGATGGTACAGTTGTTCCCTGTAATAAGGGCCAAACTAGACACTGGCACCATTTTAAAGTCAGTTAAAAGTGATGGAATAGGCGATTGGACATTGGGGGGTGCTGCATGTCTCTCTGTGTGTAAGTGTAACTGTTTTGATAGTAAGCTGCTTCTCTTTGTCTAAGGTGGGAATGCCTCCGTCCTGACTCCTCCTCTGTACCTCTTGGGAGATCTCTCCCCCCCCCCACTCCCAAGGTCTTCCATGGAGGAGGATATGATTCTCTGAGCTCCTGGCATGAAGGCCTCATCCACAGACCCGCACCTCAGCCTTACTGCCAGACTCAGGCCGTGGTTTATTGATAAGGAATGGACTCTTTCTCTCTTCTCCAAGATACTGCTATAGATGGAATCCACCTCAATAAAACTGTGAGTTCTATCTTTCTACAATTTGTCTGAAGATTAATTAACACACGTTGGGGTAAACCATTCTGACTAAGCGCTACCAGAAACGAAATACAACTCATTCCTAATAAAAAGTACCACAATGGCCCAATCCTTGTCAGGCCTGCAGCGGACTGTTCTTGTCCCCCTTCCCTTTGGCCATTTTGGTGCATTTAGTGAGAGCCTCACTGCATTTTCAGATAACTTTAAAATGGCCGCAGCATTCTCATAGTGGCCAAGAGGATGTCGTCACATTGTAGCTTGGCTCTAAAAGCCTCCGAAAATCACCGTGGTAAACTGTAGGTTAATCTGGGTGGGGAAACATACCAGATTGTGCAAGGTTAGTAATTATTTATAAAAAATTGTAAAGAATCCGGTAGCACCTTTAAGACTCACCAACTTTATTGTAGCATAAGCTTTCGAGAACCACAGCTCTCTTCGTCAGTTGCCATGCTAAGCATCTGATGAAGAGAGCTGTGGTTCTCGAAAGCTTATGCTACAATAAAGTTGACTAGTCTTAAAGGTGCTACTGGACTCTTGACTATTTTGCAACTACAGACTAACACGGCTAACTACTCTCCTCTGTATTTATCTAAAAGATTTCTATACATCCTCTTCAAATTTGTTTGTGGTGGTTTCCAGTAGAACCCTTGAAATCACCATCAATCAACACAGGCAGGGTAACAATTCAAAACAAGCAGTGTTTTCCTATTAAAAAGAAAGAAAAAAACTCATCATAAAACAAGCAGCATAAGCAGCACAAAACACAACAAACTAGCAGTATTAAAAGTTAATCTATATTTGAACCAGAACAGACGGTCTCGTTATGACAAGATCTAAAATATATATATAAAAAACCTTGATCTTCAAATAACACAGAAAAACAAACCTAAATATTAACAGTTTACAAAAGTCTGGGTAAGAAGAAAAATGAATACATTGCAGATTTGGCACCAGATGGAGGAGAATTGCAAGAAGAACAGTCTACACACTAGGTGCCGTATGAGAATAGATGCTGTGCCTCTTGGCCATCTGTCCCACCTCACATTTAGCAGGCCCTTAGATGACGATCTTAAAAAATATTTATTATGACTACCCTTTCCATGATGAATGAGATATTACAATATAAAGCAAAATGTCCCGATCTGTGATAGTATACTACAACTTGGGGTACTACGTTGTACAAAATTGGCTTTGCCCTTCAAAACCAAGAGGTTTTAAAATCAAGGTGTATTTGTGTTGCACTTTGTTTGTTTTTAAAAAATAGCACTGTCATACCCTTGCCTCATATTTACTACAACTTGTTCCTACAGGGGCTTTGGTAATTGAGTTTTTCCTGTAAAATACACTTTTAATTTTGTGCTAACCCAGAAATAAATGAATGAATGACAGAGGGATATGCTTGGGCTTGTAGCAGGCAATATTGTTAATTTCCCCAAAGCAACTGTCTGCGGTGCAGGAGATGGCTAAATGATTAAGATGGAAAGATGGAGATTTCGAGCACCTGTTGTAACCAATTTGCCATGTAACCTTCATTTATAAGATTACTATTTCACCCTGAGGAAAGGAACACCCATTAAAATGATGGTCTACTGGGGGGACTGGGGTGTGGGCTTCAATTCAAAGCAAGGTTTATTATCTCTGTGTACAATTATCTTTCAATCTAGGAAAACGCAGGTAACCACAATGAATTCAGTTTAGAGACATAAATGTACCGTTCAATAAGTATTTTAATCAACAAGCATTTTAACTATCCAGACAGGAGGCTTCTGATTATTCTTTTGGAAAAAATAAATTATCAATGAAACTTTACAATAAAAACTATTTCTGCCACAATGGTGGCAGTCTTATGGGGGTGGAGAGTGCCCTCAAGTCGGAGTGGACTTATGGTGACCCCTTTTGGGGTTTTCATGGCAAGAGACTAACAGAGGTGGTTTGCCATTGGATGGTAGTATTAAGGCGCAAGTATTTGTTGATGATAATGCAGGTAGCAAACAAGGACCTTGGATTCATATCCCACTAGTGTTGGCAGGAGGGCAAAGTTCACCTTTGGACCAGCAACAGTCCCACCAGCAGCAGAACAGATGGAAATAGATGCACTCGAGACTGCATTTGATAAACTTGGGAGTAGTCCTCTAACTGCCCTGACCTGGATAGCCCAGTCAAGCCCAATCTCGTAAGATTTCGGAAGCTAAACAAGGCTGTCCTTGTTTAGCAATTGGATGGGAAACCTCCAAAGAAGACAAAGGCTGTTTCCACACACGTTGGATAATGCACTTTCAATGCACTTTCGCAATCCTTTGGAAGTGGATTTTTTGTTCCACACATGGAAAATCAGTTTCAAATGTTCGCTAAAGAGCATTGAAAGTGGATTATCCAACATGTGTGGAAGCAGCCCAGGGTTGCTATGCAGAGGTAGGCAATGGCAAACCACCTCTGAACATCATAACTCTTGAAAAACCATAAGTCTTGAAAACCCCAGTGGGGGTCACCATAAGTCGGCACTTTCTACTACCAGTCCTCTAACTATAGACCCAACTGGACACACACAAGCAGAAGAAAAATCACAGGGTGCCAGAAAAATCACCGTTGTGCCAGAAAATGACATCATTTTCAAGAGTAATGGGGAGTGCTCCTCCCCTACTGGCCAGGTGAGTGGGCTTGGGGGGAAGCAGGTGGGGGTGGGAATCCCTCAACAGGCCAAGCATCCATACCAACCAAATTAGGGTTTCCAGTTCCCCAAGGGCCAAAACAGGGGGATAGGAGCCTGGGGGACAGTGGCAATGGGGTACTTATCTCCCATGATCCCATATCAAGCTGGAAAATGATGTCATTCTCTGGTGTGACAGAGGAGTTGCTGATTGCACCAAAGCCAGATTAATTAAAAACCACCTGTTTAGAGGTGATTTCTAATTAATCTGGTTTTGATGCTACTTGCAGCTCCTCCATTGTGCCAGAAAATGACATCATTTTCAAGAGTAGTGGGGAGTACGGGAGCGCACAAGTGCACTCCCCCCATGCTCCTCCCCTACTGGCCACATGTGTGGGCCTGGGGGGAAGCAGGTGGGGGTGGGAATCCCTGGCTGGTGAGCTAGCAGGCCTAAGCCATATAGACCAGGAAAGGAAGGACAGCAGAGAAAAGGATGTTTGTGCGCATATGAACTGACACGTTGCATTGCCAAGTATGGCAATGCCATACTTTCAGGGCAAGTGAGAAGCAGGGGTGGTTTGCCAGTGGAGGTCATCCATCTGAGTACTGACCCTGCTTAGCTTCTGAGATCTGATGAGATCTGGCTACACGATGATGCCTTCCCTCCAGAGAAAGGGATAGCTCAGTGAAAATGCCTAAACATACAACATACTCAAGGTTCCCAGTTTGTGACTCAGTTAACCCTGGAAGGAGTGCCAGACATAGTTCAGGTTCTCAACTATCAAACACAATCTTTGGGATAGGCTCCACATGCCTCTATCATCTGAGCTATGGGTATCTATGGGTATCATCTGTGCTACGGGCAGAAGTGTATATAGTGTATAGGAAAGCAGGAGTTTCAAAAATATTAAAATAATAAATTATCCTAACTAATTTAAGTTTTGGGAGAAAGAGAATCTTGAGTTCCTTGGGATTAAGAAGGATAAAAATGCAAATAAATGCAAGGAAACTGGTACAGGAGAGACAACATTTTTCATCGTTCACCTGGTAAAATAAGTCAACTTTGATATTTCTAGGAGCCATTCTACTTGGCAAAGTGGTTGCCCCCCCAGTTGGAAGAATGAGGCAGACACAGCTTTTTTGGTATAAATGGCCGCTTTATTAAACATAACATCAACAATAAACTGCGGCAAGGGCAAACTATGCGGTACAGGTCAAGCCACGAGGTCACCTCTGACCACCACCTTGACCTGTATGGGCGAGCCCCACTGCCCCGGGTGTAATCCAGTCGTAGAAAGGCCTCAGCCCGGCCGGCCAGGCAAAGGGTTCCCCCTCAAGCTCCTAAAGCCTCAGCCATACAGCATGAGGGAAGGACTTGCACCTGGGGTTCCCTGGAGGCAGTCTACACAGGTGGTGGCAGCCATGAAGCATACCATCCCTCCTGAGAGACCCCATTTCCCCACCGCTGGGGAATTGCCAAAGGGGTTCTCACCAGCCCGCTCCCTATTTCCCAACTTTCTCCTGCCAAGGGGAGCCTACAAGGCACCACACCTAAAACGCCTTGAACCACTGCTTCAGTACAAGGTAGGCAAAAAACCTGCCCCCCACTTCAGCCAATCAGGGGGAGCAGGAAAAAATTCCTGCCTGGCTCTAATAAGCAACCGGCTAATCCTGAACTGAAACAGGGAGAGGAGGGTGGGCTGATCGCTCGGAGCAACTGAGCAGGGAGAGGGCGGAGATGCCTAACGGCTCCAGCTCCGTCCACCCCCTGAAGACCCGGATGGCCGGGAAAATGTCTGCCCACCTCCATCCGAGGATGCAACTCCGGCCCTACGGCCAAAGCCACTCGTGGCTGCCGTGGGTGGCCGCATTTGCCAGATATATTGATCCCCCCCTTTTTCCTGTAAATTTCCTTAACCAATTGGGTGCCATCTAGAACCAGAACATCAGAATCAACAAGTACATGTGATATTTCATCTGTGTTACGGATGCAATATCACATGTACTCCTTTACTCTAATGCCTTTAATGCTAGATGGCACTCACTTTGTTAAGGAAATGTGTTTGTTGGTTTGCTGGTTTGTCTATGTGATGAGGAAATTGATCAAGGAAACTGCAGAATAAAACAAGAGAGACTTTCAAACAAATTCTAGAGATAGTGTTGTGAGCAGAGGTGGGCATGAACAGGGAAAAAACCCAAACACGATGTTCATTGTTCGTTGCCATCCACGAACAGGGAATCACAAAAAACCATGAACGTGACCCTGTTCACAAACATGTTCGTGGTTGGCTGTTCGTGGCAGGGAGCGGAGACTCTGGAGGGAAGAAGGTTCCCTGTGCCGTTTGTAAACGGCTTGGGGAACCTCCTGCCCTTCAAAGTCTCCCTCCTTCCAGCCGGCTGGAGGGAGGGAGGGTGACTTTGTCAGGAAACCCCTGACAAGCAGCTGAGTTGGGGGTGAAGTGCTCCTCTCCCTGCTGCTGTGCAGCAGCAGGGAGAAGGGCATTTCGCCCGGCAGGCTGCACTCAGCCACTTGTCAGGGGTTTCCTTGATAAGCAGCTGAGTGTGGGATTTAAATGTCCCTCTTCCTGTGCTGTGCAGCAGCAGGGAGAGGGAAATTTAAACCCCGGCAGACTGCAATCAGCCCTTATCAGGGTTTTCCCTGAAAAGCAGCTGAGTCGGGGGTGAAGTGCCCCTGGGCTTAGATTGAGGTTTCCAGGGCAATAGGCATTCAGACAGCATTCAGAAAGTCCGTTCCTACTGTTGCCAAGGGAATTGATTGAAAGGCGCCAGACTGTCTGGCTTGACAAACGGCTGATGAACACCACGAACAGGGTTTAGAATGAACACATGTTCGTTGGGAACGGGGCCTCACAAACAGCTTGCTCACGAACAGCTGATCGGGGTGTTTGTGGCTTTTTTTGGGTTCGTATTGCTGTTCGTGCCCACCTCTAGTTGTGAGTCTGCATCCAAAACAGCAAAGTCTATACCGCAGAGACCAACAAACTTAATGCAGTTTCATGAACCACATAAGAACAGCCCTTCTGGATCGGATCAATCAGTGGTCCATCTAGTCCAGCATCTTGCACAGTGGCCAACCAGTTGCTTATGGAGGGCCAGCAGCAGGGCATAAAGGCTGAGGCCTGTCCCTGAAGTTCCCTTCTGGCACTGGGGTTCAGAAGCTCACCACAACCCACCTGCATCTGGCAAAATCAGTTCTGGCTCACAAAAGCTCACATCTGTTAGTCCTTCAGGTTCTATAAGACTTTTTGGTAAATCAAATATATAAATTATGTCCACAGCCTGGAGAGGCATGTTGGAGGGGGGATGGTTTCAGACTGAGCTTTGCACTGGGAATTTTAATTAGTTTTAATTTGTTTTTTACGCTGTTCCTTTAGGTCTTAGTGGTCTGTTGTTTTGTCTAGTTCTTGTCTGGTTTCTGTCTTTTGGCCGAGTGTTCAACAGTTTGCTTTGGTGTCCACAGCCCGCTGAATGCTTTAATCTGAATCTGTAATAATTTTTATATTATCCTGTTATAAATACATCCATGCAGGTATGTCTAAAAGCTTAGGCTGATATTTTTCTAAGGAAAGAGTTTGCAATATTTGGAAATAAGCAGATAAGGATAAGAAGTCAAAGAAGCTACCTCTTCACATCTTTTCTGCATTTCAGATCTGGAGTTTTAGCAATAAACACATTCCAAGTACGAACCGTCAACATTATTAGTGCTGTCCTATGGGCTTAGACTGGAGTAACTCTGCAGGGGATTGCACAGTAAATGTGATACTTTCATTTTCATTAAATGGCTCCATTAGAAGTCAAAATGGAGTTCTGTGGTCTGGCTAAAAGATAACTAATAGTAGCATTGTTAAGATAAATCCTTTTAATTCCTCTTTACCTAATTTCTCTCTATTTCTTTCACTCTTTTTCAGAGTTTGGAGTCTGTTTTTATTCAATTCTGTTTTAATCAACATTGAAATTTGAAAAGAGGATGGGCATTCTGTTTCATTCTGCAGGTGCTCAGGGCGGGGATGGCCAACCTTCCGACCCTCCTGCTAGAGCAACTTCTCATGTGCAACTTCCAAAACCCAACAAACTTGCAAGGGATGGAATTACCAAAAGGTGCCCAAAGGTATAACAGAATGCTGCAAGAGAAATCAAAAAGAAATTAAAGAGAAGTTTCTCTTTTGAAAGAGAAAGCGGTGAAGAGGAACTGGTGGTATATATGAATTTCTGAAAAGAGAAATTCTCCTTCCCATAACAACACTTATTAATATTGGGCTTAATGATGGGATTAGCTTTTTTACGGCCTTGAAGACTAGTCCTCCATATGGCTGATTCAAAGCAGCTGCCAACTACCTCAGAGTATGTGGGTTCTCAGTCCTAGAGACTTCATTATAGCAAAGGTAAGGAAGGAAAGAGATCCCTGCCCTACTCAGGCATGTTCCAATTCACCAGGCAAATGTGATGGAACAGCAATGGTGGAAATCAAGGGAAAGAGACTCTCCAGACGATCCTGAAAGGACCTGAAAGGTCCTGGAAGGTTTACAGGCTAGCTGTGACAGCCAGCTATTAAAAACTCTAAAGCTGCCACAAAATCAAATCCAGTAATTTAAACTTTTCAAACATTCTGGCCAGTGTCAGAGGTCTAAATCTAATGAGGATATTATAACTTGGAACCGCCGAGCCGAAGTAATTTTACATGATATTACCTCAACACTCCCACCCCCGTATCCATATTTTTAGCACAGTTGCATTCTCCCCCCCGCCCCATTTGTTGGCTAAAATGGAGAGAAACGTTGGAAATTTTTATACATTTGGATGACCTTACATGCTTGTTTTTGACAAAAAAGTGTTGATACATATTCCAGGAGGAGATTGTGCAGCGCTTTTATGAAAACATTAGCTTTCTATTTATCAGGGTCAAACGGAGACATTTCTTATTTGCAATTCATTTGCTAACCAGTTGCCTAGGTTTTGTGAGGCTATTCGCCTTCCTACTTAATAAGAAAAGGCTGCACTTACTAGGCAACCCTATATTATGTAGACGCAGTGTGGCATGTTTAAAATATATCACAGATTGATATGCAGATGGATCCTACTGTGCATGTTTACCCAGAAGCAAATCCTCCTGAGTTCAGTAGGACTTCCTTGGAAGTAAGCATATCTAGAATTTTCATCCGGATCTCCATCATTTTGACATTTTTTAAAATGTAACTTATCATTAACATTTCCAATTTTTCTAACTCTACCAGGTGCTTACCTTCTCTCTTGGCCAAGTTTCCCACAGATATCAGCAGGAGGCTGTAATTTAACCTCCCCCATTATTTCCACAGACATTTTCACACCACTGAAAAACATTGTTGTGTTTTCATATACAGCTGACTTTCCAAAGTCAAGCCATTGGTCCATCTAGCTCAATATTATCTATTCTGACTGGCAACATCAGGCACAGAAAAGTCTTCCCCAGTACCTACCACCTGAGATCCATTAACGGGAAATAATTGGAAAAAAACAGGAATTAAACATGGAACCTTCCGCATGCCAAGCAGACACTCTACCGCTGTGCTACTGAGATTCTGTTCTAACAGTCTGAATATGTACTTATGACAGAAGCAGGATATTTCAAGGGATAAACTTGAATGCTTTTGAATTAGTTTCCAAAACTGTCCTTGCCCCAATTTTTCTTGAGATTTTGGAGTTCAAAATGATCGGCTGCAATTCATGACAGAGTATGGCAAGGCAGCAAGGGGTGAGGAGGTTATTTTGCACTGTGCACAACATTCTGTATGCCTGGAAAGTAACCAGGTAAAAGGGTTTAAACTGGTTGGACTCGTGAGCAACCAGAAGAGCCTGCTGAAAAACTGGCTTACTGCTCATGACAAGTGAGACGGATGTGAGACTTGTGGGCACTTGGGCATCAAGATTGCTTTTTGCAATGTTATCAGTGTGCTCACGCATATCACTCACTCACTCACTCACTCACTCACTCACTCACTCACTCATCCATTCAAAATATTTATATGCTCACCTATTACCAAATGAGAACCTTTGCTGGGACTATTATGTGAGAACATCTCCAAAACATAAGCCTTGGGGTAAAAAGGAGACCTTTTAGTCTTTTATATACATGACTCTCAGTTCAACATAATAAATATAATAAATCTTGAATAAAAAGGTGGGAGACAAGCTCCAAGCTGGCAAGGAACTTTGGGCCAACCTAAACATACAGGTTTTCAAAGAGTTGGGTCTGGGTTCCAAAGAGTTGGGTCTGCAGCTGCACAGCAGCTTTGAGAATAGCAGTTAAAAATAAAGCAGACCTTAAATGGCCTCAGAATGTCTCTGCAGGGGGAGGAGGGGCTCCTCCCTCCTCCCTCAAGCTATTTCCCTGGGTTAAAATAGCAGGGGAGGGAAGTTTTTTCCCCTGTTTTTTCCGCTCCACATGGAATATTCTGTGCATGTGGAGCAGTAAAAACAGGGGGAAGGGATTTCTCCTGTGCTTTTGAGACATGGGGAAAATGGCTTGAGGGGGGAAGGAGGAGTCCCTCCTTTTATTTGTTTGTTTTTTGTTTGTTTGTTTGTTTCAATTTATATCCCTCCCTCCCCACAAGCGGGCTCAGGACAGGTTACAACATCATAAAATCATAAAAAATCCACAAAGGCATTGTAAGGCCACTTAGACTTTTATTTTTTAACAGCCATTTACTTTTTAACTGCTGTATGGAAACCTGAGTTGGGTCTGGGGAACCCTGACTCAACTCTTTAAATCTCCATGTCTAGGAGCCAAGCTAAAAGTGACGCCTGACACAGGTTGGACTCTTGTCAGCTTCCCTCAAGTTTTGATGGGAAATGTAGGCATCCTGGTCTTGCAGCTGTAATGGAGATCCAAGCTGTAAAACCAGGACACCTACATTTCCCATCAAAACTTGAGGTAAGCAGGCAAGTGTCCAACCTGTGTAAGGCATCACTTGTAGCTTGGCTCTAGCTTGGCTCTTTGTTGCTCTAGCCAAGATACAGACGGGGAAATGGGCAGAATGAAAAGGCAAAGATAGAAACCAATAAAAGCCTTTCCCTTATGTGTAGCTGTATTACTTTAAGGTGTGTGTGTGTGATGCCCTCAAGTCATAGCTGACTTATGGAGACCCTCTGGCAGGGTTTCCATGGCAAGAAATTATCCGAGGTGGTTTGCCACTGCCTGCCACTGCAGCCCTGGTCTTTGCTGGAGGTCTCCCATCCAGTTACGAATCAATGCTCACCCTGCTTAGCTTCTGAGATCTGATGAGATCAGGTTCTCCTGGGCTATCCAGGTCAGGGCATTACTTTAAGGTAAATACCCAGTAAAAGTTACTTTTACTTCACTGTGTTCCTTCCACTTGGCTAGTCCAGAGCAAAGCAACCCTGTGGGAAAAGATAGATGAAGGGTTGCCCAAACTGGGACTAGATGATGGGCAAGATAGATGGGAATGGAACTTAGACTAGAAAGGAGAGAGTCCCTGACTTCAGTGTAATGGGGAAAGCCTGGTAGGCAGTATGGCAACCCAGTCCTGGACAAAGAACAGAGAAGCCAGGGGAAGGCAAATGGGTGAAAGGACATAGAGGGTTATTTCAGTAAGAAAAGCAGGTTAGGAGAGAAGAAATCATACTCTGCCTGTCTTGATGAGGAAGGTTCTAGTGATGTTATGTTTGCAGTAATGGGGCAAGGTTCTGGGGGTGAACCAGCTACAAAGATGGAGGGTTTGGGATGTCATTCTTATAGACTAGGATGCACCTGGATGCCGATGGAAGAAATCTACTGTTGTCCTAAGTAGATGTAAAACTAAGATCTATGATGGCATTGTGCCAGAAGTTTGGTGTCTGGTTTCCCATTTGTGGACATTTGGTTGTGCAGTCATAGAATCATTGAGCTGGAAAGGGTCATCTAGTTGACCCCTGCACAATGCAGGAAATCCAAAGCAACCTTCCCTTCTCCCTTCCCTGCTCACTGCCCAGAGGAAGGCAAAAACTCTCCAGGGTTCCTGGACGATTTGACCTGGAGGAAAATTCCTTCCTGACCCTTAAGTGGCAATCGGCATTACCCATGTTGTATAAGGAAGAGCCACGAGAGCCGAGTACTGGATCATCTCTTCCTGATCTCACAATCTGCCTAAGTTCATACTGAGTCATAGAATCAGCATTGCTGACAGGTGGCCATCTAGCCTCTGCTTAAAAATATCCAAAGAAGGAGAGCCCACCACGTTCCAAGCCTCTTCCACTGAGGAACTGCTCTATCCTTCAGTAAGTTCTTCCAAATGTCTAGCAGAAAACCCTTTTGGTTTAATTTTAACTCACTGGTTCTGGTCCAATCCCCTGGAGCATCATAAAACAATCCTACTGCATCCTTTATGTGACAGCCCTTCATATATTTGAAGATGGCCATCATATCACCTCTCAGTCGTGCTATGATTGGTACCATTTTAGGTTCCAGGATCAATTGGTGCAAGTCCAGGATTCAGGCAGTGATAGGATGGTGCAGCCCTCGTATTGTAGAAGGGGCCACCTATTGTAGAAAGGAAGCATCCCTAAGATGGGTCTGATGGAGGATGATTGATCTAGGCAAGGTAGCCTTCTTGACACAGATCTGCAGATAGTGGTCAGGAGATGGGCAAATAGTCCTTTCTGGGTTTATGATTGTATTATCCAGGAACTGTAATTGTAAAGGAAATTTCAAGAGATCTGTTTATTATCCTGCACACCTGGGTCATTGTTTATAGCAAAATGTTGTGAAGAGCTCTGGTGGTTCAGAGAAGCATTACTGATATTTTCCTACAGTATCCAGGAAATCAGACTGCTTCCTACCATGAGTGCCTTAAGCAGTTCTTGCTTTGGTCAAGAGACTTGTTTTTAGTATCAAGCTAGATGCTCCCTCCCCGCCCCCTCTTTTATGGCATCTGAAGGCCCAAAGACCTTGGAGTGTATTATCCTGCACCTCTGGCATCTGAAGGCCCAAACATTTGGGTGCATCCAATACTGACCTGAGGGTGTTGGGGAGTAAGCCTTGAAAGTACTGAAGGATGCCTCAAACTGCTCATGTCTTAGTTCTGAAATTAATTTTAGAAATCTCCTAATTAAAGTGGAATTAAAGAGGAGTAAAATGACATGGAGAAAAATTCCATGAAAAAAGGAACGAAGGAAATCTTGCTATATTATTATTTTTGACCATTGCTAATAATTCGGCTGGCTTGGTAATGTCAACACCACTAGGCAATAGCTCAACAGGGTTCCCCTTTTCAATAGCTGACCAGCTTCCTATTGCACAGTGCCGGCCGGGGCATTTTTCACAGTGTTCGTATTCCATCGGTGACTGGTTTTTCTGTTACACTAAATGCTGGCCTAATGTTCATCACTATTTCTTGTTACCAACAACTTGCGGGCCGCTTAGCACCAAGCTATTGCACTTTCCCCATGGGAATACTTCCAACTTGCTATTAAATATGATGCCGCTGTCCTCCCTCTGCCCTATGCAAATAACTAACAAGCTTTCCCGCAAGAAGATTCCCTCCATTCTATAGAACTAACATTCTGTGAAATACATGCATCACAACTCACGTCTGTCTCCCTCCGTTTGTTGAGATGCTTATCCGCAATATAAATAACTAAATTGAACTCCAGACGTTATTAAATAAACTTCTTTTTAAAAAATGGGTTTTTTTTCTGATTTGGATTTTGGGAAGAGGTTCCATATCGGTATTCCAGAGTATTTACGCCCCTCCCCCAATATTGTTTCAGAATTCTGATTTTTTAAAAAAAAATCTGAATTTTTCAGACCATTATTCCCTATGGGAGGATTCTTTCTTGGAGGGGCAGAGGGTGAGAATAGAGTGGCTGGTTTTCAGGCAAATGTTACAGGGAACCTAGAGCCAAGCTACAAGTGATTTCTTACACAGGTTGGACACTTGTCAGCTTCCCTCAAGTTTTGATGGGAAATGTAGGCATCCTGGTCTTGCAGCTGTAATGGAGAGCCAAGCTGTAAAACCAGGACGCCTACATTTCCCATCAAAACTTGAGGGAAGCTGACAAGTGTCCAACCTGTGTAAGACGTCACTTGTAGCTTGGCTCCTAGTCTTGCCCCAGTCCACCCAAGTTATAAGTGAATTGGATCAAGGGATCCAATTCTATGGGTCCCTGGACAATGTGCTCTAGGCAATTCTACCTGTCTCCAACATTTCCATGGTGGGGTCGGTGGAGGCAGAAATCCACGATATCTCCAGGAAAAAGGCCATAGCCAAACACACAAAATCAAGAAACCACTGGCCAAAAGCCTACAACTGCAAACAGAAGCAACATCAAATTAGAGAATCCCAGCAGAACCACATGCCAAGCAGCAAGCCTAACACAGCCAACTTCAAACCAGAGAATTCAACTTGGAAAATACCATCCCTCCCCCAAGCACAACTCTTTAAAAGTTAAAAAACAACACAATTCTAACACAAGCCAAGAGAAGAGAACTCAATAAAGCAGCACAAGCCTTTGAAACCCTTATTAAAACAGTACAAAACAAAATCAAAGAAAGCTATTTTTCAAAAAGAAAACAAACACTCCCTCCTCTGCCAAATGCAACCCCTGAAAGCAAAAACAAAAATATAGGGGGGAAATGAAATAATAATATTTTAAGTAATATTTTAAAACAGAGAACAAATCAATCCTGGCACTGAAGAAGGTGGTCTTCCCAGGCAGACATTTATCAGGCAGTGGAATTAATCCAAGGCTCAGACAAACCAGAGCAGCAGCAGAAGATCATTCTAAAAAACTCAGCCTGAAACAGAGTTAAACGGCAGCCAGGCCTGCTTTCTATTCCCTTTGCATGCGCTCAGAGACTCATGAGAGAATAGTTGTGATTGGACAGACAGTTCAAGCACTCCCTCTAATGTCATCTCATCACCATCACCACCTTTTCCTGTTCCTGAGAACCTGCAAAATGAAAGAAAAACACACCTGGGAGCCTTAAAATTCTGGCTCTGGAGATTCCAAAACATTTCCCAATATTTCTGGAAATATTTGATACTTCGATACCAGTATTCAGAGAATCCTGACTACTGCTCTGGATATCAAAATATACTTGAAAAATACTGATTTTTTTTCAGATATATATTCAGACCAGAGCTATAAGAATGCACAACTATAGTGCATAGTAACAAGGGCAGGGCCTTTTCAGTAGTGGCTCTAGGGTTATGGAACTAGGCTTATACAGTCTCCTGCTGTGGCAGGACATTCTTTGCAGTCCATTCACTGTCCTCACTGGCATGGTGGGGAAAATGGTGGGGGGGAGTTCTCATGATGTCACTTGCCATCATTCCAATAATGCAACATCATCTCCCCCGTCCCTGCCCCCTCCATCTCCTACTGGTTCCCAACCAATGGAAGGTTAGGAGAATTATTCTGGCTCTCTGTGTCATTATTTAAATTCTAACTATTCACTGAGTTTAAGGATGTTTGTGCCTCATTGTATTCATTTCTATTTTTGGCAGTGGTTTTGGTTCCCCTCTCTTTGCTGTTGGTTTTCTAGCTTCATTTATTGTGTATGCCTGTTGTACATGATTTTGTAAGTCATTTATTTGGATATTTAAATGTAGAACGTATATCATTTATATGTATAATGCTGATGTAGGCATGTGTAAATAATGTTGAGAAATGCGTACCTTTTATTGGAAAATTTCAGTGCAAGGTACCAGAAAATGGCTCAATAATAAAGAATCATGGGTTCAATTTGGGAAAAGAAGAAATGAAATCATGACAGAGAATTTGGGGTTGAAACAGTCAGAATTAGAACTATGAAATCATCATAGTTCTCACTCCTTATGTCCCTCCATGGCAGCTTAGCTCATCTGAACAGGGTCTCGTGCACGTGCCGGCCTGCACATGGGCAAAATCAACAGCAGCCCGAGCATGGGCTTTCTCTGTGGTGGCCCCCACCCTGTGGAATGGTCTGCCTGAGGAGGTCAGGAGAGTCCCCACTCTCTTGGCTTTCCGCAAACAATGCAAAACTGAATTATTCAAAAAGTCTTTTTCCTCAGATCGGAGGGAAGTATTATAGGGAGGGGTCTCAAATGCTTTGCTAATGAGTTAGGGACCATAGACTTCACCACTATGTTGCCTCTTGTTCACCACTATGAGCCAAAACACACGTTAAGAAAAACCTAGGTTCAGCACGTGTTCTCTTACCTCAAGGTTTGCCGGGATCTGTAGGAGTCCTGGAAGCTTAAAGATCTGTAGGGGTCCTGGAAGCTTAAAGTCCTGGAAGCTTAAAGGATCTGTAAGCGTCCTGGAAGCTTAAAGGCGTCCTGGAAGCTTAAAGCTTAAAATACAGGCGCCTGTATTTCCCTTTCCCTTTTTGCTGCTCTGTAAATGCTAAACTTTAAGCTTCCAGGACGCCTACAGATCCCAGCAAACCTTGAGGTAAGAGAACACGTGCTGAACCTAGGTTTTTCTTAACGTGTGTTTTGGCTCTATGTTGTACTCTTATACTATCTGTATTTCATGTTTATCTAATGTGAGTCCTAGGATTGATCTGTTTCAGCAATTCTCCAACTCTGTATTGGATCCTTGCTAATGCTACGTCTTTGTAAAATCCTATGACATCGTTGTGGAAATGTTCTTAACACTGTATGGAAATGTCCTTGATACTGTACAGAAATGTTCCTGATACTGATTGTACTAATCTCACGCTATGTAATCCGCCTTGAGTCTCAGTGAGAAAGGCGGACTATAAATGACATAAATAAAATTAATTAATTAATTGGGTTCCCATGGCATTGTTTTGTTTTCATAGGTAACAGTCAGTGTGGTGTAGTGGTTTATCATCATCATCTTCATCATCATCATCATCCATTATTCATTATTCATTATTCATTATTTATATCCCGCCCTTCCCACAAGCAGTCCCAGGGTGGCTAACATTTTAAAACAATTTAAAACATTACAACTGTATAAATATTAAATATTAAAACACCATTTAAAGCAGCAACATTTTGTATTGTGCAGTGGCAGCATCAGGAAGATTTATAATATTTTGCATGCATACTGTGGTGGTCAGTTTTTCACAAGGGGGGGTTAAATTTCCTTCCCCCTCTAGGCCAGTGGAGGCCCAACCTTAGCCATGAGCCTGGCAGAACAACTCTATCTTGCAGGCCCAGTGGAAAGACAATAAATCCCACCAGGTCCTAGTCTCAGTATACAGAACATTCCCCCAGGTAGGAGCCAGGACCAAGAAAGCCCTGGATCTCATCGTGACCAGGTGGGCCTCCTTGGGACCAGGGACCACTAATAGCTGTTTTTCTCCCACTCAGAGAGTCCTCCGGGGAATATATGGGGAGAGACGGTCCTGGAGATACACTGGCCCCAGTCTGCATAGGGCCTTATAGATCAATACCAGAACCTTGAATCTGATCCGGTACTCCACTGAAGTACCGGTGTACTTATGTATCAGTTTCGGAAAACACTCTTCTTCATAATTGCAGGCACTGCCAGGCCTGAAATAAAACTGCCTAAAGACCTCCTCCATGCCCTGGAGAGACTCATAATTTAGGACAATGGGTCTCTGAACTCCTGACTAATTTCATCCACACCCTACCTTACTTCCCCTCACCCATTTACCCTGATTAAGCAGCATCTAACACTATTCATCAAACCTGGTAGCTTTTCCCATCGTGTACTCACAGGGTCATCAAGAACCATTTACACCTATAGTCTCTCTCTCTCTCATGTTAATTAGTTACGCTTCGTTTCCGGAAAATATTCTCTGTGTTCAGCTTTATGCCTGCTTTCAAATTTTTGGCTACCATACCCTATAGTATCTGTTCATTGAATGTCCTAACTGTGGATCATCTTGTATTTTGCTCATAACAACAACAACATTTGATTTATATACTACACTTCAGGACAACTTAACACCCACTCAGAGCGGTTTACAAAGATGTCATTATTATCTCAACAAACACCTTGTGAGGTAGGTGGGGCTGAGAGAGCTCCGAGAAGCTGTGACTGACCCAAGGTCACCCAGCTGGCTTCAAGTGGAGGAGTGGGGAATCAAACCCAACTCTCCAGATTAGAGTCCCGCTGCTCTTAACCACTACACCAAACTGGCTCTCAGAGAATGACCTAGCTGTTGATTATATTGTATTCACTTGCACTGTGTAATCCGCCTTGGGTCTCAATGAGAAATGCGGACTATAAATTTGTTGTTGTTGTTGTTACATTTCATAGTTTCCAGCCAGGGAACCTGCGTTGTTACTTCAAAATATTTGCTAAAGCCATTGGTTTGAAGGTTGCTATCTGCAACTTTGCTTCACATTTATAAATTTGCAGGGCGGGGAAGTACTAATTCTTTCACTAATACCAATACTGATATGAGCATAAGGTGTTTTTTTTTTAAAGTTGATAATGCCTTCCAGGCATGGAAAGGAGAGACCATGTTAGCACCAAGGAAAACAGAGGAGAGAGAATGTGGAACCCACCGAGTGATAGCATTTTTTTTTCATTAAAGGAAGATGAGGCTGAAAACTTGAATCATTATGAAAGGAGAGGGTGATAAAATTCATGATTTGATCAACTAGGAGTCTGCCGGTGGATGCTTTATGAAATTCAATATCAGGAAAATGTAAGGTAATGAGGCTGGAACAAAACACCCGAAAATGGACTATATCCTTTATGACAGTAATATGCAACAAAACACACACAGCAGCAATGCAAGGAAATGATGGCAGATAACTCTCTAAATCCTTCTGTCTGCTGCTTAGTGGCAGTAAAACAAAGATCACATCTGCATAAATGCTGGCATGGACTAAAAGCTGAAGGAGGATGTTGAGGCACGTACCTCATTTTGGCACTTGGAACCGCAGTTGCCAACAGGTAACCTTTTCTACCAGCATCGACCATTTTCTTCCACTTCTGGCTGGTTGCCCAATGAGTCACCTCCCCTTTTGTAATAGAAGGAATAGAAGAAAGGTCATTTTTAAAATTCTTCTTTCTTTCTAATGTATTTATTAATTCGGATTACTTTGAGTGAGACTGGAACATTCCTTCCAGTCTTGCTTGAAATAATCTGTGTTGTTCTGATCATGAGAGAAATTGTGGGGACAGTAGACAGGAGGAACTGTAATCCTTGTTTCTCTCAGCCTCTCCTGCTCTCTTCCTCTGCCTGCCCCCCCCTTCAGCTTTACAGCATGTACATAGTAGACAGGCTTATCTTAGGGTGAGAATTAGAATTACCAACCCCCAGTGGGGCTTGGAGTTCTCCCAGAATTATACCTCAAAACTACAAAGATCAGTTCCCTTGGAGGAACAGACAGCACTGGAAGGTGGACTGTATGGCATCACATGCCCTTTTAGCTTTCTCCTTCCCCCGAAGTCCATCTTTCCCAATCACCACCTCAAATTCTCCACGAATTCCGCATCACAGAATTGGTAACTCTACAGTGGAAGGGCCTGAGCCCAAGCCTTATCCCAAGTTTGTCCTCCTCTGTGCCAGATATGTGCCTTCTCAGAGCAGGCAACCCTCTTTGAGACACACCGGACCTTTCTGGATACTTGAAAAAGATGCTCCTAAATAATTTTCTGCACTATGAGAAGGAGTAATGCATGCCAAATAACTGTGTAAGTTTATTTCATTTGAAAACCAATTCTCAACCATTGGGCAACAATGGCCGTTTTCACACACGCCCCGGGAGATGGCGCAAACTCACAGCATGAAGCGTCGTCCTAGCATGATCTCCCAGCACGATCCCCTTTAATGGCCCGATGATGTCATAAAAAAGGTCATTAAATGGGAACGTGCTGAGAAATTGCACTAGGAAGATGCTTTTATGGCATGAGTTTTGCGCGATCTTCCCGGCGTTTGGCTGTGTGAAAACGGCCAATATTATAAAACAATATTGTAAGGTGTCAGTAAGAGGACAGGATGCCATTAGCAGTGTAAATCAGATGCCTTACTTTCCAAGTGAAATGATGCAGCAGCCAACTTTGTTTTAGCAACACCACTGGGGATGGTTATTACCAACTCAGCAAGGATCACATGACAGAAAAGGCCAATCGGGTTTGTTTTAATCCTATAAAACCCAGGAGTCTCACTTGGCTCATCAGATTAATTAACCCATAGTTCAGGAAACAGTGTGGTGTAGTGGTTGGAGCACTGGACTTGGCTCTGGGAGACTTGTTCGGAATCTCATTTTGCTGTGAGGCTTGCTGAGAACCCTTGGCCTAGTTATTCTTTCTCAGCCTAACCCTCCTTACAGGTTGTTATGAAATACAGTGGGGAAAGGAGAACAATATACTCCAACATGGACTTCTTGGAGGACAGGGAGGTGGGATGGTTACAAACATGTTCAGTATTGAGCTGTTCAGATCTGTTTTGAAGTCACCCACCTGCTTGGTACAAACTTACCTCCAGATTAACATTTAAAATCAGGGAGAGATCTTCAGGGTTGGCTAGGCCTTATCAGGCCTCCTGCTATGGTGGGAAGCCTCCAGCCAGTTATCTCTGTTGCTCATCAGTGCTCCGAGTAGTGGCAGGAGAAAAATAAATATAAAAATGCTGTAGAGCAACACATCACTTCTGGGTACGAACCACAGAGTTTTATCATAGATTTTCCAGCAATTCCTAGAGCTACTCATTGTCACTTCCAGATTGGATTTAATGTGATTTAATGATGTCAGCGATGTCGCTGATGTCACTCACCCCTATATCTCCTCCCCCAGCCCTCCTGCTGGTTGCCAGGCTCAGCTAATGCCTGCCTGCTTCCCTTTTTAGAAATTAACAACGGTGAAAACCAATAAAGTTTTGTAAAAAGCTTCCAGTACCGCAGCACAATGAACTTCAAAAAGAATGATTTTTTAGTAAAAAAAATCATTAATGGAACAAAGCCCTTAGCTATCTAAGTTTTACTTCAATTGGAATCTTACAATTTAGGGAGTCATTTTCTGAAATTGCTTCTTGAACAGTCAAAATGATAATGATTACCCTCGCTCTTCCTTAACACCTGCTGCGCAAGACACTTGCTCAGTGGGTCAAAGTACCCAGAAAGCTGTTTTTATAAATAACAGAGTTTAACTATCCCTTAATAGCTTCGAACACAACATCGCAGTTTGGAAGCCTCTCTGAATTAGGACAACCTCATTTCAATGTTTCGATTGTTGCTGATGTTGCTTTTAATCAATCATTCCATAAAAGTGCTTTTGGCCTCTGTCTTTTTTTGTTTTAATCATTTGGAATTTGAAATCCCTGGTTCGAATGCATTAATTTTACAGCTTGCAGATCAATTAGTAATCACTCTAAAAATTATACTACCGCTATCTACAGAGTCACAGGCCATTTCCGCATGGCTTACCTCAACCCGGAACACTGCGCAACATGCCAAAAAAACCGCTGAAGATCGCGTTTTCTCGCGCAAGTTTTGCGCGATGTTGTGCAACATAGCGCAAAACTCGCACGAGAAAATGTGATCTTCCATGGTTTTTTCGGCAATTTGCGCAGTGTTCCGGGTTGAGGTAAGCTGTGCGGAAATGGCCACAGTAAGAAAATGACTAGAATAAAGAAGGGTTGCAAGGCAAAAAAATAATGCTAAGATCCCCAAAGCCTTATGCAGGTGTGCCTAGAATTTTTTGGAGCATGTATTTGGGCTTTTTAAGATTTTATCTCTGACTGTCACTCACAGTGATGCCTACATGACAGTCTTGAAGACCCACCAAACATCTGTAGCAGCTTTTCAAAGGCTTTCAATGGGAAGACAGACATGGAAAGGCACTGGGTTTAAAATTATTTGTGCCCTACTGGCTGCTTAGTAATTAAGGTTCCATCTTATGTTGTGATCCTTAGTTGTGTGGTAGCTGTTGTTGTGTGTTCAGTTGCCAGCCCTCCATTGGCAACCCCCAGGAGGTGGAGCATCGGGAGAGGGAATGCCGCAGATGCAGAAGATGCATTCAGGTAGCCAGCTCAAGGTTGACTCAGCCTTCCATCCTTCTGAGGTCAGTAAAATGAGTACCCAGTTTCCTGGGGGTAAAGTGTAGATAACTGGGGAAGACAATGGCAAACCAACATGTAACAAAAAGTCTGCTAAGAAAGCATTGTGATGCAACATCCCCCCATGGGTCAGTAATGATTCGGTGCTTGCACAGGGGACTATCTTTACCTACTGGCTGCTCAGTAATTAATCTTATCACAACATAATCTTATGTTGTGATCCTTAGTTGTGTGGTAGCTGTTGTCGTGCGTTCAGTTGCCAGTCCTCCACTGACAACCCCCAGGAGGCGGAGCATAGGGAGGGGGAATGCAGCAGATGCAGCAATGTCCATTCTTGTTGATTATCTAGGTGAAGTGATACCACTACCATCCCAGCCACTTGAGGGATTAACCCAATCACTACAGTAAAGAGAGGACATTCCTAGAACGTTGCAGATGCAGTGACCAGAAGTAACATTGCCATGACTTATGGCTGGCAGCTAGGGTTGCCAGGTCCCCCGACCTCTCCAGTGGGAGATTGGAGACCTGGCACCTACCTGTTCCTCTTCTCCCTCACACATGCATGCAGCGTGTGCATGCACTCCTGGGTCCATGTGATGACGTCACTTCCAGGAAGTGATGGTGTCATGCAGGCTGAAGCGCTCTTGTGCTCTGCAGAGGGGGGGATTTGGGAATCTGGCCCCAAACGGCCTAGATTGGGATTGAAATGGCCCAGATGAGGCCTGAAATGGCCTGAAAAGGGGCACTGCCAAGAGGGGTAGCACTCCTCTGCTCCATAGTGGCCCTATCCAGGCTGCATCAGGCCTATAACAGACTGGATTGGGGCCAAAACGGTCCAGATCAGGCCCAAAACAGCCTGAAATAGGCTGCTGCCAAGCGAGGGAACATTCCCGAATTGGGCCTGCAAGAGCACACCCTGCCACCTGGGAGCATGCACAGGAGGCCCATACCTGCCCTCCCCCCCGCTGGCCAGGTAAGTGGGGGCGAGGGGTGGAGAGTGGAAGTGGGGGGCCCTCCCTTGGCGGGGGCTGACAACCCTACTGGCAACCCTAGCCTCATTTGACTCTTGCCCTTATATTCCTCCTTGTGGATACTGAAGTGCTGCTGCCTCTTAGGCAGCTGTAATTTGGTTCACATTCTCCCAAGTTACCAAAGCATCAGAATGTAGTAAACAATTACCAGACTACTTTGGACTTTAATTGCTTTTACTTTATTCCACAGGTTTTCTAACCCTTTAGATCACATGGTAGGCCTTTTTAAAGCACAGGCCTCCATTTGCTCCATAGCTTCCAAATAACCTGCAAAGACTATGTTTGAGAACCACAAACCAGTCTGTGTCAACAGTAAGCCACCACACTAAACAGCCCACTTCTACCTGAAGGAGCTGAAGACAGAGCAAGATCTGTTACCTGCCTACGGAACCTCTAAACTCTGTCTGACTCAGAGCCCAACTTAACGTGATGGCATCCACAAGTTCTCCACTGGGTTGATGATGAAATTTCCTGTTACAAAGGCTATAGTGATCTGATCCTGATTAGAACCACGGCCCAGGGTAGAAGAGGTTCCTGAATCCCCCAGGTTCCATATACTGTTTGTAAGTTGCGCTTTTTCATAAGCTTTCCCATCTGATCAGTGATTCCTTTGATATATGGCAAATACACTTTTCCAGTGGGAGACTGTTTTTCCTTAGTTTATCCTTGGTTTAATCGCTCTTCTGATTTCATTTCTGGAGTAGCCATTTGCTTGAAGTGCATGGTTTAGATGATTAGTTTCCTCGTTGAGAAAGTGTGGTTCACATATCCATCTTGCACAGTCTACTAATGTTTTTATTATGCCTCTTTTCTGTTGCAGGTGGTAATTGGAGTTTTTGTGTAAGTACTGATCCATGTGAGTTGGTTTCCTGTAGACCTTGTGACCTAACTGAAAGTTTGCTTTGAGGATGACCAAGGTATCTAGAAATGGAAGATCAAAAAGAGTCCAGTAGCACCTTTAAGACTAACCAATTTTATTGTAGCATAAGCTTTCGAGAATCAAGTTCTCTTCGTCAGATGCCTGATCAAAACTGGGCAGATACAGAAGAGGAGGAGAGAGAGGGGAAAGAGTCTCCTTGTGATATATGTCCCTTTCTTTCCCCTCTCTCTCCTCCTCTTCTGTATCTGCCCAGTTTTGATCAGGCATCTGACGAAGAGAACTTGATTCTCGAAAGCTTATGCTACAATAAAATTGGTTAGTCTTAAAGGAGCTACTGGACTCTTTTTGATTTTGCTACTACAGACTAACACGGCTAACTCCTCTAGAAATGGAAGTTTACCCTCAATTTCTTTCTCCATAGTGAATTGTGTGAAAAGCACAACTTACAAACAGTATTCAGACCCACCAGAAAAGTACAACAGATGCTACGATCAGTAAAAGACAGTAGAGACCCCCTCACCTCTGCAGGAGTATACCACATACCCTGCAGCTGTGAACAAGTTTACATTGGGACCACACAGCGTAGCATCCATACAAGAATAAAAGAACATGAAAGACACTGCAGACTTGGCCATCTGGAAAAATCAGCAGTGGCTGAACATAGGCTAACTCAAACAGGACACAGTATCCTATTCCAGGACACTAAAGTACTGGACGACACTTCCAACTACTTCATCAGATTGCACAGGGAAGCCATTGAAATTCATAAGCATAAGCACAATTTCAACAGGAAAGAAGAGACTTTAAGAATGAATAGAGCATGGTTTCCAGTCCTGAAAAACACCAGGCTAACAAAATACTCTACACCCTACAATAGCCCTGCAGAGAAGATGAGCATATCAAGCACCAATCCATATGCAAAAGAACCTCCTCAGGATACAATGAAGCCTCCCTCCATTAGCATTCCACACCCTGGGAAACTCTTACAGGATGACTCAGCCCAAACTCACCTTCCTGAGTAGATATAAATGACCTGCCAACATCTTCTCCACACTGTGACACTGAGAGATCTCTGTCTTTTGGTGCTACACCTCTGAAGATACCAGTCACAGCTGTTGGCAAAACATCAGGAATTACAATGCCGAGACCACGGCTATACAGCCCGGAAAATCCACAACAACCATGAATTTAATTAGAATGGAAACATGGTGTTGTTGTGTCAAGAAGATAACCATGACTTTCATTCTATATCACCTCTATCTCTGCAACTACTTTAATTTATATGTTTGCTTCTCAGGAATAATTTGAAAGTGTCCCCCCTTCCCCGTGCTTCACAAATCATGTACCATGGTAATTCAGCTTGCATTTAATAATTACCTTATGTTAAACGCACTTGTACAATAACACTGATGTTGTGTCATCGCTGTGTCTCTTTGCTTCCACCCTTAAATATCTGTGATTGTAATTATGAAAGGCAGCCTTTCATTCTTACACAATTGAGTTTAGAATGACATCTTTGCTGCACTTTATTAGTGAGACCAATTAAATCCTTCTGGGTAATGGGCTCTCAATGCTGATTTAATAGCGTTCTCGATGTATTGTGTGAGAGCAATGAAAAACTTGATATGTATGTTAAACTGTATGCTTATTAAGACTTGGTCAGTTGTTTTTTGCAGTGGTGCTTGTTTCAGATTTATAACCCATCTTATCTCATGTGTTAGAGATGTAATCCTATAGAAAGTGAACCCAGTCTAAAAGTTAAAGATAAAGGTAGTCCCCTGTGCAAGCACCAAGTCATTACTGACCCATGGGGGGACGTTGCATCACGATGTTTTCTTGGCAGACTTTCTACAGGGTGGTTTGCCAGTGCCTTCCCCAGTCATCTACACTTTACCCCCAGGAAACTGGGTACTCATTTTACCAACCTCGGAAGGATGGAAGGCTGAGCCAACCTGGAGCTGGCTATTTGAACCTAGCTCCCACCAGAACCACACTCAGATCATGAGCAGAGCTTGGGCTACAGTACTACAGCTTACCTCTCTGTACCACGGGGCAGTCTAAGCTCACTGATTTCAATGATGGTGATAGTGATGGTGATGGTGATGGTGATAACTGCACTTATATACTGCTCTTCTAGACAGATTAGTGCCTCACCCAGAGCGGTGAACAAGTTAATGTTATTGAGGAATATGGATATGAAGAAAGGGATTTTATATACCACTTCTGTGCCTTTCAGTATTCTGTGCCTTTCAGTATTACGTGCCTTGCACTTTGTCTATGCTCAGGAGCCAATGTAGTATTTGTAATGCAACCTGTAAGAATATGACACTTGAAACAAGAAGACCAAAGAAGAATGTACGCTGAAACTCTGTAAGAACTGAGGACTAAATATACTGCTTGTAGAGATGCACCTATAAAAATATTACACATATGTTATATTATCCTATAGGATTCCAATAGGAATCAATACAAGAGAGCCTTTTTTAGAAACTGATTTATGCAGCAAACTGGGTCGGCCACCTGTGGCATTATCTCTCTCAAAGCTGCAAAAGAGGGAGAGAGTGCAGAAGTGGGGGAACATTCCTTTTTGCCCACAGACCTCAGTTATCTGAAGGCCCCAAGGCTGCCAAGATGAGACTCCATGGCGCCGTCGAAGGTAACAGTAGCAAAAGGGAAGTGGGCAAAGGGAAGATGTCCTTCCAAGGGGAACAAGCACAAGGATGAGATAAGGGGCTGCAAATTCCCCCAAGTAGGTAGCCGACCCAGAATTGCGTCTTCCAATCAAACTAACCCTAGACACCTGTGTCAAAGACTATGAGCCAATAAGATAACAAATATTAGAATATTGTAATATTATTATAATTAACCTGAGGGTATTAATTGCTTTGCACTTCTATTGTAGCTTTGATGAGCACTGGGCACGAGGGAATCCCTTTACTTTCCGTGTAAGGGGGAGCTCATCCATTGTTTAATTAAACAATCTATTTGCTTCAATTCAACAGGACTCTGGGAGTGTTTTTTGTCATTGTGATTGGCTAAGAGAGAGAGAAAGATACTACAGAAGCACAAAGTTTGTGCATAACATTATTATTATTATCCCCACAATGCAGCTGGAGAGCTGGGACTGAGAGGAGTGGCTTACCCAAGGCCACCTACTGAGCTCATGGTAGTAGTGGGATTCGAACTAGCAGAGTGCTGATTCGCTGCTGAACCACTTAACCACTGTGCTACAGCTGGAGGCACTCTGCATGGGATTGCATTGTGATGTGGAAAGAGACTTTCTTAAGATATGGAGAGTGAGAAGACACTTCATCCCATTCTTTCTAAACCTAAATGGCAAACCAAATCGCCAGGAAAGGCCTTTAAGTGGGGAATGGAGGACAAAGCTGATCGTGCATCCCGACACAAGTAATCAGACTGTTATTGCCTCTGAACATGCAGGCTACACTGATCCATGGTGGCTAATACACATTGAAGAATCTATCCTCCATGAATTTTCTAATCCCCTAACTTCAATGTTTTATCTATACTGGCCAATATTTTTTTTAAACGCTCTTTGAATACATGGACTTCCACGTTTTGCCAGTTTCAAAACAGTGGGTACTTCCACCACCTCCACCTCTTCCTGTGTCTACATTGTGATGACGCTGCAGAAGATAACCCAGCCATAAAATAATATCAGGTAGCATCACAGGATCCATCTGATATTCTGCCGGTTGCCTTTTGAGGCAAAGGCACAGATGCAAATGGCTTTAATTGGGCTGATTGCTCTTTTTCTGTCTCTCAAAGGTTAATGATTCAGCCATTTTCCAGGACGAACCTCCACATGGAAAAACAGAGAAGGGGGCTAACAAATTTTTTGCCATTCTAATCAAGATAACCATCTAGTCTCCTGGGGTGAGCCTGATTACTAAGGTGATGAAAGAACAACATTGGCGTCCGAGTAGTAATTGTGCCTGGATCTGGAATTATTTGATCTCATACTATGAATACTGAGAGAGAGAGAGAGAGAGAGAGAAGGGAGGGCTTTTTCATGAAACATTTTGCCACTACAAAACACAGTTCTCAATCTTGGCGGTCTTTCAGAGAGGCTATTAAATGAGGAAAAAATGTTCATTCATTCAAAGTGAGGCCAGGAAGCCCCTGCTGCCTCCTTTTTAGCTCTGTGATGCTGTTATATATATCTGCTTAGTTATATGGTGATGGGAAGCCTGTATTCTCCAGACTGAAAAGGTGCACTGGGGTGGTGTAATGACACCCCATCTCCAGACGCAGAAACTAGAGACTTAAATTCAGACCCTGCAAACTTCTCTCCCCCCCCCCATACTTTTATTTTTGGGGGACTGCTTAGTCTTTTAGTCCTCCATGAGGGCAATGCCGAGTGCCGACTGGCACTCACTTGTCCTATTATGAAGGGATCATAGGCTTGAAAAATCCACACTGTTGACTTGATGAAAACAACTAAGAGTCTCTCTACACAAGATATCTGACATGTGTTCTTCACATGTCAGGAGATGCAGTGTTAGACAGGAAGCGTAGATCTGAAAGACAGAACCAGTGGAGATCGCTCCCGGGGGGATGGATTCTCTCATAGCCCTCTGCTGCCTCTGGAATCTCCTCTTCTGGAGCCTTTGCCCTGCTTGACAAACACACACCCAGGCATCTTGTGTAGTCAGACTCTGAGAGCCAAGCTACAAGTGACGCCTGACACAGGTTGGACACTTGTCAGCTTCCCTCAAGTTTTGATGGGAAATGTAGGCATCCTGGTCTTGCAGCTGTAATGGAGAGCCAAGCTGTAAAACCAGGACGCCTACATTTCCCATCAAAACTTGAGGGAAGCTGACAAGTGTCCAACCTGTGTAAGGTGTCACTTGTAGTTTGGCTCTGAGAAACAGGTTTATATCAGTGGTCTGCATGGCTTGGTTGTTTCTTTGGTTTCATTTTCTCCAGCCCTCTCAGTATTACAGGAACAAGATAACTAGTGAGCTGGGGCCTGAGAAAGCATAACAGTTAGAAAACAGATTAATTTTTCAAGTGATTCAGACTTGTAGCATGGAACAGAAATGCTTTTAACTGCTTTCTATAGGAACAGCACTCATATCCTAACTATCCTACCTGTCTTCAAAATACCAAAAGTTCAGGGTTCCCAGGTCCAGATTAAGAAATTCCTGGAGATTTGGGGGGTAGAGCCTGGAGAGGGTAGGGTTTAGGGAGAGAAGGGACTCCAGTCGGCTATAATGCCCTACAGTCACCCCTCCAAAGAAGCCATTTTCTCCTAGGGAATTGCTCTCCCTGGTCGGGGTGGGGTCATTTTTAATTTAATTTAATTTAATATTGAGAGGGAAGGGGGGAGAGGCTGAAAGGGGAAGAGGAGCAGGAGGAGGAGCAAGGGAGAAGGATTCCCACAGAACCCCTAAGAACGATCTATGTAACCCCACAATTCGGTGGAACCCCAGTTGGAAACACCTTTTATAGACTATTAGGTGTTGTACTAAGTGACATCTCTTATAAAATTTATGCCATAATCATAGACAACCTATACTTACAAACACAGCTTTGCAAATTATAAATGCTGCCTTAGCTTCACACAGTCTATATTGTGCGTCATGTTCATAACATGGTCAATCCCAAATTATACACACATGTTTTATTAGCAATGCTGCAAAAATTGGACAGGGATGTGAATTTGCTCTGCTCATAACTCGACACTGTTCTGAAGCTCCCCAATTTTTTCTACAGCTGGTATGATAATCATAACCCAAGCTGACCCTGCCCTCCAGCTCCTGGCCTCCCACACTCCCCCCCCTTCATTTATTTGACCTAGTAGTGGCAGCGTAGCGGATCTCGAGGTTTTCAGCCATCCTCCTTCTCTGGCATCCAAAATGTTTGTCTTTTCCAAATTACATCTCTCAGAGTTCTTAATGTCTGGAGTGCTAATATTCTCGGGATGCGGTAGAGGGGAGATAATGGGTGGATGTCTATCAGCCTTCCATCTCCTTCTCTGCTGCCACCATTGCTTGTGCTGTGACTTCCACCAAGCCAGATGGGTGTGAGTGTTGGGTGACAGAAACATCAAATGTAATGTTTCGGGACAGAGGGGATACTAGGGGCTCAGAGGGGTGAAAACAGATACTGTTGGAGTAAGCAATGTCTTGTGTATAAAGAAAATGATCCTGCAGGGGGCAGCAAGCTCTAGAGACAGGTCTATAGAAGAAGTACTTTCTTTCTAAAGGAGCTTTTCCTTGTCTGTCTACAGAATGCTATTAGTCTTTTCGTCTAGAACTTTGAAAGGTTACAGTGACCATTTCTGCATGTCCTTAAAGGTACAGTTCACACGTGGAACTGTGGTGGCTTTTCCCCAAGCATCCACACATTATTGTTTGCCACACATGTGCATATCGTATTTTTACCAGGTTTTCTGCATTTTTACTGGGACCGTGCTTCCTTCAATGCTTTCTTTTGTTGCAGGTTTCTGGCTTTTTTTTTTTTTTGCATTTTCTGGCATATGAATTTGAAGTGTTTCTAAAGAAACCTCCCACTCCTCTCAATCTCCACCCAGTCCTTCCCCTGAAGCTCTTTCCCTTCCTTCATATTTCAGTTCAGCCTCAGAAGCCTGCTTGCAACAATAGCTGCGTACAATTGTGCAGGTGCAATGTAAAAAAAGGGGGGCGCTTTTAGTCTATGACGATGAAAGTGGCTGACTTCCTTTCAAAACTGTGTTTTTTTCTTTTTTAAAAAAACTGCTTGGTTTAAACATTGTGTGACAGCACGATGGAAAGTAAGCACTTGTGGATACTGAATGTAGAGGATGAGTTTTCAGAGCGACTCAGCAAAACACAGACCTAAAGTGGGGAAAAGGCAGGAACAATGGGCTGTGGGGAAAGGGTCATTGTCTCTCAACTAGCAAGGTAGCTAGCTTTATTTTTTTTCCTTCTCTTTTGTATCCAGTTTTTAGTTCCTTAAATAAAGCTTTAGTTAGTCTTAAACATACAGTGTCCTGATTGCTGCACAGAATCTCTGCCAAAGATATGCCATAGTATTCTTGATGATATTATCAGATGCTCATAGAAGTGTCTGAAATCACAAACAGGACTCGAAAGTAACATACTTTCTAGTTGAGTCTACCAGGCCTAGTTCTGGAATAGTCCAAAGGAATAACAACAACAACATTCAATTTATATACAGCCCTTCAGGATGACTTAACACCTACTCAGAGCAGTTTACAAAGTATGTCATTATTATCCCCACCACAAAACACCCTGTGAGGTGGGTTGGGCTGAGAGAGCTAAAAGCTGTGACTGGCCCAAGGTCACCCAGCTGGCTTCAAGTGGAGGAGTGAGGAATCAAACCTGGTTCTCCAGATTAGAGTCCCATGCTCTTAACCACGACACCAATCTATTCCAGCCCACCATTCTGTAGCAGTTAGAAAACAATTGAAAAGAAGAATTGAAAGAGCAAATTATCCAATGTGTTCATATCTGTTTTTGAAGAAAGGTTTCAGACCAAACACCTTGTCTGCATCAGTGTAGAGGAAATCTGTCACCCCATGTGTAATAAAATGGTTTCACATACTTCTCTGTCCATTAGGATAATTCATTGCAATCCTAAACAGAGTTAAACCTTCTAAATCCATAGTCTTCACTTGAGTTAGAGGGGTATAACCCTGTTTTGGATTGCACTGTTAACAAGAGTTCTCTATCTTGGGTGGAGATTGGGAATGGGCTTCTATGTATGGAAAATTTACACAGGCATATAGATCAGTTCTGCTGTGAAACTAAACGGGTTTGATCCTGTAAACTGCTTGGACGGGAAACCACTTGAGAATGATCCATAAGCTGCTCTAAGCTCTTTGGAGAAAGAGATGAATATAAGCCTAATTAATTAATGAGCTTGTGTCTCCTGTCCACCGAGGAGAACAGAGTAGAATTAGTGTTCTCCAAGCCAGGTAGCATTGATGCTTATACCAGCTTTACTTCAAAGGTGGAAACAAATGAGAAACCTTAAAGGTATTTTGCTTCCCTCTCCAGACACTCAGCAACAATGGAGACCAATAGATAACATGTCCAAGTAAAGTAAAGCAATAATTACTTCATGATAATTTCATGGTATATTTTAGCTTCTAGACAACACATGATGGAAATTATTATAATTATATGAGTGGGCAGTATTGGAAATCTGACTTCTTTCCCCGGTCAAACCAAGCTAATGTTTTTAAAGGCATGGCTGATTGTGAATACGTCAAGCTGGTTAGTCATAAGCCAATTAATTCTACCTGCTTGGTCTTCAGAGTCTGAATCAAATAGAGTCCCATTCTGATTAGAAGCTCTGCTCCTAACAGCAGGAATATGCCTTAAAATAGACTAGGAAAATACATAAAACCAGAAGTAATTGTTAAGGTTTGATTCTGTTAGAAAGAGTTGATTGTATGAAAGCCAATTATTATAATGTAATTTCCTCTTCCTCATTTTAGATATCACTTCCTGAGGTGTAGTTTCTCAGTCCAAAGTCATAAAATGTGCAGCCAGAATAGATGAATGGTGTTTTTTTTAAAAAAAAACTTTTTGGGTCTGCAACCAGGGAGGGCCAGCTTGAATTCTTGGGAGCCAGTCTATTTTCCTGATGGTAGTCCATGGCCAGAAGTGTATTTTTGGCTGAAAAATTTATCCCCTCACAGTCATAAAGGGTCTACTTCAATAACAGAAATGGCACCATATAGTAGAGTTAAGAGATATCCTCTTAGGTTGCAATCCTAAGAACACTTTCCTTGGAGTAAGCCTACCTGAATAAAATAGGTCTTACTCCTGAGTAGACTTCCTTAGGATCGCTCTCTTATTTTCAACTTTAACCAGTTTCTCCCTGAAATCAACCAATCCCTTTCTTTGCCTCTTTTTAAAAAGTCTGTTTCTAATCAATTCTGTTTTGATCAAAGATAAATATGAAGAGAGAAGGGGCAGGAAGGGAAGTTCTGCAAAAATTTTAGAATTTCACTCTGTGGATGCTCAGAGTCAGGCAATGTCTTCCCAAGCCTTCCTGCCCACCCACCTCCATCACTGTTTAAAGCACAACCCTGTGGTATGTACCATAAAACAACAGCAAGGGCTGATGTTACAAAAAGGTACATAGAGTTCTCCGGCATACCTGTACTGATGATTTGTTTGCAATTTAAAGCAAACGGTATTTCAAGCAGGCATTTACATCTGCAAGGGTGGCAGAGTTGCTTGTCACATTGGCAACTGGCTGGTAGCGGCATTTGTTGCACGCTGAGAATTTGCTAGATTATTGAGTTTGATGAGAAATATTTTCTTGGCCTTCTGTCCAATCTGTAAGGCTTCAGATACTACAGTTCCCATCAGCCCTAGCAAGAACTCATGCTGAGGAAGACTGGGAGATTAATTTATGAGAGCGTGTCCTCAGTTTAAAAAAGGTAGTAGTTAGTTACTTCTTCCCCTGATAACTTCATAAAAGTAATGCTTGCAGTTTACAGGAAAGAATTGGCAATGAGAGGAGTGAGAATTAGGGACGTGTATACTGAAATTTCTGAGTCAAAAACATCACTGAAAAATTTTGTTTCATGTATTTATGGAACTAAAAACAGAATTATGTAACTTTCTGAAGTTACAAAAACAAACACAAAGAATTTGTGTGAAATGGGTATTCTTTCCCAGAGCCACGGAAAGCAATGGGACCTGGGAGTAGGGGGTTCTTCCGCCCCCACCAGGGGATTGGAGCCCTAGGGTCTCGCGGGTTTTTAAAGAGTTGGGTCTGGGTTTTCCAAACCCAACTTGGGTTTCCACAGCCAAACAGCAGTTTAAAAGTAAATGGCTGTTCAAAAATAAACGAGAGCCCAAATGGCCTTGAAATGCCTCTGCAGGGCAGTCCCACACCGTTTTTACTGCTCCACATGCATGGAATACTCCATGTGGAGCAGAAAAAAATGGGGGAAAACTCCCTCCTGTACTGTTTTGACATGGGGAAATGACTTGAGGAGAGGGGGAGCCCCTCCTCCCCCATGGAGGCATTCTATGGCTGCTTGTGCTCTTCTTTATTTTTTTAACAGCTATTCCCCAAAGCTGCTGTGTAACTGCAGGGAACTCGAATTGGTTCTGGGGAACCCAGACCCAACTTTTTAAAAATGTGCCTGTTTAGCTTGGCCCCTAGATTGAGTAAGGGTTAATCTAGAAGTCAAAGTTTAGTTGCGATGCAGTGATTTGTGGTGGCCTGGAGCCCTCTGAACTCCTGGAGAGGAAGGAGACCAGTACATGGCGTGGATCTGAGTGACTCTGCCACACCCATATAATATAACCCACCTAAAAATAGCTGCCTAATTTCCCAAAGAGAGTGCTATCTACATGAGGTTTGAATAAACAGGAAATGACAAATTAACATTGAGGGTCCTAAATCTGACTCAACTTTGGAATGTAAATAAGTGCCACTGGATTAATTTAAACTGCAAAGGCATATCTATTTCCCATGGAGAATGAAGGGATGCTGAAAACATGGCCACATTTTCCTTATTCAGTTTTTAATTACATTCAAGCTAATTATTAGAACTAGGATAATAGATGTGCCAGAACATTTATGTCTGGCTGGAAATGCAAATATGCAAGTAAACATTTCTATCTAATATAGCTTTAAAAAAATCAAATGATTGTCTGTCCTGTATCCATTAGCCTTTCTCCATTTTTTTCTGCTGAGCTTTAATTAGAGATAAAGACCGTCGTGATTTGCTGATTAACACTTTTCTTAAGTCACAAAAAAACCCTCCACAAGCTACCAAAAGCAGATTAAAATGAACTTCCCAGAATTTAAAAAAAAAATTAAAATGAGACCATTTCGGATCACTTCAGCCTATAAATGAATTCTTTGCTTATTCTGATACTTGAGAATATTTGGAGTAGTCCTTGAAAACAAATCAAGGTAACAGCATGGATAATGCAGCTTTCACCACAACGTGATCAATATTGTAAATAACAGTACTTTAAAAATACATTTTTCTATTAGAGTAAGATGTTGTTAAGATTTATATAGAGGCAGACAGGCCCTTTAACTTCCCAGAAAAGCTTCTGGTGCTCCTTTGTTCTCGAGGGCCAGGAACATTCTGGACACATTTCACAGTACGTTTACCTCAGATCTGGGTCTCATTGTTACTTCAGCAATACCTGAGTCCAAGCCGAGTAGAACCCATGGCACTGTTAGCACCTCACAGGCCACTTGGCTGAGCCTAAGGCTGCCAGACAGTGCCTGGCAACTACTAGGAGAAGTTTGGGTGGAGATATAAGGGCTGCCATGATGCTGGCTGTGAAGTTATGTCACTTCCAGTAAAAAATAGAAATGATGTAGGGTAGCTCTAGGAATCACCAGAAACTCTATGGAAGTGATGTGACATCACATGCACCACTATGGAGGGTTTTTTCCATTTTTTTCCTGCTCAGAGAGGATCATTTTTACTTATTTTTACTTTTAGTTTACTAGCATATCTTGCTGCAGAGGCTAGTGCAGACAGTCTGTAGTAGAGAAAATTAATACACCACACAACAGTTAGAGAAGGGCTTCAGTAGTGAGTAAAGTGTGCATGTGGGGGAGAGGGGATGTTAAGGAGTAATTCCAGAAGAAGGAAGAGAGATAGTGCAAGCACACAGGAAGTGTTCTTATTTTTCTTGAAAATGATCGCTAGATCCTGTTAGGTCTGGTTTCACAACTGAAACCTGGTCTTAAGAGTTGCCAAACTCTAGGTTGTGAAAACCCTGATATTTGAGCTGGAGGCCGAGGAGGGCAGGCTTTGGGGAGGGCAAGGACCTCCACCCTACAAAGCAGCCATTTTCTCCAGAGGAACTGATCTCTGCAGTCTGAGAATCAGTGGTGACTCCAGGTGTCGTGGGCTGGGCAAACCCAAGCAGAGTGGTCAAAGTCCAAGCACCAACACAAAGCCAAAGGGGAGTTCAAGATCCAAAAGCCAAGTCCAATCCGCAGTCAAAGCATGAGGTAAAATGCCAGGGGTATGTCCAGATTCCAGGTCAAGACCAGTCCACGGTTAGTTACCAATAGCATCAGGTTTAGGAGTGGGCACAAGCACACTACGAGAGCCACAGCATGGTTACAAATAGGTAACATTTTGCTTCCATGCCTGGCAGTTCCTTCAGACTGGCTTTTATAGCCAGGCATGGTTTGCAGCCAGCTGCTGGGGCTCACTCCTGATTAGAGATGGGCATGAACAGCAATACGAACTAAAAAAAACCCCATGAACAGCCCAATCTGCTGTTTGCGAACAAGCTGTTCGTGAGGCCCCATTCTAAATGAACAAGTGGTCGTTGCAAGCCTCGTTCATTGCTGTTCAGTTGCTTCTTCGTCAAGCCAGACAGTCTGGCACCTGCAATCAATTCCCATGGCAACTCAGGCAGGGATTGTCTGAACTCTGTCTGAAGTCCTGCTGTTGCCCTGGAAACCCCAATCTAAGCCCAATTTAGCTTGATAGGCAGGTCTTCCTTCCAAGTGTAGACTGGAGCTCTAAATTTGCTACAAGAGGAAAAGACCAGGGGGGAGGGGGCTCCCAGGTCTGGCTTTCAGGGAGAGACAACTGCTGTTAGAGGGACAGGGAGAGTGCATTGGAGCTTGAATTTTCATTGTGTGTGGTGGGATAGGGATCTACCCCTTCAGGTTCCAGGGCTGCTGCCAGGCTCTGGGCCAAGCTATTATTTATTATTTCTACCTTTCCTGCTGCCTGCTCAGATAGGGTTTCTGGGAGTGGTGCTGTAGGGATCTACCCCTTCAAGTTCCAGGGCTGCTGCCAGGCTCTGGGCCAAGCTATTATTTATTATTGGAACATTCCCTGCTGCCTGGTCAGGTAGGGTTTCTGGGGGTGGTGCAGTAGGGATCTTGATGGCTGGAGGAGAGCCTGCTGGCCCCCACGAAAAACAAACAATGAACATGTTCGTGACATGATCATGTTTGTCAGTGTTCATTGTTCATTGTTCGTGGATGGCAACGAACAACGAACACCATGTTCGTTTTTTTTTTCTGTTCGTGCCCATGTCTACTCCTGATGCTACTCATCCTTACTCTCCAGCAGCTGGTGTCAGCTCAGAAGGCGAGCACTGTGCCGTCTCTCCTGCAGCTCTAGCCTCTGCTTCTGTCTGTGGCGCTCTTTGGGTGTGGGTGAACCTGGTGGGGTGGAAGCCCCTGGCTGGGCTTCACCTGTGGCATTGGAAGTCCCTGGCTGAGCTTCCCCAGTGGTATTGGGGCTGGAGAGTGCTGGTGCCTCTGCCTCAGCTACTGGCTGTAAACTCTGATCAGCCAGCAGCTGTGGATCCTGATCACAGGCTTCTGATGGGTCAGGGCTAGGGCTGGCTACACAAGGTTCCTCTTCTCCTGAGGAGTCCTGGCTGGTTACATGAGGCTCCTTTCCTTCAGAGGAGCCCTCCGACTCATCAATTCCAGACTGGGTCATGACACTAGCAGATCTCCAGGCCCCATCCGGAGGTTGGCAACCCTACTTGGTCCTCCATCCGTCAGATGGCACTTTGAACTGAAACCTCATCTATTGGAGATCTGATGAGCAGTCCAAAATGGAGCCCAACTTTTGAGTGTTTTTATTTTTCCCCATTTTTCCAGGTATCTGCCCAGAGTACATATTGGGAATTTTTCTCCAACTTTATCATTTCATAGGTGCATGCTTTGCTGATGCTGAGATTCAGAGATTCCTGGAATTTATGCCTGCCTGCTTGTCTGTCTGTCTGTAACAGAAAGAAGCCTATTCACAATTAGCACTTTGTATTTTTAGTTTTGAATTTTTCAAAAAAAAGACATTTCTATTATTTTGTCATTTAAAAAAAAATGATGCAACAAAAGAATGTATTTTTCCCAGGATTCTCTGAGTTTTAGGCTGCAGAAATATGCAGCCATGAGGCTTTAAATTCTTTTCCTTTGCCTGCAGTCTCCCCATTCACTAGGAAATGAGCAAGACGGAGCATTCAATCATTGATCTTTGGGTTCTTACTCAACCGTCGATGGAAACACATGAAGGGAACTTCAAGAGCGATCCTAAGCAGGTCTGCTAAGAATCCTACTCAATCCTACTAAGAAAAATATTCTTAGCATTGCGTGGTTAGCAGCCAAAGGCAAGGATAGGGTTGCCAATTTCCACATGAGGGCTGGAGATCAGTTATTTTGGAGACCAAAGCACCTACTATAAGCACTGCCTCTAAACCTCCAAGAATTTCTCAGTTGACAACCCTAGGGCCTAGCACAAACGCTTCAAGCAGGGGAAAGGATCAGATGGGGTAGAGGGAGGGCCAGATCAGATCAGAACTGGAAAAGAAAGCCAAAATTCCCCTGTGATTGTTGCAATCAGGTATCTGCCTCCAGCATGATGTCTAAAATATCTTACTGAGTTCTAGCTTTCCGAAAACATTCAAACCCGTGCCTGCTGTATAGCTAGCTACTCTATCTTTATGGAAGGAAACAGGCAACAAGTTGCTCTAGTAACTGCTCCTTCATTTTACCTAGCAGCAGCCTGCTCTTTCCTTGACACGTCACACAATATACATTTATTAGAATCCAATATTAATGTCTTCTTCTGGAACATGGAATGTCTCACAAATGGCTTGGGACTCTTCTGCTTTATCTCTTCAGAAATATAATGTAATCTGGAAGGCAGCCCGCTCCAAGCACAGACTCTGCATTCCAAAATACTTGCATTTACACATTAGACACCAACAATCTCAGAGACGCTCACCTCAAGGTTAAGCAATCTGCTGATGCTGAGGAAATAAAAGCAACGGTTATGAATTACACTGGGAGATAAGTTGTGCTTCACAGAAAACGGTGACTCAAGCAATCACATGGAACGCAGAAATGGATCAATTACTGCCTGATAATCATCCGTCTCAAAAGTTCTTTTTATTGACAGGCTAGGAGCACACACTTTGAACTGGAGGTCCAAGCCCAACTTTTGGAATTAAAAAAAAGAAGCATGAATATGTTACCCTCAAAACTTTTGACTATTTTAAAATGCACAACTGAGCAGCCATACAGTTTTGGTTGATAGGGTGCGTCCCTATCAAAATGTTGGGTGCGTCCCCCTCCTCACAATGTTCTATCCTATGTTTTCAGTGGAAAATGGGAGATTTGAGGGCAGTTTCAACCCAGACTTCTGCTGAATTTAATGATTTTAAAACTCTTTCACCTGAATGCTCTCAGAAACATTTCCAAGATGGCAGATAGCAGTGGTCTATATTAACACATGAAGCTGCCTGACTGAATCAGGCTATCAGTCCATCAGGGTCAGTATTGTCTTCTCAGAATGGCAGCAGCTTTCCAGGATCTGAGGCAGAGGCCTTTCATATCACCTCCTACTTGTTCCTTGATCTGTTTAACTGAAGATACCTGAGATTGAACTTGGGACCTTCTGCATGCAAACTTGATGCTCTGCCACTGAGCCATGGTCCCTCCCCAACAGCAATAAAATAGGCAATAAAACAGCAATAAAATATGAAATGAAAAAATGAGATCCTGCCCTCAAGTCATAGCTGGCTTATGGTGACACCTCCCCCCCATGGAGTTTTCACAGCAAGAGACTACTTGTTCCTTGATCTGTTTAACTGAAGATACCTGAGATTGAACTTGGGACCTTCTGCATGCAAATTAGATGCTCTGCCACTGAGCCATGGTCCCTCCCCAACAGCAATAAAATAGGCAATAAAACAGCAATAAAATATGAAATGAAAAAATGAAATCCTGCCCATAAGTCATAGCTGACTAAAGGTGACCCATCATGGTGAGGTTTTCACAGCAAGAGACTAACACAGGTGGTTTGTCATTGCCTGCCTCTGCAACTCTGGTCTTCGTTGGAGGTCTCCCATCCAATTACTAACCAAGGCCGACCCTGCTTAGCTTCTGATATCTGATAAGCTCAGGCTCTCCTGGGCTATCCAGGTCAGGGCAATAAAATATGAATGAGATTAAAATCAAACTTTTAGACAATTAAAAATTACAATCAATTCCAAAGCTAGGCATCAGCAGACAGGAACCAAAAATCAAACCAATTCCTGAGTATATAAATCTTTAACTGAAACTTAAATACCAGGGTTTCACAAATGAGGAGCCACCACTGAAAAAGCCCTGTGGCTGCCAACCATCTATCTAATCTCTGAATGAGGAGACACAGATAGGTTGCCAGCTGGGAAGGTATGAGGGGCAGGAACACTTGAGGGTGGAGAATGAGGGAAATGGCATCATGTGACATTGTGAAGTGACATCACAGCACTGCACAGTGTTGTAGGTATTCCCTAAAACATTATGGTAAAAACCATAGAGATTTAGGGAATTCCTAGAGCATTGTATGACACCATGATAAAGTGATGTCACAGCATCACATGACGCCATTTCCTCTCCCCATTTTTGTGAGGGTGGAGGCCCAGATAGTGGGGGGGGGGTGGCCATGATGAGCAAACTGACAAGACTACATACACAGTAGACTTCAGCTGAAAAATTTAATTGATGGACAAACATTTCTCATGTTTCGTAGATGGCAGTAAAACTGCCTGTGACTCCTCTGATTGCAATTGAATTGGAACCTGGTATTCCCTAGTCCGACCAAAACTCCTGCCAAATAGAAGCCCTATATATTGTCGAAGGCTTTCACGGCCGGAGAACGATGGTTGTTGTGGGTTTTCCGGGCTGTATTGCCGTGGTCTTGGCATTGTAGTTCCTGACGTTTCGCCAGCAGCTGTGGCTGGCATCTTCAGAGGTGTAGCACCAAAAGACAGAGATCTCTCAGTGTCACAGTGTGGAAAAGATGTAGGTCATTTGTATCTACTCAGGAGGGGTGGGTTGAGCTGAGTCATCCTGTAAGAGTTTCCCAGGGTGTGGAATGCTAATGGCGGGAGGCTTCACTGTGTCCTGAGGAGGTTCTTTTGCATATGGATTGGTACTTGATGTGCTAATCTTCTCTGCAGGGCTATTGTCGGGGATAGAATGTTTTGTTAGCCTGGTGTTTTTCAGAACTGGAAACCATGCTCTGTTCATTCTTAAGGTTTCTTCTTTCCTGTTGAAGTTTTGCTTATGCTTGTGAATTTCAATGGCTTCCCTGTGCAGTCTGACAAAGTAGTTGGAAGTGTTGTCCAGTATTTTGGTGTCCTGGAATAAGATACCAGGACACCAAAACATCCACCTGAACATACAATTCACAATGGAGAAAGAAATCGAGGGAAAACTCCCATTCCTGGATACCTTGGTCATCCGCAAAGCAAACTTTCAGTTAGGTCACAAGGTCTACAGGAAACCAACTCACATTGATCGGTACTTACACAAAAACTCCAATCACCACCCCCGACAGAAAAGAGGCATAATGAAAACATTAATGGATCATGCAAGACGGATATGTGAGCCGCACTTTCTCAATGAGGAAATTAATCATCTAAACCACGCACTTCAGGCAAATGGCTACTCCAGAAATGAAATCCGAAGAGCAATCAAACCCAGGATGAATCAAACAACCAAGGAAAAACAGTCTCCTACAGGAAAAGTGTTTTTGCCATTTATCAAAGGAATTACTGATCAGATGGGAAAGCTTATGAAAAAGCATAACCTTCAAGCAGTATTCAGACCCACCCGAAAAATACAACAGATGCTACGATCAGCAAAAGACAGTAGAGACCCCCTCACCTCTGCAGGAGTATACCGTATACCCTGCAGCTGTGGACAAGTTTACATCGGGACCACAAAGCGTAGCATCCAGACAAGAATAAAAGAACATGAAAGACACTGCAGACTTGGACAACCTGAAAAATCAGCAGTGGCTGAACATAGCCTAACGCAAACAGGGCACAGTATCTTATTCCAGGACACCAAAATACTGGACAACACTTCCAACTACTTTGTCAGACTGCACAGGGAAGCCATTGAAATTCACAAGCATAAGCAAAACTTCAACAGGAAAGAAGAAACCTTAAGAATGAACAGAGCATGGTTTCCAGTTCTGAAAAACACCAGGCTAACAAAACATTCTATCCCCGACAATAGCCCTGCAGAGAAGATTAGCACATCAAGTACCAATCCATATGCAAAAGAACCTCCTCAGGACACAGTGAAGCCTCCCGCCATTAGCATTCCACACCCTGGGAAACTCTTACAGGATGACTCAGCTCAACCCCACCCCTCCTGAGTAGATACAAATGACCTACATCTTTTCCACACTGTGACACTGAGAGATCTCTGTCTTTTGGTGCTACACCTCTGAAGATGCCAGCCACAGCTGCTGGCAAAACGTCAGGAACTACAATGCCAAGACCACGGCAATACAGCCCGGAAAACCCACAACAACCATAGAAGCCCTATAATTATTTTATTGGAGTCTAAAAGGCTCTACTTCAAGAATGTTTATGGCATGGAATTCCACATGATAGTTGTTGAAATTCTGCTCAATATATGGGTTCCCATTGGACGGGAGTCAAAAGAGCTGGCTGGTTGCCTGGATTATTGCAAATTTATTTGATGTGAATGGGTACATAGAATGTGAGGGGCTGTTTTGCCCATCCCCGGACTAAAGAATTTCTCAGCAGATCGGAATATCTAAAAAGACCATCATGGAAGGCTGTCTCTGTCTCTGAGTCTAGTTTGCAATTTAAACAAAAATGGGCTGTCTCAATTCCTCATTTTGGGAACTTCTTCCTCAGAGGTTTGTTGAGATTGGATTATATTGCATTCTTTCTCTGCTCTGGGACTCCCAGTGACATCAGCAGCCTGTGGTGACCAAAAACTACTCTGGGTTTGTAGAGATGAATTGATGTGCCCTTTACATTCTGTGGTACATATTCTACAACACCAATCCATTTTGCATATTGCCATGTCAAAAATGATGTGCCCTTTTTTACTGAAATGTTTTCCCCAGGTTCCTCTCAACATCTCTCATGAGCCAAAGAAAAGATTTTTCTGGAATGGATTTTAAGGGCACCTATGTGCTCACTGATAGAAGACATAACCTGTTTGAGTGGAGTTGTGAAACAAAGTTAATGGGGAGCGGGGAGAGAATAGCTTTCACCCTTTAAAAAATAAATCCTGCTAACTTACCAAGTACAGTTATATCTGCATAGCCCCCAGGGCAAAACTCTTTGAAGGGAGGCACTAAATAATTCACCACTTGTCGGATCAGAATTTGAAGCTTTCTTTGCACAGTTTTGCAGACTTCCACTCAAATCATTGTTGTCCAACTGAATTTTTTAAAAATGTCAACAATTATCAGGGGTGTCAGAGACCTGACTTTTTAAGGTCAGTTACTCAGATCATTTGTTATTTTAAAAAGCAGGCCTCTTGAAAGTTGATGTACCTATGCATTACTGTTTCCCAGAGTCTTTAGAGACATGGAATCAGGAAATCTGGGGCATTTCAAAGTTCAATCCTTGCAACGTCTTTTTTATTTTTAAATTTAAAAAGTTTCTCTTCCTTCTTGCATTATGATTATTGTTGAACTGGCAACAGGTGGGAAGGTTAAGAGGGGAGAACTTGAGAGGCATGTGACATTGCCTCTCAACATATCACTTCTGGGTACAACACAGAAGTGATAATGGGTACTCTAAGAATCGCTGCAACTGTATGTTAAATCTCTATGGTTTTACCATACAGTCTCTGGTGATTGCTAGAGCTACCATTATCACTTCTGGTCTATACCTGGAAGTGATGTGCTGGTGACTAGGCTGGAGCCGTTTTTTCCTTTATTTTTCTCCCACTTATGGATACTAATGTGTTATGTAGAGATGGGCATGAACCAGAAAAAAACCAAACCATGTGGTTCGTGGTTCGTCTAATTTCATGCACCACACACCATGAACTTTCACAAACCTGCCCCTGGTTTGTGAACTGGTTCGTTTGGTTCATGAAAACGTCACATCCAGGTCAGAAAATCACCACTTCCGGGTCAGTAGAAGGTCTGCAGGAAGTCCATCCCCTGTTGTCTAGGAAACTGATTGATTGGCACCAGGGTGTCTGCAGTGACAAACCAAAAAACGAAGCAAACGATCCAGCCTAAAGTTCGTGGCGGTTCATCAGAAATGGGATCTGATGAACCGCTGGTTTGCGAACCACGTACCGGCCTGGTTCGTGCTTAATTTTGGTTCATATTTCGGTTCATGCCCATCTCTAGTGTTATGAACCTGTCTGTGCTTTCTAATCAGACTTAAGTGCTGGCAAGACCTAAGTTCTTGAAAAAGTTCCTATAGACAAACCTTATTGGTTTCGGAAGGCTGCCAGGACTAGGTGTTGGGAATAAATTTAGACCAGCTTCTGACAGAACTCTGGCAACTCAAACTCCTTGGTGACCTGCCCATCACCACACAGCATAACTACCTCATGCTGCCCTAATAGCTGCATCTAACTGTGCAAAACTGATTTCCCTGAAGTTAGTAGACCTGAAAACAAAATGACTGCATCTACATACCAGCTTAATGTAGACATTATTTGTGCCTGAGATTAAGTACAAAATAGTAAAGCTGGTATCTTTTTGTTGCAACAACTTCTAAGTGCAAATTTATTGCACCAATAATCACCCCTCTCTCTGATCTTTCTAGAGATGCCAGCAGGAGCCCCTGCCTCCCTGATGGAGCCCCCAACCCCCTTGTCACTGCTTGGCAGAGGGGAAATGCTCTGAAAATTGCAAAACAGCAACTGCATGATGTCACTTCTGGGGCAAACCTCAAAGTGATGTCATTACTTTAACACAGTGCTCTAAGATACACAAGAAACTGAGGGCAGATCTGACTGACAGCAGAAGAAAAATAAATTTTTAAAAGGTTCCGGCCTAGTTGCTGGCATGTCACTTCCGGGCACAACTCAGAAGAGATTATGGTACCTCTAGGAATCACTGGAAACCCTATGGTAAAACCATAGAGTTTTACCATGGAATTGTGGAGATTCCTAGAGCTACCACTGTCACTTCTGGGTTGTACCTGGAAGTGATGTAGTGATATATGCAATGTCACACGCCTCACGTTCCCACCCACCCCAACTCTCCCTCTGATTGCCATTCTCAGGCTGGAAAACACCTTGATTAGAGTTGTCAGCAGGCTCAATGTGTGGAAAAGGGCAGTTGAAGCTTTTCATAGAATGCAGGTAAATAACATCCCTATAAGCCTCTCTTAAAGGGACAGGGCATTTTCTCCAGGGCTGTTGACAACCCTATGCTTGAGTCATTCTAACTTCTAGGAGGAAAAAAACCCAGCCTTGCCTACCCATGTGCCTACTCATTTCCCAGCTTGAGTTGGTGAGTAAAGCCAAACTTCAGCCATTAGTCTTTTCAAAATGTTTCCTTAACAGTCTAGTTGCCAACTAGGGTCATAAAATACAGTAAATAGATAGTTTTATCTTCATGCCTTCACAAGCGTGAATGTCTATTATTTTCATCACTGCACCAAAATTTGCCCCCTATTTTTTAAATTGCTGGCCTGGCAACCCTGGCGGAGGGAGGGAATGACACGCGCCTATTTCTCCAGCGGTATGCCGCATTTCATCAGGTCTGTGCTGCTAAGTGAAGTCAAAAGTCCTTTTCTGAGTAGATCTGCCCTATTTAAGCTGCGTATCAGCAATTAGCAAAGCAGGGGTCTTTTATCATTGTGCCTGCCTCAATATTTCTTTTGTGGTTCTCAAAGGACCTTCCCTAATAGCCAAGATCTGATTGATGATAATTACACAGGCATCTCTTCAGGAGGTGGCCAAAAAAAGAGGCTTCTTTCCAGACTCTAAGTCAAAGAAGCTGTTTGCAATTAACACTTTTGTCTGGGCAATGTGTATTTAATTACTAGATGTTTCTCTGGTGTACCGGCAAACAAAGAAGCATTTAACCCTCAAAACTTGGCCATCCAAGTTAAATTTGTTTTGAATATAAAAGAACTCATTTAGCTGTAGGCAACAATGGCTTGGGGTTCTCACCTTGCTTTCTGGCAGGTATTTGGTATCTTTAACTACCTCAAAAATAGGCAGAAATTTGAGAGAGGCACATTGTCCTGGCACGGGAATGCAGAGATGTGGGAAGTTGTTTAGCTTTGGCTTGCCATGACGTCTCTAAGCCTTACAACAACGGTCTGACATGTGCATTCACCTGGCCTAGGAACAGTTCCAGTTTTAATTAAAGTGCTAAAATGAGTTAGCTCCTCTATGTAAATAGACCTCAGAACTGTTCTGATATAATCCTCCGGCAATAAAGTTTCTCTTTTTCAGGAGCCCTAAAAAGCAAACTGGACCTGATCCTCTTCTTTTGCCATAGAGAGCCAGCATAGCACAATGCTTAGAATGTTTACCAAGGAACTGGGAGACGTAGTTTGAAATTTAGTCTGCCATGGAAGCTTGTTGGGTGATTTTGGACCATTCACTCTTGCTCAGCTTAACCTACCTCACAGGGTTGTTGTGAGGATAAAATGGAGGAGGGAATGTTGCATTCTGCATTGGTTCCTCATTGGGAGAATATCTTAATAATAAAGAAATTCCCTTGGTCACATTTCAGACTGCTTCTATACCAGTTAATTTTGCAGATTGATTTCCCCAAATGCATCAATTTATTTGCAGCCCTTTGCACACTTTTTTGTGCTGTTAGTAGTCGTTCTGGCTTTTACATGGCTTTTCCCTGGTTTTTCTGGGAGCACTTTTCTCCCAAGTTTTTTAAAAGATGTTTTTCCAGTTGGCGCTTTCCCTCCTGCATATCTTTATTTTGGATTATAGTATGCTGCCTTCTTCTACTTCCTCTCCTACCCCCTGCAAGCCCACTTCTTTGTGATTGGCCACTCTCATCTATCCAGCCACTCCCTCTCCCCTCCTTTCCATCCCTCCCCTTCACCTCCCCTCTTCCATCTTCCCCCTTCTCTTTTTCTTTATTTTTAATTTTTTTCTAAATCCAGCCTTGGAGCAATGCACTAATGGTTTGCAAGTATGTTGGAGGTTTGCATTTCCCCATTGCTTTAATTGCATTTCCCATGTTCGTATGGTTTAGAAAATATTGTTTAGGGGGAAGAGCAGAGCCCAATTCAGCCAATCAGGTAACAAAGAGAGGAGCAGAGAGGGAGAAATTCCAGGAATAGCAGTCTCACCAGCATTCCAGCGATTTATCATTTTAGCATGCGCAAAAAGGGAAAAAAAATATAAAGGGCTGGCACTGTAATGCCACCAGCGACAGCACCAGCCCTCTTCAATTTGAGTACGGAGTGGAATATTATGGATCATGTACAGGGAGAAAATGGTGACATTTGTGCAATTTGCCCACTGGTAAAAAATGGGGGGGGGCGGGGGAATCACTGTCAGGCGACAGTGTGATATCACTTCCAAGGAAAACTCAACTGTGACATCAGTCCTCTCTAGGAATTGTCAGAAACTCTATGGTTTTGAATGTTTGCCAGAAAAGCAGTACTTCACATAAATAAATAAAAATAAATCCTTACTCATAATCTTCATTCCTCACCTTAGAACCCTCAAATATCCAAGCATGTCCTGCTTTTTAAAAGTATCTTCCTGTTCTTCCTTGCTGTTTCTTATTTACTCTCAGGACTCCTGCAGAGAGCCATCTTTCCCACTCCTCCGAATTACTCCTCAAAGTCCTCCTTCTTACTAAAGCTTTTATTTAATACTAATTGTAACTAAGGCTGAGCCAAAACTACGACATTGGCCATGAATGTCTTTGGTAGCATTCAACAAACAAGTTTCAAAGAACTCAACAAGGCGATGACTTCACTTGCCCTCAGTGGCATCGTCTCTTAGCCAAACCCATTGTGATGTTATCCTGTCCAGCCTTTGATTCCAGACTGGTTGGGACCACTGGTGGGGCTGACCCAGGAAGGAGAAAGCAGCAATACCAGGGACAGGAGCTGCACACAATGTAAAAGCAGATATATTAAGGGAAATGTTTTGGGGGGAAATATTTTTTTCCTATTTCTCCATTTGAAAATTGAAACTGAAGCATATTTGATGCAATTCATAGGCTAACTAAGAAACCTTTTCAAGGATTTATTTAACAACTATAGTTTTCAGGAGTGATTGGCATTAGCTCCAAGCATCGCTCAGCTGGATGTTATGCGCTGGCAATGTTTTCCACTTCTTCTTGCCATTGTTTCTGTTTGAGTGACTTCCCATGAGTTCTGTTCTAGCGAGTGTAGATATTTTGTAGGAAATTGCACGCTATGTTTGAGCAGCTCAGAAGAGAAAATATGCCAACACGGTGTGCCTGGGGCAGTGCCTGGAGCCGGTGAGTCAAGGCCTTTAGTTTTCATTTCCGTTAAATTAGTACCAGCTTTGAAATGTCTTTAGTGTGTTGTGTGTCCATGTGTTTATGGGCAAGTAAGCTTCTTTACACTGATCTTTAGGGAATATAATTGATCAAAAGATTGGATTAGCCCTGCACTTTGGTAATAGGATTTGGATGCATACAATTATAACTGCAGTGGGAATATATTATAACTTTCAAGGAATCTTAATAAGCAGTCACTATCTCAAAGGAAGGAGGTCTCAGAATGGGCTTGCTCCTTATCGACTTCTGTGAATTGGGATCAGGCCTAATTTTCAATTAGCTATCCAGTTTGTTTATTTAGGTTTTTAATTCAATCTGACCAGAAGGATCTAGTTACTAAATAGCCTGTCCTTCTATCATTAGGGACGCCTCCATGAATCATATGCAAAAAGTATTTACTGCATCTACCCTGGTGTTTCCTGTAGCAAACATGAAAATTACCAGGACATGATTGGAGGGCACATAATATGCAGTGTTGGTAAAGCTAAGCAGATCTGGATATGATCAACACCTGCATGGGAGACCTCCTAGAAACCACGGGCATACTACCTTGAATCACATGGCAGAAAAAGGTGGGATGTGAATGAAATAAATAATAAAATTAAAAAGTACAGATGACATATGTACGTGGGTACATTATTGTGAGAAACCGCACCTAAGATTGCAGGTCTCAGCCGGGTAATGAGCAGGAAGGCTGGGGGTGGGGACAAGGAGCTTGATATCAGCAATGTCATCAACATCATTATATCACTTCCAGATACAACACCGAAATGACAAAGGGTAGCTCTAGGAATCGCTGAAAACTCTATGGGAAAACTACAGAGTTTTTGATAATTCCTAGAACTACCCTTAACTATGTTGCTGTTTATTATTTTATTTTTGTCCTGCTGCTTGCTGGTAGGAGGCCTCCCATCCCAGTGGGAGGCTTGGCAAGTCTACTTGCATCCCTTTACCACAAGAGTTACATTATTTCATGTGTTTCATTTCATGACTAATTAGATCATATGCTTCATTGGACAGGGGCCCAGAGAAATAATATTTGGGCCTTGCTTGTTTATTGACAAACAGGATAAAAATGCACACACACAAATACAACAACAACATTTGATTTATATATCACCCTTCAGGACAACTTAACATCCACTCAGAATGGTTTATAAAGTATGCTATTATTATCCCCACAACAATCACCCTGTGAAGTGGGTGGACTAAGAGAGCTCCGAGGGAGCTGTGATTGACCCAAGGTCACCCAGCTGGCTTCAAGTGGAGGAGTGGGGAATCAAACCCAGTTCTCCAGATTAAAGTCCTGCCACTCTTAACCACTACACCAAACTGGCTAATGACAAGGAATAATAATAATAAGAACAACAACAACAACATTTGATTTATATACTGCCCTTCAGGACAACTTAACTCCCACTCAGAGCAGTTTACAAAGTATGCCATTATTATCCCCATGACAACCATCACCCTGTGAGGTGGGTAGGGCTGAGAGAGCTCTGACGGAGCTGTGATTGACCCAAGGTCACCCAGCTGGCTCCAAGCGGAGGAGTGAGGAATCAAATCCAGTTCTCCAGATTAGAGTCCTGCCATTCTTAACCACTACACCAAACTGGTGTAACCACTACATGCAAACTTGAACAGTCCTTGTCCCTGATGGCAGTTCCCTTCACTTTCCCCCTCTGTCACTGCAGCAGTTCCTGTCACGCTTCCCGTCTTCATAAGCCATTTTCCTGAATGTCATTGTTCTTTGTTTTCCCTCACACAAACAAGCTACCAATCCACAACACAGAGTGCTCCGTTCTTTTCTTAAGGTCTGCCTATTTCCCTTCTGCATCGAGTGCTAAAAATCCTCCTCAGTGATGCCTCCTCAGAAAAGAAAAGGTACAAACCACCACTACACCACTAAGCTGGTTGTTTTGATGGCACTTCCTTTCAAGGCAAGAAATATTAACGGTAGGGAGAGCATCCAGGCTTCACTTCATCTGAAACTTCTGTTCATCTAAATGCTAATGCAAGCAGGAGGCAAGGCTGGTTCTTCCAGAAGACTGTGCCGCTAATACCTTTTTAACACATAATTTAATATTGTAATTCGGGGGCAGGCAGTAAAACTTGGGTGCCTTCCGTTGTTTTGTAAGTCTGTTGACGATTTCCTTGAGGGGAGCTGCAGCAAGCGATGGCTTCTCAGCTGAAAGGACGGCAAGGTCTGTCAATCTGTTCTGCCCCACTGTGCTTCTTAGCCACTTATGCAAATACCACACAAACAGTAAATGGCATGTATCTTTTTTAAAAAAAATTTTAAAAGGAAATTACATGCCACAATGGTGTTAGGAAGGTCCTGTTTTCACTTTGATTACAGACCCTCTTATTGCAGGAGTGCCACCATTTACCTTGTGCGACTCGCTCGGGAAAATTCATTGAGAGCGTTGACTTTAAGACCTTTGTCGGCCCAGAATTAATAGTCACCTCTCGCCAAAGTGAACCCAGTTTAATTATCATGTGCAACTGGGTAGTCTAGAACCTGGAATCATTTCTCAGTGCAGAAAAGCTATTTGCCCATTTAACCTTATCTTGTTTCAAATGCCAATGCCACCTCGTAAATAACACCACAGAGATGGGTTTGGGGGGATAGGTATAGATTCATGGACTCGTAAAAGGGAGAGTTTAGTCACAGGCTACACTTTAAAAGAGACAAGCTGCCAGCATTCTGCTCTGGCTCATGACAGACCCCTTTTCAAAGAGAATGATAACTGTAGATGGACTCCACCAGGAGAGATTGCTCAGGGAAATGCAATTGCTCTTAACTCCATGAAAGGAGACCGGCAGAAACAGCTCTTTCTGTCTCTTGGTGGGCCGAAGCAGAGGTGACAATGGTCACAATGCTGCCACTGAAAACAACAGCCTTGTAGCAAGGGAAGGGCTTTGGCTCAGTGGAACAGCATCTGCTTTGCATGCAGGAAGTGGCAAGTTTAGTTCCCAATTGATGGTTGTTGTGGGTTTTCCGGGCTGTATTGCCGTGGTCTTGGCATTGTAGTTCCTGACGTTTCGCCAGCAGCTGTGGCTGGCATCTTCAGAGGTGTAGCACCAAAAGAGTCTTTTGGTGCTACACCTCTGAAGATGCCAGCCACAGCTGCTGGCGAAACGTCAGGAACTACAATGCCAAGACCACGGCAATACAGCCCGGAAAACCCACAACAACCATCGTTCTCCGGCCGTGAAAGCCTTTGACATTAGTTCCCGATTCTCTGCCTCAGACCCTGGAGAGCCACTGCCAGTCAGAGCAGAAAGTACCAAGCTAGACAGACTCATGGGGCAATGTTGCTGCTAGTAACAAGAGGAGGAAGAATCCTGTTTGGCCACCGAAAAAGGCTCATGGGACCTGCATATACAAAAGCCCTGTGAGTAGGTTTCCCAGGTCCCTATACACTCCCAAAAGGGGGGGGGGTGTAACCTGGCACTTATCTCGTGTCTGTCACGTGCTCAATGCTTGTGTGACAACGTCACTTCCGTGCTCTGCATGGGGCCGATTCAGCCTGTGTTCTCAAGGTGTCTGCTGGTAGAGGACGACCTCTGGGGGCTTCCCGCTTCCCGCTGATTGCTGGCAGATCAGTAGGCAATGGCGCAAACCTCCAGGAATTTGCGGGCACCTGAGAACCCTACATGTGAGACTGGGCTGTAATAAGAAGGAGAATTAGATGAGACTGAATTTTTTAAAAAAAACTGGCTGGATCCTGCTCACTCTTTCACAGAAGGCAGTCCCACACATTTAACAACAACATTTGATTTATATACTGCCCTTCAGGACAACTTAATGCCCACTCAGAGTGATTTACAAAGGATGTTATTATTATCCCCACAACAAACACCCTGTGAGGCGGGTGGGGCTGAGAGAGCTCTGAGAAGCTGTGACTGACGCAAAGTCACCCAGCTGCCTTCAAGTGGAGGAGTGGGGAATCAAACCCAGCTCTCCAGATTAGAGTCCTGCGCTCTTAACCACTACACCAAACTGGGTTTCTTTATTTGCAACATTTCTATGCCACTTTTCTACCCAGATAGGGTCCCCAAGGGGACAAACATCAAAACATTTCAATATTAAAACAACATTTGATTAGTTCAATTAATTGGATCAGGTAGTTTTAAATTGTAATGTTAAATTGAGGTCCTTTTATGTTTGCTATAAGCTACTTTGAGTGCCCTAAGGTAGAAAGGCAGCTAATAAATGTTTTAAATAAAAAAACAACAATATTTAAAATAAACCATATATAAAATAATTTGATAAAAGTATATAAAAACACATAATGCCAAAAACAGGGAGGAGGAGCAATAACAGTTACTGGGATTATAGCATACATAACAAAAAAAGTCTTTACTAGTTGGCAGAAGACAATGATAGAGGGAGACAAACAAATCTCGCTAAGGAGGGAGTTCTAGAGTTTTGGTGCCACAACTGAGAAATCCCTTTCTCAGATTGCCACAGATGGCAGAGACACTCAAAGCCAGGTCTTCCAAGATGAATGAAGTGGACTGGTAGGTAGATATAAAACAGTCTTTAAGGTATGCAGGAGTCAGGTTGTATAGGGCTTTAAAGGTCAGCAGTACCACCTTGAATTGATTAATTTCCCTTGTGGACATATTAAGGGAAATGTATGGTGCAACATAATTTCCTCACAGCCACACTATTAGCTATTCTGGTTGATTAATGAAATACATGCTATATGTTGAATATTGCAGAAAAACTATGGTGAACTGGATTGGGGGGGGGGTCTTTTTCAGGAACACTTCTGTTATCAGTATCACATCTAGTTCTGCCCTGAATCTCAGAGAGTGAGAGAATTAAAACTTGTTCTCATTACCATCGTAGCTATGGTTGACAACTCTGGACTGAGAAATTCCTGGAGATTTGTGGTAGAACCTGGTGAGGACAGGGTTTGGGGAAAGGAAGGATTTCGGCCATAGAGTCCACACTCCAAAGCAGCCATATTTTCCCAAGGGAATTGATCTCTGTTGTCTGGAGATCAGCTGTAAATCTGAGTGATCTCCAGGCCCTGCCTGGAGGTTGGTAACCTAATCATAGCTCATGAGGAAAGTCACTTTATCTTATGAAACTGATGTACATGCAGAATTCACTTCACACTCAGTTCCAAGTACACTGCCACCTCCAGGACCCAGAAAATTCAAATGTCTTTTTGAATAGCTAAAGAGTCCTAACTAGAGATGAGCACGAACAGAAAAAAATGAACATGATGTTTGTTGTTCATTGCCATCCATGAACAAGGACTCACGAACAACCACGAACATGGCCCTGTCCATGAACATGTTCATGGGTGACTGTTCGTGGGGGCCAGCAGGCTTTCCTCCAGCCATCATCCAAGTCAAGATCCCTACTGCACCATTCCCAGAAACCTGACCTGAGCAGGCACCAGGAAAGGTACCAATAATAAATAATAGCTTGGCCCAGAGCCTGGCAGTAGCCCTGGAACTTGAAGGGGTAGATCCCTACCACACCACTCCCAGAAACCTTACCTGAGCAGGTAGCAGGAAAGGTACCAATAATAAATAATAGCTTGGCCCAGAGCCTGGCAGCAGCCCTGGAACTTGAAGGGGTAGATCCCTATCCCACCACACACAAAGAAAATTCAAGCTCCAATACACTCTCTCTATCAAAATGCCAACAGCAACTGTCTCTCCACTGTCTGCAAAGTCAGAGCTGGGAGTCCCACTCCCCCCTGCTCTTTGCTCCCTTGTTGTAACAACTTTGGAGCTCCACTCTTGAAAGGAAGACCTGCCTATCAAGCTAAATTGGGCTTAGATTGGGGTTTCCAGGGCAACAGCAGGAGTTCAGACAACCCTTGCCTAAATTGCCAAGGAAATTTATTGCAGGTGCCAGACTGTCTGGATTGATGAACAGCAACGAATGAGGCTTGCAATGACCACCTGTTCATTTAGAATGGGGCCTCACGAACAGCTTGTTCGCGAACAGCAGATTGGGCTGTTCGTGGCTTTTTTTAGTTCGTATTGCTGTTCGTGCCCATCTCTAGTCCTAACTTCTGATTACTGTTAAGTAGTGAAAGGCATGCAGATGTGTGTTGAGGCTAGTAATATTGAATGCAAGTCTCACAGAGAGGGTGCCATGTTTGGACAAGCTGGCTTTTGACCCAGAGCTTGTGCACAATGCATATGTCTCAGCCATCTTGAAGGCAAAAAGCTGAGAACTAAAACTATTGGCAAAAGGAAGGAAGGAAGGAAGGAAGGAAGGAACATTTCCTCATCCCTAACAAATTCCCTATTTGTTCAACAACCAGACATAACATACAATTATTTTCAAATGCCCAAAGACAAGAAAGGCAAATGGACAGTATGGAAGCTTCGAGATTAAGAAATTTTGAGTAGAGTAGCACCTCAGACAGGGCCGGTGCCAGAGGTTCTGGCGCCCGAGGCGGCGCGCGTGTGCTCTGCGCACGCACGCACACCACGGACTGCGTGATGACATCATCACAGATGTCATCACGCGCCGCAGGGGGGCTGGGCAGCTCACGGAGCCCCAAGCAGAGAAGCTTCAAGCTGCTGCTGGGGCAGCGCGCGGAGGCTGCTCCGTGCACCACCCCAGCAACAGCTCACGGCTTCTGCGACCGGCTGGGGTGGAGGAGCACGCAGCGGAGCTGGCGTGGCTGGCTACAGCGGCTGCTGCTGCTGCAGCCAGCCAGCCAGCTCCGTGCCGCCGCCGCCACGCACCCCAGCTGGGCGCACAAGCCGCGAGCCGCTGCTGGGGCGGCGCCCGGAGGCTGCGGCCGGCTGGGGTGTGTGGCGGCGGCGGCAGCAGCAGTAGCACGAAGCTGGCTGGCTGGCTGCAGTAGTAGCTGCATCCCAGTCATGCCAGCTTCGCTGCACGCGCCTCCACCCCCGACACCCCCTCCGGCGCCCCTCCAAAGCTCGCGCACCCGAGGCCACCGCCTACCTGGCCTCCATGGGCGCGCCGGCCCTGACCTCAGATATAGGGCTGCCATTCCTCTAGTACTGGCAGAGGCCCCTGCTGCCAGCTGGCAGGAAACTGGGAGGAGGACAGGCAGTGACCTGTCATACTGACATCACTCCCAGTGTGCCCAGAAGTGAGGTCAGCACATTGCTGGGGGATGGTGGGGAGACTCTTCAGCGTTTAGGCCAAAAAAAACCCATAGAGTTTTGCCCAGACAGCACAACTTCCCCAGTGATGCACTGATGTCACTTCCAGGTGCACAGGGAAGTGCATCTCCAAAGTCAACTTTGCTGGCAAGGACCTCTGCCACTGGTAAGTCCCCCTCCCCACACACCAGTGGCCAAGTCCTGCCCAGCAACCCTACTCAGAGACCCAACAAAATGTTCTGGGATATGAGCTTTCATGAGTCAAAGCTCACTTCGGTAGCTACCCCTTTAGTAGAGATAGTAAAGTTCCTTCTGTATCCCTCTGACAAGCAGGAAAACCCAGTGCTTAGATTCTAAGAGCCGGGACTAATTGAATAATCACTTTTAACAGCTATTGTACACCCAGAGTTAAGAAAGCGTTTTTTTTTCTCCTTCTGTCCAGTGACTAATGAAAGATGAAGATCAACAAGGTTAAATCACTCTGGAGTGCCAGTTTGATCGTCTCATGATACCGGTGATAATCATTCAAAGCATACTTAAAATATAGATACAAAACTATTGCTCGGAATAGAAGGTGTAATCTTCTTATAAAATTAAACTTGAGTTGCCATTGATTTCTAACAGCGTAAAATCCCTAGTTAAGCATGGATCTCACTGTGGAATATTATAAATTAAATCAGGCTTGAAACCCCTGCATGATGAAAAATTGAAAGGTATAACACATATTAAAAGGTGATGGGCAAAGGAATTTGCAGATATCAGTCCCTGTAATGGCTCCCTACTCATTCAGGAAATTAAACTTGGTTAAAGTAAAAAAAGAAAATGGAATAGCTTGGCATAGTTTTTCTTGCGCTTGGGGCTTGATATATTACAAAAAGTAAAATAGCCCATTAAAGACAGTGATCAGAAAACTGATATTATGTGAAAGGAGTAGATTAACAACAACAACAACAACAACATTTGATTTATATACCGCCCTTCAGGATGACTTAACACCCACTCAGAGTGGTATACAAATTAAGCAAATTATTCATTTGTTTGTTTAGGGGCGGGCGGGCTCTAGATGCTATCATGAATATATGTGGGGAAACTGGAACTTTATTTTCCAAGGTACCCAACATTTTTGGAAAAGGAACTATATTTTCTAAGGGAGACTTGAACCAAGTGTCCAGTCATCCCAAACCTATGTGTGCATAACCTTAAAGAGAGCCCTCTAGAGCTAATTTCTGTTTCCTCCTTAAAGGCCTGTATGGGAGGTGCCTCCCTTACATCTTGTTCTGTGGTTGGTTGCAGTCTTCCAGTGTGTGCCTTAGTATTAGATGCAGAGGAGTTAGCCGTGTTAGTCTGTGGTAGCAAAATCAAAAAGAGTCCAGTAGCACCTTTAAGACTAACCAATTTTATTGTAGCAGAAGAGAACTTGATTCTCAAAAGCTTATGCTACAATAAAATTGGTTAGTCTTAAAGGTGCTACTGGACTCTTTTTGATTTTGCCTTAGTATTGTCCATCTGGAAGTGTCCCCTCCCACTTTGAAGCAATAAAGGGACCACTTCCTGGAGCTTCCAGAGTCTCCTGGTTGCTAAGTACTGAGAAGGACTGAAAGGCGATCTAAAAGGTAAGTTACCCCTAGCCACCATACCTCAATAGGAAAGAGAGAGAAAAAATACAAAGATGGTTCACACTCAACTCTGTGAGAGGGGGAAATTAACTATAAGATAGTTTCAGATGGGTAGCTGTGTTGGTCTGAAGAAGTAGAGCAAGATTCAGATCCAGTAGACCTTAGAGACCATGGTCGTTTCCAGACGGCTTACCTGCACCCGGGATGTTGCGCCACGTTTCGGATCGTGCCAGGGAAAACGTGAAATATCGCGTTTTCTCATGCGAGTTTTGCACGACGTCTCACAAAACTCGTGCGAGAAAACGCGATATTTCGCGTTTTCCCCGACACGATCCGAAACATGGTGCAACGTCCTGGGTGCAGGTAAGCCGTCTGGAAACGGCCCATGTCCTAGCTGTCAATTATATCGCACTGTCACTTGTGCTGTTGTAATCCACCTTGGATCGCAGTGAGAAAGGCAGATTGCAAATAAATAAATAAAGAAAGAAACCTGTAAATATACCATCGCACCTAACTAAGAATGTTTCTAGATTCCTGCTGGATTAGAATTCTCCCGGGAACATACTATTCTGATATGAGTAATCTATAATGCACAAAAAATTGCATGTGTATCTGCCCCCCCCCCAATTTTCCATCTGTGAATCCTGGGTTGGGGGGGGGAGGTGGGTGTTCGATATGCTTTTGGATATATCTAATCATTGTAGAAGAACTATTGATTTTCAGGCTTTAATATATCTTAAATACATATAGGAGAATTTTGGAGATAGTAGGTGAATCCACACAAATGAAATTTGCATTCATGTATTGGAAGGATACAGAATGTTACACTTGACATAGCAAAACTACAGAGCAAATAGAGAATGAAACATATAACATTTATCCAACCCTAAGACTATTATACCCTGACCTAAATAGCCCAGGCAAGCCTGATTTCATCAGATCTCAGAAGCTAAGCAGGGTTGACCTTGGTTGGTAATTGGACAGGAGACCTCCAAAGAAGACCAGGGTTGCAGAGGCAGGTAATGGAAAACCACCTCTGATAGTCTCTTCCCATGAAAACCTCACCAAGGGTTGCTAAAAGTCAGCTATAACTTGAGGGTACTTTGTACTCCAAGACTATCATATCAAATCTTTTTTTGCAATAGTTTCATCAATACACACGTGCAAATTGATCAACAGAAAATTTGTAACAGATGTTATTCATTTAGATAAGAAGATCAAGTAATTCAGAACTCCAAAATACCAGGGAAAGTTCCATTTCAGAAGCATTTCTAGAAACAGATCCACAGGACTGCTGGTCTTCTCCAGCCTAAATAAAGATCCCTTTAAAAGAGTTATCAACCATGATGTTAGCACTGTAGTCTTTGGAGCAGAAAGGACTACTTTAGTATTTCAGAAGCTGACTGATCTACTGCTTAAAATTGATGTGGAAGATCTGTTGTTTGCTTTACAACAACCCAGCCAGGAGTTTATAAAAAGGATAAATCATAAATATTATTCCCTAATGGGTAGCTCTTGTGAGCTTCTAATATTAAAAGATGGAATAAGCCTCTCGACAGAGCTGACATGACTATCAATGTGCAAAGTCAGGGTCAACGATGAAAAAGAGCTAATGGGCTGTTGGGAAAAGTCAACTTTCCCCTCCCTTCTGTTTACCATCTGGGGGGAATGCTACGGACTAACCAAAATACATTCCATTTTATTTGAGAGACGTGTTGAGCATTAGCAGGCATCGAAGACAAAATAAATGGGGAAGGCTAGGCCCTGCTAGAAACAGTTTAATATCAGATAAGTCAGAGATGCTGATAAATACACCTAGCTAGTGCCAGCATAAAGGTAATAACAGAAACCATTGTTGAAAAATACAGCACCCAGAGGAAATACATAACTGCAGAAGAAGACCAGAATGGAGGGGGGCATTAGGGGGATTCTGCAGCCAGGCAGGATTTAGCTGACAAACAGAGTGAAATCACTGAATCATATATACTGATCAAGAGCTGTGTCTCAGGAGGACTCAATGAACTCTATCATAATAAATGCACAAACTTTTAAATACTGGGGGAAAATATTAATTGCTTGGTTAGCTCTTGTACCCTCAAGTCCATGAATGGCATCTGCATAGGGTTGCCAACCTGTGACTGGTAACCTGCAGGAGACTTATGGGGAGGGGCTGGTTTTTGGCTGGTTTCTTGTACTTCCCCTGTCTAGTTCCCTGGCAGCTGCCTCCCCTACTCTATCCCACCTGGCATTATGCCATAAGGTTTTGTAAAGTGCAGCATCCATTGAGAAATAGTGCACTTCTATGCAGAGTTAACTTCTTCTAAGACGTTTGACTTCAGTGGACTTAGCAAGGAGTAGGGATGGGCATGGACCAAAATACGAACCAAAGTTCGTGATGATCCAGGCTGGTTTGTGGTTCGTGAACCAGCGGTTCATCAGAGCCCATTTCTGATGAACCGCCATGAGCTTTAGGCTGGTTCATTTGGTTCGTTTTTTGGTTTGTCACTGCAGACACCTGGCACCGATCAATCACACCGTTCGTTTTTTTCCCGGTTCGTGCCCATCTCTAGCAAGAAGTAACTTTGCATGGAGTTGTTTGTATGTGTGTGTTTTATTGAATTATTTTGTACTATTTTAAATGCTGTTTTAAATTTAAATCACTTAAAAAGTTGTTTTAATATATATATATTTAATGTTCACCACTCTGGGGGCCCTGTTTGGCTTGAAGCAGCATACAAATGTTTTAATTAATTAATTTATCACACTGAAAGAAGTAGTTTACTTGAATGTTGAGGAAGGAGGTGTTTAAAATAATTCTGGTAGTAAAGAATATTTAAGAACTGCGTTTATCAAAGTACCTTTGAATATTACCCAGAATTTGGGGCCTTGGCTTCAAACACAGGAGATGCTTTGAAGCAGAGATGGGATCGAGGTGCTTGTCTTACCTGAGAATTTACTACAAAACCCAAGAGGACCTTGCTTATGCCTACTAGCAGAGTGCATCTGATTAAGAATGTCCTTGACAGAAATTGACGGCACAAATAGATTTTTTTCTCCCCTTTTTTGCTTCCAGGAACTTAACCATACTAAGAACAACTCCCACAGGCTACGAGGTAAAACAAAAGAAAATGAGAGCAGAGAATTTCCTTCAAGTCTATTTCTTTAAGGAAGTGAACTGGCTCTCCACTGGGAAAGCTATAAAACCAGCTGATTAGAGATACCTTTCTCTCCCTCTTTGCTTCTAACCTCTTTCTTTCTCATCTCTTTGCTTCAAAATCCTGGTACTGAAGTGTAACTTGGAGGGGCGGGAGGGAGCTGCTCTCTATTTTTCTCAGCTTATTATCCATATACTTTTGTGAACACAGTTTCCAGAAGAAGTGCAGAGAGAATCATAGTACCTGCTCACACATTACTTATATCATACATTACTCATATGTGAGTGGTCTCATCTGAAAAGAATTGTGTTTAAATTGGTGTTAGATGGTTTAAAAGCTCCGACTGTAGTAATCAGACTTGGAGAACAAACCTAAGGAGGTCTACTCAGAAGTATGTGTACCCTTTTATTCCAAGGGGTTTACTCCCTGGGATGTATTTTAAGGATTATGGCTTCAGTCACACATGCAAGTCATAGGATGGATGAATCTAGAGTTAATTTCAGGTGGTCATGCATATGGTAGCCGCGTATGCTAAGTCAAACTTACAGTGTCCCCATTTGTGTTTTGGCTTGCACAAGATCTTGTGCAAGCAATTTCTCAGCACTACAATATAGAAAGGAAAATGATAGGTGTTGCACAATATTGTGCACAAGTAGAACTCCACTAAATCCATTTATGTTTCTGTTTTCACACCACTGGATTCCAGCCAACATCTTAATATGATAAAGATTAAAAAGAAGTAATCTCAATTACTGATAACAGACGTGCGCAGAAGGCAGACCACTTTAGACCACAAGTAGACTACCTAGCAGCTGCTGGAATTCTTCCAAAGAATGTTGGTCTAGAAAACTTTGGTCTAATCAGGAAAGGAACTTCTTATGATGTTAAACAAGAGTGCCTACTCAGCATCATGTAAAACAGACTTCTTAGTCCTTAATGGCCAAGAGATCCCAATTGTGCTCTATTAATTTAAAACATGTCTATATACCATGAGGAATCTAATAAAAATAGACTAGATCAGACTGATTTTATCTCGCCACCTTGGTAGGAGAAGTTCCTGCTATATAAGAGCCGAAAATTAGCAATAATCAGGTTTGAATGACCAGTTATGTGTAGCTCTGCTAAAACACCAGATTGTAAAAGCAGGAATGATTTGATAGTTATCCAGTCTGCTTAGCTATGGGACATTGTCAATTTGTATTTGAACCATTTATGATAAGAATGCTTTTTAAAAAATCCACCCCCACAGTCACTGAAATGATAATTGCCCTGATTTCCTGCAATTGTGTGCATGTGAATCAATACAATTCAGCCCAAGATGTTTGATTTCCATAATTTCCAGCAATTGCAAGAAATGTAAAATTGATCAAAATTGAAGTCTCCGTCAAAGAAGTCCAAATTTGTGTGTGCGTTGAACAAAGTTTCTCTGAAATGCGACATATTGATTGATTAGCTGCTGTTGTTGGTTTATAGAACAATGGAGTAGGGAAGGAAGCAGAAATTCAGTTTGTTAGTCTTCTTTTATTTTTTTCCTCTATGTTTCCGTGGCTTTGATCAAAATACTTTCATAGATTCTAGCAAACTGCTTTTAAGTCACAAAACTGTGAAAAATTCTTCTTGAAATCCTGAGAAGCTGATGACCGTAAAAAATAGACAAAACTGTGTTAGATGACCCGGTGATTTAGCAGAAAATCATTTCCAGGGTGGGGGCTGAGTTAAGAGCCATCTGCCTTGCATGCAGAAGGTCCCAGCCTGAATTCTTAGGATTGCCAGTTAAAGGATGCAAAGAACCCCTGGAAAGCTACTGCCTGCATACACAACTTTGGCCAATGGAGACAGAAATGTGTTTAGTTTGCTGCTTTCCAAGACAGCTGTAGAGTTTTGTTTATTCACTGGTGAAACTACAGAATGAGTGGGACCAGTGACCCAGCTGGTTTAGTCAATATATTAGGAGCTGTGTTCTGTATAAGACAAAGTTTTGGCTTACAAGTATTAACTACTCTGATGCATGCAAAGAACACTGATCTGGGAGATTTTGCCAAAGCATTTGATGGGAAATGGAAATTTGAAATGGCCTTGACAGCTGAAGGATGCCTGTTTGATTTTTGATATTATTAAAAGATGATGAAAAGGCATATTTTAAAACCAGAAACAAACAGGCTGGGTAGAAGATAATCCGCCACCTTGCTTCTAAAGATATGCATAGCTGTAGAAGTTCATAGTGCTGACCTGGATAGCCCAAGATAGCCTCATTTCATTAGGAAGCTAAGCATGGTTAGCCTTAGTTAGTAGTTGGATGGGAAACCATCAAGAAAGCTTATGGTTTAGGGTTTTTACAGCAGGTGGAATATCTTCTTCTATAATTTTCTTTTTTGCAGTTGGTTCTTCTTATTCTCTTTTCCTCTTTCAAAAGAGGAATCCTCTTTGGTTTCTCATTAACTTATCTTTGAGGGTTTTTTTAAAACCATGCAATAGTGTAGATTCCCTTGCTTGTGAATTTCTGCCTGTTGTTGTGCCACCAAAGGAGAAAAAGCAGTCTGATCCAGCAAGGATAAGTTCAGACAAGTCCTGGCTTGTGTTTGTTTCTTTAATGGCTCACCTTGTTCATAATTTCTCAGTGATGTATATATATACACACACACACGATGGGATTGATTCAAAACTGGCTCAGATTCTTAAAAAGGGGAATAGCAACAGATTTCTGGATTTCAGCAAAGAGGAATTAAAAGAATTCCACTTAACAACTCTATGAGGGTTGCTACCCAGAGGCAGGCAATAACAAATCCCCTCTGAATATTGCCTTGAAAACCCTATAGGTCTCCATAACTCAGCTGCAGCTTGATGGTGGCAACAAAGAAGCACACAATATGAGCAAAGAGGCATGGTTCTTTTTAGGATAAGAAATTGTACCTTGCTTGCATGCGCCAACATAGTTAAGTAGAGATTTGACATTTGATGTATTTCAAGAAATAGTCCCATGCTCCTCCCATTTTCAGCTTCCATTCTATGCTCCTCTTTGTTCTCTTAATTTGGGCAAGATCTCCCCTTTTTAAAGGAATCCTCCTCGCCAATGCGTATTATAGCTACTTTGACTCTGCCCATTCTCCATGCCTGGATTCTCTTGGGCTTTCCTCATATCTTTCCTAATCTGTGGAATTCATTTTATCTGAGCTTCTTTTATACTGGTTTTAAATAGCCTCTTTTAATCCTGAAGGACTAAAATAGAAGCTCTACTTTGAAAGAGCCCCACAGGAGTTTGAAAGTGCCAAAAGCACACTACATTTCTCCATTTAATAATTACTGGCTCCGTTTCATGGGGCAATCAATAGATTGCTGTGGATTTTCATCAAGGTCCATGAATATCACTGAGATGCTGAGATTAATTCCAGAGGGAAAGTGCTTGGGAAACAGTCAGTAGCATAGAAATGCCATTAGAGTCTGGGCCCTTTATTGATCAGCTGGCTAAAGACAATCCTTTTCTAATAATCAGGTTACTAAAATGGAATGAATACCTTTTTCAGTGGTATATGTGCATCGTAATGGCAAACTAGGAGCATGTTAATCATATGTAAAGTTGTGTAGAGCTTCCATTAAGCAAGCTTGATACCTCTATGAACAAACAATTGCTTTAGGGTTGTTTTTCCCCCCTATGCCTTGTTGAATATCAAGTCATTGATAGTACAAGGAAAACTGGCATGTACCTAATGTTTCGAATTGCCTGACTTTGCAAGACAAGGTCATTAAAGAAAGCCCCAACAAATGTCTGTCCATCCTCTTCTTGAAAACATCTATGGAAGGAATTGACCTAAGCTCCTAAATCACCAGACGTCTCCTTTACTACAGAATCATTTCCTATTGTTAAATTTCATCAAGGCAATAGCAGAGGTGTGACATCAATAACACACACTACCAATGTAGCCAGCCAAATCCACCATGTTGTGCCACTTTTTCAGTTGATCCTACTGAAAGCAGGGCTAAATTGGGCGATCGGGCAGAGATCGATGGATCTCCCAAAAGAAACTGGAAATAAGGGGCAGTTGTTCCTCTAATAGTTCTTTCTTTATATTTATCTCAACACTGTGCATTTAAAGCATTTTCTCACTGGTAATAGCCAAGTAGGATCGCCCACTGGCTTGGAGAAAAATGTACTGTCCCTTTAATAAAATTAATCGGTGGAAATAGGCAGCTGAAATTTTTAACTTCATGGAGGTAAATAACATCCCATTAAGCCTCTGTATAAAGGACAGACCCCCCCCCCTCCAGGCAGATGGCAACCCTGTAGCCAAGTTACTAGACACAGGGTTCTGGCACCTCCTTCTAAGGAACGTTATGTCCTGTGTTTGTTGATTTTTAACCACAGTGCATCAGAAAGTTTTCTGGTATACCACCAGCTTCTGCAGTCCTCCAATTCTTTTGCGGTGCAGACTGCAAGAGAGATTGAGCTGTACCATCTTGAATCTAAATGGCATGCATCAGAATAGCAAATAATGTCTAACTTTACAGAGTCTTAAGTTATAGTTCCTAGGCTCAGCAACCAGCAAACCATAGAGTTTCTAGCAATTTCTAGAGCTACCCTATGTCACTTCTGGGTTTTTCCCAGACCTGACATAGCAACATCAATAACATTACTGTTTTTTCCCTCCCACTGCCACTTGGAGTAGTGGAGGGCAAAGAGGGCTGCCAGTTGGAGACCTCCCACCAGAGTAGGAGGTAGGGTTGCCAGGCCAAGCTTGGCAACATATGGGAGGGTGGGGCACAAGGACATGGTGGGGGTGGCATTGTGGGCATGGCAATGTCATTTCTAGAGAAAATCTGGAAGTGATGATGGGTTGTTACCCAAATAGGTGGGTCTCCTTGAGAGTTGGGGGAATTAGCATATAAAGAGATGCAGCGAGAGGGGGTATTGAGCAGGATCTCCACCAATGAATACCAGGATTGTTCCCTTAGAGGACTCACTAATATACAGGTGGGTGTTTCACAGGAACGGTTTTTATTAAAGGAGCAGTCAAAAACAATTGCACACAAAATACACATAATACACACACAAGGCTAAGTAGGAAATCTGTGAGGAAGAGTGAGAGAGATTCAGGGTAAGGTGATATTTACTAGTCTTGAGAGAGAAGGTCAGTGGAAGCAGCAGCGAGGATGGCCAGCGTCTAACGGAAGGGGGAGAAGAGGGCTCAGATGTCTTTTGAGTGTGTGTGGAAGGATCCAGAACACACTGAGCACATGGTAGGGCAGTCCAATTATACTGTGGAAAGCCCTGGGGCAAGATCGCATCTTCTGCCCCAAAACAATAGCTTAAGGGCTGTCTGCGGTAGTGAGATAATAAATCAGGAAAGGCTTAATTATACCTTCCTGAGTGTTACTAATGGTAAGAAAAGTGATTGATGACCTGTGATCACTGGACAGGAAGAGCTATCACATCCTTGAATAGCCCAGATTAGGAAAGGGGAAGGGGGAATATTGGAGGATATAGATGAGATTAACTCCGGAACTTTGGTAAGACATCTTTTGTCTTAAATCTTTGCACATCTCCAGGATATGTGGCTGCTAGTCAGTCTCACCTCATGACTCACATTCCAGTAATTTTCCATTCCAGCTTGGTTGGGAACCATTCTGCCTGGCCGGGCAGCATGTCTTGTGCTTGGGGCACATGAGGAGAAGGGTTTTAGGATAGTGCCATATTCATAAATTGCCCTTTAGTGTGAGGGACAGTTCGACTACTAACAGGGTAGCTCTCAAAATCGCCAGAAACTCTATGGTTTTATAGCTACCTAACATCACTTCCAGGTTTTCCTTGGAAGTGATGTCATCATGCCTGTGACGCTGCCAGGTTCATTTTTTTTTTAATTTCCCCCTGCTGCCGCTAGGTGCAGAGGTGGGCAACTGGAGCTCAGGGCAGAGGATCCCCCACCCCCACAAGTGGCTTGAAAGCCCTAGTGGGAAGGGTTAAGTATGTGTGCGTGACCATATCTGTGGCCAACCATTTAACCGAGCAACTGACAACATGGAATGAATGGTATCTCAAATGGAACTGGCCTAAACTTGAACTCACGCATGGACTTGCCATTGTTACATTTTGAATCTCAGAAAACAGAACCGGAATCAGGATTTCTCTTGCAAGTCTAGCACATTCCTCCTCTTACAGTTTTGCAGCAGAATAAATGAGCAGAATTAATAAACGAGAAGGGTAGAGGAGCAGCAGCAGAAAAACATTATCCCGTGCGCTGAGTGGACTGAGAAGACGAAAGGTTTCCATAAACATTGATCAAGAACCTACTAAAGATAAGGAGCTTCTCAAAGCCACACTACCTTGATAACCGGATCACTAAATATATAAGTGCAATATACAACCACCTTACGTTCAAGGCCTGAGCAAACACACTCAAGGTAGTTAAGTAAATCTGACTCACTTATTTATTGATGGTGCAATCCCAGTCAGAAGTAATATGTTCAACTGCTGAATTTACTCAGCTCACACTGCTTGCTTGCTTTCTAGTTGACTCCAAGTCCTCATGTTCTCGAGTTGCTGATTTGTTTGCAGTGTAAAACCAGGAGTACATAGAGTGTATTTGCACCTTCAAAGCTATCAGCATCCATCATTACATAGACAACTGGCCAGCTCTTGGTGCAAGCTTAGAACATACTAGCTTGCCAGACTTTGTTTATAAATTTCTTGGACTTCCAGTTCAGTTTGTGAGGTAACACAACAGTCATAATTCCCAATAGGATATTTTACAGAGGAAGACTGGAAAGACTAATTTATATGAAAGGTCCCACAGCCATTACCCTCCACAAGCAGGATATTTGCTCCCAAACACAATTGCAAAAAGATTTGTGGCTTGGAGAGAAGCTGAATTGACAGGGAGGAGGACAGACATTTGTGTGTATGTTCATGAATGTGTGCATGCACACACATGAACATTTTGCAAGTATCCTAGTGAACACTTGTGAATATTAGTTGCAAAAGGTTAGTAGAAAGTTAGGTTGATCGCAGTTCCTGCACATTCTGATTACAGTTTATTTTTTATTCCATCTCTTTACATATACAAGCACGTGAATACTTATTTCATCTGATGCAAAGGACTTCAGCCTGCAACAATTTATCCCTTATGTAAATGTTCCCTGCATAGAAAAGTAGTGTTTTAGGGAGAAAATTCTTGCCTACCCTTTCCCTGTTGTACTAGCGTTCAGTTTGCTGGGAGTTTTTTTCTTAAAAAACAACAACAGGGAAGCATGATTCAGTCTGAAATGGTATAGCCCATTCTACCATCTGAGGAATTTAATGCCACTTTATTCCTATCTCATTTGGTTGTCTCTGTAGCGCCAACCCAAATGTTCCTCACAACAGACCCATTTTACAGATGAGGAACTAAGGCAGCTGAACTGAGGGATGAATTGTAGTTGTTAAAGTCCGGGACCAGACAGCTGATAGTGGAAATATATTAAAACGATCTTTTGAAAGATATTGCTGGAATGATCAAACATGAATATTGTGTGCCCCCTGCATTCTTTCTTGATGTTCCTGTAATTGCCAAGCATTACAAAAGTCCATCTCAGACTTGAGACCCTTTCCTTTTCAGAGCTCCTATGATCAAATGATCTTGGGCAGAACTAAAAGAGTAATTCATTGCTAAAAGAAAATATGCTAGCCAGGAATTGAGCAACCCAAAAAGTTATATTCAAAGAATTGTCTAGCATCAGATAGGGTAGAATATCACACTTGCGATGATATCTACACTCAGGGCTCATTTTGAGGGGGAACGTGCAGGAACGCAGTTCCAGTAGTTCTCCAAAGAGGTCACATGTCAGGTGGCCCCACCAACCTGATTTTTGGCCATTTTGGGCCTGTTTTGGCCTGGATTGGGCCCCAAATGGCCAGGATTTGGTTTAAAACAGCCAGGATTGGTCCCAAGATGGCCAGGATCAGGCATCTTACGGGTGGTGGATCACTCTCCCGCTCAGCAGCAGCCTAATTCTGACCATTTTGGGCCCCTTTTCAGCCATTTTCAGCCCCCTTTTGCCATTTTGGGCCCAATTTCGGCCCTGAATGGCCAGGATTGGGTCCAAAACAGCCAGGATAGGTGAGGTCAGGGGGTGTGGCATCTGCAAATCAGTTATGCCAATGATGCACTTCCGGTGATGTCAAGGGGTGTGACATATGCTAATGAGTTATGCTGATGAGTTATGCTGATGAGTTCCTGCAGCTCTTTTTCTACAAAATAACCCCTGTCTACACTATCACACATATACAGATCCCCAAGAGTGCCATCTCTACCTATGAACTAGAAAGCAGTTTTGTGTACCCCCGAGGCATTGGTGTAGGAACGCTTCTTGTGAAGTGTACTGGTATTGCCCAACAAGACATGAGCTGTTTTCCAACAGCTTCCCTACATTTTTTTAAAACACTAACAGGTAGACGTAACTTCAGAATCTGTCCTCCTCTCTCCTCTTTGCAAAAAGTATCCATTGCAGTCACAAAGGCTGGACCTTATGCTCTTTGCCCCCCTAGTCGGAATGAGAGACAGACACCAAACTTTGGGTTTAAAAAGCGGGCCGCTTTATTAAAATGACAACAGCAAACAACAACTGCGGCAAGGGCCTAACTAGCGGTACAGGTCAGGCCCTGGGGTCACTCCTGGACCCCTCCCTCTCCTGTCTGGGTGAGCACCTGCTGCCCCAGGTGCGAGCCATCCATCAAATGGCTGGGACCCGGCCTGGCCAGGCGGAGTGGTTCACCCCTGTAAAGCTCCCCCACCCGGCTGTACGGCAGCAAGTGGAGACTGGCTTGTCCAGGGGTTCCCCACCCAGGGCGTCTGACCTCGCAGCTGGGCCATACGGCAGCCAGCCACTCCTGAAAGACCCCAATTCCCCACTAATGAGGAGGTGCCAAGGGTGCTCAACAGCCTGCTACAGAACTGAAATCCTGCTCCCAGGACATAACTCAGACCCCCCAACCCAAGTAACCCCACCTGTCTCCCAGTGCGAAGTAAGCGAAAAAACTCCCCTCCCAATGCCAATCAGGGAGAGGGTACCTGGCCCATCATTGGCGACCGGCTAATCCCACACTGAAATAGGGTGAGGAGGGTGAGCCGAGCACGAGGCCAGACTGAGCTTTGGAGGAGCGGAGTGGCAGGCGAATGCCGCAAAGCTCCGCCCCCCAACAGCTAAGCCCATATGAAGGGCTACACCCACTGCCTCCATCCATCCAGGGAGGCAAATGGCTGCCACCAGCCTAAGTGGCTTAAGCCACTGGCTGGGATGGCAGGATAATTATGCACAAGGCTTGTAATGTGCTTCAAAATATGCCTTTTCAAACTGATCCTCGGATCACTTTACATTGTTGATACTATAAAAAAAAATTGAATATAAATGAATATGTCACAATAAATAAAGGCTGTCTACCGCCTGCTATTAATATTTAAAAGCAATGTGTGAGGTTTTATTAACTTGAATAAGGACTCTTTTTTAAAAACTTCATTTACATAAATTAAATATTCCCTTGCTATTACAGATATGTTTTTTTCCTCTGCTTCAGTGGTCTGATTAAAGAGAAGGGGACTTAGGGAGGGGCAGAGGAAAATGGATGCAGAAGGATCCTAATAGACTTACGAGATATATAGCATCATGTTAAAAATTCATGCAGGCCAGAATACGAGAAGGTCAGAAAATGTCTTTGAAATTCTGCCAAGGCTCTTTTTGATAATTCATGCAGGTTTTAAAAGGGAAATTCCTCATTAGATCAGACCTAATGCTTATTAATTTATACTCCTAAGGCAGAAGTGGAATATTAAGTGGTAGACTCTGTTAATCCATTTATTAAATATCAAAGACCATATGTTTCCATCCAGCATCTTTGCTTATTGATTAATGGCCTTAGACCAACACAGATTAAAAAGCAGAAGTTATTTCAAAGGTAAGTCTCCAACTTCAGCCAGCCTTGGATCTGCCCTCCTGTGAAAGACTAATCGTATCTTTATGGTCCAGGCAGATATTCCCAAGATAGATGGCAGTCTGGTATCTTTTGGGGAATCATTGGTCAGTCATAGGGGACCACTATGTTAGGCACAAGAAGAGTCCTTCAGGATAAGACCAAAGGCAAATTTCATGTAGCATACTGCTTCCAAGAGAGGACAGCCATATGCTTCTTTGAAACCCACAAGCAGGGCAGGATGCTAGTGACTTCCAGCAACAGTCCACAGTCCTTTGAACATGGAGGCCCTATTTATCTATCATAGCTAATAGCCACTGAGCATCCTGTTAGCTGTGAATTTGTCTAAGAGCCAGTTTGGTGTAGTGGTTAAGACTGGCAGGACTCTAATCTGGAGAACTTTGATTCCCCATCTTGAAGTCAGCTGGGTGACCTTGGGTCAGTCACAGCTCTCTCAGAGCTCTCTCAGCCCCACCCACTTCACAGGGTGATTTTTGTGAGGATAATACTAACACACTTTGTAAATCACTCTGAGGGGGCATTAAGTTGTCCTGAATGGCAGTATATGGATCAAATATTACTATTACTATTATTAATAATGATGATGATGGTGGTGGTGGTGGTGATGACAATGATGATGATGATGATCTCTTTTAAACCCATCTAAACCAGTGGCCAGAATCAAGCCTTGTTGCAATGCATTCTGTAAGTCAATCGTGTTGTGCGAAGAAGTACTTTTCTAACTTCTATCTATTACCAAACAATTTCAGTCATTTCATTGAGTTTTCCTGAATTTCACCATTTTGAGGGAATTCACCTCCACCTCCCACTCCTATTTTATTTAAAAGATTTTTTTTCTTATCAAGGAGGAGGATACATAGTTGAAGCCAGGGTGAAAAAGATCTTGCTATTCACTCTCTTCAAAGCAAACATGCATCATTTTATGAACTTGTCATCTGCCCTTCACTTACTTGGCTTTTTTTTAAATTTAAAAGCTCCCAAACATTATCCATATTTCACATACTGGGCTATGATATGACATATTGCATTAAAAAGGCCCCAGAAGGATATTTTTTTGTTAAAGTTGTTCAAGAAAAACAGAGATTCCACAACCTTTCCTGGTTGTGGAACTCTAAATAACTACTCTTCTATTTTTTATAACAATTAACTGAAATTTGCCCTCTTGTCAGAGCAGACAATAATGGTTCAAGGAGGACGTTCCACCATTGTCAGAATGAAATCTTTAGATCCAACCCAAAGGCCTTGTCTACGCATACAACAGAATGAGGTGGCAGAATGCTGAGTTGGTAGAACAGACCGGAACGTTTCATGCTGCAGGGAAAACTTACATTTTTCTATGTTCCCCAACATTAATATTTCCCCAATAATTGCAAATTAACAAGCATGTGAAGAGCTTAACCAAGCATTTGAAGGGCTTCTTGATATGCAGATGCTTTTACCAACAGGGAGTTTTTATACGGGGGAGCATAGAATTGCCAAATCCAGGTTCGGAAATTCCTGGAGACTTGGGGATGAGTCTTGGAGACTCACCCCCAAGGTTGGGGAGAGGGACCTCAGCAGGGTATAATGCCATAGAATCCGTCCTCCAGTGCAGCCATTTTTTCCAAAGGAACTGATCTTTGTAATCTGGAGATCAGTTGTAATTCCAGGAGATCTCCACTCTGTTTGGGGATAGGCAGCTTTAGCCAGAAGCATGAAAAGTGTGACACCTTCACTCTGAAATGGGACAGCCAATGCTACCACTGCGCAGTACCACTGCATTCTGCTGCATGTGTAGACAAGGCCTTTGGGTTGGCTCTAAAAATCCCATTCTGGTAATGGTGGAGCCTTCCACTTAAAATGTGCCTATTGTGTTAGAACATGTCTCCTTGCAGCAGCAGAAGGCTCCTTGAGTCTTCATTCTCTTGCTAACCCACCACACACAGGTTTAAGAGAGGGCAGTTATGATGAAGAATCAGATCATCTCACTAGGAGTGTGAGAGAGGAGTTGGTACAGGGTTATGCATTTCTGATGCTATTTAATGGTACTGCCACTCTGGGAGAAGGGCCAGTATGCATGTCCACCAATTCATGGGTAAAACATGTAAGGGAGGGGAGCTTAGTTACATTGTTTGCTGCATTCTACTGTTTGAAGCATTTTTCTCCAAAAAGGAAGTCACTTAAAAGAAACATAGTACAGCAAGGAAAGGCTTGGGAAGCTTTGCGGTTCAGCTCATATCACTCACACGCTAATTTTGTAAGAAGAAGGTAGGATTCTCCCTCGCTATGTGGTTCCAAGAAGGAAACAAAAAGCTCACTCACACACCTATTTTCATTTCCCCATGGCTGGTCTGAAATGTGAGAGGGATGAATGAGGGGGAAGGTTGCCAGGCCTGGCCTTGCAACCAGCAGGAGAATGAGGAGAATGGGTGGGGTGGCCATCAAAGAGTGGGTGATGTCATCTCTAGGAAATCCTGAAAATGAGATCACACCTCTCTAGGAATTGCCAGAAACTCTATGGTAAAACCAGGTTTTCCTGGAAGGACACCAGTGCTCTTTAGGAATTCCAGAAACCCTATGGTAAAACCACAGAGTTTTTGGTGATATCTAGAAAGGCATGAATTCACTTCTGGGTTTCCCAGAAGTGACATCACACTGTTGCTGATGGCAACTATTAAATTCTTTCTATGGCTACTGGAGTGCTGGTGTGGAAACGAGGCAACCATGACCTCTTGAACTCTTCAAAGGAGCAGTATGAAATAAATCTAACATATGAAAAAAAGATTGAAATCTAATTGCTGCAGGTTCAAGTAGTTTGGAAAAATCCAGGATGCCTAACTTTCTTTTTAAAAAAAATATTTTATTAAGCAAAAAAAGGGGGGGGGTACAGAAAAGAAAAGAAGAAAGAGGGGGCAAGAAAGTATGCCTATCTTGAGCATCAGCTTTCCCAGATGAAGACAGAGAGTCAAAAATTTTGTGAACTTAAACACAAAAGTTTGAAGATTCGCCAAGAAAAACCAGTGGAGAAAACAGCCATATGGCAAAGTGAAAGAATAAACTTTACTTCAGACAGATCTCGGTGCTGGGTACAATCTCCACCAAACAATCCAAATTGTAATAACAGAGAGAAAAGAAGGGATTTCTAAATAACTGTTGAGTCAGAAACGACTCCTGTGAATGTGGAAGGACCTGGGGAGGTAATGGTTCGGTCTGGCCATTTTATCACACTAAATAAGTTATCACATTTATCCAAAGAACAATTAAATCACAGTTTGGGGAATGACCATAGCCTTTCTCAGACATTATGTCTGTACATACCTGAAAACCAGTAACCATGTAAATCAGGAGTGCACTGCTCTCAACATGTGCACTCACCATGTTGTTTGAACAGGGCGCCATGCATATTTTGCATGTGATATAGCTTTGGCATGCATGCACTAGAACTCTAGAAAATCAAGTGGTCAGTTTGCATGTACTGAAGCTGTGTCCATGGGCAAAATACATTGTTCATACAATATGGCAACAATGCATATTAGGAAGTACACCCTCAAGATCAGAGGTGGGCACGAACAGCAATACGAACAAAAAAAAGCCATAAGCAGCCCAATCCACTGTTCGCGAGCAAGCTGATCGTGAGGCCCTGTTCCTGGTGAACATGTGTTCGTTCCAAGCCCTCTTCGTGGCGTTCATCAGCCCTTTGTAAAGCCAGACAGTCTGGCGCCTTTCAATCAATTCCCCTGGCAACATAGGCATGGACTGTCTGAACTCTGTCTGAACTCCTTTTGGCTTTCCTTCTGGCTTGTAACCCCTCAAAGTAGTTTCCAGCAGACAGTCCAGTTTTTGCCACTGTGAAGAGAAAATGACAGGAAAGGGGAAGACCCATGGATCATGGCTTTCCTGGGATGCAATCTCTCTGAAACTTGAGGGGGGGGGGTCTTCAGAGGACAGTGAGGAATATGTCTCCTGCAACTTTGGTGGATATTGGAGGTTGGGAAGGTCAGTTTGTAACTCCTCAATTAGCTTCCAGCAGACAGTCCAGTTTTTGCCACTGTGAAGAGAAAGTGGCACTAAAGGGGGGACCTATGGATCATGCCTTTCCTGGGGTGCAATCTCTCTGAAACTTGGGGGGGGTCTTCAGAGGACAGTGAGGACTATGTCCCCTGCAACTTGGGTATTGGACATTGGGTATTGGGTGGGTATTGGACATTTGGAAGGTCAGTTTGTAACCCCTCAAAGTAGCTTCCAGCAGACAGTCCAGTTTTTCCCACTTTGAAGAGAAAGTGACATTAAAGGGGGAGACCCATGGATCATGCTTTTCCTGGGGTGCAATCTCTCTGAAATTTGGGGGGTCTTCAGAGGACAGTGAGGACTATGTCCTCTGTAACTTTGGTTGGTATTGGACATTGAGAAGGTCCGTTTGTAACGCCTCAAAATAGCTTCCAGCAGACAGTCCAGTTTTTGCCACTGTGAAGAGAAAATGACATTAAAGAGGGAGACCCATGGATCATGCCTTTCCTGGCTCAAGTTCAGCTAAGTCCCAAGGGAGCGGTTTTGGCTCCTACCAACCTCCAACTATGAACATGTTCGTGAACAGGTCATGTTCGTCGATGTTCGTGAATCCCTGTTCATGGATGCCAACGAACAATGAACATCGTGTTTGTTTGTTTTTCCTGTTCGTGCCCACCTCTACTCAAGATATGCACAGTTGTTAGCATCCTTGTATTCATTGACCTAATATCTGAAAAGGCCTTGTGTGTCAGTATGTGAATTCCTTGTATCATCCACCCCTGATGTTAAAAAGTGGGTTTCCATCCTGTATTTCTGAAATATACACTACCACTCCAAAACCCCCAAAATTCCACATTCGAGGCCTTGATTGTTTATTCATGTTCATCAGTTTTCAGTGCAGACACAACTTGAAACTTTCTATTTTACAATGTACATTTCATTCAGTGTAAAATATAGTTAGAAAGCCAGCCGATCTTAGCGCGCCCAGACGGTGAAATTATTAAGGCATCTTCTTGGTTACAAAACAACATTCGCAATTTTGGGTTTCCAGAGCATTTGGGTGGCAATAAATAGTGAGCTCAGTCGATAAAACACACACTGAATGACTTTGCTGATGAACAAAGGCAGACGGATCCTCTGGAAGCATCACCGCATACCATCTATTTTGATATTTGGTTTGGATAATGAATCCTGATGATAATAAGACGAACCCTCACTGCAAACACACCAGGATCTTGCTGGGTAAGATTAACAATGCTCCTTGACTGCCTGCCTGTTTAGCTAGCAGCATTAACCACCGGGAGCACAAATGATTTAATGCCCAGATGCTGAGCAATTTGAGATGCAGAAGCACCCTACAGTGAAGCAATTATTGCCTTGGAGGGTCTTATTATCCTCATCATGCCATGAATTCTACAGAGAGTAAGGCCGCTTCCATTGTGTGTCTTCCACAACAGAATCTTGCAAGGCAAGTTGGGATAGTAGAGGTTTTATCATCTCAGAATGTTCTCTTCGGGTTCAGTTTATGAAGAAATTTATATCCCTCTTTTCTCTCCAATAAGGACCCACACAGTTTACAACACAGTTCTCCCCTCCTCTATTTTATCCTCACAACTATCACCATTTGAGCTAGGTTAGGCTGAGAGAAAGTAACTGGCCCATGGTCACCCAGTAAGCTTCCATATCAGAGTGGAGATTCACACTTTGTTCTCCCAGATCCTAGTCCAATATCCTACTGACTATGCACTGCTAACAACAACAAAATTTGATTTATATGCTGCCCTTCAGGACAACTTAATGCCATACTCAGAGCGGTTTACAAATTGTGTTATTATTATCCTCACAACAACTACCCTGTGAGGTGGGTGGGGCTGAGAGAGCTCTGAGAGAGCTGTGACGGACCTAGGGTCACCCAACTGGCTTCATGTGGAAGAGTGGGGAATCAGATTCCTGCCACTCTTAACCACTACATACCTACCCACTCACCCATTCTCTATTCCCTATTCCAGATTGATAAGTCTAAATGTTTTGTCTGGAAGGAAGGAAGCATTGCATTGCCGTTTGTCAGTAACACCACACATTTATTCATCCTTCTTCCAAAGAACTCAGGGTGATAAACATGGTTCTTCCTCATGCGCTGTATCTGCACAACCACCCTGTGAAGCAGGTTAGGCTGAGACGGTCCAAATTCACCCATTGAGTTTCCATACCCAAACAGGGATTTCAGTCTAGATCTGTCCAGTCCTAATTGAACACCCTAACCATTACTTCACATATGCCAAGCACAACACGATAGTGATGCAGAATGAACCATCCATTAGAATTCCCACTGAGTGTTGGAGGTGAAGTTGGGAGGCTGAGGCTCTGGGAAGACAGCTGAGCAAAGCTTCAAATGCTGGGATTGCTGGGCAGTAAAGAAGGGAGAATGATTGGCATGCCCCCCCCTTTGTGGCTAGCCTGAAATGGCAGTTGGTGATGGAATGTTGAGGTGACGGTGCTACCAGAGGGAGGGGTTGAGAGTTGGAGAAAACTGAAGAGTGAAGGAGTTGGAGCCTGGCTTCTGACAGGAGAGGGTCAGCCAGAGAGTCCTCAGTGTGAGGAAGTAAAGGAATGGTGTACCCTTGCAAGAGAAATCATAATGTTTATGAAACACTTTTATGTCCTTGGACTAAAGTGGGACAGACAGCACTAACTTCTGTGTAGACACAAGAGATGTGGAAATTATAGTGGGGCAAGGAAGTGGGTAGAAAGGAGTCTCCCCTCCATCACCAGGAACAGGATTATAGCTGGGGCATAACTATAACTCCTGCTCAGTATCTTGAAAGAGTGTTGACTCAATGGAGTACTCTGAGGTCTGCAGAAAAGGGGAAGCTGTGCTGTGTAGGTGTTCAACTTGGAGCACCTACTCTATGAAGGTGTGCCAACCTCAGAAAGAACTCACTTTAACATCGTTAAGTCAGATAACACCAACATCTCTCATAAAAACCAGTAATTTAAGAACCCCACCAAGTGTTTTGTGCTTCACACCAATGAAGTATTCAGTTAAAAAACCTCTAAGTTGGTTGTTGTAGGTTTTCCGGGCTGTATTGCCGTGGTCTTGGCATTGTAGTTCCTAACGTTTCGCCAGCAGCTGTGGCTGGCATCTTCAGAGGTGTAGCACCAAAAGACAGAGATCTCTCAGTGTCAGTCTCTCACTGTGACACTGAGAGATCTCTGTCTTTTGGTGCTACACCTCTGAAGATGCCAGCCACAGCTGCTGGCGAAACGTCAGGAACTACAATGCCAAGACCACGGCAATACAGCCCGGAAAACCCACAACAACCATCGTTCTCCGGCCGTGAAAGCCTTCAACAATACAACCTCTAAGTTATTTCAGTTTTAAACACCTGCCTACATGCCTTCTTATTTTACGTACTTGTAAATAAACCTTCTGTTTCATTTTGAATCTCCCTAAGCCTCGTGTGCCAGTCCCTTTCTAAGGGAAACACAAACCCCTGATCTTTCCCCTACTTAGACTTGGCTAGGTAACCACACCACTTATATGAAAGACAAGAAAGAAGGTTGAAGCTAAACCTCAGCCACGCTACTAAAGGCTTCCCAGCCTAGTATTCAGATTCATACATTTGGTCAGAATTTTTTCCTCAGGATAGAGGAAGGTCAGCCCAAGCCTGAGTTAGACAAGGGTTTGCAACAGAAGAGTTTTGATTTGTAAACATTTACAGGAGGGTCCTGCAATTTGTGTATGTGTGTGTGATGCCATTAAGTTGCAGCCAAGTTATGGTGACCCCATAGGATTGCAAGGCATGAGATGTTCAGAGGTGGTCTGTCATTGTCTGCCTCTGCATAGTAATCCTGGACTTCCTTGGTGTCTCCCATACACATATTAAGCAGGGCCGCCCCTGCTTAGCTTCTGAGTTCTGATATCGAGCTAGCCTAGGTAATCAAGCCCATCTGTATGTTGCCACCAAGTTTCACTGAATTTCATGACTTTGGGAGATTTGATATCAAAAATTCTGATACTTTGGAAAGGCCACTGGGTGAAGGTGTACAGTCCAAAGCAAATCTAGCAACAAAACCAAGGGACAGAATTAGAGATGGGCACGAACAGCAATATGAACTTTAAAAAGCCACGAATAGCCCAATCAGCTGTTTGCGAATAAGCTGTTGGTGAGGCCCCATTCTAAACAAACAGGTGGTCCTTGCAAGCCTCATTCGTTGCTGTTCGTCAAGCCAGACAATCTGGCACCTGTAATCAATTCCCTTGGCAACCGAAGGCAGGGACTGCCTGAACTCTGTCTGAACTCCTGCTGTTGCCCTGGAAATCCCAGTCTAAGCCGAATTTAGCTTGATAGGCAGGTCTTCCTTTCAAGTGTGGAGCTCTGAATTTGTTACAACAAGGGAGCAAAGAGCAGGGGGAAGGGGGGCTCCCAGCTCTGGTTTTGCAAACAGTGAGAGACAGTTGCTGCTGACATTTTGAGAAAGAGACAGGGAGACTGCATTGGAGCTTGAATTTTCTTTGTGTGTGGTGGGATAGGGATCTACCTCTTCAAGTTCCAGGGTTGCTGCCAGGCTTTGGGCCAAGCTATTATTTATTATTGGTACATTTCCTGCTGCCTGCTCAGGTAAGGTTTCTGTGAGTGGTGGGGTAGGGATCTTGATGGCTGGAGCAGAGCCTGCTGGCCCCCATGAACAATGAACATGTTCATGATAGGATCATGTTCGTCAGTGTTCGTTGTTCATTGTTCATGGATGGCAACAAACAATGAACACTGTGTTCGGTTTTTTCCTGTTTGTGCCCATGTCTAGACAGAATCCAGAAACCCCCAGACTTTTTTGTGTGTAAGGAACAGCTTAATATTGGACTCTAACCACCCTTTGGGAAACACAATTAATTTTTCCCCTCCCCCCTATTAATGGCCAACTCTTGCTGAGTGGCTGAGGGGGTGCAATTACCTATCAACATCACTACCATAGCAAGCAGATAAAGCACAGGAAAAAGAACCATACAGCTGGCCAGAAAAAAATGCAGAAATGTTCATGACACATTTCCCTCCAACATTTCCTGTCAGCTGCTCTTTCACAAGGAAATAAGTTGAAAATATTACGCACTCCATTTTAGTAATGAGGATGATAGAAACCATTATAAAAATTGTCTCCAAATTTAGTCCGTTGGGTGTCATGGGAAAGCGTAAGGACATATCAACACTGCAGACTTACACTGGCTTAATAGCCACTTCTTTTATCCCAATAACATGTTAAGCTATGCCTGCAGTGGCAGTTTCTTTTTTGCGGAAAGATATGTCCAGAAAATACCTTGAAATGCTGTTGCTCCTCCTGAATATGACAGGGTTTGTTTTTTCCCCTATAAAAGTTAGTATTTCAGAAAAGAGGTGCTAAAATTTCTGCATTTTTTGCAATGTTTAAAACAGGGATCCCCCGTGTGGTTCCTGTGGATGCCATGGCACCCAACAACAACTTCCTTGTCACCTGTCAAGCATTTTTAGAATGTGGGTGAAGCCAGATGGAGCTTTTGGCCATTGGAGATCTGATTGGCTGTGCAGACCTTTAAAAACGTTGCTTGGCAGCAGCTGTCACCACAGCACAAGGATCTTCACTGTGTGACAAGGTAAGCTATGTACATGCAAGAAAATATTTTAAAACAACATTTTAAAAGGAATCCAATAAACAGAGCTTCTGCCTGAAATGTTGAAGAATTACTATTACAGTTATGTATAACGTGAATCCATGACAGTTTGTGGTTGGCTCTGTCTGCTATGACAGCTAAGAGACAGTGTGGTGTAGTGATTAAGAGCAGCAGGACTCTAATCTGGAGAACTGGGTTTGATTCCCCATTCCTCCGCTTGAAGCCAGTTTGGTGACCTTGGGTCGGTCACAGTTCTTTCAGAGCTCTCTCAGCCCCACCCACCTTCACAGGGTAATTGTCAATAACACACTTGGTAAACCACTCTGAGTGGGCTTTAAGTTGTTCTGAAGGGTGGTATATAAATTGAATGTTGCTGCTGCCGTTGTTATTCAAGGTTAGTGCCACCTTCTGCAGCATCCATTTTGTGGCTGCACCTACCGTTCTGTGTCAGAATTCCAAAGGTGCCCACAGGCGCAGAAAGGTCGGGGACCCTTATCTAGAATATGCCTTTAAACAACTGCACGAGAGGCAGGAATTCAATAAATGCATTTTCTTTTTGCTTTATCTCCATATTGGAAACTTGTTGAATTTCTACCCATCAAGCATCTGTTCCCAAAAAGATGACAAAGCTATCTTTGGTCACCCTGGATGGGCCTGTCTAATCTTAAAGACATTAATACTGAGATTTTGGTAATATGACACCAGCGCCATTTTTAACTGAAAACCAATTGCCTTAGCAGAATTCAATCAAGTTAGAAATGCATTAAAAAAAGTTGGCACTAAAATATATCATATCATCCTTTTGAAGAGAAACAAAAGATATAAATGAATGCAGGGAAATCTGAATCTCATCTTGATTTATAGATCTGTCTGATCTCCATTATTCTTGAGTTTCTTTGCAAGCTGCTGTTCCCACCATCATAATGTGATGGGGTGAGTCAAGGCTGTACACCACGATTGTACAAATTTTTCTCTCACTATTTGGGCTATTATTTTCAGGTGGGTTGGCTGAAGATGTGTCATCATGTCACTAGATCAATAGGAGTAAATGTCTTGGGTGATATATGCATAGGGATGCAAAAATCAGCATGATGTAACATATGGACAATACATAAAATAACAGTAAACTCTAATATTTTCACTTTAAAACAATCTACCATGTTGTGGGGATGGTATTTGGCAAGTCCAATCAGGCTGCTGAGGAGTCTAGTAAGATCCTCACCAAATTAAAGGGTGCCACAGAATAGTAGAAATAGGAAAGATCAAAGAGGGTAGTATTACAACCAATGAATAATAATTAAAGTGCACTGTGCCAATTAAGTTACAAATGTTCATTCAAAAACCCACAAAGTGCTATTTCATCAATAAATATGATCATAAATAAAATATAAATAAGCATAGAGTAAAAAAAAAAGGTAAAGGTAAAAGTACTACTGACCCATGGGGGGATGTTGCATCACGACATTTTCTTGGCAGACTTTTTATGGGGTGGTTTGCCATTGCCTTCCCCAGTCATCTACACTTTACCCCCAGGAAACTGGGTACTCATTTTACCAACCTCAGAAGGATGGAAGGCTGAGTCAACCTTGAGCTGGCTACCTGAACGCAGCTTCCGCCGGGATCAAACTCAGGTCGTGAGCAGAGCTTGGACTGCAGTACTGCAGCTTACCACTCTGCGCCACGGGGCTCTTAAACATAGAGTATCCATAGGCAATTCAATAATTCAACATACATTCAGAGTTCACATCCAATACAATTCATTACTAAATGACTATATATATAAAACAATATTGTAAACAAGTCTAGTAAGAGCAGCAGACCACGGTGGTGTCCCATTTGCTGTGAAACTATGGCATCCTCTGTAGGGTAAGGTAAAGGTAAAGGTAGTCCCCTGTCATTACTGACCCATGGGGAGGATGCTGCATCACCATGTTTTCTTAGCAGAGTTTGTTACAAGGTGGTTTGCCATTGCCTTCCCCAGTCATCTACACTTTACTCCCAGGAAACTGGGTACTTATTTTACCAACCTCGGAAGGATGGAAGGCTGAGTCAACCTTGAGTTGGCTACCTGAGCATGGCTTCCATCAAGATTGAACTCAGGTCGTGACTAGCAGAGCTTGGGCTGCAGTACTGCAGCTTACCACTCTGCGCCACGGGGCTCAGAATGTGAACTTTGGTGAGGAGTAATGGTGACTCCATTTCAAGGTAAGCTCTGTAAGAAAACAAAAGGGGTCAGGCTGTGACTTAGTGGTAGAACATCTGCTTGGCATGCAAAAGGTCCCAGGTTCATCCCCCCCCCCATCACCAGTTAAGAGGATCAGATAATATATAATTTATTTATGCCCTGACCTGGATAGCCTGGGCAAGCCTGATCTCATCAGATCTCAGAAGCTAAGCAAGTTCAGCCTTGGTTAGTAATTGGATGGGAGATCTCCAATAAAGAACAGAGTTGCAGGGGGAGGCAATGTTAAACCACCTCTGTTACTCTCCTGCCATGAAAACTCTGCCAGGGGGCATCACCATAAGTCAGCTATGACTTGATGGCACTCTCCATCATGCTTCATTTCTATGCTGCTTTTCTCAATGAGATGTGAGAGACCTCTACCTGAGAGCCACTGCCAGTTAGATAAAGTATATGGGCCCTGATAGACAAATGGTCTGATACAGTATAAGGTGGCTTCATGTATTCATGTGCTGTATTGGTATAGCTCAGTGGTAGAACTTCCACTTTACATTCTGTCCCTGGCATCTCGGGTTAAAAAGATGATGTAGAAGACCTCTACCTGAAACCCTGGAAAGCAGCTGCCAGTCAGAGTAGACATTATTTCTTTGTTTAGATATTTATATCTTACTTTTCTCCCCCATGGGGACTCAAAGTAGCTTATACCATCATCTATTTGAGAGCCAGTTTTGTGCAGTGGTTAAGAGTGGCAGGACTCTAATCTGGGGAACCAGGTTTGATTCCCTACTCTTCGGCTTGAAGCCAGCTGGGTGACCTTGGGTCAGTTGCAGCTGTCTCAGAGTTCTCTCAGCCCCACCCACCTCACAGGATGATTGTGGTGAGGATAATAATAATGCAGTTTGTAAACCGCTCTGAGTGGTCCTGAAGGACAGTATATAAACCGAATGTCATTCCCCAGAACAACAAGCCTATGAGATGGGTTAGGCTGAGGGAGAGTGACTGACCCACGGTCACTCAGTGAGCTTCCCCGGAAGAGTAAGAATTGATCCTTTCTGTTCCTAGGCTGACACTAACCTCTACACTACTCCTAAAGAATGCCCAGCATGACCCCTCTTCAACTCCAGGCAAGCCCTTGGTTAAAAGAAGTGGACAGATCTAACTGTGTATCATGCTTTTTATTATTCACTTCATTTATACTCTTCTCTTCTCCCTAATGGAGACCCAAAGTAGCAGACACCATTGTCCTGTCCTCCATTTTATCCCCAGTACAGCCCTGTGAGGTAATTTAGACTGACAGTGTAAATAGCACAAGGTCACACCAGTGAGCTTCCATGGCAGAGTGGGGATTGGAACCTGGGACCCCCAGATCCTGGTCCAGCACCTAACCACTACACCACACTGGCTCTTTAATATGAAAACTGGTGATTTAAAGGAGAAAATTTCCAATGGGACCCACATCTCTCTCACAGATTTCTATCCAGCTATATATTGCCACTTCAGTGAACTTCCCTGTCCATTCAGTTCCCCATGGAGGCCTTTTTCATGAAAACGGAAAGGCTTTCTGAAACAGGCCGCCTGATTTCAGCTCAGCACTACTGCAGATGTCTACATTTTCCTGCTCTCCTTTCAGCATTGAAATTAATGCTGTATTGAGTTTTCATGAAAACTGTTGTTTTGAAGTTCACGAAGCCCCCAATAGGCAAGTGTAAGAAATGTTTGTTTCATCACTGAATAACATTCAGTGCAACTCCTCCTTTTCACATATAATGCCCTAAAAGATTGTTTTCACCACCGATTTAGCACTTTCTAAAAACACCATGAAACCAAGACTGGGTGGCTTTTTCCCCCTGTATATGAATGCAACCTATAAAAGGATGATGAACAAAGGAACAGCAACATCAGTTGTGCAGAGGCACATAATTAAACAATTTACGTCCTGTTGATTTTGAAAAGTTCATTTCATTGCATGCTAGGTTGCAGAGACACAAGTAATAGAAGTTTGCAAAAGATTCAGTTCTGTCAGAAGAACCCCTGGATGCAAAAGAGTCAGAGAATTCACAGTGTCTTTCCAGCAGACAGGGCATACCTGAGAAAGTACCTGAGAATGTTCCTTATGCATCTTTGTTACCCTGGGACAAGTACACACTATTTGAGATTCATACATTCTAAGCCATTCTGGTCATTCTGGCCTGTACATGTGCATTCTCTGTGATGGCCCCTGCCCTATGGAACAGCCTGCCTGAGGAGTCTGCAGTCTAGTAAAAAGGGCTTTTTACTCAGATAGGAGGGCTGTATTGTAGGGAGGTGGTCTCAAAGAGATGCTTCACTAATGAGTTAGGGACCATAGAGTTCACCACTATGTTGCCTTACGTCCTATCTGTTGCTTTAAGTATGCACTCATATGTACTAACTATTGCTTTAAGTATGCACTCCTATGTACTACCTATTGCTTTAAGTATGCACTCCTATGTACTACCTATTGCTTTAAGTATGCACTCCTATGTACTACCTGTTGCTTTAAGTATGACCCTACTGGGTAGTTCTGTGTTATCTAATGTCAGTCCTAGAATTGTTTATGCTCTGTTTCAGCATTTCTTCAACTTGGTATCAGTTTTTTTGCAAATGTTATGTCTTTGTAAACTTGCATTTATTTATCCTAGGGCATTGTTTTGTGAAATGTTCTTGATATTGACTGTACTAATCTATGTAATCCGCCTTGGGTCTCAGTGAGAAAGGTGGACTATAAATGACATAAATAAACAAATACATACATATGTGTGTGTGTGGAGGGGTACCCTCAAATCAGAGTTGACTTATGGCAACGTTGGGTGGGGTTTTCATGGCAAGAAACTATCAGAGTGGTTTGCCATTGCCTGCCTCAGCAACCCTGGTCTTTGTTGGAAGTCTCCCATCCAATGAGTAACCAAGGCTGACCCTGCTTAGCTTCTGAGATCTGATGAGATCAGGCTTACCTGGGCTAACCATGCATACATACATACATACTTACATAATTTGTCCAGCTGTTATCAACTGTGAAGAAGTACTAATAAAGAATATCAAGTTCATACATTTTTGAAGGGAAAAAAAAGAGGTGTGGGGCGATGGACCACCATTCCCAAATGTGAACCATGCTTGTTCATTAATGGATTTTTCACTGTATGTCTCAAGTAGGATGAATATGAATCTTTGTGAGCATAGTTAAGAATACAAAGCCTTCTCCCTCTATCTCAGACTGGCAGCAATTTCTTTGTAATGAGATTTCAGCAAAATTTGCCCAAGGGATAAAGAATTGGCATTATTTTTTTCAACTTGTCAAATATTCTAAAAATTGAGAAGAATTTTGTTTTTTTCCTAAAAAGTCCATCAATATATCTCTACACAATGAAAAAGTTTCCCATCCTCTCTATGGCATCATGCTATGCAAAAAATAAAATTTGGGGGATATTTAAAATTTAAAAAGTAGCTGTTCATTTTTGGTCTTTGGACTCCAAATTTTACAGATTTGGTGTTGCCTTTTAAGCCACCTCCCAGGCAGCAGCATGAGACCCATTGTGACAAGAAAGATGTGACAGGAAGTAATGTGATGTCATAGATACATGACAGGAAGATCTCTACCTTTGCTAAAAACAAATTATCTCTCCTGCTGAATGTCCAGCAGGACATGTGGTGGCCTCAATCCCTATGAACAAGCAGGAGCAGCAAATCCTTCTGAAGAAAAAATGGAGGCTGTATAAGAACTTATAACCCAGAAGTCAGGACTCTACAGCTCACCTGAGTGTCCGAATTCATAGTCTGAAAGTCACTGATTTAGGCAGAACTCTGCCCTGTGGATACAGTTGCTAACTAGAGATGGGCACGAACCAAAATATGAACCAAAGTTCATGACGAACCAGGCTGGTTCGTGGTTCACAAACCGGTGGTTCATCAGAGCCCATTTCTGACGAACCACCGCGAACTTTAGGCTGGTTTGTTTGGTTCATTTTTTGGTTCATCACTACAGACAGCCTGGCACTGATCAATCAGTCTCCTACGCAACAGGGGATGGACTTCCTGCAGACCTTCTGCTGACCCAGAAGTGGCCTTCTGCTGTCCCGGAAGTGACAATTTGCTGACTGTCTTTGAGTGCACTGAGATTATGCACGTAAAAATTGTGTCGTGATGTTATGATAATTGTTTCTGAAGGTGGGATTATTTACTGGCCCCTGAGGAAGTTATATTCCAATGAAACAAAGATCTCAGCTGGCCGCTTGTTGGACTGGAGATCCCTTCTGGGGTCCCTCTCCTTGAGTTTTCTCGGCTCCACCTGCAAAAAAGCAAAAAGAGAAAGCATCAATTGTTGTGGAATTCGGTTTCGTTTTTGCGGCCATGTCGGACGCTCCTCTCGGCAGGTCCGAGAGGAAGCGGCCGAGCAGCCTGACCGGGCGGCTGATCTGCAAAGGTTATCCCCCAGGACTCCCAGGGAGGGAGTCTGGGTCCGGGACGCGGCGAGAAGAGCCCTCTGGCAAATTGAGGCAGGGGGTAAATTGCCCGTTTGTCCCTATGGAGGCTGGCAGACGTGCGCGGCACCTTGCGTGCTGCCGGGCCACGGAAAACGGCAAAGAACAGGACTAGGCGGAAGCCTGTAAGTAAGCGAATCCCTTCTGTTACTACAAGCGCATGTGAAGGAGTGGTGGGATCTGAAGTTTAGAAGATTCGGATTTTTCCCCCCTCGCAGAGTCTCGGAAGATTGACGGTCCCCCCCCCCCTAAAATGGCAGCGAAAAAGCAGAGTCCTGCTCTGGGCAAGTCAGTTTCGGCTGCCCTGCAGGGAAGAGGGGAGTCGCTCGAGAAATTGGTGAAAAGATCGGTTATCGAAGCCATAAAACCCTTTGTTGACAAGCTGAATGAAACAGATCAAAGGGTGGGCTTAATTGAGAGCGATGTGAAAGCCATCAAGGAAGTAGTGGGGGGGCAGAGAAGTCTGCTCGGGAAAATGCGTCACTCATGAGAGCAATGAACAAGGAGCTAAAGTTGGTGGAAAACCAGCTGATTGGGCTGCAAGTGGAGCAAACACAGACCATTTTGCGTCTCCAGAATGTTAAAGAGGAGGAAAACGAGGATTTAAGGGATCTTGCCTTGGAACTTTTAGCGACACCCGTGAGGGCAACTAAAGAAGAAGTAAAAAGCGCCATTCCGTCGGGCATCTTCAAAATATGCAATGAAGCGGCAGCTGCCTCGCGAGATTGTTAATTGAGTTTTCATCTAGGAGGGTCCGGGACACTATCCTATATAATTCATATAATGCGGACTTGGACTTTCTGGGAAATAAAGTCAAGATACTGAAGGACGTTCCATTTTTAGTTCGGAAGAGAAGACTTAAGTATAAAAGGCTGGCAGCTCTTTTGAGGGAATGTGACATAAAGTACAAATGGCTATTTCCGGAACGAATCGGGTTTAGTTATAAAGATCAAGCTTACAAGATTAATTCGGAAGATCAGCTAAGGGATTTTGTGGACAAAAATCAAGAATTTGGGCAAGACACCAAGCAAAAAGAAGAAGATTCGAAGCCTGAAGGGAGGGGGGAGGCAACGAGCGCTGTGGCTGTAGCTGCTCAGAGAGAACTGTGTCCGAGGCCCGGGGAGGGGGGGGAGATTTAATTTGAACTGTAATTTGTATTTTGTAAGATCAACCATTCCATCATTACTTTATTAAGCTTTAATTTTTAATTATGGCAGTATGAAGGGAAAGCATTGAAGTGTAGTGTTTAGTGTTTGTATGCTGCCTTCCCCTTTTTTTCCCACCCCCCCTTCCCCTTCTCTTTTTTTCCTTCTTTCCCTCCCCTTGTACTATTGTAGTTTCTTGTAGTTTCTTGTTTTAGATGTTAAAAAAAAACTACATTGGTATGCTGCCTTCCCCTTTTTTTTTCCACCCCCCTTCCCCTTCTCTTTTTTTCCTTCTTTCCCTCCCCTTGTACTATTGTAGTTTCTTGTAGTTTATTGTTTTAGATGTTAAAAATTAAAAAAAAAAACTACATTGGTACACTTTCCTGGATATCATCATCAGTTTGGATTGGAGAGCCTTTGGGGTCCCCTTCCTGGAGTTTGCTTGGCTCCACCTGCAAGAAAACATTAAGAGAAAGCTTAAATTCTTGTGGAAACAATGTTGGTAAACTCTTTTGGATACAACCACCAAAGTTCATTGATTGATAAAAAAAACTTTTTGGATGTGGCACTGGAGGACTTGAATATACGGTCCACCTTAAATGTTAAAAGGACTTGAATATATAGTCTACTTTAAATGTTTTGCAAACGTTTTGACAAATGATTGTCTATAATTTTTCTACTCAGATTGGATACATTGTATATTAATCTTGTGTGAAATCTTCTGATACTGTGTTCTTTGAAATTGATGCACCTGACTATATGTATTCTGATTGCACTTGGCACTTTATATGTTTAGTGATTTATTAATTCATTTACAAATAGCATATTTGAGAGTCTTTACTAATTTCCGAGTGTGGTTTTCACTCTGCTTCTTAACCTCCAGGAAGGGCCTGATACTCTCCTAAAATTACAATTGATCTCTGGACCACAGACATCAGTTCCCTTGTTGGAAATGGTAGTTTCAGAGGGTGAACTATATTGCATCACATCTCTGCTGAACTCCTGGGATTTGGTTTCGTTTTCTCGGCCATGTTGGACGTTCCTCTCTGCAGGTCCGGGGGGAACTGTCTGAGCAGGCTGACTGGGCGGTTGACTCGCAAGGGTTAACCTCCAGGACTCCCAGGGAGGGAGCCTGGATCCAGGGCGCCACGGGAAGAACCCTCTGGAAGTAATGCGGGGGGTAAATTGCCCGCTTGCCCCAACGGAGGCCGGCAGACTTGCGCAGCACCGTGTGTGCTGCCGGGCCATGGAGAATGGCAATAAGCAGATTTAAGGTGAAGACCTGTAAGTAAGCGAATCCCTTCTGATTTTTAAGCGTATGCGAAGGATCGGTGGGAACTGAAGCTAAAAAGGCGCAGACTTCTTCCCCTGCACCGAGTTTCGGAACTTAGTTGACGCCCCCCCCTAAGATGGCGACGAGAAAGCAGAGCCCAGCAATGAGTAAATCAGTGATGGCGACGTTACAGGGGAAGGGGGAAATGCTGGAAGAGCTGGTGAGACGAGCAGTCTTCGATGCTGTGCAGCCCTTTGTAGCGAAACTGAATGAAATGGGGCAGAAGGTTGATTTAGTGGAGAGCGAGGTGAAAGCCATTAAAGAAACAGCGACCGGAGCAGAGCAGTCTGCGCACGAGAACGCAGTACTCATGAAAGCAACATGTAAGGAAGTGAAGCTTTTGGAGAATCAAATAATAGGATTACAAGTGGACCGTGCCCAAACGGTATTGCGTCTTCAAAATGTAAAAGAAGAGCAAAGTGAAAATTTAAAAGATTTGGTGTCTGGACTTTTGGCGCCATTCGCAAAGGCAACTAAAGAAGAGATAAAAAACGATATTTTGGAAGTCCGGCGGACATCTTCAAAGTATGCAATGAAGCGGCAGCTGCCTCGCGAGATTATTATTGACTTTTCATCTAAGAAGACTTGGGACACCATCTTAGACAATTCATATAAGGTGGACTTGGATTATTTAGGCAATAAGGTTAAAATATTGAAGGATGTTCCATTTTTGGCTCGTAAAAGAAGATTCAAGTATAAGGGACTTGCGGCTTTCTTGAGGAAATGTGATATAAAATATAAGTGGCTGTTTCCAGAAGGCGTCTGGTTCAGATATAAAGATCAAACCTACAAGATTACATCGGACGTGCAGCTGACAGATTTTTTGTTCAATCATCAGGAGTTTCAGCAGGAAGAAAGTTCGAAGTCTGAAGGGGAAAGTGGGGGGGAGGAAAGAGCGGGCGCAGCTGCTCCAGCTGCGCAGAGAGAATTGAGACCGAGACGCAAGGGGGGGGGGAAGAAGTGCTGATCCTGAATATAATCTGAGTTGTATAAGACCTACCAATCTGATAGCATATTAGAAAGTTAACTCTTAAGAAAAATTGCAGTATGAAGGGAATACAAGACATGTAGTGTAGAGTTTGTTGTTTGTATGTTGATTTTCCCTTTTCCCAGTTTTCCCTTCCCCTTTTTCTCTTTCCCTTCCCTTTTATACTTTTGTAGTCTTTTGTAGTTTTTTATGTTAGATATTGAAAAAAAAAACCATCTCTGCTGAACTCCTTACTCTTCCCAGGAACCTTCACCAAATCTGCAGGAATTTCCAGAGCCAGACTTGGCAACTCTACCTGTGGACCACCTACCCAATATTCTCCTGGTTCTGGATAGGTTTTGCCCCTAGCTCTGAAGAGCTCATGCTCTAGGTCCTGCCTTGGTACCAGAACTTTTCATTGGAAAAGCTAACTACATTATCCAATGATCTTCAGATGTTTCATGCATTTGGACATTAACAATGTAATCTTAATCAGTGTTAACACCCTTCTAAGCCCAGAAGACTTAGAAGGGCATAACTCTGCTCATGAGTGCACCATAAGGGGGGCACTGCAAAAGAGAAGGGGCTTAGTTATAGATGATACATCATTCCTGGTGCCATAGCCTTCAGGACAGAGTTCACAGGTTTCTCTCCCCTTTTCTCAAGTTGACTGGTTTGTCTTGAAAATTTGTGATAATTTGCTCTTAATTTACGTTAAACTGTTCTTTAATGATCACACATCCATTGTACACTACCTGGAGGGTCCTGCACTGGAACGGAAATGTAAAAAATGTTAAATGAAATGCTTCAGGTATCTGTCATAAGGGACCAGGCCCTTAAAGAGTCTCTGAATATTTCATATGATTGTAATTTGCTATATTTACAATGCAGTCCGAAGGAGAGTCACTCCCTTCTAAGCTCACTGACTTCAATTGACTTAGAATGGGGTAACTCTGTTTAGGATTGTACTGTTAATCACTCATCCTCCTTTTGGATTAGATTTTAAATTAATTTTAAGCCTTCAGTGCGGTTACCTTCACGGAGATATGTCCATAAGAAATCACTTCTCTTACTGTTGATTTATCATTGGTTGAGAATTATTGGTATAGCAATTGATTTGTCTCTGTCTACCTTTTATCTTTTATGCTCTAATTTTCCATTAATCATCAGTCATTAATGCTATCTTTCCATTAAAGTTTTCAGTCTTTTTTTTAATACTTGTATTGTCCTGTTAGAAAGAAGTTTCCATTTTGTTGTATTATGCAGGCATGATGTCATCTCATCACTTTTGTTTGTGTGTTTATTGCTAAGCCTCATTTGTTGGTACCAAGGAGGGCCGCTGCATAGAACAGAAATTAATTAACAGTTGATGCAGAAGATACAAATATTCAGTGAGGGGGGGGCAGCAGGAGCCCTTATCCGAAGGCGTCAAAGCAGCTGTTGCAACAATGAGCAAAATAACGTTGCCACCCTCCATGTAGGGCCTGGAGTTCTCCTGGAATTCCAAGTGATCTCCAGACCTCAGAGATCTGTTGCCCTGGAGGAAATGGCAGCTTCAAAAAATGCATTCCGTGGCATCACATTGCATCTGAGCTCCCTCACCCTACTCTTCCCTCCCCAGGCACCTCCTCCAAATCTCCAGGATTTTTGTAATCTGGAGTTGGTATGACAGCTGTACGGGTGGGGAGCCCTGGCATATGCTTGTAATGTGGTTACTCACACCTCTGCCTGGCACTGCTGGACATTCTGTAACCTTGCACTTTTAAAATGCTGCGATAGCAACTCTAGTGCCTCCCGGGGTTGCCAGCACCATGTTGGGAAATTCCTGGAGATTTGGAGGCAGAGCCTGGAGAGGGCAGGGCTTAGGGACATCAGTAGGGTATAACACCATAGAATCCATCCTCCAAAGCAGCCGTTTTCTGCAGGGGAGCTGATTGTTGTAGACTGGAGATCAGTTGTAATTCTGGGGTGGCCTCCAGGAAGTTAACAACCCTTGGACGGTGTGTGCATGTTTTGCTTTTGTTTTGATTAATTCTCTGTGTTTGTTCCTCTATTGTGAAATTCTATCTTCTGGTGTACTTAACTAAGTAAATAGAGGTAATGGATCCTACCCAAGTGTCACCAGTGGGAGAAAGTGCGATCTCACCCAGCTCTCCTCATCCTTGCAGTCTTGTCTCACATGGCTTTTGCTCATTCAGATCATTGGCATAGCTTTCGGGGATCCACTGAAGGTTTCCCACCCTTTCATGTGAGGGAAAAGCTAACGTAAATAATTTCATTAAGTGTGTGTGTATCAAGACAAAATGTTTTAAACCAATCTGCTTCATTTTCTGCTCGTTTTCTACTTGCAGGGAACCTTTCTCAGGAGGGTTATTCAAAACTGTGACCTCCTAACCGCAGCTTGAAGGCACATTCCCTTGCATGTGTATGCCAGAATCTAGTGTAGAATGGTTCTAAGCCAGTAGCCCTTCCCACCTCTTCTGGCAGGGCATCACACCAGGTTATCACACAAATGCCGTTCAAGAGTCTGGATAGCAACACAGCTCAGTTGTCCTGTGGTTAGTACAATGGAGGAGGTTGAAGCATCAGTACTAGGCCCTAATGCATTGAAAGAGATAGACTAAGAGCCTTGGGGATTACATTTGCATTAGATACAAAATAAATTGTCCAAATGATCTGGGTAGTGCTATCCTTATAATGATGAAATGTGATGTATTCTGAACTGAAAAAGCCAAGAAGATGGGGGTGGTAGGGGTGGGGGTGGGGGTGGGAGTGGGAGAGAGCCTAGCCATTTTATGGGCTCTATTAAAAATGGCAATCAGAATATAGATGATTTGCATTGTAGTACAAGATCCCTGACTTTATTATTACCCTACTATGTATGAAAATAGGAGGAAATAAATAAAAATACAACAATAAAAGGTGCCTGAGAGCTGATATCATTGCTCCAGAGGTGTCATTAATTTTGATCATGTCTATAAATTTAGATTGCATATAGTAGATCGGCTCTTTATGGAAGGGTATTTAATTATCTGATAGGTTTTAATGGCTTCTGAGCATCAATAGTCAAGCAAATACTTTCAAGCCCCCTAAATATGTATTGACAGAATGCCCTGGTTCAGCCTTTTTGGGGTCTATTGGATTATACACTAAACCACATTTCTTAAAGCTATTAAATATTCATTCAGCAGGAGGGAAGATAATTATTCTTGAACAGGTGAGTGGACTATATTCACTTTTTAACAAACCCTCAAAAATGAAGACATAGATTAGAATAGAATTTTAAGTGCCTTGTGCTGTGTATGATCAAGAGCTCTAATGAGGAAAAGCGACTGCCGCAGATCATATATGATTATTCTTCAGAAGTCCTTGTTCTTCTAGCCAAATCACTGGTTCTTCACCCTTGGAGGTGCTGATAAAATCTGCAGTTACCTGGGTCAGAATATTAACTCGGCAGGTCCTAATTCTTGCATTTATTATGCAGTGGGCTATTTTTCATGATGGATTTTAATAGTTTATTAACTGTTGATTACTTTGATGTCATTTGGATTTTTTAAATCATGTTTTACTTTGTAAGCTGCCTCAAGCAGGTTCTTTAGAGAGACAGCAAAGTCATAGGGCCCTTTCACATTTTCGTTTTAACCTAGTTATCTATCGCTGCCCCAGTTCTGAATAAAGTGATTTGAGGGTGACGGTTAGGTGTGTGTACCAAAAAGGAAAAAAAGAAAATCCGGGTTATCTGGGAATGGGTTTCAGGGGGGGAAATCTGGGATCCCTGAAATAGGGTCAGATTCTCTGATCCAGGTTAGAGAATCCTGGATTTAGCTAGCCATTATTCCCTATGGGGGAAAATGTCCAATAGGTGCGGGGGGGGGGGCATTTTTAAAGTAATCTACACCAAATTTTCAGGGAACCTACTCCTCTGTTCACTAAAGACCCTCCCCCAAATTTCAGGATGGCTGGACCTGGGGTCCAATTCTATGGACCCCTAAACAAGCCACCCCAAACAGCTGCCATTTTTTCCTATGGAGGAAACATTTCCAAAGCTTTTAAATCCCGCCGTTAGCCTCCCTCCCCCTGCTTCGGATTCTCTGGTACAGCATTACTCCCTTGCAAGATTATTGTCAAACCAGAGAATCCCAATGTTGAACTAGGATATTCCAATGTCACTTTACTAAAGCAAGGGGGGGGTGAGGTTTGCCAAGCCACAAAGTTTAAAAGGCAGCCGGAGTTGATGGCATGAAGGGGCTCTTTTCAAGCTCAGGTGGGGTGAGGAGCAGAATGGGATGGGAATCTACTCTGCTACTGCCTCCTGCCCCACCCCACCAGCCTCGTGCAGCTCTCTTGCAGCAGCGCAGAGTTTGGCGCCATTCAGACCACTGCCCTCTTGCTGCTGCTGTGGCTGCCTGCAGTGATGGTTTATGGCCGGATACTCCAGCCCAGCGAGTCCAGGTGCCAGGATCTGAAATGAGATTCTGCACATGCACAAGATGCACTGTTAGGCAATCCCTGAGCTTGTCTGACCATGCTTTGAAAATCTTTTCAACCCAGTCGCCAATGGTTTATACAAAGGCTTTGATTTTTTCCCCTGGTTTTCCCATCCCTCAGCTCTTTTCAAGTATCCAGCTACAGTGTTCATAATCAAAAATAGAGGAATACTCCCATTTGACTCCATTTATGCTCAGTTTTTGCACGTATGCTATGCCAAAAGTTTTAAAAGCTCACTTTTGGGGGAATGTATGAATTGAAGCTCACCTTCCCCCATCGCCCTGCACTGCCTGAGACCCCTGGCCATTCTCCCATTGCCCTTTTTTAAAATGCCCTTGGCAATGGTGGAAAATTCCCAAACTCTGTCTCTTTTTCCTTCTTCAAGATGCTGCAGAGCAGCTTGAGAGGTACATGGAACTTCAAAGAAATTAAGGCCTTCGGTTTCCTGAGTGCTGGAGGACTACACTTCCCAGGGTCCCTTTCTGCCTCCCAAAGCAGCATCCTGATTGATTCCTTAGCATCCCATTCTCTCTATCTACATTTCCTGTTGGAATTTTTTTAAAAACCTATTTCAGACTTTACCATGAAGGATGCTTAGAAATTTCTCATACACTCAAGATTCTTTATTTTCTATACCATTTCCCCCTTCCTAGCACCATTTCCCCCCTTCCAAATATATGTGTTTTCAACAGCATTTGTGAGAGACGTGGGTCAACAAATCAACATTATACATTATAGGTAAAGTGCACGTCATTCATATGTCTAATACCATATTGATTTCCTATTTGAAAAAATGCAGTGTGTGCACACAATACAAATAAATCTATAAAAGCAACAGCAAAAAGTCAAGAATAGAAACTGTTGACTGAAACATAAAAAAGTAAAAAGCATTTGTTTCTTCCACTCCCAAACTGAGAGGGAGAGATGAGAGAATCAGGAGGACTAGAGATGAGCACGAACAGAAAAAAAAACAGAACATGATGTTCGTCTTTCGTTGCCATCCACAAACAGGGACTCACAAACAACCACGAACATGGCCCTGTTCACGAACATGTTCATGGTTGGCTGTTCGTGGGGGCCAGCAGGCTCTCCTCCAGCCATCATCCAAGTCAAGATCCCTACTGCACCACTCTTAGAAACCTGACCTGAACAGGCACCAGGAAAGGTACCAATAATAAATAATAGCTTGGCCCCAGAGCCTGGCAGCAGCCCTAGAACTTGAAGGGGTAGATCCCTACCGCACCACTCCCAGAAACCTTACCTGAGCAGGTAGCAGGAAAAGTACCAATAATAAATAATAGCTTGGCCCAGAGCCTGGCAGCAGCCCTGGAACTTGAAGGAGTAGATCCCTATCCCACCACACACAAAGAAAATTCAAGCTCCAATGCACTTTCCTTGTCTCTCTATCAAAATGCCAACAGCAACTGTCTCTTCCTCTCCACTGTCTGCAAAGTCAGAGCTGGGAGCCCCCCTCCCCCCTGCTCTTTGCTCCCTTGTAACACATTTGGAGCTTCACACTTGAAAGGAAGACCTGCCTATCAAGCTAAATTGGGCTTAGATTGGGGTTTCCAGGGCAACAGCAGGAGTTCAGATAGAGTTCAGACAATCCCTGCCTAAGTTGTCAAGGGAACTGATTGCACTTGCCAGCCTGTCTGTCTTGACAAACAACAACAAACGAGGCTTGCAACAACCACCTGTTTGTTTAGAATGAGGCCTCACAAACAGCTTGTTCACGAACAGCAGATTGGGCTGTTCGTGCCTTTTTTTTGTTCGTATTTTTTTGTTCGTATTGCTGTTCATGCCCATCTCTACTCAGGACCCTCCCTCAGTTTTCTGGGGACCAACCATCATTTGAGTTCCCTTTTCTAGGATTGTCATCTTCAGTGGCTATTCCATATGATTCTTATGAAACTGGAGGGTTGCTTGATCATCAACTAGTTCGTCTTATATTGTGCTCAGCTAGACTTGCCAACTGCCTGTTTATGGTGGGCAATCTTCCAACAATTTAGTTCAATGCCAGTGGGAGAAATTGGGAAGGGGGAAAAGGGTGGAAAGGCCTGAAGTTCTGGCATCACATTGGTGTCAAAACTTGCATACTTTCTGGTTTAAAGCAGAAATGACAATGGGCACTGTAGCATTTCTCAAGGTTTCTATGTAAAAACATAAGAGTTTTTGAGAAATACTAGAATGTCCCCAGCAACATGTTGATATCACAACCAGGTGCACAGGACTGACCTCAATGTGTCACTGGTGATGTGAGTACATTGCTGGTGCTCTTGTGATGTCAACAGCAAGCCCCTCCCCCCAGCAGCAGGTAATTTTGGCCATTTCCAGATGGCTTACCTGCCTCCGTAATGTTGCGCCATCTTGTGGGGAAAATGCGAAATATCATGTTTTCTCACGCGAGTTTTGCGCGACATCGCGCAAAACTCGTGCGAGAAAACGCAATATTTCGCATTTTCCCTGCAAGATGGTGCAACGTTCCGGAGGCAGGTAAGCCATCTGGAAATGGCCTTTGTCACTTATTGCCAGGGAAGAGGGTGACCCGACAATGCTATGATTGCTGATCATGAGCAGGGAGTCAAATTTTCAACGGGCTGTTTGACTGTTTGTGAGGAGCTCAAACCAGTTTGCCAGGTTACTTTTCATGAATTCAAACAGTACAGCCCAATGCAGTGCAATTGACTGTATTTCACCAACACACATTCTTACACAGCCCAATGGTAGACCTAGTTTCCTCTCCTTCCCCCACAGTCCTATCTTTGCTGCTTGCCATTTGGCTGGCAATTATATAATAATAATAATGATGACATTATTTATATACCGCCCTTCAGGACAACTTAATGCCCACTCAGAGCAGTTTACAAAGTATGTCATTATTATCCCCACAACAAAAACACCCTGTGAGGTGGGTGGGGCTGAGAGAGCTCCAGAGAACTATGACTAGCCCAAGGTCATCCAGCTGGCTTCAAGTGGAGGAGTGGGGAATCAAACCCGGCTCTCCAGATTAGAGTCCCACGCTCTTAACCACTACACCAAACTGGCTCTCCAGTATAAGCTAATTCTATGACCAAAGGAACATGTCAACTAATGGTTATAAATCAAAACTTTTTTTAAAAAAATAATCTTATTGTTTGGTGTTCATTTTAAATCAATGCTATCCTTGAGGTTATTACATGCATGCATATTTCTGCATAGCCTTGTGGGAGTCATAGTCCCCTCCTTGCATCATTTAATTACCTGACCTGGCTCTGGGAGAGAATCAATGTAATGCACTGTGGAGATGCAAAAGCAGCTTACAAGGCAGAAGGAAATGAAACAAACACTAGAGCTACCATGCGGCTGTAGAACTGAGCGGCAGTTGTCAAAGCTGGATGGTGCTAACGCTAAGACATTCAAGGCTCAGCTCACAAATTATTGTGGTTGTCATATACAGTACATTTGGCAGACAACTGTGTTCACTACAATATTCAGAGAATCCCTATGAAAGTGTCCTATCTACCCTGAGAGGGTTTGTTTCCTAATTCCTTCCTTGTCCCCTTGTCCTTTTGTTTCATGCATGCATTATTTGTTTGTTTGTTTGTTTGTTTGTTTGTTTGTTTGTTTGTTTGTTTGTTTGCATCATTAATAGTCTGCCTTTCTCAGTGAGACACAAGGCAGATTGCACGACATGAGACAACTTAAATCAACAGCAATGGGCGCGTCCAATAGACAATGCAATACAGGTTTGGATATCAGAAATCTGAAAACAAGTAGAGAATCTGAAAATCAAGCTAGAACTGAACTGAAACCAAGCATAATGCGGCCACCCACGGCAGCCATGAATGGCTTTGGCCGTGGGGCCGGAGTTTGCCTCCTCGGATGGAGGAGGAGTCTTGTTTCCCGGCCATCCGGGCCTTTCAGGGGGCGGGCGGAGAGAGAGCCGTTATGCGTCTCCGCCCCCTTTCCCTGTGCAGTTGCTCCAAGCGTTCAGTGCGAGCAGGACGTGTCTTGCCCTACTCGGCCGACGCTTGGAGGGGGAGGCGCAGGAACGCGTGGAGGGAGAGGCGCTGGACCGCGGAGAGCCTTCCGGATCACAGCTCTGTGCTGGTTGGCCCCCGGTGCCTGCGGCGCTTCGAGGCAGCGGCGATTTTAGCGGAGGCGGACGGCTGCGGCGGCGTTTCGGCGGCGGATTCTGGCGAGCGGCGGGGAGCCATTTTTCTGTGGTTCGGCGCTCCGCGCCTGGGCTTTGCTGGGGCTGTTGGGTGGCTGAAGGGCTAGTGGCTCCCTCCCCTTGTCTGGGGGGGTTGCATCGGCAGGGGGCCGCTCCGGCGGGTGGCGTTTATAGTCAACGCCTTATTGAACGGTTCTGGGTCGGGGGTTTAGCTTCCTCCCCTCGCCGGCTTTATTATCCACCCGACTCGGTTCCCCTGGTGCTTTACTGGGAGTATCATTAGGCACAGCGTGGCCGCCCCGACCTTCAGCCTTCTCTTGGCCGCCATTTTGTGTGTCGTGCGGCAGCCATTTTATATGTGCTGCACATTTGCAGCTTAATAGTGAAGGGGGCTTTGTTGCTGGACAAACCTTTTGTTGTGCAGCAAGGCTTGCCATTTTTCCGCTGCTGCTTGTTGGCAGCTTACGGGCTCTGGGGTCCTTGATTATTAAGAGCCAGCTTACCGGCGCGGGGTTTGAGGTTTTCATAAGTGGTCTATACCCCCCCCCCGTCAGTGATTCATTGCTTGACCCTGTCCTTTGGTCATTCGTGTGGGTCAGGATGCCTTCAAGGAAGGGTAAAGGTGCTGCCAAGGGCAAGCAGCCTGCTAAGAAGCTGCCTCCCAAAAGGCCTCCCCCTGCTATTTCTTCTTCTGACGACGAGGGAGATAGCAGCTTTAATTTGGCAATATTGCAACGCTTGGAAGCTTTGGAAAAGGGCTTGGGAGCTCCTGCTCCATCAGGTGCAGCCGGTGGGCGCGGTAGGCCTGTTAGGGCTGCATCATCTGCATCCTTTCGTAGGGAGATCTTAAAACATCTTTCTGCTTTGGAGTCTGCTTCAGGTGCGCAGGAAGCGGGACCTTCGGCTGGAGGGAACCCCCTCGAGGAGGATGAAGTCATAGTCGGCAACACTGAACCGGAAGGACAGGCGGACCCTGGCCAGGTGGCGGTGGCTGTGGAACCTAGTGGGCCTGATGGTAAGTCTGCCTTGCCTCAGCAGGCATGCACCTGGCCATGGGGACCCTGGGGTCAGGCCGCTGCCTCCGGGTCCTCAGGCCCCACCGCTCCATCTACATCACTTACCACAGCATGGCAGTTTCCGGGGCACATGGGTTTGGCTAATACGCCCCCTGGATGGTCCAACATTTCGCCAGTCACGGGGTCTTCTGCTGGTCCTTGTGTAGGGGCCGACAACCAGGCTTCAAGCATACCTCCCGGGGGTTGGCAATATGGTGGTTATCAGTCTTGGGGCTTTCCGCCTTATGGTGTCTACGGCCAGGTCCCTTATAGGGCATTCCCGTACGGGGATACAGCTCTTCCCCTGGGTGATCACCTTACCCAGGCTACGAGGGATAAGATAGTGAGGGGGGAATATGTGGACGTGTTTACCCTTCTTTTCCGGGAGCTGGAAAAGAAGGACAAAGAGGATCTTGAGGAGCGTGATAAAGAAAAAATTAAGCGTCGTAAGGTGGACCGTTCATGGCATAACTGGCTCCCGGGGTTTTTAATTTATGCGGGGGTGCTAGGGAGGGCACAGCCTTTACGGGCTGTGTCCCTATTTCAGTACCTCAATATAATTTATAGGGGATATACTGACTTTGTGGGTACTGCGTGGTTGCAGTACGACGAGGAGTTTAGGATGAGGGCCGCGCTGAACCCTCAGATTCCCTGGGACCAGATTCACCAGCAGCTGTGGCTGCAGGTGATGTCCCCTTCGAAGCCTAATTCTGGTGACAGGGCGGATAGTGGTCACTTGATTCACCGCCCCCAGGCAGCTGTCTCCACCCGCTCCCAGGCGGGGCAGCAGGTTCAACCCCGGCTGCTCTGTTGGGACTTCACTTCTAAGGGTGTCTGCAACAGAAGGGCCTGTAAATATAAACACGAATGTCCGGCGTGTTCTGGATCACACGCTTATTCATCCTGCCCCAGGGCCAAGACTGGCGGGGGTGGCAAGCGGTCCGGCTGGGGTGGGGGCCAGCAATCGGCTGGAAAAGGGTCCCAGCCCAGTAAATCTGAGAGCACTTGAGCGCTTGCTGCGTTCTTACCCCAAGCGGCGTGCTGCTGAGTTCCTGTTGAATGGTTTTAGGTACGGTTTTAGGATACCGTTTCAGGGCCCGCGGGTTTCTTTCATGTCAAATAATTTACGTTCTGTTATTGGCATGGAAGCTGTTGTGCGGGACAAGGTTTCTAAGGAGTGCGCTGAGGGTAGGGTATTAGGCCCATTTCCTACACCTCCGGTGCCGTATCTTCGGGTTTCCCCCCTTGGGGTTGTTCCTAAGAAGGCCCCTGGTGAATATCGTTTGATTCACCACCTTTCTTTCCCAAAAGGGGCATCGGTTAACGATGCCATTCCCGAGGAACTCTGTTCGGTGCGTTATACATCCTTTGACCAGGTGGTCAAGGTCGTGCGCAGATGTGGGGCCGGGGCCTTAATGGCTAAGTGCGACATTAAGTCTGCCTTTCGCCTTCTCCCGGTACACCCAGGTGACGTGGATCTTTTGGGTTTCTTTTTTGAGGGGCAATATTACATGGACAGGGCCCTCCCTATGGGGTGCTCTATATCATGTGCTGCATTTGAGTGTTTCAGCTCCTTTCTGGAGTGGGAACTGAGGCGAAGGTTCAAATGCTGGGATACCTGTCATTACCTCGATGACTTTATGTTCGTTGGGCCAGCTGGCTCGGCTCAATGTGCCAGCCTTTTGGAGGGCTTTGTGTCCCTGGCAGGGGAATTGGGGGTCCCTCTGGCACATGAGAAGACCGAGGGTCCATCCCAGGTTATGACCTTTTTGGGTATCGAACTTGACTCGGTGCACCAGTCGTTGCGACTTCCAGCAGATAAAGTCAGCAGGCTCAGGGAGCTGTTGGCTGCATTTAGAGGTAAGCAGAAGGTATCCCTCCTTGAATTACAGCAGCTGGTTGGCTCGCTGAACTTTGCATGCAAGGCGGTCGCCCCCGGCAGGCCGTTCTTGCGCAGGTTGTGTGACGCCATGTCAGCCCTTCGCGCCCCTCACCACAAGGTGCGGATAGACAGGGGTATGCGCGCTGACATTGAAATGTGGGAGGAATTTTTGGGTTCCTTTAATGGGGTCACTTTCTGGCGCGATGAGTTGCTGGCCGGTGCCCAGTTTCAGGTTGCCTCTGACGCATCAGGGTCCACGGGTTTTGGTGTATTTTTCCGTGGGCGTTGGTGTGCCGAGCAGTGGCCTGACAGTTGGGTGGGGAACGAGATTGTCAGGGACTTGACATTCTTAGAGTTTTTCCCCATTCTGGTGGCGGTCTTTCTTTGGGGCCATGAGCTTGCTAACCATGTTGTGCACTTTTGGTGCGACAACCTGGCGGTGGTGCAAGTGGTTAATTCGCTTACGTCTAAATCCGCCAGAGTTATGTCATTGGTTCGGGCATTCACGTTGAAGTGCCTGCAGCTTAACATACTGTTTAGGGCCAGGCATGTGCCGGGAGTCGACAATGGTGTGGCGGATGCTTTGTCTCGCCGACAGATGGATCGCTTCCGGCGTCTCGCTCCCGGGGCCGACAGGCTTCCCTCCAGGATGCCACCGGAGCTGTGGCTGCTTGGCAGGTCGAAATGAATAGAGCTATTCGGATGGCCATTGCTCCCAGCACTCAGCGGTCGTACGAGCGTGCGGTAGGACTGTTTCAGGACTTCAGGGAAGGGGCTGGGCTGAATCTGACATGGCCCATTCCTGCGGAGCATCTTCTGCAATTTTCTGTAGCCCAGCGGGCTCGTGGTTTAGCGGTTAAGACTATTAAGGGCCAGATGGCTGCGTTGGCGTTTGCCAGAAAAGCGCGTGGCGTCCCTGACAATACGGGCGATTTTAGGCTTCGGAAGATGTTTGAGGGTTGGTCTCGGGAGGCTGGGGTCATTAAGGATTCGAGGCAGCCAATTTCCACTGCTATTCTTAGAGGCCTTGGGGCTCTATGGGGAGAGATATGTAACTCTGATTTTGAATGCCAGCTGTTTCATGCCGCCTCCCTCACGGCCTTTTTCGGTGCTTTGCGGGTGAGTGAGCTAGTGGTTCAATCACAACGGGATGTTTCAGGGAGGGCTCTATCGTCCCATGATATCCAGTTTACAGGTAATAAAGTCTTGATTCGTATTGGGCGGTCTAAGACCGATCAGAAGAGGGCGGGGTCTGTGTTAACCTTGGGCCCTTGTGAGGATGAGGCGTTGTGCCCTGTTAGGGCGCTTCGTGCTTATCTGCAGGTTAGGGGCGAGGATGAGGGAGTGTTGTTCCGACACGTGGATCGCTCTCCCTTGACCCGCTACCAATTTTGGGCTGTGACGGATAGGGCATTGTGTCGGCTGGGATTGAGGGGTGTCAAATTTGGCACCCATTCATTCCGTATTGGAGCTGCATCCACTGCGGCGGCCATGGGTTATGCGGACAAGGCCATTCAGAAGGTGGGCAGGTGGAAGTCTGCTACATTTCGGTCTTACATTCGTCCTCTCCCGTTGTTTTTGAGTCTCACACAGTTTGATTTTTTCCAGGTGCAGGGAGCATCCTTGAGAGGAAGCGAATCCTTATAGCGGGCCACAGTATGGTGTTCTGGGCTGCAGTGCAAGCCAGACGGACGCCGATCGGAGCTCAGCTCAGCTTGAGTGAAGATGCCTCCATTGAATGGTTGGGCCGTCGTGGCCTCAGGTGGTCTGGGTTGCTGCCTCTCTTGTTTGGAGGAAGGATGGGTCCTCCTCCGCATATTTTGGTCTTACACGTTGGTGGTAACGACCTGGGTTTATTGAAAGGCAGAGCCCTGTCCTTGCAAGTGATTGCCGACCTGCGGGTGATCAAGAGCCGGTGGCCTGCTGTTTATATATTTTGGTCTGAAATGCTCCCCCGACGTAGATGGAGGGAGTCTTTGGACCCCAGGGGTATGGCTCGTGCTAGGCGTAGGGCCAATAGGGCCATTCAGAAAGCCTTGGCGACAGGTCTTGGCATTTACCTCCCTCACCCGCGCATTAAGGCCGCTAATGCCGCCCTTTATAGGGCTGATGGGGTTCATTTGTCCCCATCTGGCAATGACATCTTCTTGGATGACCTGCGGCTCGGGCTCAGGTTGGCACTAGGCCACCTGTGGGGCGCGAGGGCCTAAGCAGAGGCTTGGCCTATCGCGTTGGCAGGAGTAAGTTGGGAAATAGGGAGCGGGCTGGTGAGCACCCCTTTGGCAATTCCCCATCGGTGGGGAAATGGGGTCTCTCAGGAAGGATGGTATGCTTCATGGCTACCACCACCTGTGCAGACTGCCTCCAGGGAACCCCAGGTGCAAGTCCTTCCCTCATGCTGTACAGCTGAGGCTTTAGGAGCTTGAGGGGGAACCCTTTGCCTGGCGGGCCGGGCTGAGGCCATTCCACGAATGGATTACGCCCGGGGCAGCGGGGCTCGCCCATACAGGTCAAGGCGGTGGTCAAAGGTGACCCCGTGGCTTGACCTGTACCGCATAGTTTGCCCTTGCCGCAGTTTAGCGTTGATGTTATGTTTAATAAAGCGGCCATTTATACCAAAACCTGTGTCAGTCTCTTTCTTCCAACTGAGGGGGCAATGCGGCCACCCACGGCAGCCATGAATGGCTTTGGCCGTGGGGCCGGAGTTTGCCTCCTCGGATGGAGGAGGAGTCTTGTTTCCCGGCCATCCGGGCCTTTCAGGGGGCGGGCGGAGAGAGAGCTGTTATGCGTCTCCGCCCCCTTTCCCTGTGCAGTTGCTCCAAGCGTTCGGCCCACCCTCCTCTCCCTGTTTCAGTTCAGGATTAGCCGGTTGCTGGTTTGGAGCCAGGTAGGAATTTTTTCCCGGCTCCCCCTGATTGGCTTTTGTGGGGGGCTGGTTTTTTCGCCTACCTTGTACTGAAGCAGAGTTTGAGGTGTTTCAGGGGTGGTGCTCTGTAGTCTTCCCCTGGCAGGAGTAAGTTGGGAAATAGGGAGCGGGCTGGTGAGCACCCCTTTGGCAATTCCCCATCGGTGGGGAAATGGGGTCTCTCAGGAAGGATGGTATGCTTCATGGCTACCACCACCTGTGCAGACTGCCTCCAGGGAACCCCAGGTGCAAGTCCTTCCCTCATGCTGTACGGCTGAGGCTTTAGGAGCTTGAGGGGGAACCCTTTGCCTGGCCGGCCGGGCTGAGGCCATTCCACGAATGGATTACGCCCGGGGCAGCGGGGCTCGCCCATACAGGTCAAGGCGGTGGTCAAAGGTGACCCCGTGGCTTGACCTGTACCGCATAGTTTGCCCTTGCCGCAGTTTAGCGTTGATGTTATGTTTAATAAAGCGGCCATTTATACCAAAACCTGTGTCAGTCTCTTTCTTCCAACTGAGGGGGCAAACGTTACCATGATGCATTAAATGGTTCAGAAGTTACATAGTAGGAGAATACTTATTGCAACAGCCAGTACATACTGATCTGTATCCCCTTACCAAAACTTATTTTTTTCTGAAAGCAATTTCATTATAGTATAATCCTATTACCAGTGTAAAAAAGCCCCCCATAGTTTGTGGAAAGCCAGGAGGGTGGGACCCCTCATTGTGGGCTGTTGCTTTGAACTATAAACTGTCTTGTCTTAAATGGCAGAAGAGCCATGTATAAATGAGTCAGATATATAAATAAATCGAAACAAAACAGGGAGCACTTGCTCATCATCCATAATTCTGATGAGCAAGAGGAACCATGCAATACTTTTGCTTCCTGTTGCATTTGTGTCAGTCTGAAGCTAACATGGATGTGAGTGCACAACTTAATCAGATTTCTCCTAATTCATAGCATGGGCTGGTCTGTCAAGAAAGGGTCAGTACCACTGGCATGGCAAACGTAAACCTCATCCAAAAGGGAAATGATGCTTTTGACATAAAATCATTTATGTTTTCATTCCCACCTGTCTCGTCTTTGCACAATGATCTTTTCCAGAGGACAGATTTAATCCTTAGTCACTACATTTCCCATTCTTGTACTATACCTGGAGCATTTTTCTTGCCACAAAGCTCTTAGTAAAGCCCTGATGAATTTGTCATAAAAGTAGTCGGTTTCCATAAGCTAAAAAAGGCTTGCCTAAGAATTGTACTACCAGCTGATAAAGTTATTTCAAAGGCCCAAACCTTGCACTATTTACATAGCACATGGCATAGAAGAAGATGGGATGGCATACCATTCAAGACATGCACTGAATTTATTGACTCGGGATGATGGACAGAAAAGACAAAGGCACTCAGACTATCATAAACAATTGTAACCCAGCTCTGTAACAAAATACAGAGAGCTACTTACATAAAAGGAATAATTACAGAAGTCTGTTTTTTTTAATATGGTGAGCTAGCTTTTCCAACATGGAACAACTTCAGTGTTTAGAAAGGATTTGCATTGGTAATGCAAAGAAGAAGCCTTGTGTTTTTATAGTACTTAAGCCTGCAAGTATAATCTCAGTAATCTGTCCACTAGAAACGTTCGTCAATATTAGTACTGAGCAAATACCACAACCTCAGCACTATATTGCACACAACTGTCCATGGCAGATGTTACATTTCTTGATGGTTATTTCTGTATGTTTGATGGGATGCCCACAAAATGTGCATGTATGCAATCACACATTGGGGGCTGTCACATAGCCAACTTTTATTTTCTGAGCATGGGAATTATCAGTACTAATAGCAACATAGAAGCTCAGGTCTACCCTAGTACAACATATGAGTACATCATTTCAGCTGTGAAGGTGTGAAGGTTGAAGTTTTAAATGTCAGTCGACTAAAGGTAGAACAGCAGGATTTGAGTTCAGTGGCACCTCAGAGACCAACAAGATTTTCAGAGTCTAATCTTTCGAGAGCATTTAACGGCTCTGGGATCTGTATTCCTATTCGTGTCTGAGGAAGGGAGCTCTGACTCTTGAAAGTTTACACCCTGAAAATCTTGTTGGTCTCCAAGGTGCCACTATCAAAAAGAGTCCAGTAGCACCTTGAAGACTAACCAACTTTATTGTAGCATAAGCTTTCGAGAATCACAGTTCTCTTTGTCAGGCATGCATCTGACACATCTGTCGAAGAGAACTGTGATTCTCAAAAGCTTATGCTACAATAAAGTTGGTTAGTCTTAAAGGTGCTACTGGACTCTTTTTGATTTTGCTACTACAGACTAACACAGCTAACTCCTCTGGACCAAAGGTGCCACTAGACTCAAATCCAGCTGCAGACCAACATGGCTGCCCACCTAAATTGACTAAAGGTAACATACTGTATACTTTGATCAGAGTGGTCTCTCTACTGACTGATTGAACCCATGGTCTTCTAAATGCAGTTACTTCATGTGAGACGTAAGGGAAACTGGATAATATAACATCGTCTATTCACTACCACTGATAGGAGCAATAAGGATATTCACTATTCAGTAAGGATTCGGAAGGCTGTTTAAGAGTAATACACAGCTTTTGCTGGGCTCATAAAATTTCAGTTGTCGACTCCTGAGTACACAGAAGAAGCTAACAAGCCAAACTTCCACTTGAGGTAAGCTGAGCTGACACTGAGCTTTCTCTCTCTCAATCTTCCCTCCCAACTGACTTCTTCAGCCATCCAAGGGTCCTGATTAGCTGTTATCTGCTCTGCAAATACACCAAACAGGAGATTAGTGACTGACAGAATGTGGCAGGACCTTTGCCATCCATCGCAGAAGGTCATCCACATGTAGAATATTCCAGGTCTCTTGAAAATGAACCTTTGAAGAAACAGAGCAGAAAAGGATGGGACCACCTCTTATTTTTAAGAGGTAGTAATACAGAGGTTAAGGAATGGGACCAGACTAGGATGAATAACATCTGAGTTCAAATCTCCTCTCAGCTATGGAGTTTGCCAGGTGACTTTGAACATCTCTCTCTCTCTTACACACAGCCCAACCAACCTTACAGGGTTCACTGTCAAGATAAAACAGAGAACTGAATACATCACTCTTGAGTTTCTTGGTGTAATGATAGGATAACAATTTAATAGGGAGATAGATAATTATGCGCCTGTGTTTTGCACTTCATTATGTGTACTCAGTCATAACCTGACCTGGGTGGCCTAGGCTATCCTGATCTTGTCAGATCTCTGAAGATAAGCACGGTTGGCCCAGATTAATACTTGGATGGGAGACTACCAAGAAAGTCCAGGGTTACTACACAGAGCCAGGCAATGGCAAACCATCTCTGAATGTCTCTTGTCCTGAAAATCCTACAGGGGATCCTGTAATTCAGCTGCAACTTGACAGCACTTTCCATCATATGTATCCATGTATCTAATGGCAAAATAAGAATCATCCCACAAAAGAACTAGATTCAATTTTGATCCACAATTCAATGTTTACGTTCCAGGAATAAAAATGGACTTCATGGGTTTATGCCCTATTTTTCAGGTTGGTAAAGGTGTTGATTCTGGAAAACAAAATTACTGTCTACAGTGCTGTACCCACTTACTTGAATTATCTGAACATACAAAGCTTAAGTCTCCATAAACATGTATTGGATCAGGCAGAATCAGCTATAGCAAGTCGGCTATCTGATTCTATTGTCTTCTGTTGACAAGTCATTGGAGGTCTAATGCGGAAGACAGATGTCAAATATTTGCATGTCCGAAGAACTTTTGAAGAATGTTTGTCTTCTGCGTACACAAAGAAGAATTTTGAGGACACATTTATTTCCACTGTATAATAACCTCAAAGAAGCTGCTTTTTAACTTGATTGTACATTGCCTATCAAAAGAGAATGAATTTCAATGACCAGCACACCCCATGACACAATCCAACATCATTTTGCTATTCATAGCTTTCAGGAAATTATTAGTCCACCCTGAGTCTTCAGTCTTTACAAAATTCTCATCAGCAGAATTTCTGCATGTCTCTGCATGCCTTGCAATTTAATATATATTCATAATAAGAACACCCTTTAGGATTAAGGGGTTGCTGTGTTTTCTTGTTCAAACACATTTTTTGTGCTCGACAGCCAATCCTATACTAGTATCTTTCACTTGGTCGTGATTAAATGCATGTGGTTTAAGTGCATGTAGACATGTGGACATATGAATCGCCTTGGTGGCTCAGACCAAAGTCCATTCCGCACAGGTTGCTGTTGTCTTATTTGAGCTACTGAACAATGTGGGTGGGTGTTAAAAAGCATGTGTGTGTGTTATGTGCCATCAAGTTACCTCCAACCTATGGCGATCCTATGAATGAGAGACCTCCATTAACAGACTTGTTCAGATCCTGCAAACTGGAGGATGTGACTTGAGTCAAGCCATCTCATTTTGGGTCTTCCTCTTTTCCTACTGCCTTCCACTTTTCCTAGCATTATTGGCTTTTCCATAGAATCTTGTCTTCTCGTGATGTGACCAAAGTACAATAGCCTCAGTTTTGTCAATTTAGCTTCTAGGGAGAATTCAGGCTTGATTTGATCTAGTACCCACTTATTTGTCTTTTTGGCTGACCATGGTATCCACAAAACTCTTCTCTAGCACCACATTTCAAATGAATCAATTGTCTTCCTGTCAGCTTTCTTCACAGTCCAACTTTCACATCCATACATAGTAATGGGGAATACCAGGGTAAAAAACATGCAGCATGCCAAAATTGTTGGACAACCAAAATATAACAACAACAACAACAACAGTTGATTTATACACCACCATTCAGGACAACTTAACACCCACTCTGAGTGTTTACAAAGTGTGTTGTTATTATCCTCACAACAATCACCCTGTGAGGTGGGTGGGGCTGAGAGAGCTCTGAGAGAGCTGTGACTGACCCAAGGTTACCCAGCTGGCTTCAAGCAGAGGAGTGGGAATCAAATCTGGTTCTCCAGATTAGAGTCTTGCCGCTCTTAACCACTACACCAAACTGGCTATCAAGGGGCTCTTAAGCTATTCAAGGGGTTGGAATAGCTTCCCTGTGAGAAAACAGCTAGGGAATTTTTGGTTTCTTCGTTTTTTAAAAGAAGGGAGTAGAGATGGGCACAGAACGAAAAAAAACAAACCGCTTGGTTTGTAGCTCATTCATTTCCACAGAACACGGAACACAAACTTAACAAACACACCTGATTTCTGAACTGGTTCGAGGTTCAGGACTTGGGGGGCCCAGGACGGCTCCCTTCACTGAAACCAGGAATCCCCTATTTATGGTAAAAACCAAGATTGAACAACACAGGAGCACTCTGGTTGGCAGAAAAACCTACCTAACGGTTTGGGAGGAAGGTATTGGTGTTACCATGGCTGCTGAAGGCCCATCTCCTCAGTTGCCTTAGAGATTCTAACCCTCCCTCCCCTTTTCCTGGCTAGATGGGCCAGAGTGGGAGCTCTTTAGTTGGCATGGACAGCTGCCAATCAAGCCTGGAGGCCTCAGATTGGGGGCAACCTAAAGACTGCAACCTAAAGACTGCCCCACTGGACGAGGGAGTGTTTGGCGTCAAAAGTGTTCGAACTGGCCATGGAACAGTAAGAAAAGTTCATTTGGTTTGGAAAAACGCAGTCCCATGGAGCCGGCTGTTCGGGCCCGGAATTTTGTTCCATGGTTCATTTTGTGCCCATCTCTAAAAGGGAGCACTATAGGTTTATAAAATTATTCACAGGCATGAGGTGGATAAAAAGTATTGTTTTTCCCACTCCCAAAGAACTTATGGGCATCCAACAAAATTGATGAGCAGTAGAGTGAGACGTGCTTAGAAAGTATTTCTTCACACAATACTTAACTAATTTGTGGAACTGGCTTTCACACAATGCAATGAGGGTCTCTAGTTTCCTTTGAAAATTCTTGGCACCATAACCACTGAATGAAACCGCCACTTTCAGGGGCACCTCAGAATGCCAGTGGCTGGGGAACAGCAACAGAGGGGTTTGTGAGCTTCCTATGACATCAAGTTGGCCACTGAGGGAAAACAAGATGCTGGATTGGATGTAACTTTGGCCTGATTCATCAGCCAAATGTCTCCAGGAGAAAGAGATCAAAGCGATAGCCACCCTGTGTTTTTTATACACAGAACTGGCTGTTTGTTAAACTGCTTCTGAACATTTGGATTGTATTTAGCTATCGTGACTAACAATTTGGGAGAGTTTGGGGTTTTTCCTTCCAAAATCATGGTGGTGGAGGTTCTGTGTGGATGGATGAAGTCCTCGCCTATCCCTATGGCTGAAGTTGATGCATCAACTTCTGCTACAGAAGTCGATGTCTATAGCAGTGGCTATGGGGGAATAGGACGTACCCATAAGACAGCCAGGGATGTCATTTACAGCTGGGTAACACTGCATAATGTAGTGGAAAAAGAGCACCCCAGTCCAAAAGGGGAGATCCTTACAAATCAGAGCCCTTCCTACATTCAGATAGGATGTGGATTCACATTTAGCATATATCCAGGTAAGTTCTGGCACACTAGAGAGATGTCAAGCGAATAAAGAAGGCAGTGAAGCTGCCTCGCATGGGAACTGGCAGTTAAATAGGAAGAGGCATGTGTCTATATATCCAGTTATAATTCCTAATAATGCCCACCACTCGGCACTGCTTATTAAACCAAATCAAGTGTGCACGACTAACATCAAATCAATTACAGCGCCTTAATGTGTGAAATAACTGGGGGGAGCCAAGCTGTTTCAAGTTGTACACAGCATACATCACAGGTAATAATAACCTCTTAGCCTCAAGATCCAAAATTAAATAATGTGGTAAAGTTTGAGGGAGGGGTTTAATCGAAAACACATTTTAAAGGCTTCCCAAGGCTTTGTGCAGTCCATTGAAATTCAACTCGGGTAACTGAAAATACATTGTACCAGCTCGTAAATATCCCTGTTGGGCAGATTGCTCTCTAGAGGGTAGGTCCTGGAGTTCTTATTTATGTAAATAAGCACAGGGATTTCACTAGGATCATTTACATGAACAAAAGCTTAACATACATGGGGAAAGAGTACTTAACATCAATAAATGTTCCTTTGAATAAGAAGGAAGCAAAACATTCAGCATTTCCTCCTCATCGCTTTAATGAGCGGTTTCTCAGAGTCTGTCTGAATGAGACATCTGACACGTGAAGAACACGTGTCAGGAGATGCAATGTTAGCCAGGAAGAGTAGGTTAAAAAGACTGAACCAGTGGCAAGGCAAAGGCCTGTAAACTTGAGCTGTGTAAAGGGCTGTGAAATGCCACAAGGGGAAACTTCAGCCCATTATCACCTCTCCAGGTTCAAGACTGGCTCTGGAAGGCAGCTCCAGCTCATTTCCGTTCCTCACTGCCCTCTTGTTGCAATTCCACACAGTTTTAGATTGGAGCGGTGAAATTGACAGAGCCCTTGAGGAAGTGAAGATGAAATTAACAAACCCTCTGAGGAGCGATCTCCACCAGCTGTCTTTTTAAGCTATGTTTCCCGGATAACATTGCATCTCCCTCCACTTGACGACCATGTGTTGAGACATCTCCTGTAGAGATACTCTCAGATGTTTATCATACCCTTACCCCCCAAAAGGTCAGGGCAGTGAATGTGAATCTCTTCTCCAGTTTATTCACACAATAACCGTCTAAAGTGGGTTAGGATAAGAATAAGTTACTATAAGAAAAGGAGGACTGACACTCTCCCTTACTTAGATTTCAGAGAGGGAAAAACCAAAGAGTTAGAAAGCTAGAGAGGTCAGGAACTCAGGGATCTGTTTAGACTTTGCTCGTCAAGTCCCAGGGCCTATCCTTTCATGTGTAGAATGCTATTCTTAGAACTTCATAACAGCTGGTTTCCCTCTCTTTGTCACATTATCTTTCCTTCCATCTGCAAGACCTCCTCTTTGGCCATCCATCAGCATCCTTAGACTAGAAAGCTAGATAGGGATCTGTCTTTCAGCTTTCCTAGCATGCATGAAGTTCACACAATAAAGACTTCTCATTTCTTTCCCAAAGCTTAACCAAGGCTCTGAGTGTAATTTGTTTCTCTCTCCCACACACACCCAGCAATGCAAGGTCCTTCACTCCATGTTTCTCTGCCTACTATGCTACTGTGTCAACAATTACTGCTCCAAAGTTAATCAGCCAGCAAGTTTCATGGCTGAGGAGGGATCTAAGATCAGGTCTTCCCAGCCTAGCCTGACATACTAACCACTATATCAAAGTAGTCAAGCAGCTGCTTTTGAAAGAGAAAGACCTGGTCAATTTTGGAGTCTAAGATTGAATTCTCGCAGTTCTCAATGTGCTTGTATTTGGCTTCTAAATCGAGTGTAAAGCAACCTTTCTGCCTAGCCACACATTTGAAGCCTTTTGTGCATAATAGTACAGAGATAATCTAATGATAGAATAGAATGTATAGGGTAAGGGTAAGCTACCAATTCTCCTTCTTTCCCAGAAGCCAATTTAGAGAATTAACGTGAACCTTTAAGGATACTGCCCAAATTGTAGATTCCAGCCTCTGTCTAGCATCTCATGGTGGTCACACACAAATATGAGGCTGAAGATCACTGTTCCATGCTGGAAGAAGATTCTCCAACACAATGTCTATGAGGCATTGTAAGTTAGATTCTCTAGTCTTAGAGCTGGTCGCACAGAGGTTTCATTTATGCAGGCTTTTCTTTTTCATTAAGAAAAAAGAAGCATGCAGATTAGGACTGCACACATCAGTAATGTTTATTTCTTCTAAGATTCAGGGAATCCAAATCCTTCCCACTAAAGTCTTTTTTTTAAAAAAAACGAGTTTGGTAGTTTATAAACATCAAAAATATGACTGTTGCACAGCTTGAAACACCTATTTTAATGTCTTTCATTTTTAGCATTTAGAGGTTTTCTGCTTGTTTGTTATGTTTTCTAACAACAACAACAACAATTTACATACCACCCTTCAGGACAACGTAACGCCCACTCAGAGTGGTTTACAAAGTGTGTTATATTATTGTCCTCACAACAATCACCCTGTGAGGTGGGTGGGGCTGAGAGAGCTCCGAGAAACTGTGACTGACCCAAGGTCACCCAGCTGGATTCAAGCTGAGTGGGAAATCAAACCCGGTTCTCCAGATTAGAGTCCTGTAGCTCTTAACCACTACACCAAACTAGTTGTCCAATGTGTAAATTGTATCCACAGAGTTTATGGGGTGGCAGAAAATTATTTAGAGGATAGAAAATCCAAAACTGAATGCGAAATCCTTAATAAAAAAGAAAGAACAAGCATTTCCAGACTGTTAAATCCAGGTTGCCAGGAGGTCTTATCTCTTAATTTACAGTACATATCAGCCAATCATGCTGAGTAATCAGCATAACAAAAGAATGATCAGCCAGCAGAGTCCAGGTTAGAAAAATACATTTGTTTTCAATATACTTACTTTCTGCTTAGAGTTCTGAATGTGAGCTCTAGGTTCAAAAAGCCCATTGTCAAAATGGGCAAGCCCCACAGTTGCCAAATTCTGTTTTGAGTCAAAGGAGACTTCCTCTCCTTTCACTCTCCCTTATCTACCCAGTTGGTGTGGAAAAATCAGGTGACAATGTGAGGCAGCTGAGAGAAGGGAAAACACTCCCAGATTCACCATCTATTTTTTTCATCCCCTTACCTCCATGCATTCTAAGAACTGTAGTTTCCAAAAGTCCCCAAATTAACTATCAACCATTTTGGGAATTGCATTCTCAGAATGAATCAGGTGCCTCCCTCTTGCATTCTTGAAGCTGTGCAGCACACTAGAAATTGTAGTTCTTCGAGTTCTTGGCATCAAATGTTAGATTTCTGGGAAATACAATTCCCAAAATACACCAGAGAAAAAGAAGAAGAAGGAAGAAAAAATATAAAGGGAGGTGCTGGAATTATTTCCCCTTCTCTCAGTTGCCCCGTTTCTCCCCATCAAAAATGAGGTGTTTGGGGAGGAGACAGAAAGAATTCAAGAGATCTAGAACTTCATGTTACTCCAGCATAACAAAAGAATGATCAGTAACCAGAGATGCAAGTTTGGCGGGGGGGGGGGACCCTTTTAATTCCCAAATTAATCCATTGATGCTGTTTATTTTTCCTGTCAAAGGTTTATATATCTATTTTGCACATGTTGTTTATTTGGAAAAATATACACTAAATAGGCTTAATTATTATTCCAATTACTATTCTAATATCTGTAAAGGTTATGACTTGTGTACTCTGTATTTTAACAAACCTTGTAGCACGCAGCTTTATATTTGTCTTGCTTGTCCCCCTTTTATTCCTTTCTTTTTCTGTACTCCCTTTTTGTTTTAATAAAATAAAATATATTTTTAAAAAAGTTTATGTATCTAATATGTTCAGCAGCTGCAATTACATCACATAGTTAACAAACTCAAACCATCTTTTTTTTTTTGCACCTCATACTTCCATGCCTACATCATACAATGCATGTATGCATTCCGGAGAAGAGAACATTGGATCAAAACTGCCTTGACCAAATGGGCACATTAAGTGAATTCTCATGTGTTTGCAAAGTCAGTTAGAATGGAAGAGGGAGAAAAGAGATTTATAGGCATAGTATATGATTTTTTCCCCCTTCCTGGTCTGGCAATTTAAGATTTAATCCATTCACTGAAAAGAGAAGAAATATAGATTTCTTTCTCACTCTCAATCTCTGTGTGTTTTTATTGTGCTTTAGAATATTTATGAACAAGTATCAAACAAAACAAAAAGGAAGAGGATAAAGCACAACCCAAGGAGTAAGCAAAGGGCAGAAAACAACTGAAGCCTCACTAGGCAATTTGCTGAGTCCATATTCACAAAACAAAATGACTGCTTAAGCCAAGTACGTTGGGACAAAGAACTCCAAACAATCCAATAATGCTCACACTCCTTTGTGGCTTTTATAGTTGTCGCTGATTTTGAGAGCCAACGAAACTGCTGGAAAACTTAGGAAACAGTGGAGGGGGAGGGGCGAAATGCAAAATGGGGAATTGGAATATTAGCAGTCAGACCCCTTCATATTGGAAAGGGAATCTTATGGGTATGGAATATCATAAATCTCTCCCCACCCCCTGTGCTTCAAGCACCAAATGGCCTGGCTAGGCAGAAGACAGTTGCCAACTCTGGCTGGAGTATGAAAAACTACTAGAAATGTGTCAGGCTGACTAGCTGCCCCTCCATGCCCAGAGATGTGCAAGAATTCAGACAATAGAGGTATTCAAGAAGTTCCTGAATTAATCTTAACATACACTTCTGGTCTTCCCTCACCCTCTTCCCTATTCAAGGCTAATCAGGACTCTATCTAATCTCCTCTCTGCTTTTCCTAGGCATCTTAGTATGAGTGTGGTGTATGATTGCTTTTGATATCCCTTTAATAAAATCATTCTTTAAACACCCATTTGGTCATTTTGAGAGTCCTCTGAGGGAAGGGACCTGGTATACACTGGTGGAGATGATTCCTAGTTACCTCTCTTCTGGCAGATCCTCCTTGCATACTAATAACCCTTACTCGCAAGGAGATCCCCCATTTGGGTAACAGGAATGGTGAACTTAAAATCCTCCTTCCCCAACTTTATTACAAGCTAAGACCAAATTCTTGCTATAAGGAGCTCCCTGAAGCAAGATTCCTGCTATCCAGTTCTCCAGGTCCTACACCAAGGTTCTCAGCTACCCACTGTTGATCCTGTGACTTTTCTCTGTCTGATGAGGTAGAGTACAAGACACCATGAGATGCTGATGCCAGGAAGCAGATGAGAGGAAGAATTCCTTGCTGCCATCCTCCATCCTTCTTCCTCTCCTCTTCCATTACCACAAAGTGACGTGTTCTTATAAATTATGGAATTTTCTGCCAAAGGATGCAGTAATGGCCATGAGCATAGATGGATTTAAAAGGGAGTTAGGCAGATTCATGGACAAGAGATCCCTCAATGGCTACTAGCCATGGTGAGTAAAAGGGAGCTCCATACATAGAAGCAACAAATCTCTGAATTGTAGAACTGAGAGACAGCATCATGGGAAGGTCTTGGCCTCTGTGCACAGTAGGGGAGCTGCATGGTCACTGTTTGAAATAGTATGCTTAGACTAGGTGGACCACTGATATGCTCCAGCAAGGCTCTTCTTATGTTCTTACTAGCAACAAAGCCCATTGTGGGGAAAAATACAATGGGCTCTAGAAAGGGGAGAGCAGGCAGGCGGGCATTCCCTCCTCCTCTGTCACTGATCCCGGCTGGATGACGGCAGAGGAGGCAGGCATGGCCACCTCCTCTGCACGTGATCCTGGTTGAGTGAAGGGGAGTAGGCATTGCCACCTGCTCTACTCCTGATCCTGTCCAGGTGAAGGGGTGGGCATTGCTGTCTGCTCTGTGCCTGACCCGGGTGGGTGAAGTGGGGGTGGACATTGCCACCTGCTCCACTACTGATCCAAGCTGGGTGAAGAAAGGGTGGGTATTGCCTCCTGCTCTGCACCTGATTCCGGCCGGGTGAAGTGGGGGGGGCATTGCCACCTGTTCTGCACCTGATTCCAGCTGGGTGAAGGCAGGGGGTGGGAACTGCCACCTACTCCATGTCTGATCCCAGCTGGGTGAAGGGGGCAGGCATTACTTCCTGCTCCACACCTGATCCTGGCCAGGTGAAGGCAGGGAGCGAGCATTGCCACCAGCTCCACTCTTGATCCCAGCTGGGTGAAGGAGGGGTTAATATGTCCACCTGCTCTGCTCCTGATCCCAGCGGGTTGAAGGGGGGCAGGCATTGCCACCTATTCTGCTCCTGATACCTGCTGGATGAAGCTGGGGGTGGGCATTGCCACCTTCTCCGCTCCTGATCTCGGCCAGGTAAAGGAGGGAGTGGGCGTTGCCATCTGCTTTACTCCTGATCAAAGTTGGGTGAAGGAGGGAGTGGGCATTGTCACCTGCTTTGCTCCTCATCCCAGCTGGGTGAAGGTGGAGGCCGGGAATTGCCACCTGCTCTGTGCCTGATCCCAGCTGGGTAAAGGATGGGCGAGCATTGCCACCTTCTCCACACTTTCACCCAGCTGGGTGAAGAGGAGAAGGCATTGCCACATGATTTGTTCCTCATCCCAGCTGGGTAAATGCGGAAGGCGGGCATTGCCACCTTCTCCACTCCTGATCTGACATGCATGAAGGTGGGGGGTGGGCATTGTCACCTGGTTTGCTCCTGATCCCAGTGGGTGAAAGTGGAGGGCAGGCATTGTCACCTGCTCTGTTCCTGATCCCAGCCGGATGAAGGCAGGGAGCAGGCATTGCTACCTGCTCCGCGGCTGATCCTGGCCTGGGCATCCCACCGTGGCACACTCTCTGGAGGTCTGGCTGCCTCATCTGGGCTTCCCTCCACAGCAACGCCCTCTAGAGGTGCACCAGGGTAGGAAGTGAGTTGTCTGGAACACGTTTAGCCTTTTATATAGTAGGATGAGCAGTTATCATCCATGGTGAACAGTTCCTTCTGGGAACTACATCTACCTGAATGTTCCACACACTTAGTTGCATATTTCCTAGAATGCACCAGGCACTTGGATGTTGTGCAACAGAGGGTCCTGGTTCATCCTGGGAAATGTCATTTCCAGAACGCCTGATATCCATACTGCAAAAATACCTTTAAAATCAATTCCTTTCTGCAAGCCACATGCCTATATTCACACAGTGCTTCTAATTGCAGAGTGTGCAATATATGTTATGTTTCATGGCTGATTAACAGAAATCTGTATTTAGAGTTCAGGTCATCCTCATTTAGAGTTGCCAACCTTCAGGTGGGGCCTGGAGAGTTCCCAGACTTCCAACTGCTCTCCAGATGACCAGTTCCCTTGGAGAAAATAGCTACTTTGGAGAGTGTACCCCACTGAGCTTCCTCCCTTCCCCAAACTCTGCCCTTCCCAGGCTTCACTCCCCAATCTCCAGGACTTTCCCAACCAAGAGTTGACAACCCTACCCTCAATCAATTCATTAAGAAAGGCAATTTTTCTCAGCCTCAGATACTAGAGTTAGCAAATATCACAAACAAATGGCCTAGTCTTTTTCATTATCATTGTCATCTGTCATGTTTGGATAGGAACTTGTTAAAAAGTTGGCAACTTTAAGAATTCCTGTTGCACCAAAATAGCTCTCAGCTCCTGAGCAAGAAATACTTCTTAAATTAGATTCTTCCTGTTTTGTTGCCTGTCTTGGCATGACTGCCCCAATGGGAGAAGATGAACAGAAGCCCTCTAAACCAAACAAATTATTTACCATCCTTTATCGCTCATTAGTGAAGACAGTCCAGAGTCCTTTTTATGGCAAATACATTCAAGGCAGCTTGGCCCAGCAATAGCTGGATATCGTGGGACCATCCTTGTCAAGTACTATATCTTCTCTTTAGGTGCAAAATGTTTACACCATTTTCTTGCTCTGGGATTTTATGGCAAAAACAGACACTTCTGACAATGAATCTCACACAGCAAACTCACCTGAACATAACAAACTTGTCCATTTCTATCGATTTTCTCTCTTTTTTTAAAGTCCCTGCTCTCATGCTTTACACTTCACAGAAGGTGTCTGCACTGCTATTGGCTGCAGCATAAAAATGAGAGTTTTTGCAAGCTGACAGACCCAGGGAGCTGCCCGAAAGTGGCGGACATGATTTTTTTCCTACTAAATAGACTGGGTAACAAAAATGTCAAGTGTTTTAAATCTTTGAAAGCAATATTGGGGGATAGAGAGCAGTTATCCTCCATATGCACAGACACAGCAGGCATCTTCATACAGCATATGTGTAGGTATACACCAACTTTTCCAGAAATGTTTGGCAAGGTGTATCATATAGCCACTTTGTTGTGGGCATGCTCAGTGGCAACTCCAGAGCTTTTGCTCAAAAATAATATATAATAATAATAACATTTGATGTATATACCGCCCTTTAGGACAACTTAATGCCCACTCATTGTGGTTTGCATAGTGTGTTATTCTCCCCACCACAACAATCACCCTGTGAGGTGGGTGGGGCTGAGAGAGCTCTGAGAGAGAGCTGAGACTGACCCAAGGTCATCTGGCTGGCTTCAAGTGGAGGAGTGGGGAATCAAACCTGGTTCTCCAGATGAGAGTCCTGCCGCTCTTAATCACACCACCAAAAGCACAAAACAGCCTCAAACCAGGAATGTTAAACTTCAAGGCAGATTGGCAACCCTTTCAAGTGGGTCAGTGCGGTGTAGCAGTTAGGGTGTCAGATTACAACTGGGGAGAGGTGGGTTCCTCTGTCTAGCACAACTTTTATCCTCCCCTCCAAAGGATCTCAAGGCAGCATACATTGTATTCCTCTCTTTCATTTTATTTTTATAACAACCTTGGGAGGTAGGTTAGGCTGAAAGCGAGTGACTACCCCAAAGTCACATAAGGCTCATGGCCTGGTGGGGATTTGAACCTGGGTTGCCCAATTAGATTGTATTGCATAGTAGGAGGGAATCTCAGATGATCTGCTAATGAGTTAGGAACCATAGGCCTCAACACTATGTTGTATTGGATTCCTACTAATGCTATAGATCCAGAGGAATTAGCTGTGTTAGTCTGTAGTCGCAAAATAGTAAAGAATCCAGTAGCACCTTTAAGACTAACCAATTTTATTGTAGCGTAAGCTTTCGAGAACCACAGATCTCTTTGTGAGATGCATAGAGGGTTTCTTCATACCATGCTATCTAAATTGGAGGCTCCAAATACTTTTTTTAAAACCCTAAATTCTGCTGTTAGAGCCATGCACATTTTGTGGCTAATGCTATGAGGCGGCTTACTCTTAACATAGTTTAGGGTCACAGCACGTTTTAATCTGGCCCTGACAGTAGGAGCTGATAGAGAATAGCAATCTTGCAAATGAGAGATTGTTTTTTGCCTGAATTTGGGTAAAAGACCAGGTATACTGCATGCTTGTAAAGGATGAGGGAAGGAAGATGTCAGGGATGGGAAAGGGTACTGCAAATTGTTCGGAAGTCAAAACTGGCAATCAAAACAGAAATACAACAGAGCAACTCGGCAAAAACAATAACATCTCCGCCAGATATACAAAGGAGAATGAGATTGTCAATGAAAGAATATGACACTGGACCACAGCAGGATATATGAGAAAACTTAATAACAAAGCAGTGTAACATTGCCACAAAATTAAATGAGACCTCATCAGGTTTCATCTGCTGTTTTTGCCGGCATGCAGAAGACGGAAAAAGGCGGAAAAGCTGGAATGCGCATCGGAAAAGGAGAAGCTATAAATATGCACTGAGGTATTTGACAATCCCACACTTAATCCCCATCATATTTGTATGACTAATTCCCATTTCTGCAGGAGTGAAGAAAACAGGACCCTATTGTGAGGGCTGATATTTTGAATGAAAACAAAGGGAATAAATGGTAAAGAAAAGAAAGAGAAGAGAGATCCATCAAGTTTGGCTTAAGCATTAAAGTGCTGGAGATTTTATGGCTGGAGGGAGAAAAGAGGAAAGCTTTGTGGTAGAATTTAGTTTTGAGAAAGCACTTCAAGGAAAAAAAAGTAACAACACTGAAGTCTTGTGGGGAAATAAGGATTGTTTTGGGGGATCAGGCCTAAGGTCCATCTAATCTTCCAGTCTCTTTCAAGCAATTACCAGTTTGATTCCTGATGAAGCTTCCAAGGATAGCATGAACAAAATACCACCCATCCCATACATTTCTCCAGCACCTGCTATTTCAAGGTATACTGCGCCTAGACACCTGAGGTTCAATTTGGCTGCCATGGGCTAAAGGGTTCTGAACATGGAAGCTCTTTTTAGTTATCGTGGCTAATGATTTGCTAATAGAGCTACCGCTTCTGATTCCCCCCGTAATCCCTTCTTCAAAATATCTTTTAAAAGTGACCATCCGTATCTTGCAGTTGCGCAATCCAAAAGTTATCTAGTTCACAGGAGTTGAATCCAAAAGTCATTTTCTGTTGATGAAAGGCACTTCCTCCAAGGAAACAGAATTTCCCCACTTGCTGCTATAGCCACTGACCACAAGTGACGCCTGACACAGGTTGGACACTAGTCAGCTTCCTTCAAGTTTTGATGGGAAATGTAGGCATCCTGGTCTCGCAGCTTTGCTCTCTGACTGCTGTCCAATGGACTTTTCAACTGTCACTTGTCCAACATTCCGCCAAGCTGCCTATATTTCCCATCAAAACTTGAGGGAAGCTGGCAAGTGTCCAACCTGTGTCAGCCGTCACTTGTGGTCCCGCTCTGAGCTCCCTGGAATTCTGCACCTGGTACATCTTGAAGGCAGGGAGGAGGGAGGGATGAAGAGTATCTGCAGTTGGCGGGGGACATCAGAAAACACCACCCATCCTTGTGCAGTCAGAAAATTATCTTGAGAATCAATCTTATATTTTTATCCCTTTTTCCTGGCAAATGTTGGCTCCTGAAATAGCTCATGAGAATCAAAATCTAGTTCAATTTACAACTAAAAAAATACTCACTGTTGCTACACTAGCACCCCCTATAGTAAGGCTTTGTTAAAGGTACTCTCCATTCACTTTTAGACCCAGAGGCCAACAAGCCAGGGGGAAAAGCAGCATGGCTCAGACTTGGGGAAATTCCTGGATGGGGAATTCCTGGAGATTTGGGGTGGAGCCTGAAGATGGAAGGGTTGGGAGAGGTGTGTAATGCCAGAAGGTCTAACCTCCAAAGCAGTCATTTTCGCTAGAGGAGCTGATATTTGTAGCCTGGAGATCAGTTGTAATTTCAGGAGATCTCCAGACCTTACTTGGAGGTTGGCAACCCTAAGCCGACTCAGTCTCAAAAATAAATACATAAATAATTAAAATTAATTAAAATGTAAAGCGAAGCACTTTTCTGCAAGAAACTTCATCTTTAAATCCGACCGCTCAATCCGCTTAGACCGTTTCAGATTCCAGCTACAAGAAATTGCCACCGTTCCTAAAAACAAATGAAAGGACAAAAATTTCAGAAGCCAGATATGGGACTTTCTTAAGCCAAGTGTCTAATACATCCAAGAGAGCAACCTGGTCTCCTTCCTGGAGTAATTATAAGGACAGAAACTCCTCTCTTGAGTTCCAACACAATTGTAAGCAGATATTTATCCACTGTGTTAGAGTTAATTATAGGCCATTTCCACACTTTGAATAATCCACTTTCAATGCACTTTAGAAATCCTTTGGAAGTGGATTTTTTGTTGCACACATGGAAAAGCAGTTCCAAATGTTCACTAAAGAGTATTGAAAGTGGATTATCCAACGTGTGTGGAAGCAGCCATAGTCAGCTTTTGCCACAAACCAACACTAAGCAAGGGAATAATTATCTTTGAAGCTGGAAACTACCAGGTAAAGTTAATTTAATTTGAAATTATCACAGAGCTCCCCTAAAATAAAGGGGATTTAAGGCATATATTAAGGAATGGAATTTTAACCACAAAATAGGTTCAGTTTCTCTTCCAGACTGACTGTCCACTCCCACACCAGGACAACCAAATCAGGCTAAGCATGGTCTCATCTCTCTCACATATCTCAGTATCCCATTTCTCTTGGTTCCTGCTAGGACTTGGTGTGCACACATACCCTTCCTCAGAGCCAAGCTACAGGAGATGAATTACATGAGGAGGAGCATGTGACGGGAGTTGCAATGTTAGCCGGGAAGCTGAGTTTTAAAAGAGATCGGAAGGCTTTGTCAATTTCCCCTCTTTACAGAGCCAGGGAGATCCCTGCTTAGAAGAGGAGTTGAAACTGACATAGCCTTCTGGAGGCAAAGAAGAAATTAACAAACCCTCTGAGCAGAGATCTCCCTGAGCAGAGATCTCCCTGATCTCAATTTAATGCCCACTCAGAGCGGTTTATAAATTATGCTATAATTATCTCCACAACAAACACCCTGTGAGGTGTGTGGGGCTGAGAGAGCTCCAGAGAGCTGTGACTAACCCAAGGTCACCCAGCTGGCTTTAAGTGGAGGAGTGGGGAATCAAACTCAGTTCTCCAGATTACAGTCCGGTTCTCTTAACCACTACACCAAAACACAACACTGGTCTTCAAAGGGTTACTTTTCTAAAGATGAAAGTTCCATTTAGTCATCGTGTCTAATTGCTATTGATGGACATTTCCTCTATGAATTTGTCTAATCCATTGGCAAAGCCAACTAAACTAGGGAACATCCTGTGGCAGTGAATTCCATATACTAATTCTTATTGATAGAGGCAAGGAGCTACAAAAAACAATGAAAGGAGGCATTTGAAAAAACTGCACTATGAAGCGCTAACTAGAAAGAGCTTATTAACTTCCCCTGGATAATGTTTATGGCCAATTATCACACTGTCCAGAATTACTAGAAAATGCATGTGTGCTCCTATTTTTTGTGGCTGAGAGTTATTTTCAGTAAGGCACATAATTCTGACAAAGTAAATTTTGCATTCATGAAGAATGATGTATTCACCACTTTGATAGGCTGAATGAATCAATATGCCATTGCATATTGATTCATTCAGCCTATCAAAGCAGTGAATACATCAAGTCACTTTGATACATTTTCGCCAGATTGGGAAACTGCCTTTTCCATCAAAGATGTGATTGGATAGTCAAAAGGAGCATCTTAATATCTTGTTTGTTTTATCACCACCAATCTGATTCTCAGCTGGAATGTTTGAAATTTGGCAGGTATCTTCATAATTTGCCACATAAAACAGAGAATATTATTGATTTAGAAATGTTTTAATTGTTCAACCAGAGTCAGGGCACTATAGAGCATTAATGAGGTAAGTATTGCAGAAAAAAATGGAAGGTGATACGGAGGCAGTTCAGAGTTTATAGGAGGGCCACTATAGAAACTCTGGATTGCTTGCTGTTCTGACAGGGACTCTAACAGTGAAATCCTAAGGAGAGTTACTCCATTCTAAGCCCAGTGGCAGCTTTATTCTTTCATGCTAGAAGGAAGAATGGTGTGATTGCCCTGACTGTTTTCCTTTCTTGTTGCTTCTGGAGAACAAGTTGCCTGAAGTTAGAAGGGGAAAGATCCTGGGGAAAAGCGTCTTCAAGCGTCACAGAAGCACGAAGCAAGAGGAACTAAAAAGGAGGCTCTCTCACCAACGGTGCCTGTACTGGCTGGTGCAATTAGGGTCTTCGGTGCCGATGCCTTCCTGCCAGGATGCTGATTGGAGTGAATCAGAGGGAACATATCACTCCAGTCTTAGCTCATCTCCACTGGCTTCCAGTTTGTTTCTCAGCACAATCCACGGTGCTGGTGATGACATTTAAAGCCCTATGTGGTTTGGGACCAACATACTCCCCTAGGAACCCACCCAACTACTGCAGTCATCTTTGGAGGCTCTGTTTCAGGTGCCTCCACCTTCTGAGACTAGTCAGGTGGCAACCCGAGAGAAGGCCTTCTCAGTAATGGCATCAAGACTTTGAAACTGTCTCCCCTGGGAGATGTGCTTGTCCCCTTCCAATGTTATCTTCCACCAGGAGGAACAGACTTTTTTTGTTTTGTTTGGCATTCGCTCAATGAGCCCTCCTCCTTTGGTAACAATTTAGCTATTGTTTTTATTTTTCGTATTCATTTTAAACTGGTTTAAAATTGTTTTAATGATTTGTTGGTGTATTAATGTTAATGCTTTTCAAGATGAGATTTTAATTTGTTTTAACTTCTTAGCCACCTTGGTGACCCTATGAGGTCAGAGATCTTATAAATCTTATAAATAAATAATTTGGGGGAGTGTCTTGATGTGATTGGCCCATCGAGTGGGATGAGGAACAGTGGCTAGCTTGGGCTGCTGGTCTTCAACCAATCCAGCTGTTTGCCAGAGGCATAGTAGCAGTTTGGCTGGCCCTGCGTAGACCCTGAGGAACAGCTACCAAAGCCAACCACGGGCTTCATCCTTTTGGGGATGAAGAACACCAGAGTGGACATGGAGCCACAGTGGATGGAAAAGAGCTGAAATTGCTCTTTTGGTTTCCACGTTGTTCATTCTCCATTGTGTTCAAACTGTATGGATGTTCTGTGGATCTGACCCCACCCACCCAACCACATCATTCTGGTGGAAGCAGAGACCACTACAGATACATGGAGGCTTCCAAACATGTGAGCCTCATTAGAAGTCATTAACATCTGAATTATGTGACCAAAACTGATTGCTGATTGACAAAAATAGTCATATACAGGGAAACAAGAGCTGAAGGAATATTACAACGCTTTAACAAATGGAGTACGATAAAAAAATGGCCCAATCCAAAAGCCTGAGACCTAAAATAGAACAAGTACCAAGCAGATAGCTAAGTGGAGGCCTTTTAAACTAAGGTATTTCTGTAGAGAAGACCCTGTCTTTACAGACCAATTCCAGAGAAGATATACAGAGAAAATAACAACATTTGATTTATATAATGCCCTTCAGGACAACTTAATGCCCACTCAGAGTGGTTTACAAAGTATGCCATTATTATCCCCACAACAAAACACCCTGTGAGGTGGGTGGGGCTGAGAGAGCTCCAGAGAACTGTGACTAGCCCAAGGTCACCCAGCTGGCTTCAAGTGGAGGAGTGGGGAATCAAACCTGGCTCTCCAGATTAGAGTCCCACACTCTAGTCTTAACCACTATTGAGTATGTTCAAGTAGGCCTTTGAACTGGGCTGGGAAGTAAACAGAACATAGTAAGAGTCCTGCTGGATCAGACCAGTGGTCCATCTAGTTCAGCATCCTGTTTCACAAGTTCAACCCGTTGCCTTGGAGGGCCAACAAACAGCGCATAGAGGCCAAGGCCCTTGTAGCACAGGTTTTTGAGGCTGACTCCCTCTGACTAGGGAGAGTGATGGACCTCTCCTCCATGAACCTGTCTAACCCCCCTTTAAATCCATCCGTGGCCATCACTACTGCCATGAGTTCAGTAAGTGACCTTGGGTAAGCCGCTCCCCTCACCCTCAGCTCCCCAGCTGCATTGTGGGGATAATAATAACACTAACTTGTTCACCGCTCTAGGTGAGGCACTAATCTGTCTAGAAGAGCCGTATATAAGTGCAGCTGTTATTACTGTTACTGTTACTGTTACTACATGCACTGGCAATGAATTCCACAACTACTCATTGAGTAAAGAAGTATTTCCTTTTGTCTGTCCTGAAACTCCTGCCCAACAACTTCATTGGGTGCCAGTGAGTTCTAGTATCCACTTTCTCTGCCCTATGTATAACTTTATAAACCTCTATGATGTCATAAGCTTCTATCATGTCAGCATATGTATGAAACTACAGATAAAACAATGTGGTTATTTTAAGACTGGTAAGTTGAATTCCTGATAACTGGTATGCCCAACAACAATATTGCTGTGGCATTCTGCACCTACTGGAACTTTGGAACGTCAAAGGCAGCCCCATGTTGAATGTATTGCAGTAGTCTAATCTGATTAGAGCATGGATGCATTCATTTCACCCCTGTCTCTCACTAGCTTATTCAGCATGTGTATGAAACATGGATCTGGGTTGTTTCAGGCATGTCAAATTAATTATCTTTAAAAGAAAGATCTTTAAAAGAAATGCCAACATAGAAAAATGGCCAGATGACTCCCCCAGTCAAGGAATGGACTTAGCAGGCCAAATGGTCTCTCCTTTGCTGTGTAGTCTTTCCAAGAATTAGCTTACTTAAAGAGCAAAAAATATTGCAAATCTGTCCCTACAGTTACTGTAGTTACGATGAAACCCATTTAAATGAATATTTGATAAATGAATAAATGAATATCAATTGAGAGAATAAATGAATAGTAAATGAGTCTAAATGCTAAGTGGTGAAAATTAAATGAATAATTCTCTTAAATGAATAAATCCACCAAGCTCCAGTTTGTTAGTACTCTACATAGATTAAATCCATTTCAGATGGAGGCTTGGAAAGATGAATGCTAAAGAAACCACCTGAATGTTTTCTCTGTGAGTGGTTTACCAGCCTGCTTAAAAGCCAGCAACAAGAGAGTCTTATTGCTATGCCCTGACAATGCAAGACAATGTTGTCAGTGGTTGGTATTAGAGTTTGGCAGACAGATGTTTTTGAGATGGTGTGCAAGCTTACAAAATACAGATCGCACACTGCAGCACTCCATGGAGATAGATCAAGATGGGTAGCTGTGTTAGTCTGTTTGCAGCACTGGAAAAGAGCAAGAGTCCAGTAGCAGCCAAAAGACTAACAAAATTTGTCATAGGATATGAGCTTTTGTGAGTCACAGCTCACTTCTTCAGATATCTCTCCTCTGAAGAAATGAACTGTGACTCACAAAAGCTCATACCCTACTATAAATGTTGTTAGTCTTATAGGTGCTACTGGACTCTTGCTCTTTACTACTGTTGCACTGTTATTTTAGTATATTATGGCTTGGATGTCTTAGCGGTTGCTACAGTCCAAAGGATTTGGACCCACCATACAAGATTTTCTCACCTCCCTCTCCCGCTCCAGCCTGAAATCCCCCCTCTCAAATTCTGTTCCTGTGGGTCCTGGGACACCCCCGCCCCTGCACTGGAGAGTGGCTTCTCTGCAGCCAGAGAAGGGAGGTGAGAAATGGGTATTCTACGGGCAGAAATCCTTCCATCAACCACTGTCCATGAGATTCTGTCACTAGTAAAATGCTCATTCTATGTGTGGTCTGTGCTGGAAACAACATGAATATAGTCAGGGATTTTTTTATGGGAAAAGAGGTGGTGGAACTCAGTGGGTTGCCCTCGGAGAAAATGGTCACATGGCTGGTGGCCCCACCCCCTGATCTCCAGACAGAGGGGCGTTTAGATTGCCCTCCGCACCACTCCATCAGATTTTCATGATGTCACTCCTGATCATGTCAGAGGTGGAGAGCAAATCTTTCAGTCAGTAAAACATCACCCCCATTTTCCTTGAGGAACCAATATCAATCAGTCTTTTGTATTACGTGTGAGGGGGAACTGTCAATCAAACTTGTTCTGACTCTTCTTCTGTATATCACTAGCCTAAGTTCTATTCCTTGGTCATATCAATATGTAACAGAAAGTCAGGATCTGCCATTGATAAGATTATTTCATTTATTTAATAAATTTTTATCTGTCTTTCTTCCAGTGAATTCAGACTGTTTATATTGTTTACCCCTTTCCCTTTTTATCCTCAGAACAACCTATAAGGAAAGGTAGGCTGAGAGAAAATGACTGACCCAGAATGGGGTTTCAAATCTGGTTCTTCCAGATTATAGTTCAACGCTCTAATCACTACACAATACCAGCAACAGATGAATCAAGATATCCATAGACCACAGCGTTTACAATTTAGAAATCAAACTTAGCAGCAATATTATTATCTACGTCTAAAAAAACGTAGATTGTAGAAGCAGCTGTATATTGTATAACTATTTGCAGAGCACCTTATTATGAGAACATCACAGCAGACATGATGGATTGGACCAATGATTCATCTAGTCCAGGATCTTGTTTCACATATTGTCCCCAGAAGACCTGCAAGAAGGGCACAGAGCTCAAGTTCCTCCACTGCTTTAGCCTCACTCTCCTCAAGTTCCTCCACTCACTTTAGCCTTGCAGAGGTCCTGTGTTGTGCCCCTGAAATCCAATATAATTTGACATGAGGGTCTGGTCTGTCTTCCCTGAAAATCCCACCCCTTGCCCCTCCTGCCCCAGTCTTTTCACCAGTTGATTGTTCTGTTTCTCCATCCCCATTTCCAATGGGATATTTTGGCTAGGGTTAGGTAATGTGCCATCAAGAGATGTTTTGCTAAACTGTATGTTTTATTTATGATTAAATGTGATTTTACTGTTGTTTATCAGCTCTGAGCCTGCGTAAGTGAGGAGAGCAGAAAACAAGATTAATAAATAAATAAACAAAATAAATAAATAAATAAATAAATAAATAAATAAAATGCCAAATTTCAATCTCATTTGGAAAATACTCAGATATGATGTGCTGGAGGGGTCTGCTGTTTGATACAAGTAGAAAACGACCTTCTTCATTATTTACTCATTTATTTAAAAACATCTACCCTACAAAGTAGTTTACAAAAATTATACATCATTCACAAATACAATGAAATAAAACAGTAACAATGGAAAAAAGTCCTCCCAAATCCCAATAAAAAATAAACTGCATGAAATTATGAATGAGCCTGAAAAATAATCAGTGGGGGGCCTTCCTTTCCACACTATTTTATTTCCTCTTATTAACACTTCCCCATTAAGTTTTGCATTTTTCATGTTATTTCAGTTTGGCACATAAACGGTGTAAACTCTGACAAGAGGTGTAAAAATGCCATTAAAATGCCATAAATGAAACAAATGAATTAGGGACAACATCCACAGAAGGGTATTTTTTAAAAAGGATCACAACATCAATACGCAATAACAAAAAGAAATAAAATAGGGACTATTCACCTATCCCCCAAACTGTCTTTAACATTTATTTTTCTTTGAATGAGAAATCATGGTAGCAGCTCTCCCCTCCTCTCATACGGCCATCCTTCTGGCCGTATTCCCCTTCTCAAATTAATACAAACCCTCCCTCTCTTTTCTCATTCCGACATAAAAATGCATGTTGGCCCAAAGGAATCATAGAGTTTTCCTTTTGTTACTTACCTCGGAAGATTTCCCACGCCTTCGCAAGGATGGTCGCATAAGAAAGTAATACGTTCAACAAAGTGGTTAATCGCGTTGTATCTAGCTTCAATAAAATGATCTTGATAGCCACAGGAAGCATGTTGTCTTTATCTTGTGGCTGAGAACTCACCATAAAAGGAGGTAATGTACAATTGGCGGCATTTACACAAGCATCATATTCATGCCCTGCTTGGGACCTTCCAGAGATATTTGGCTGGCAAAAGTAGGAGATGAAATGTTACTAAATGAACTTTGGTCAGGTCCATTCTCACCTTCTTAACAATGCCAGAGGGTAGAATTATTCCAGGAAAAGAACACAATAGCCCTCTTAGTTACCTACTCAGAATGCAATGAAAATCTGACAAGAACTCCTAAGACAGAGATTGCCTAGGCATGGTCAGCGACCAGTTTTGCTGGTCATGGGGCATTTTGGAGCTATAGAGAAGATTTTTCTGCCTGAACTTTTGTTTACTTCTTTAGACTTGGGGACTTTTAGCCAAAAGTACGTGCCTCATTTCTCTTCTAATGTGCATTGAATATGTGAATTTCTTTCCATCGCTAGCAATGCAAATGGCCCATCTGCCCCCCTCCTTCTCCCATTCAGATGTGAGCCCTTCTGGGGTGCCTATTAGAAAGATGGCCTCCTGCATATAAAAGATAAGTGAGTTAATAAAAATCTAAACTACATGAGAGGCAAAAGTAAATGGGGCATATAATTTTTTCATGAACTGGTCCCTTAAGTTTCGCCTTGCTAAAAGCACCCTGGATTTTGCTACATATTTATGAAAATAGAAAGTAGCTGCCCTGATAGTTAATGCACAACCTGCTTAACAGCATCCTGTATTATCCCCTCTGTCACGAAGCTATCAATGTTGACGCAAAAGGACTGAATAATCCGGTGCTTTGCTCTTCCGTCTTCGATGGCCAGGGTTTTTTTCCTTCTTCAGAAGCCTCTCAGCTTTGAAACGACATCTCTCTGTTTGCCAACACTCACACATATTTGTTTTCAAAGCAGCCATCAAGGACAGAAACCAACAAAAAGCCGCTACTTACAGCAAAAACAAAATTATACTCTAATATAGACTTTGGTTATCACTGGCTGAGACTTTAAATGAATTTGCAACTATTCAGCCATGGTGAAGCCCAGGCAAGTTAATGCCTCAAAGAATGTTGCTTTGGATTCCAAGACAGTAGTGTGGGTTTTTTTAAAAGAAACAATACACAGATCAATCTTATGCATCTTAATTCAGAAGTTCTATAGGGTTCAATAGGCCATAGGATTGCTACCGTAAGAATTAGTAATAGTAAAGTGGGATAGAACAACTAGTTCTTTGGGGAGATGGCAGTTGGGACCCAATGGCTGATATTATTGAGACCCATTGTGGTGTAGTGGTTAGTGTCTAGGATCTTGGAGACAAAGGTTCAAAAAGACATTCTGTCATAAAGCTTTCCTGGTAGACTTTAGCGAGTCACACTCTGCCTACAGGATTGTTGTTGTGAGGATGGAATTAAGAAAGGAGAGCAGCGTATGCCCATCAGAGCTTTCTGGAAAAGCAAGCTTGAAAATGGTCTACACAGATAGATACAGTCAAATTCCAGAAGCAGTATTTTTAAAAAAGATTTATTAACATGACACGCCTCACAACGCCTATTTAAATGAAAGTAGCTTTACTTGCCTCCTAAAACCTTTTATAATGTTGGCATTTTACTTTGAAGTTTACCAGAGTTTCATGTGATGCAAAATTCAAAGTAAACTTGAACAGGGTGGGGCTTCTTCTTAAGCTAAATTGCATGAAGCATTTTGAATAATAATAACATTTGATTTATATACCGCCCTTCAGGACAATTTAATGCCAACTCAGAGCAGAGCAGTTTACAACAAAACACCCTGTGGGGTGGGTGGGGCTGAGAGAGTTCCAGAGAGCTGTGGCTAGATATGGGCACGAACAGCATTATGAATGGAAAGAAACCATGAACAGCCCGTTCGTCTGTTCACGAACAAGCTGTTCGTGAGGCCCCATTCTAAACGAACAAGTGGTCGTTGCAAGCCTTGTTCGTTGCCTTCGTCAACCATTTGTCAAGCCAGACAGTCTGAAGCCTTTCAATCAAATCCCCAGGCAACAGAGGCAGGGACCGAACTCTGTCAGAACTGCTTTTGGCTTTCCTTCTGGCTGTAACCCTTCAAAGTACTTCCAGCAGAGAGTCCCGTTTTTGCCACTGTGAAGAGAAAATGACACCAAAGGGGGGGACCCATGGATCATGCCTTTCCCAGGGTGCAATCTCTCTGAAACTTGGGGGGTATTGGACATTGGCAAGGTCAGTTTGTAACCCCTCAAAGTAGCTTCCAGCAGAGAGTCCTGGTTTTGCCACTGTGAAGGGAAAATGACAACAAAGGGAGAGACCCTTTGCATCACGCCTTTCCCGGGGTGCAATCTCTCTGAAACTTGGGGGGTCTTCGGAGGACAGTGAGGACTATGTCCCCTGCAAATTTGGTGGGTATCGGACATTGGAAAGGTCAGTTTGTGGGGTGTTTAAAGGTCCCTGCCCTTTGCACATAGGAAAGGGCCACGAACAACGAACATGTTTGTGAACAGGGTCATGTTCATTACTGTTCATTGTTCGTTGTTTGTGGATGGCAATGAACATTGAACAGCTTGTTCATTTTTTTCGTTCATGCCCATGTCTAGCTGTAACTAGCCCAAGGTCACCCAGTTGGCTTCAAGTGGAGGAGTGGGGAATCAAACCTGGCTCTCCAGATTAGAGTCCTGCACTCTTAACCACTACACCAAACTGGCACCAAACTGAAGGAAGTTTGAAGACTTCCAAGAAGTCTACCTCAATTTCTTGGGGCATTTCTGCAAAGCCTGTCATATGATTTCACGGAAAGCAAAGCCTTTGAGGAACATTGGTCCATCAGTTCTTGTTAGCCAAAATAGCTAAATGGACTCTGAAAGTTCAGGGCAGTCTATCTCTGAATACCAGTTGCTAGGAGACAACACCAAGGCCTCTATGCCTTCCTTGCTGTAGGCTTTCCAATAGGGTATCGGGAAACAGGATGCTGAATTAGGTGGACTTTGGGGACAGTATTTAACATTTAACATTTGGGGACAGTATTTAACATTTGAGAATCCCCCCCCCCCCCGCAATTGGAGAAGGATATCAACATTCTAAGTGTTGCAGACAGCAAAGCTGTTGTAGGACTTATCAATATATCTAATTTTCAACATAGCGCCATGTGTGGATACTTAAATCCAGAATTTGAAGCCATGAACAACTAAGACAGATCTTTCTACAAACCTGAGAAAAGCCCCAGGATTGCAGAAAAATCTACAATCATAAAAACTACATTGTGGAGTTAACCCCTGCCCCCCCCACACACACCAAGCAGCTCCTGTACCTTCAAGAATCGATGCATTCTGTGGTCATTGTGAGTGATGCTAGGCAACCACAACAGTATTGATCTCTTTAGCCCATTGTTTCTGCCATAAAATCCAGGAAAATTTTGGCCTTACTGTCCACCTCTTCTCCTGTCCCTCTTGTCTGGAGGGAAGACTCATCAAGGCTAGGCCCAGCAGAACCCACTGAGCAAACTTGCTACCATGCTTTTTGTCCTGATGTGGTGGTGGGGTTGTTTCTCAGTGGAAGACTGGTGGTGTGGACATGGGCATGCCATTATATTGATGGCATGATGTCACTTCCAGGACATATTTGGAAATGATGTCATGCTGTTGATGTGGTGGCAAATTTTGGCTTAACCCTCCCCCTGCGACGCTATCAAGCAATGATGGGGTCAAGTTCTTCAAATGGAAGGTCTCCCACCATAATGGAAGACCTGGGAGCCCTATGGGGTTGGTGATTTCCCAATGATTTGATGTCACATAACTTGCCTGAGCACAACTTGCGCTACTTGGCAGTAGACATCACACCGTTCAGCTAAGCAACATGCCACCAGACAACTTTGCAACTAGCTCAGACTTTTCCTAGGGATAGACTGCCAGGGGGAGGGAAGGAGGAAAAGCTGTGGTATAGTGGTTAGAGTGTCAGACTAGGATCTGGGACATCCTGCTTTAAATCCTCACTCAGCCAAGGAAGCTTGCTGGGTGACCTTGGGTCAGTCACACACTCTCAGCCTAACCTACCTCATAGGGTGGTTGGGAACATAAAATGGAAGAATGGAAAATGGTGTGGGTTGCTTTGGGGAGAAAGGTAAACAAATAAAGCGGAACGGTGGGGCAGATAAAAGAAAGGTTGATAGGTGAGTAAGAAGGAGAGAAGAAACTAGGGAAAGGAGAGGGTATATAGGGGCTGCTGGGAGGAGAGAAAGAAGTAGTGTGGGGAAGGAAATGCATAAAAAATGACCTCTGTAAGTCCTTGTGGATTTCCTACATGTTGAATGTAAATTTTGATCTCCTTTCAGTGTAAAATAGGCTTTTTTGCCTTTTAGGATTTTGTTTTAGGATTATTTGACGACTCTTATGCATGTATGTAAGCAGCCCTTAAAATATTGGAAGGGTTGGTTTGTGTTAAATTCTTTTTATAAATTGAATTTTCATGTTGTGATTAAACTGTGTCCTTATTTATGTATTTTGTAGATGCCACTGATGAAGAGGCGTGAAACGTGTCAGGAATTTACTCATTAAAAAATGATGGCTCCTTATCGGTTTTGCTGTTCGCAGCTTTCTTTTTAACATCTGGCAGCCATCCGTCACAGCAATAAATTGCCATCCTTAGATAAGAGAAATCTTTTACTTGACTTAATGTTTGCTCATCCAGCATTCTCCTGAGCTGTTTGTGATCATCACATGCATCTTCCCTTAGTTAAGAGGTTAACTTGAATAAATAACTCACTAGATTAGTGATTTTTGCATCCTGGATTACTCTTTTCATACGGCTCCCAGGATACTCCTATGTGCACACCACAGAATCCCTGAGCATTGTAGAGAATTTTAGGGTATATACTGTACAAATATATCACCTGTGTCACAGGCCTGCCTGGCCTCCAAAGCAATCCTCTCCACTGCTCAGTGATCTTGCCATACCTTTCTGTGCCTCTCAGGGCTAAAGTACATGTTACTTTGGGGGGTGAGTTGGGGTTCTACAGAGCCAACACACTTCCCCTGTGGTCTCATAGCAGCTGTGGAAAAGGGCATTTTTAAAGTTCAAAGGAGCCCAATTTTACTTGGAACTGCAGTGTGAGGGGAGGAGAGGCCATGTTGTTGTTCACAAGCAAAAATGGCCCCAGCAGGAAACTGTTTGTACAGCTTTGGATCTGCATTTGTGTTCAGAGTACTACATGTGCGGCTACACAGATAACTCCTTGCTGGGGCCATGTAGGCTCCGGACAACACCATGGGAGGGAAGGCAGGAAGCTCTCCTCCTCCACACCACAGTTCCAAGCAGCAATAGTCTCCTGGGGACTTTAAAAAAGCCATTAACTGCATCTGCTGTGTGACTGGAAGGAAAGCATGTTGGACCCAGGGAACCCAACCAACCTCACCCATAATGTGTAGTTTAACCCTCAGTGTGGCTGTGAAGACTGGCAGAAAGGCATGACCCATACCTGAGGCCCTGCTTCAGGTGCCTCCACCTTCTGATATCAGGCAGGTAGCAACCTGGGAGTGAACCTTCTCGGTCATGGCAGCAAACTTCTGGAACTCTCTCTCCAGGGGGACAGGCCTTTCCCTTTCTGTCGCCATATTCTGCCAGTGGGTGAAGACTTCGTTGTTCCATTTGGCACTTCCTCAGGTGACCTTGGGCCAGTCACTCTCTCTCAGCCTAACCAACCTCACAGGGCTGCTGCTGTGAGGGTAAAATGGAAAAGGGGAGCTGTTTTGGGTCCCCATTGGGTAAAAAGGCAGGGTATAAATGAAGTAAATAAATAAATAGCCTACCAAACAGAGAAGGTGCCCCATGGCACAGAGTGGTCAGCTGCAGTACTGTAGCCTAAGCTCTGCTCACAACCTGAGTTCGATCCTGGCAGAAGTCAGTTCAGGTAGCCAGCTCAAGATTGATTCAGGCTTCCATCCTTCCGAGGTCAGTAAAATGAATACCCAGTTTCCTGGGGGCAGGGCCGTCCATCCATTGAGGCAGGTCTGGCAGCCACCTCAAGCGCTGAGGCACTGGAGGGGGCACCGGGGGTGCGGGCACACCCCGTGGAGCTCACAGCGGCAGTGCTGCTGGCTGAACAGGAGGGCTGGGAAGCCATTCGCACACCTCCCTGGCCGCCTGCTGCGCCTGGCCCACAGCTGCTGCAGCCTCCCAGCCCTCCTGCTCAGTTGCCTCGTGCTACCGCCGCCGCCTGCACACAACTGCAGGCCAGGCACAGCAGGTGGCCAGGGCGGCATGGGGCATGCTGCACAATGATGTCACACGCAGTGATGCCATCATGCAGTCTGGGTGCGTGCATGTGTGTGTGTGTGGGGTGTGTGTGGCAACAGCCCTGAAGTCTGGCACCGGCCCTGCCTGGGGGTACAGTGTAGATGACTGGGGAAGGCAATGACAAACCACCTCGTAACAAAAAGTCTGCCAAGAAAACATCGTGATGTGACGTCCATCCATGGGTCAGAAATGACTCGGTGCTTGCATAGGGGACTACCTCTACCTTTACCTTTTCACCAAACAGAGCAGTGAGCACAGCAAGGAGGGGAGGAAGTAGATCTTAGGCTGTGTGAAAAATGTGCACATACAAAAAGCTGATTAGCGTTAGGTGAAGAAAATATAGAGAAGCAAACTTCTAAAAAGCCATGAAGCAGGTGATAAACCGACAAAAAATGGCTCCATGAGCTAAACTGGTGGGTGTTAGAGCATTGCTAGTTCTTTCCTTCCCATTTCCCCGTATTTTGCAACGCACCTGCACTTGCTCCTTCTTATCCCTGTTCTATATATAAATATGAGAATTAGCATGGGAAAAACCCCTCCAAAAATGTTATCACTGTGACCTTTTCATGCCCTTTCTGGTGCCCTTAAATGCAGCTGATTCTACAGCAAAGGAGGGGTGAGGGGGGAATGCATATTCACCATTTGGGGTTTGTTCTGCAAACAAAAGGCAAAGATAAGAAATTCCAAAAAGGAAACAGAAAATAAAACTGTTTGCCATGTAAATGAGCTCCATTAATGTCGAAGATATTTCTCCAAACCACTGAATTTCATGCAGCTGCATTTTCCCCGCAGTGAAGCACAAGGCTTTCGTTGGCAAACAGTATTTTTTATTAAGGCTACGGCTGCCATCATAATTGTTTATAAATGTAAATGCACAATAAAGATTTCAGAGATAAAGAATGTAAGATTTAATCCATTTTAATCTTGTTAAAGCGTAGGGCGCTGAATATATAATTTTAATAGTCAAGCTCCCCTCATCTACCTGGAATGATGGTTAGACATTTTTAGTGCCTAATGTTTCCAATTTTTAGTGCTAATTAAATGGTCTTAACCTGCTAGTGTTTTATATGTATTATCTTAAATCACCATTCAGGATGGGAATAGAGTGTTCCTACTAGATAGTAAAATTTCAAAATGGCCAGAAATCAAACGGGGATCATCGTTCAAAATGGAACTAAGGGCACTTTTTGTGCTCAGGTATCCAAACCAAAGTAGAAAATCCACAAGAACGTTATTAACTATGAAGGTGTATTTAGTTGGCATGAAGCATAAAGATGAAGGTGAATTTCTCACCCCTCCCATTTTGACCCTCAAATCCTTGCTTCAGATTTATTTCTCCCATATGCAAATCCAACCTATGATTCTGTTTGGCACTGAAACTGGATCTTTTGTTACACAAACCGCTTCTAGTGCACGTGTACAACCTTTCTTAAGTGCACCTAAAGCAGCCTGTGTTTCTTCTGGGATGTCTAAGCCTGTGTATACATGGGTCAAACTTGGGACTATATTTCTAGATATGGAAGGAGGCTAAGGGCATCGCAACAATACACTTTTGTTTAGAGTAAAAAGGACGGCATTAAGAAAAGTGTCGAGATGGAACCAATGCAGTCGGTTCAGTAGACTGTCATATACATGCAGAGGAAGCTACTACACAGAGTCTCTCTACACAAGACATCTGGTATGTGAAGAACACGGTTCAGAAAATATGATGTCAGCCGGGAAGGGTAGTTTTAAAAAACAGAGCTGGTGGCAGGGCAAAGGCTTTGCTATACGCTGGAGCTGTGTGAAGGCGCTGTGAAATGCCAGAAGGGAAACTTCAGCCCATTATAAGCTCTCCAGGCCCAACCCGGCTCTGGAAGGCAGCTCCATCCCATTTCCATTCCTCGCTGCCCTCTGGTTGCGATCCCACACAGTTTTCAACTGGAGAGGTGAAACTGACAGAGCCTTTGGGGAGGCAAAAATGAAATGAACAAACCCTCTGAGGAGCAATCTCCACCGGCTCTTGTCTTTTAAAGCTATACTTCCCGGCTAACATTGGGTCACCCTACACTTTACGAACACGTGCCGAGGCACCTCATGTAGAGACACTCACAGTCTAGTCCTTAGTGGGAGATGGGGGGGGGGGTGTTGCTGCCTGAACAAGAAATAAAAGGGAGAATGTAAAATATACTTTCCCTGTCCAATAGGGGGTGGTCCACAGTCTAGGATTCTTTGAAGATGATGGGAGAGATGGTCCTCGGATGATGGGGGAGATGATCTTTGGGTGAGACAGAGTCCTCGTCTGGTTCCAAGCTGATAGAAATCCCAACACTCCCATTCCTTCCAATGGGGACCATCCCCAAACTGCTGGTGATTGGATTTGGGAGGGGGGAAAACAGGTTTTGGAAGAGCTACAAGGAGGCTGCTGATAGGCGGGTGCTTTGTGCGGGGAACTTAATTGAATTAAAATGAAAAGACAAAGGACTAGCTTGGGTTGCAGTAGAAATTGACCTAATTAATGTCCTGCCTTTCTGGGCAAGGCTGGATACCTGCTTTCATTCTGGGAGCAATTGGTTAGTTTATTATTCTGGGAGAGGAATGCATCATCCACAGGCAGCAGCTGGGTGGAATTAAGTTACCAGGTATCCAAGACAGGCACTTGACAATAAGTGCCTTGGGGCTCTCCTGGGCTCAGTTGGCATTTTTGTTCCCCCTGCATATATGGATAGGTTTACAGTTCTCTTTAATGGCAGAGAGCATACTTTCCAAAATCAGATCTGATACATATTAATACCTTGTAGCCAGTATTGTTATGTCTGTTTCAGGTTAATAATTAAATGTTACATTTAATTAATAATTAAATGTAGTGTCCACTTGCATTGGATCCAAGCAAGTTAGAACAGCTGCTTGATATTTTGGAGCTATTCCCTTTTCTAGGTGCTCGAGTGCAGCAACTCATACAATTGACCATTTGGCAAATGAAAGTGGCTATTAAAATCATCTCTTGTCTCCTTTGGTCATGGGGGCTTGGAGAGCCCCTCTCTGTAGCAACCCCGTGGCTTTTGAAACCCCTTTCCCAAGGACTTGCCAGAGCTCAGCCCTATGAGCTGGAGACCGTACAGGAATGCTGTGAACAGAACGGGAGCAATTTTCTGCAATTTCGCCCTCCTGTGAGAGACCTACAACTCACCTTGAGCTATTTCTGAGGTTCCCCTTTCTTCCAGGAAGAGCATTTGTGGGAGCATTTCATAGAATCTAAGAATCATAGGGTTGGAAGGGACCTCTAGGGTCATCTAGTCCAACAACCTGCACAATGCAGGAAATGGGAAGGCAAGGATGTTGTGCTCCATCCTTACTGTTCATTAAACTTGCTGGTAGACCCAAGCCTATATATCTTGTGGAAATGAGCATGCGAGCATGCATTATAAATTTGTGTAGCTTAGTATTGCTGTGATCTCAGCCAAGGGTCTTTGCCAGTGCTCACTACATTAAATTCTTCAACTTGAGATGGTAGGGGATTGAGCCACAGCTCCTCCCCAATCAGTATAAAAAACTTCTGTTCACATTGGCTTGGGGTGGCTGATCTACCCCTCCCACAGAGAAATCAATGGCCCTGAGCAAGTCTAACTACTAGGCATTCAAAATACAGGCCTGACACAGATATAGATGTGCGCTTAAGAAGCCTTGGGTGTCTAGTTTGCTTTCCTATATCAAATTGTTTAACTCCTGGCTAGAGGAACACCACAGATAACGTCTCTAGTTCGATACTGAGTATAGTAGACAAATAATACAATGATGGAGTATCTGCTTCCCTTTTAAGCCTTTCTTATAACAGGTTTATCTAGTATTCTTAATAACAACTCAATTAACAAAAATCATACCATCCATTATAACAATTACAGGAGAGCAATTACCCAAGTCCAAAAAATATCTTACCCAAAGATACAAAGGTCACAGGCAAGGAGCTGTTTCTAGAAAGAAGCTCTCTATCAGTTTAGTGTCATATTTATAGGGTTTCCAAACCTTCTCCTAACAATAGCCGTCTATCCCCTTTCAAAGACTCATATTCTTGGCTAACTTATTATCTTATAACTTCACACACCAAACAAGGTTATCCATATTTGAAACATCTTCTTCGAACATATAACAATAGTTAGTTCATTCTCACTATTTATTTTAACAAAGTCTATGTAAAATCAGTTATTATAGGTTTCTCATACATCTGAATATCTGTGGCCCTCCACCAATACTTCTATACTTGAATAATATTACCAACTTCTATGAATGTAAACATTCCTGCCATTCTCAGATACTCTCTGTCCCTGGTACATTGTATATAGTGATACGAGTTAGATGGCTGTTCTAATCTACACATGGTAATACAACTCTGTAACTCTATTGTTCCATGCTCCTCTCCCAGGTTGTTCTATTCTTGGTCTCTAGACTCCCTTTGTGGCATGTCTAGTTGTGGGGCCAGGCTACCCCTGTTTCTGTATGCAAAGGAATCCTCTATGATTTTCTTGGTCATATCCAGCAACTGTTCTTTTACAGTTTTAGCTATATCCATGATACACTGATAGAACAAGTAGCATACTGTTACCCACAGCAGACTTTTTATATTTGGTTGGGCTAGAACAGAATCAGCTAGAACATAAAAAGTATCCATGGGCTTAGATCTTCTGGACTATTTCCATGGGTGGAAGAATATGCACTTGTGGAATGCAACTTTCTCACCTCACCTTACCCAAAGCAACATGAAATACCCCCCAATCCTGTTTCCAGGAAGGGGGAGAGGAGAGAAATGTATTTGCATAAGGCTGTGAAACTGGGATGCAAATTGGTTCTTCCAACATCTCTTAAGGAAAAGTATTTCAGCTGATGGAAACCAAAGGAGAATGATGGGTGAAGATGTCTTTCTTTTGGAAGTAGCTGTCCTTTTCTTCTTGGTGTCCCAGTTGAAAACACTATTATTCCGCCACTGTGACTGCTGCTGCTGACATTTCATTGAGTATAGTGGGACAGGCCATTGCTTCAAATTGCTGTTCTTGAGTTCCAAGGTCTGCATATGCACACATAGGCTTTGGAGCAAGTGCCTGGGAGTCCCTCTGCCCATTCTGTCTTCTCCAGCAGGTAAGACTTCCTAGAATCAAGGGTATTGAAAACACATACCTTTCTTCTTGCAGAAATACTCTGGGGGATCTAAACCATGGCTTTTAGAGTTTAAAATTTAAAATGAAAATAAAATGTAATACATTTTTTGCCCATATTCAAGTATTTGAAAACAAAGTACTATAATAGCAGCTTTCTTTTCTCTGTGTGTGACATGTTCTATCTGCAAACAAGATGAAAAAAAGATATCTAAAGGAAGATGTTCAGAGAAATACACAGGGGATAACAATAATGAGATTCCCATTGACTTTCTATTGGTGCGTTTCTCAATATGTCTCTTAAACAATGGCTTCCAAAGCATCACACTTGTCGAGTTCAAATGTTCCTTTGGTATTTACAATCAACCTGTACTTCTCTTTTATGAAAACTCTGCCATTCATCTCAGCAGGTTTATGATTTCGAAGGAAACCCAGAGTCTGTGAAAATTAAATTTTGCAATGGAAATTTAATATTGTTTACTGTCTGGGCAGATTGTTGTTTCCAGTGGTGTTGCAATGAAAAATGTAGCTCATTTTTTTTTAAAAAAAATTGCCACATGTCCACACAATAATTGGAAAATATCTGGGACTAAATAAGAAGAAATATTTATTATGCAAAGAGAGTGATCAAGAGGTGGTCTTCTAAAGAGGAAAATCATAGCTTGTGTCCAAAAGAACAAAAATTCAGCAGAAAACACCTACTGAGCAGTACGCTTCGAGAATATTTTAATTACATCTTCTGCCTTGGGTGCACACTGCTCACTTACGAATTGAAGATGTACAGAGCAGAGAATAATATACTTGGAAAACAGAACCCATGTGCCAAGAAGACTAATTGTGTGTCGGGAACAGGAATCTTACTTAAATTATCTTTACTGAAAGGAATATATCCGTGCCGCTATTGATTAAGATATTTGGATATGGGTCTGATGCAAATCCTTTCCTGCTACATCTCTTGCATCGAGACCGTGTGTTCCATTGCACCATCAACCCCAGTTGGAAAGACCTTCCTAATCTCCAACCAAGAAATGTTTGGTTGAAGTTTCAGCCCATTTCCCACCTTTTCTTGCTTATAGTAGCCAGAGAGGAATTTTTCTTTAATTGAACATTTCATGCATTTGAAGATCAGGTAGGTTCCCTGGAGAGGCAGCATAGGAATTTTCAAAAAAAAAAAATGTATCTGAGCACCCTCTCAGTTTTCCAAACTAATTTCCCCAAGTCCTTTTGTGTTGACTTAAATGCCATATTATCCAGCCATCTATTCATCTATGAGTCTCTCTACACAAGACATCTTACATGAGAATGCTCAAGTGTAGGGAGATGCAATGTTAGCTGGGAAGTATAGTTTAAAAAGATACAGCCAAAGGCTCTGTCAATTTCACTCCTCTACAGAGCTGGCAAAGATCACTCCTCAGAGGGTTTGTTAATTTCCTCTTCACTTCCTAAAGGCTCTATCAATTTCACCACCCCTCTGGGGAGGTGAAGAAAAAATTAACAAACTCTGTGAGGGGAGCAATCTTGATTGCTCTGTGGCTCTATCTTTGTGCTCATGAGCACTTCACTTTTGATGATTCATAGCAGAACAAGTACATACTCTGTTCATATTTCCTGTTGAATAACTGCAAGTTTACAAAGACATAACATTAGCAAAAATCCGATATAATGTTGAAGAAATGCTGAAACGGAGCATAAGCAATTCTAGGACTGACATTAGATAACATAGAACTACTACCCAGTAGGGTCATACTTAAAAGAACAGGTAGTACATAGGAGCACATACTTAATCCAACAGGTAGGACGTAAGGCAACATAGTGGTGAAGTCTGTGGTCCCTAACTCATTAGTGAAGCATCTCTTTGAGACCCCCTCCCTACAAAACAGCCCTCCTATCTGAGTCAAAAGCCCTTTTGAATAATTCAGTTTTGCATCATTTGAGGAAAGCCAGGAAGGGGCTCTCCTAACTTCCTCAGCCAGGCCGTTCCATTGGGCAAGGGCCAGCACAGAGAATGCACATGTACAGGCAACTATCGATTTCATCCATGTGCAGGGTGGGACCTGCAGAAGACCCTGTTCAGATGAGCGAAGCTGCTGTGGAGGAACATAGGGAGAGAAGCGGTCCTGTAAGTATGCCGGACCAAGGCCATGAAGAGCCTTGTATGGGAAGAGCCTGGTATGTGAGCGTAACTTGTTTTGTTCAAGGGCAATATCAAATAAATAGATTTATCTAATTCAAGAACTGGGAGAGTTCATGTTTATGACAGTGTGATCCCACCTTGTGACACTTGCATTTATAAAAGATCACAATGAACAAACCTGAAAAAAACCCACCTTATTTGGAACAATACAATAATAAAGCATATATAACAACAATCATGTAACAAAACAGGCCTGTTTTATTCAAGCAGACCCAGGTCTCAGTCTTTCTGACTTCTGTATGGTGGTCAGTCCCTAGAATTGCAGCAACTTGTAACTGTGCTCTACGTTGAGATGCCTTCTGTTCTTCACAGGAGTCCTAAAACATTAATAGAGATTTCATACAAAGGAGTGCTTCTGAGGAAAGAATGCTTCTCCCTCCAGCTTCAGGCCCTCCAGTCTCTCCGGGAAAATTGTGCCTTTTTTTCCTTATAAGGAATAGCCCAACACTTTATCTCCCTCTAGTGGGCAAGGGTTACATGAGCACGGTAACTGATAGGTAGCTTCCATCCTGCAAAATGAAAGCAAACATTTACCGTAAGAATCAGGCCTGATTTAATGGACAGAAGATGCATCACAGGTGCCTATTGGCATTGTCATGTTTTTCTAAATAAGAAAAAAAGGTTTGAAGCATCACTGGGGCAAAAATGTTTGATGTGACACGGGAACCATATTCAAACAAGAACTCTATCTCCTTGGGTGCACTCTAGTCACCTTGCTACAGGTGTCAGAAACCTTGAGATGCCTAAGATCCTCTAACTGGAAGACGCTTAAGTCAGAAACAGGCCACAGCAACCACATCATCAATGAGCGAAGGACCTACCCCCAAGTGAAACCTTTTAATTCATTAAACATAAATAAGACTCTGACTGTGATCAACTTACCTGTATCAGTAAATTACAATGCCAGCCTTTAAAGACAATCATTTATTCTTTGCATGTATATTTTATGTATCATCGATTATAAATTAATGGAGCTGTGTCTTGGTGTGGTGAGATGGTAGATAAATGTCAGCAGATAATGGCATTCCATACACCAACAGAGCTGTTTGTGTTAAATCGGTTGATCACTCCGACTGGAGGCTAGATTATGACAAATCGTGATTTACAAACCCATTACTGCAGTGGAGTTAATACATAACTATCCAAAACTAGTCAAAAAAGTCAGCGCTATTCACACATTGTAAAGGAATGGAATTTTCAGGAATTCCCCTGGTAAGATTCTCTTGGAAGCCATTCAGTTAAGACAACAAAATTTGAAACGATGGTTGTTGTGGGTTTTCCGGGCTGTATTGCCGTGGTCTTGGCATTGTAGTTCCTGACGTTTCGCCAGCAGCTGTGGCTGGCATCTTCAGAGGTGTAGCACCAAAGATAGAGATCTCTCAGTGTCACTGTGAGAGATCTGTGACACTGTGACACTGAGAGATCTCTGTCTTTTGGTGCTACACCTCTGAAGATGCCAGCCACAGCTGCTGGCGAAACGTCAGGAACTACAATGCCAAGACCACGGCAATACAGCCCGGAAAACCCACAACAACCATCGTTCTCCGGCTGTGAAAGCCTTCGACAATACAAAATTTGAAACGTTTCATAAACGATGCCGGTGTTCTGTTCTGAATCAGATACCAAATTTCTAGAAGCAAGAATTCTGCAAAATTCATCAGATGTAGAATAAAACATGTTTTTTCAAAAGATAATTAAAATTGTATACATCAGCTTTGTTAGTAGGTAATTGAAGAAATAAAGGCGCAAATCATCAGAAATCTCATAGGTTCACTGAAAATTTTGTGAGACTGTAAGGGTAGAAGCAGATAAATCTAATTTTCTGCTCCTCAAATCCAAATTGCTTCTACAACCCAAGAAAATGTGGATGAGAGGAATTTCTCCATTCCTTTGTTTCAAAGTTGATTTGCCAGTATTCTACTCCTTCTAAATCCTCTAGTAAAACTAGGAAAATTTATGAAATTAATTCCAAACTGGAGTATGTAGTTTGCTACAGATTTCATGATCTGGGTGTTCCGTTCAGCAGTTTAAGATTATTGATTTTAATAATAATAATAAATTTAGAGCCTATTTGGTGTAATAGTTAAGAGCGGCAGGACTCTAATCTGGAGAACTGGGTTTAATTCCCCACTCCTCTGCGTGAAGCCAGCTGGGTGGCCTTGGGTCAGTCACAGCTCCTTCAGAGCCTCTCAGACCCACCCACCTCACAGGGTGATAATAACAGACTTTGTAAACCACTCTGAGTGGGTGTTAAGTTACCCTGGAGGTTGGTATATAAATCCAATGTTATTATAATATTATTGTATTTATACCCCAATTTTCCTTGTAGCTCAAGACACTTTATGGCAAAAAAATGTACAGCTACCCTGATTTGGATAGTAATGAATATTCTTTAGCCTTTAAGAATCCAAATGCCATCCCTCCCAAACTGTGGTGAATTGCTTCATCCACTTAGTTCGTTAGTTCGTTAGTTCATTAGTTCGTTAGTTCATTAGTTCGTTCATTAGCATTCTGCTCTCCCTGCAAAGTAGGCTCAGAGCAGATATGGTGGAATTCATGAGGAAACAGGCTCTGCTTTCATATGGAACCTCTCTGGTCCAGAAGAGAACATAAGAAGAGGCATGCTGGTTCTCAAACCAGTGGTCCATCTAATCAAATGACCTGTCATCTTTATTTTATTTGATTTTGATCATCAACTACACACAAAAGCCAAAGCCTTGGCATTCAGGGACCTCCAGACAAACAGGTCACATTTCTCTGCTATGATGACTACTGAGGGACCTCTCCTTCATGAATTTGTCTAATTCCCTTTTAAAGGTAGTACTCTTACAACATCCCATCCCACAACAACAAATTCCACAAGATAATTACATATTGTGTGCCAGAGGCTACCCAAGAGTATGGTCACCACAAAGATCATCAGGTATTGGTCTCTGTCATATTTACCATTTCCACATGCATCCCTTTTTCGAAGAAAAAAAGGAAGGCACTGAATACCATATATCATAAAATACATACAAGATTATGTGCATGTATGTTTTTCCATGGCAGCTTCACTCATCTGAAGAGGGCCCCTGCAGGTGCCACCCTGCACATGGGCGAAATCAACAGCAGCCTGTACACCGGCTTTCTCTGTGGTGGCCCCCACCCTGTGGAACGACCTGTCTGAGATCAGGAGAACCCCTGCTCTTCTGGCTTTCCACAAATGATTCACCACTGTGCTGCCTTATGTCATATCTGTTGCTTTAAGTATGTGCTTCAAGTATGAACCTACTGGATAGTTATATGGTGTCTAATATCAGTCCTAGAATTGTTTATGTTCTGTTTTGGCATTTCTTCAGTGCTGTATTGGATTCTTGCTAATGCTATGTCTTTGTAAACTTGCATTTATTTATCCTATGGCATTGTTTATGGAAATGTCCTTGATATTGATCGTACTAAGCTCACAGTGTGCAATCCGCCTTGAATCTCAATAAGAAAGGCAGACTATAAATAGCATGAATGAATGAATGAATGAATTAATTAATTAATGAAATATTTACAAGTTGTCTTTTGGATATGAGCTACATTGTTGTCCATGAAACCACATAGCGTGAATTGTTTTTTGAGCCTCTGGCTTCCTACAAGTGTAAGGTCATTCATGACCAATGAAGACTGAAGCCAGAACATTGATCTTTTGAAATAACAACATACTACATACAACACACTACATACTTTTTTCTCCAAAACTACTTGCACAAGGTTGGTCATTATGACTGAGGAAGACTCACACATTGAAACAGGAATTTAGCCTTCTTCTTGTATGTCCTATGTAGCTTGTCAGTTCTTCAGTGTATATGTTTTATTGCAGTAATTTTGTTGTTGTATGTCTTTGCAGCTTGTTAATCCCTCATTGCATATATCTTATTTTATAAACGTATCATGTTTTGATACATTTATAAAAATATCATTGTGCCATTTTGCATTACAAGCGTATTTCTTTCTGACCTCTGGTATTCAGTACCTCCCTTTTTTTCTGGCTATTAGAGGTTTTTACCCTATTTGTCTATTCTCATTTTCAGAAGGCTGTTGAAACAAAGCTCAAACATTGCACCACCGAAGGCTCCTGGTGATGAAAGAATGATAACGTCACGTCTGTGTTATATATTGGAATGGGAGAGTTTGGTTCCCTGTGGAAGACACAAACAACTTCTTCAAATCAGATAAATAATGAAAGCTGAACAGCTTATTTCTTTATATGCAACAAATGCATTTTCTCTTGCCAGTTGCAAGGGGAGCGAGCCCAGATCTTTTGCAAGCGGCTCTTATCGCTGTTATCAGCATTGCTAATGGAACCATTACCATTCTCAGCACTAAAAGCCAGTTCATTATCTGATAAGGCAAAATTTCCTCCCATACATTGGGAAGCATTTGATTTTCCTTATTTATATTCTCCATTGGCATCTGAGCCTTGCTTGCCAAAAATGGAAGTGTGGCCTCTCCAGGAAGAAATTGCCATTCTGTTCATCGCACGCCTTTCTGTATTAATTTGTTTCTTATCCAGCACAGCACAAGATATTGAAATGCTGGCTGTTTTTAATTGTGAATCCAAATGGATTTCTTTCAAAGAACAAATGCTAGATGAATAGTGAAATTCAAAGGGTCTGGAATGCATTTCATGCCAGTCAACGGATACTGACTGGGCTTTGGCCTGCGGAGCTATTGAGTGCTCAGCAAGGAGTAGAAATTATTGCAACTATCTCCTCCTGAGCTAGATGTCTGAGCAAAATTGGTAGATTAACTCTTTATATACTATAAAAAATGGCAATTGAAGGGTCATGCCAGTTGAAATCTATGCTGCAAGATGGCTGTGAGCACAGTTATGGAGGAGGGTGCAATGCTAGCTGCATTGCCATGTCACTGCCAGTAAAACAACTGCCAGTGATCTAGGTAGCTCTAGGAATCACAATAAACTCTATGGTAAAACCATAGAGTTTCCAGTAATTCCTAGAGCTACCTAGGCCACTTGTTTGTTTGTTTGTTTTACCAGAAGTGATGTGATACTGCATGTGATGCTGAAGGTTTTAAAAATTTTCTCCCACCACCACTCAGAGCAGCAGAAAGCAATGGAAGCAGGGGGCAGGGATCCCCCATCCCCACTGGGGGAATGAGGCCCCTAGCAAGGCACATCAAAACCTCTTTTTGCCTAACATAAACAATGGCAGAAGCAAGACATCAACTCTCAACTTTCAATTATAGAAATTAGTCTGGATCCAGTACAAAATTTCTGATCACGCTAGAGCAAGCTGAAATGCAAAAAAAAAAGAGAGAGGACTACTTAGTGTAGTCCCACTTGCATTTCTGTTTTCACAAGATCTTGTGCACCCAGTTTACGGGAACTACATTATACAGGGAGGAAAGCACTAAGTATCGCACAAGATTATTTCCAAGCAGAACTATACTATGGGAGGAATTCAGCCCATTATTCTGCCTTCCTGCCTGCCTGAAATTTTTCAGTGGAATGCTGAACATCAAAAGGAGGGATTTGGATTCGCCACCTATTGTGGGAGCAAAGCACAAAGAAACATGAAACCAACAAGCAACAGCAGGTAATAAGTTACTGGCACTATGGAAAGAGAAAAAAGTGAACATGCAGCAGGCTCGTCTTTTGCACTTGTTCCTGCCTTCTCCTACTTAGGAACTCCCCCTTGCTCTACCAGCTGACACTCTACAAGCCTGTTGTTGTTGTTTTGTGTGTGTTTTTGTGCTTGAGGAAAAACGTAGTGGATCAATGGTTTAGACTAAGAGGAGGACTAATGGTTGATGCTGTTTTAGGTTAAGCGTGAAAAAATCCCCCTGGAAACAACAGAATGTGTTTGCGTATGCATGCATGCAATAGACTGAAACAAACAAACAAAAAAAACCCCAAATTGATCAGTTCTGAATTGGAACTGGCTAAATTGAAAAAACCAGTAACGAAATGGGATAATTCCAGAACTCCTGGAACCAAAACGGAAACAGAAACTTTCTCAATGCATGCCCCTAATACAGCTCTCAGCTCGAACCAGTTCAGTGCATTATTAATGACTTGCAACGTATGCTAGACAATGATACTCTTCTCTCACAAGCATTGGGAGGCAGACCTTTTCTTGCTCACAAACAGCCTCCTAATCTTAAACAACTTCTCACTCAGAATAATGTATTTCCTAACATGGGCATGGACTTTGGGAGCAGGGCTTGCAATAAACCAAGAAGCCAACTTTGTCCCCATATTTACTCCAACAACACAGTCACTTGTTCATCTTCCAATGTCATATATACTATCAAGTAGAGGTGGGCACGAACTGGGGAAAAATGAACCATGTGGTTCGTCGCATTTCATGAACCATGAACGTTCACAAACCTGCCCCGGTTCACGAACTGGTCCATTTGGTTTGTGAAAATGTCACATCCGAGTCAGCAAATCATCACTTCCAGGTCAGTAGAAGGTCACTTCCGGGCCAGCAGAAGGCCACTTCCAGGTCAGCAGAGGGTCTGCAGGAAGTCCATCCCCTATTGCCTAGGAAACTGATTGATCAGCACCAGGCTGTCTGCAGTGACAAACCAAAAAACGAACCAAACTAACAAACCTGAAATTTGTGGCTCATCAGAAATGGGCTTTGACGAACTGCCGGTTCACAAACCATGAAAAGGCCCGGTTCATGCTGAACTTTGATTCATATTTCAATTCATGCCCATCTCAGCTATTAAGTGTCAGCAATGCCCTTCCACTCTCTACATTGGACAAACAGGTCAGTCCCTACACAAAAGAATAAATGGGCATCAATTTGCCATTAAAAATCATGATAGGATTTGAATCCAGGTGTACCTTAGGGACCAACAAGGTTTTCAGGGTATAAGCTTTTGAGAGTGAAAGCACCCTTCTTCAAATACCTGAAGAAGGAAGCTTTGACTCTGGAAAGCTTATACTCTGAAAATCTTGACCTCAAAGGACTCAAATCCTGCTCTTCTACTGCAAACCAACATAGCTACCTACTTGAAATTAAAAATCACAGCACTCAAAAATCAGCAGCAGAATATTTTAATCTTCCAAGATATTCCATTGCTGACCTAAAAGTGGCTTTCCCCAGACAAAGAAGCTTTGAGGGCAGATTACAACATGAGATTGCTGAACCTGAGTTCATTCACAAGTTCAGAAAAATGGAACCCTCAGGGCTGAATAGAAACATAGGATTCTTATTTCACTGCGGATGCTAATTTCTGCTCTAATAAAGCTGCATTGTACCATTGTATCTTTAGATCCTTTGCGACACCCCTCCCACTTTCCATTGGTGGTGGAAAGTGCCATACATTAGTGTCTAGAAAATGTACTTTGTATGGCTGTAGTGAATACTTTAATTAGATGTTGTATTGCTTAACCATTTCTTTCTGTGATATTTGAAATGCGACTATTTATTACAATGAAATTAAACATGGAAGAAGGCAGCAGCAACATTCTTTTTAAGTAAAAGACTGTGGGGATGATTTGTGAATTAATTGAATAGTTAATTTCCCTTCCTGTTTAATTTAGCTACCCCACAACATCTTATAATTGGACAACAGTGTAAGCACACATATTTCTGAGCACTGCCTGGAGAATTCCTTGGCTCGGCAACAGGATAGAATATCAAATATTATGGAAACATACCTGTCTCTAGCAGAATTCATGTTCTATAAATGGTAGACATAGGGCATACAAATAGGAATGTGCAAAATCCACCTTATCCTTTGCACTAGTACAGCAGCTGTGGTCGCTCGAGTTTCATTTTCTTGCTTTTGCAATCTATACAGTGTATGTGTGAAGGGCCATCAAGGCGCAGCTGGCTTATGGCAACCCTGTAAGGTTTTCATGGTAAGAGATGTTCAGAGGTGGTTTGACATTGCCTGCCTCCAAGTAGCAACCTTGGACTTTCTTGGTGATCTCTCAGCCGAGTACTAACCAGGGCTGTCCCTTCTTAGTTTCCAAGATCAGATGAGATTGGTTAGCCTGGGCCATCAGGTTCAGTGCAACACAGGTACCCCTCTGAAATTATTGCGCAGGTCAAGGCCATCCGTACAGTAGGTGAGATTATTTTAACCAGAATTTTCAGGACAGGTATTTAAATGATGTGGGGGGAGTCTCTCATATGGCTGCAAGAAAATGCACATGTGCAACATAATTACTAACATCGTTTGAGACAAAAACAAGACTTTAAAAAAAGAAGAAGTAGCAAATATATTTATAATTTCTGGGTGGCTTCCTGATTTGCTCAGTTTTATTTATATGACTTGGGGGTAGGTTGGTGGATAGGTTTCCCATCTTCTTAAGAATGCCCAAATGTGAAACACTGTTGGTTGCACTGTGTTGTGCTGTTTGATGATGTGAAAACTAACCCAACAAACTGGTCCAAACTGTATGTGAACAGCCAAACTGTTGGATGAAATATCACCATCAAGTTCATTATCAAACTGTGAGCCAAATTGGTGAGTGATTCAGAATCTCCAATTGAAACTGCTTTGGCTTCTCTCAAAATGTCTCCAATGCCATGTCAGAGGAAGAATTTGCCTTGCTATTGTGGTTCAGGTGAAACTGCAGTCTTAAATGTACCCATAAAAGCTTTTATACCTGGTACCTTGTCAAAAATAATTAAAGAATTGGTCCATTTTCTTCTTCCTAGTGGTGGCGGGGAAGTCAATGCAGATTTAAGACAAAATATTTACTAGCAATTCAGCTGCTTAATTGTTGTTTTTCCTGCTGTTTGCACAGACAAAGTTTCTATATTAGATACTGGTGAAAAGAACGGTGTCGGTTTTAAAAAAAATAAAATTACAGCCAGATGGTTGCTTTGTTAGTTTTATTGAACACACCATAGGGGATATGAACAACAAATAATAAAGACAAACCCTAAATTAGAACTAGACAACATGGCTCTCATTTATTCAAGTCCAGACATATGGTTGAAATGAATGTGTTACCTATTTTAAGAGGGGGTATATTTTGGTCCTATAATACCAGGTACAAAATAATTGATAAGGAAGACGGAAGTAACAATAACATCATATCACTAAATGTTGACGTATCTATGACTTCCTTCCGCTCCCAAATCTTTATATTTCCTTATAAATCAGCCTTAATACAGAGATTATCACACACTTCAAGATGTATAAATTGTCCTTGTGCAAATTGCTATGGAAAACCATACGAATATTTGGACCAGTTCAAGTGTATATTGTTGCCTCCACCTAAAGCAGAATCGCATACCAAAGAGACTGGAATCTTTCATTTCATTTCATCAGTAGCATGTTGTTCAGCAAAGATGCTAGAATGACACATGGGTGGGGTATTTAAGATCACACTTGCTCATGTTTACAATTACAGATGGACACGAACTACATTACAACCTTCAAAAACCCACGAAATCAGTGATCGCACGATCGCGATCTGGCAGTTTGTGATTGTCCACGGCCAACGAACCAGCGTTTGGGAGAGGCCTGGTTCAGTGCATTTGGCCGTGGTTCGGAAAGCCAGACAGTCAGGCGTCATCAATCAATTCCCCTGGAAATGGAGACGGGGGAATGCCTGAACTCTGTCTGCGCTCTTTCTGTCACCCTAGAAACCCAAATGGAAGCCCATCTTACCTTGACCGGCAGGTCTTCCTTCCAACCACAGAGCTGCAATGCAGTTACAAGTTGGGAGAAGACACCCAGGGGAGGGAGGGGGGAGGGGGTGTCCTGTAGCCACGGGCACACCAATCTCATCCCTGCAAACCCTGATAGGCAGCTCTGACGGCCAAACACAGACCTCCTGCTTTGCTCAATGGGACCTGTGCTTATAAATAGCCATGGGCTCCCAGGCTGGGTTTCACTTTCAGCGAGCAGGGGAGTGGGACAGAGCTCTTGCTTGCCACTTGCTAGCCTTTGGGGAGAGAGACTGAGAGTATAATTCAGCTTGGATTTTTGTGGGAGTTTCCTGGGGGCCTTGGATTGGAGAGGGTATAACTCCAAGATCCCTTTTGCAATCTTGTCCAAACTTGGGTGATGGCTGTAGGAGAGCTTGCAAAATACTCCTCGGGAATATGGGTTCTCTAAGTGCCACGGGGGCCATTCCGCACCCCACAAACCACGAACCGGTTCGGCAACAGAAAATGTTCATTGTGGTTCGCGACTTCGGGATTGTCATTGGCACTGAACCGCGAAACCGCTGGTTCATTAATTTTTTTTGGTTCGTGCCCATGTCTATTTACAATTTCGTCTGGCAATATACTGGCCTTTTAAGCACAGCAGGATATTAGCTGAAAAATTGAAAGTTTTCTTCGAAGATCTACAAGCTTCCCATATGTTTAGATGTTGTGAATGCATCTTGGTGTATCATCTGACCATATGCAAAGCTTTGTGCTCTGCGTTTGTTTTTTTTTAAAAAAAACCCTGGAACATGGGAAATCTTTTAGAGATTTCACTCGGCATTGTCCACACATCTTCACGTCTAGTTTCACCGTCATAAGGGCTAGGAACTTAATCTTTAAAAAAAAAAACCTGAGATGCTCAAGGTGTTCAATTCTGTATCCAATACCAAATTCTTACTTTTCACGAACTTTAAGAATAGGATGGTAAAAATTGCATTAGAGGGAAAAAATGTTCTATCTTGTTCTAAGGGCACTTCAACACTTTAGATTGAACAGTTCACACTGAGTCCTGGGCATCTGTGATGATGGGGAAGAATACAGTGCAATCCCGAGCATGTTTAGTCACCCTACTCAGGTCTATTCAATGGGACTTACTCCCAGGAAAGCACTCTTAGGATTGCACATCTTATCACTAAACTACAACTTCCAGGGTTCTTTTGGGGAGCCACGACACATTTGTATATGCAATAAAACAGAAATCAAGCAGCACTTTTAAGACTGGCCAAGGGTGAAAGATGCCACACGATTTCTGTTTTATTTTGCTAAAATAGACTAATACAGCCATTCTTTCGAAACATTTTTGGAGTCTATAAAATACAAAAAGATCTGCTACTGTCCAACATGACTGCTTAATGTGTCTTCACGCTGGATCGAATTTTACTCCTAGTGAAACAATATTGTTGTTTTTATCTTGCGGCAGGGAAACCTTACAACAAATGAGTGTGTGTGTGACAGTGAGGAGAGGGAGACATGGATGGGTCTGAGATGAGCACATGATTGAGACAGACAGTGACAGATTTCAGCATGTGCTGCTGATATGGATCCTTAGCTTGACATTGCACCTATGCCTTAGTGACCTCTGGATTAGTCTACCGCGATGCACCAAGTATGGGGCTCTTGGGCAGAGTAGAAAGGGAAAAGAACCCAGAGAAAGAGCCACACACCCTTCCCAGCCATTGGTGCACCATGACTTTCCCCATTGGCTGTAATGGCCAATTTACTGTGATAGAGCTGACCTTCCATTGACGCAGCTAATAGTTGCTTGCTGACAATTTTATACTACATTTATTTTGTTAACAACTTTGCTAATTTTCTATATGGTGCTGGGAATCTTACAGAGCATCCATGGCACATGAACTTACATGATTTAAGAGCAGTTGAAAAGGCTCTGCTTCAAATTACATCTCACAGGGAGACCAGGCTGCTCACTGTAAGCAAGACCTTCTCAGTTTTACCTCTGAGCTTTGGAATAATGTCTCCTGAGGACTTCTACCCTACACCACAGATCTCAAATGATCAGCTATTCCTATTGCGGCCAACCCTGGGTCAGGATGGAAAATACCATGCAAAATCCAGGCCTTGAGAACCAGAGCAGCTTTAAAAAATGTGTTCCCTTGCCTGTTGCCTCTTGGCTAGACTTCTCAAGGTGCCAGATAGCCTGGCATCCACATTCACAGTGCATGTTTCTGTGTATCATTCTTTTCAAGATGCCAAACCCAACCTCCTGCTTCCATTCAGGGCTGGAAGTGCATACATATATTATACATACAATGCTCATTTATTGATGGACAAATACTACTGGAAAAGGTATGCATTTTAAAGGTGAAAATTAGGTGGGGGGAACTAGAAAATGGTGCAAAACCAAAGATCCTTGGGTTCTAAAATCCAAGATGAGTTCTAGTGAGAAGCAGAACTAAAATGGGGATTTGGGAGGGTTGAAATGGTGGAAATAAGACACTCAAGATCATTCTTAATTGTGGATGTTGAAATTTGCCAGCCAAACCATGGGCTGGAGCCCACAAATGTGACCCCAGATGGTAGCTAAATTCTCTTGGTTTGAATCCTTTGGTTTTGAAACCTACGACGTTATTTTTGTAACATCTGCTGACATTACTGAGTGCTCAGATCCTAAGTCTATTTCGGTGCTTACAGTTGTGCATGTGTGTCAAATTCCATAAGGTTAGATGTGAAGATGAATTTGTTGTTTAAGTTCCTTCCTCCGGCAGGCAAGAGTACTGAATCATTTTATTTCTACTGACCCTGTCTTGTCGAGAGATGAATCAATGAATCAAGTTATGAATGGTATATCATGAAAAAGCGATTTATGCTGGCCCAGATCAAATATGATATATTTCTTGGGGTCTTTTCACTACCGTAGCATTTAAAGATTTATCCAAAAGATAAAGAAGAGTGCTAGTTCAAAGAGCGAATAACTTGTCTTTTAAAGGAATGTTATCATCACATTTATTTCACCAAAAAGTCTATATGACACAATCTATCCACAGCAAAATTTTTTTTTTAAAAAAATAAAAATCTACTTACATATAAACTCCTGTCTAAGGTGGAGTCTGGTTTTTGATGAAATTTTCTCTCTTAAATCCCCTTCAACCAAATTTGCCAGTGCTTGAATAAAATAATGCTATCTCATCCACAATATCCTCTTAAACTTTTTATTTATTGTTTTAAATCCCCCTTCCAAAGTGCTTTTTAAATTTAAAATAGAATGAAACAGTACGAGGTACAATACTGAATTGATAACAGTTGACTCCTGCCCTTCAAACAATTCCAATTCATCTAAATTTTTGTATGGGCTGCTATTTTTAATAGGTTGCTCTGTTTTCAAGATTATTTTTAGATAATTTTTGTGCTGCTTTTAATAGTTTTTAAGCCCCTAGTTCTGTTGCTGCTTTTTGATAGCATTAATCTGCTTACTTTTCTGATGCTCACATTCTACTTGTTTGAGGAAACAGATTTTTTGTTAGTTGTCTGTGAGTAGACATGGGTATGAACAGAAAAACAAGCAAACATGGTGTTCGTTGTTTGTTGCCATCCACGAACAACAAACAACAAACATTGATGAACATGACCTGTTCATGAACATGTTCATTGTTTGTTGTTTGTGGGGGCCAGCAGGCTCTCCTCTAGCCGTTAAGATCCTTACCACACCACTCCCAGAAACCCTACCTGAGCAGGAAGCAGGAAATGTACCAATAATAAGTAATAGCTTGGCCCCAGAGCCTGGCAGCAGCCCTGGAACCTGAAGGGGTAGATCCCTTCCCCCACCACTCCCAGAAACCTTATCTGAGCAGGCAGCAGGAAAGGTACCAGTAATAAATAATAGCTTGGCTCCAGAGCCTGGCAGCAGCCCTGGAACTTAAAGAGGTAGATCCCTATCCCACCACACACAAAGAAAATTCAAGCTCCAATGCACTCTCCCTGTCTCTCTCAAAATGCCCACAGCAACTGTCTCCCCCTCACTGCCTGCAAAACCAGAAGTACGAGCCCCCCTCCCCCCTGCTCTTTGCTTCCTTGTAACAAATTTGGATCTCCACACTTGAAAGGAAGACCTGCCTGTCAAGCTAAATTGGGCTTAGATTGGGGTTTCCAGGGTAACAGCAGGAGTTCAAACAAATTTCAGGCAGTCTCTGCCTCCGGTTGCCAAGGGAATTGATTGCAGATGCCAGACTGGGAATACAATTCACACACACACACCCCACACACAGAGACCTATTGTTGCAGTGCACCACTTTGCACCTAGTGTTAATTAAAAATTGAAAAATCAGTCAGTCAGCAAGTGATTTATAAATATTGTATTAAAGTAGTCTTATTGTTTGCAGTGATAAGTGCCATCAAGCCATAGTTGATTTATGGTGACCCCCCCTACTGTGGTCTTCAAGGCAAGAGACTCGTGTTCATCAGAATCCATGTTGTTAGCATTATTTTTCACATGCACATTTTGTCACAGTCTTAGAGAAAAGCCTATCTCCCAGACACAATTATTTAATTTTCTAATCCCAGTGTGGCTTGCAGTTTCCTTCTGGGCCCAATTCAGGGTACTGATATGGATTTTTAAAGCCCTATATCACTTGGGACCAGCATACCTTAAGCACTGCCTTCTCCCGTATGAACCTACCTGCCCACTCCAGTCATCTTCGGAGACCTTGCTTTGGGTGCCCCTGCCATCTGGGGCTATACGTGTGGCAACTCAAGAAAGGTCTTTCTTGTGCAAACTTTGGAACCTTCTCCTCAGGGAGATTTGCCTGTCTCCCTAGGTCATGGCCTTCCACCACGGGTAAAGATTTTTTGGTTTCATTTGGCACGCCCCCAGTAAATTCTTATTGGTGCTCCTCCCTGGTTCTGTGTATATGTGTCTGCTTTTTAATATGTCTATATGTTTTTATTGTATTTATATAATTTTAAAAATGTTACTTTAATGTTTTAAATGTTTTAATATCTGCTGTTTGCCACCTTGGGGACCCTATTCTATTCTATTCTATTCTATTCTATTCTATTCTATTCTATTCTATTCTATTCTATTCTATTCTATTCTACAGCATTATATTGTTATCCATGAGTCTCAGTGAAAAAGGTAGGCCATAACTGTGCTTATTTACGGCCCTTCTGGACCACCACTCAGAATGGTGAACAAAGTCAGTGTTATCATTATCCCCACAATACAGCTGGGGTGCTGGGGCTGAGAGGAGTGGCTTACCCAAGGCCACCTGCTAAGCTTATGGCAGTCGTGGGATTTGAATGAGCAGAGTGGTGATTTGCAGCCCAATCATTTAACTGCTGTGCGGTTAAGTGAAGTGAAGAAAAAAAGTCAGTCGGTCGGTCAGTCGGTAAATGATCCAAAATGGTGGGGAAGAATTGAGTTCATGTTGTGCGCTGTTGTAAGAGTGCCCATGAGGCAGAAGGAAATGAAACTCCACCACTACCTCAGAGCCACAAAGCTGTGCCCCAGTTGCTCGAGGAAGGTGGTGAGGAAATGCGCCCTGAGGCTTGGCTCACAAGTGATTTTGACTACAAAAACAGTCTGCTTGCCTGCCAAACAAGCTTGATGTGGCACTTCTGTTTTGCCTGGGGCAGAGATGAGAGCCAGTAGACGACACTGCAAGATCAAGATGATCGTATTTGAACGGGGCCTCATTTTATTGTTATGCTTGCAGCTGTAAAGCTGTGAAGAAAAATAACTTTGTCACTGTTGCAGTAGCTGAAGATCATCCAGGAGATGAATAGTGGAAAAACGTGCTTCTTGTGGGTCAGACAGTGGACCGTAGAGTATAAACACTTTCTACCCTTCCCTCAGGGGCTGAGGTAACACTTTCTGAGGCCAAGTCACAGCATTTGATGAAGCTCCTTAGGCTCTCAGAGCCAAGCTACAAGTGACGCCTGACACAGGTTGGACACTTGTCAGCTTCCCTCAAGTTTTGATGGGAAATATAGGCATCCTGGTCTTGCAGCTGTAATGGAGAGCCAAGCTGTAAAACCAGGACGCCTACATTTCCCTTCAAAACTTGAGGGAAGCTGACAAGTGTCCAACCTGTGTCAGGCGTCACTTGTAGCTTGGCTCTCAGAATGTTCTTCTTGAGGTATTATGCTTGTCCCCCGAGAAACATACAATCAAGCAGGGGGGAAATAAAAAGAGGCTCACAGATTCACAAGTGGGTGATGTCGCAGCTGGGTGGCAAGGCTGGTGTGGAGGGCAAAGTTGTGGCTAGTTTTCATCCAAAGACAGTGTGTTGTGTGTTCTTTGCTCGGGTACCAACTTCTCAATTAGCCTTTTTGGATGCAAAGTACTCTTGTGTGTCATGAAACAAACTAATGACAAAATAGTTAATTTCAAGTAGTCCTTGCTGTACTTGCAAGCAACAACAAATAGCTCTGGATGGGATACTTTAGTGTTGCCATCTCTGGCCTGGAAAATTCCTGGAAATTTGGGGGCAGTGCTTAGTGAGTAGGAAATATGGGGAGGGATTTCTCCGATCATCTATAGTATACCATCTATAGTGTAGAGTTTGCCTTCTGAAAAATGCCATTTTCTCCTTAGAGAACTAATTTCTGTAGTCTGGAGATCAATTGTAATTCCAGGAAATCTCCAGGCCCAATCTGGAGGTTGGCAACCATATACCTACTAGCTGCATCTGCTCAATTCAACAGGGCCCAGAGGTTGGTGCAAATGCATAGCTAGAGTAACATCTGTATCCACATCAGCTGGATATGTATAATTCTCCTTTCATATGCAGATCTTCTCCACTGGATAGGGTGAGGGTGATCTTTTAAGGACAGAAATAAGCAAATGTTCCCTATTTTGCTTCTTGTTATATTTATTTATATTTTGGACAAGAGTTTTGGTTCTCTATTGTTCTCTGTTGATTAAGCAGATCTATTTGTGTTGTATATGCATGTGTTCAGCTCTTATATACAATTTATTTGTATAGTATGTATCATTTATACATTTATTATAAACATAATGCTAAGCTACTGATATACACCTATTGCTGGAAAATGTGCATATTTCTCAGGGGAAAATAATGCAAGGGAAAATGACGTGCAAGTAAATAATCATGGATTTGATTTACACAAGAGTGAAGTCAAACTGAAATTTAATATCATCTCTAGTTACGGCATGTGCTGTGGTCATCTTTCTAAACTATTGTCCAGAAATCTGGAGATTATAGAGCAAAAAAAAATGATAAGAAGGAATTCTTAATAAGAATTTCCATGGCTAAAAAGAAAAAAATGCATAGACTTTTCTTTTGGCGAAAAATGGCTAGACAATAGGTAAACCTGCACCTCGAATTGGTTTATAGTCCTCCTGAGATAGATGACCAGACAAGGGTCATTAGCTGTTATCAAGCACAACAGCCTTTGTAGAAAACTTCATATCCACAATAGCTCTTCTTTCTGCTTCAATGCTTAAACTACACAATTGGCAAGAATAATCAAGGGCAAGATAACCCCTTTTAATTAGAGTAATTAACTAGCATCCTTGAAATGCTCATTTGGTTTATAATAACCAAGTAATTTAAAATTAGTCCTCTTCTAGATAGAAGTTATAATTGTCCCTTCAGTTTCTCTTTCAAGAAAGCCAATCCATCATGCAGTGTAAAAAAATACAAGCTCCCCAGGAGAGCTATGCCAATGTACACCTCCACGGCCACCAACATGGGTGTAGAGATCACTGCATGCCATCCTTTTTGAAAATTGGCTGCATCATTCAAGAATTAGATTAATAGTAATAGTAATAGTAATAGTAATAGTAATAGTAATAGTAATAGTAATAGTAATAGTAATAGTAATAGTAATAGCAATAGTAATAGCAATAGCAATAGCAGTTCATTTGCATACCACTCTTCTGGATAGAGTCACTCAGAGCAGTGAACGTTATCCCCGCAATGCAGCTGGGGAGCTGGAGTTGAGAAGAGTAGCTTACCCAAGGCCACCTGCTGAACTCATGACAGTAGAGGGATTCAAACTAGCAGGCTGCTGATTCGCAACCCAACCACTGTACCACTATGCTACAGCAGCTCTCTATTAGCATATCATAGAGATGGGTAAGCTGCACCCTTTTGGGATGTGGCTCAAGTTGTATTTCAATGTTCTGGCAAAGACACTACACACACACACACACACATGCATATACACGCACGCACACACAAGGTAACCTTTTAGGGTGAATATTTGGCAATTAAATAGGATATAATTCTTAATAAAGCAACATGATTTATCTTGCCTCTAGAATTACTCTACTTTAGAAATGATTTACCGTAGCCTGAGGTCTGGAAGTGTGATAGGATGCTGAATTCAAAAACAGACGGGAAACAAAAAGTGGCTTCGCTCCCCCATTCCTATACAAGTGATCATTGCTGTCCAAGCCGATGCCACTTATGATCTCTCAGTGCAGAGTTTCTGTTTCCTGCTATATTCTTGGTAACTTTCTGTGGAACTGACTGCTGGATGTAGAGACTTTGGACTGAAAAACCATGTACGCAGCCACCCCCTGCCCACTTTCATGCACAGTACCCAGTTCAGGAGGGGACGAGAGTGTTGAAGTACCTGTCGCAATCTCTATAACTCCTAGTGGATCTGTCAGAGCTTGTGCTGTGGCCAGTAGTTAGGCCAAATCCAAGACATGGAACCAGGAGCCAGGATGAGGTCAAGGTGAAGTCCAAAGGTGGAAAGCCAATAGATCAGAAGCCAAGAGTTTGCTACATTGTACACCAAGATCCAAGGACATGAGTAAGTCCACAGATCAGGATACCCAAAATAGTAGAAGCTGAACTTATACAGAGTAGGAAAATAGGTCTTATGGGAAAGGGTATATGTAAACAAGAAAGCAGGCGTAACCAGGAGGACCAACAGTTGAGGCTACCAACCAGCCAAAGATTTCTAGTCCTCCTTAAAGACTTAAGGCTGCTATGTGCTTCAGAGAGGCAATGGACTGTGCTAATGGGTGAAGCCTCTCTGGGGCTCAATGCTTTTTATAGGCCCTGGAACCAACACACACCTGCAGTCTCAGGGCCAAGCTACCAGTGACGAATGACACTTGAACGGCAAGTGGATCGAGTGGAGAGCAAGTGGAGGGCAAGTGAACAGGGAGGAATATACTTGCCGTTCAAGTGTCATTCATCACTTGTAGTTTGGCCCTCAGTCTCTCCACATGGGCCAGCAGAATGTCCTGTCCCAGAGTTGCCCTCCATAGGCCCTATCAAGCCAACACTTCTTTACAATCTCCTGTCCTTAGAAACATTTAGCTAAATGGGGTTCACCTTGGTGTACCTTTATAACCCTCCTTTGGAGAAAAAAATATCTGGAATGTTACAGATATCACAGTTTTTTAAACGCTTTTGGACAACATCGTCAACATTATAATTTCCCAACAATATTTCAAGGCAAAAAGCCTGAGCAATTCAGAACCTGTTTTTCTGTGCCACCCTATTCAAAGTTACTCTACAACATATACATTGAAATTAATGGCCCGAGACTTGAGTAACTTTGCATTGGGTTGAGCCCCATGATCGGGAGAAGCATGTTGAGTATTTATTGCTGGGCTTTACCCAGGGCTTTTTTTCTGGGAAAAGAGGTGGTGGAACTCAGTGGGTTGCCCTTGGAGAAAATGGTCACATGGCTAGTGGTCCTGCCCCTGATCTCCAGACAGAAGGGAGTTTAGATTGCCCTGCGCACCGTGGCATGGAGGGCAATCTCAACTCCCCTCTGTCTGGAGATCAGGGGGCGGGGCCACCAGCCATGTGACCATTTTCAAGAGGTTCCGAAACTCCGTTCCACCACGTTCCAGCTGAAAAAAAGCCCTAGCTTTACCACTCCAGACCAGTGGTAGATTGAATGTCTGAATGCTGTCTAAAATGTGTGTGTGTGTTTAAATCTGCACACACACACACACACACACACACAGAGTGTGCTTATATACTATCCTGGACAGATTAGTGCCTCATTCAGAGCAGTGAACAAAGTCAGTGTTATCATCATCTCCACGAGACAGCTGGGGAGCTGGGACTGACAGGAGTGTCTTACCCAAAGGCCACTTGCAGAGTTCATGGGAGTTGAACTAGCAGGTTGCTGATTTGCAACCCAACTACTTTACCACTATCTACTAGCATATCATAAAGAACTGTAAGATGAAAACCTTTCTTTTTGATATGCTTTTTATATTTGCAGGCAGGTTTTTGTATAAGGGACTAGTCAGATTTTTAATCCCGACCTGCCGTGTGAGCGGGACTGTCTGCCAACACATGTATCACAGGTGTCCGCTGATCCTGTGTCTGAGCTTTGTAAAAGTTCCTGCTGGGTGTTATGCCTCATTGCTGATCTGACCCACTTTCACACACAAATGGAACTTTTTCCATTCTGCAAACTGTCTCCCAAATAAGTGTAAATACTTTAAGGAAGCTGTAAACTGAACAGATGTTATGGTGTTATCATTCATATGGACCCATACATACAGCTAATTGGAGGATTTGCTTCTGTATTACAATATTGCAGCTGTTGGCATGCAAGAAATCGTTGGGAGTAGGAGGGGATAAATGATGGGTCAGTCTCTCTTCTCATAGTTCTAAGCTACCCCTCCAGGATATTACAATCTTTTAGAGCTTTAAGCAGGCAATTTTTAAAAACGTTATATTGTTTTAACTGACTTTGAACTGCATCCAACATGCTGAGGGCAAGGAACAGGTTGTGATCACCCATTAGATTTTTGTTTTTCTATTTTCACCTCCCTTTCTCCTTTTTTCCTATTTAAGAATTCATATGTTTTGGCGGAGGGGGCAGGAGCCATAAATCCCCTACTTGTTTCTGTTTCTCGTCCTCCTTTTATGACTGGCACAAGTAGTGATCCTCTTTATTATCAGGTATAAGAAAATGAAATAAAAAGATAATATCTTATCATTAGACTGAATCAACACCTTGAGAAGTTTACAGTCTAATTTATTGATATAGTTTAAAAACAGCATATTAAAATAGAGCAAATTAAAAGATTTCTAGGTCATTCATCAGTGCAAAGTACTTCATAATCCAGTTTAATCTTTAGGAAAAATGTGTAATTCAGGAAAATATTAATTTACAATCAAATCTGATTTCATGTAATGTTTACACATTCCAGTTCACAGTGTCTTTCTGTATCGACACCAATTTAATGTATAATATTTGAGCTATGGTATAAGAGATGATAATGTGCTTTCATCATTGAAATATTGAATGTTGTATGTCCATACATTAAGTCAATAGTATCTTCTATTTTATAAAAATAAAAAAAATCCAAGAAAGTACATTTTTTAAAAAAATTGTAGTACCCAGACTCAAACCCCACATTTAGGAATTTATAAAATTAACACTTCATTGCACGTTTTCCACATCACATGAAATCTACTGGTTTCTTACAGTGCAAGCCTATGGAGAATTACTCCAGTCTAAGGCCATTGGCTTCAATGGGCTTAGACTGGCGTAACTCTGCATAGGATTGCACTGTTCGATGTACTATATCAAAGCTATGGCTTCTGTAACACAAGACACTTTTCCAGCTCTTAGCAGGGATGGTTTATCAACCTGGTGATGGGGTGTGGGATATATCCACATTATACGGGAATAATAGTCCCTAGAAATGTATGGATGGATTCAAATGAACACATGTAGGAGACACAGGCTATGCTACGAACAGTAAATACAGTCTTAATTTGGCCCACCAATCACTGTTTCTACTGATCTCACCTCCTCCCGCATGTGTGACTGGTTCAACCAGGAAAAAATATGACAGTTACAGTATTTTGAAGCATGCAAACAGATTGAACATTTGAAGCGGTTTATGGCAGTTATTACATGACAGATATGGGAAACCCATCTTGATCCTCTCTCTTAACCACACCTATATGTGTTACTATCTGCCTTCATTCCTGCCTAATTTCTTTAGAACTGATTTGGTAACCTTTAACGTAGTTTGTAGACACAGTCCATTAATACTGAACTGAATGTAAGGCCCACTGAAATCCACAGGGGTTTAGCCAATTGCAGTTGAGTCATAGACAGACTTCCTCCGGAATGTTAGCTTTTTGAAACGGTCATACACCCAAAGAGTGTCAATGGCAGAGCACTGCCATTCTTCATCTTTCTTTATCCCACTGCAAAGTGGCACACCGAAAACCCACCAGTGTAGCATTCTGGGGGTCCCACTGGCAGTCACATGACAAACAGTGACACTAATACATACCCTGGAGACGATCAGGGGCACCATTCCAGTTTTAGTGAGGGGAACCGAAGTGACTTCAATGTGCATGTTGGGATTTCACACCAGGTTCAAAGGCCTTTTCTTGAGTATATTAAAGATGTGATTACACAAAAACATGTCCTTTTTTAAATGAAAAAAAATGGTTGTAGTCCTAAAGAAGGACAAATTGATCCTATAACTTATTGGGAAAATTTCCAGCGGGCCGCAGCACTGGAGGGCTGCTGGTAGCCAGAAGCAAACTGAGTCAAGTCCAGTCATCGCAGAAGAGTTGTTGGGGGCCATTCAGCTTGAACTTTGCCAGCAATGATGATGAAGGATGTCGGCTCTGTCCCTGACTTCTTCCTTGGCACTCTGGCCTAAGTCCAAGTTGCCCTCATCCTGCCATGGAAGAAGACAATGGGCAAGTGTATGCCATCACTGGCTGGAGTGCCACTGCTGCTAGATAGATCACAGCTGAGTGGTCCTTGCAATACGGCCAGTACCACTAGGGCTTGGTTGGGTTTTGTCCTCATCTCATCTCAAACTACTAAAGAAGGGTGACCATGTTGCCTGTAACATGGGGAAGGGATGGGGAGGAAGTGCTAATGTCTCTCCTGCCTACATGGCAGTCGTGGAAGAGGACTTGGGGATCAATTCTGCCTCCCATTCCACTGCTTTCCATGGGGTATGTACTAGAACTAGCTATTCTAGGAGCTGCAGGGCTCCTGCTAAAAGAGAAGTCCTGGATCTCCTTTTCTTCTCTCCTCTAGTAATGTCTGCTGATACAGCATGAGTGATATGATGTCAGTTTTGGCATGAAGTTCCCCACTTTGCTCCATTTTACAGATTGTAGCCTGGGGAGAAGAGGAAGCCCTGAGCACATCACATCATGCGTGTTGTTTTGCTAGAGGAGAGGAAAAGACTTGGGGGTGTCTTTCAAAGGTTTCAAGCCACATCTAGGCTCAGCTCTTTGCTGCAATTAACTGACAGGTGCTGCCTTTTGTAAAGAGATTGGCTTTGACCAGTAATGATCTTGTACTATTTGAAATAGTGTTTTAGAGAAATGAAATGAAATGCATGTCATGTTATCTTTATGGGGACAGCAGCTTGACTTTAAAAACAAACAGTATACCTAGTGCATAAGATATTTACAAACGGCACCTGATCAGATTCAATATTAGAAAATGTTCTGGAATAGGATCGCAGTATGAGATGCTACTTTTTATGACAGAAGTAACAATAATTACAGAAACTATAGTGAATAGATCTACAAAAAGTTAAATTGGAATGGATGTGAATAGAATATTGCTCCCTTATTGCTCTTTGGATGTCATGATATATATATATATATATATATAAAACTAAAGTCCACAGGGCACGAGCCAGGCCATTGTGAGTACAACACTGACACCAAGACTCAGATTTTCCAACTCAGCAGTGCCATGATTTGCTTCTCTCCCATGTTTCTGGGACAGGACTAGAGATGGGCACGAACCAAAATATGAACCAAAATTAAGCACGAACCAGGCCACGAAATTTAGGCTGGTTCATTTGGTTCGTTTTTTGGTTGGTGACTGCAGACAGCCTGGTGCCAATCGATCAGTTTCCTAGGCAACAGGGGATGGACTTCCTGCAGACCATCCACTGACCTGGAAGTGACCTTCTGCTGACCCGGAAGTGATGATTTTCTGAGCCGGATGTGACGTTTTCACAAACCAAATGAGCCAGTTCGCAAACCAGGGGCAGGTTTGTGAAAGTTCATGGTTCGTGAAATTTGACGACCCACGAACCGCATGGTTCAGTTTTTTCCCAGTTCATGACCATCTCTAGTCAGGACTGGTTCCACGTTTTTTTTGTTTTGTTTTTTTGCAGAGGAGGCCTTTCTCCCACCCAAGTACCTACACCTGCCTGTGCAACCTTCCTTTGGCCACTCACAAGTTCTCCTACCACCTGCAGTCACATCTGCCCACACTGCCTGCATGCATCCCAGGTGGGTGGTGGGTACAACTAGGACTGCCATTGTCACCAGGAACACTGGTGCTTTGTGCATTGCATGTGCTGCCTAGCACTGCTGGAGAAGAGCATGAGGATGAGAGCAGAGGTGACAAAACACAAACAGACAGTGGAAAGGGGTGTGTGCAGGCATCAGAGGAGAGCACAAAGTCAGCAGCAGGAGGCCTCACCAGAACTCATGAGCCCTAGCAGCTGCCCCACTTTGCCATGTGCTTATGCCGGCCCTGACCTGGGTACAAATGCAGTAAAACTGCTAGGAGAAGTGGGGACTCTGCACACCTCCCACATCTCATCCAAAACTCTTTTGAACTGCTTGTGTTCCAGATGTAGAACTGGCTAACAATTCATAGGGGCATCATTTTGGATAGGTCCCATTCCTGCTTTGATTTGTAGACCACGGTGAACAATATAAATACAGCCTTCTAGATCAGACCACTGGTACACATAGTCTAGCATACAGTTTCATACAGCAGCCAACCAGTTGCCACAGAGCCTCAAACAAACTGGGCATAGAGACCCAACACTTTCCCTGATGCTTCTTCCTAGCACTGGTATCCAGAGGGTTGCTCCCTCTGTAGACTGAGATTCCCTTTATTCACCATTGCTATATCCGTTGATGAACCCTCCTCCATGAATCTGTCCAACCCCCTTTATAAAGTCATCTATGCTCACCATGTTCACCATCAGTGAACAGTTTAATTACTCATGGAGTACAGAAGTCTGTCCTATACACATTTTCCAACAACTTCACTGGACGTCCCTGAATTTTAGCATTATGGGAGAGGGAGAAAAAGTTCTCTCTATCCACTTCCTCTACCCATGCATAATTTTATAAACCACTATCACATTCCACCTTAGATGTATTATTTCTAGACTGAAAAGTTCCAGACTATTTAGCCTTTCCTCGTTGGAAAAGAGCTCCATCCCTTTACTCATTTTGGTTGTCCTCTTCTGCACTTTTTCTAATATCCTGTTAGAGATATGGTGACCAGGACTGCACACAGTATTCCAAATAAGGCCACACCATAGCTCTATACAAGGGCACTGCAATCTTGGCCATTTTTTTTTAACTCCCAGTTCCCCTTATGGAGTTTGCTCCTTTCCCTGCTGCCACTCTCTGGGTTGAGATTTTCATTTAGGTCTCCACTATCACCCCAAGAGTTTGTTCAGTCTCAGTAATTTTGGGCCCATCAACATAGTTAGTGTACCAAGGTAATGGGTAAGGTGCAGGGTATCTGTGAGAGGCATGCACAACCTTTCTGTTCCCCAACATGTTCTGTAGCGCTACCTGCATATGCTCCCATGTGCACCTACAGGTGGAAAGGACGCAAAAAGTACAGCTCCCTGGAGACTGTAGGAATCTTCTACATATGGGCTCTGTGCCTGCAGTGAATTGGGACGTGCCTCTTTTGAGTTAAGGAACGTAGCATTATTTTTATTATGTGTATCTTTGGATGGTTAAGGAAATCTCCGCTTGTGTGAAACCCATTTCAAATGAAAGTAATTGATCTCTTGTTAGAGCCACATAAATTTTCCATGTCACAGGACACCAAATCACAATGGGCACTTATTGACTTTCATAGGGCATGCATCAAAAACAACAGTCTTTTGTCTTCCTGTCCTTGGCCTTCACAGTGAATAATGAAACGTCTCCTTGTTTCCCTTCTAATGGATTCCATGATTGGAATATGATTCTCTAGCTTAAAGCAAGAAGGGAAAATGCATCCAATAGGGCACGGTGGCAGATCATAAAAAGGAAGGTGTGGCAGAGAACATGATTCCCCTTTCTGGGTCTTGGAGCTCAAAGGAATGACATTCTGTCTGGTAATAGCTAGTATTCAGATTGCATAGCCAGACTGTCACATCACTTGTTTTTGGCTGAATATTCCAGTCCTTAGTTGCCAGCTAAAAGTAAGCAGATGGGAGGAAGCTATGCTATAAAGAATAAAAAAGGGGTTGTTTTTTTTAAAAAAATCTAAATAAAGGTTTTTATTTATTTTAAACATGTATATCCTGCTCTTTTTTCTGAATACCCACAGCCTCCAGGATCCGAGGAAGATGAGCAAAGGAAGACCAAGGTTTGGATCCAGTGCAACAATTCTGCTTGCACTAGAGCTCTTTCACAAGCGGAAAAGCAAGAAAAGGACGGCTATGGCTTCTTGCAAAAAGTCAAATTCATTGCATGCCACTTTGTTTCCATTTGCAAAACATTTGGTGTAACCAGTTTCCGGGCCCTATAATATATATGGAGCTAAGTGCTAGGTGTTGCACAAGATCTTGCCCAAGCGGAAATGTGCCAAGTCCATTTATGTTTCCACTTGTGCATTGCTGGATCCATTGCTGGATCCAAGTCCAAGACTAGCTGCTACAGTTAGATGGGTCAGAAACAATCCAGCTCATAGGAAGAAGGTGGCAAAGACTTCAGAGGATTTAATTTTTTGAATGGGGCTGACTGGTGGTCTGTGGGTTAAATCTGATTGCTCTCAATTTTCTCCACCCCATGACAAACTGGATTTGCAAACTGCCACTTTTTACATAGCAAACACCCCTTCAGACAGGAAATAAGAGGCAATTTCAGACTGTATCAATAGGAAAGCCCAAACCCTTCATCAAAATGATAATAGCTAGCATTTATATAGTACTTTGGAATATTCAAAGTGCTTCATAAATATTGCATTGGATCCTGTAGGTCTGTTCCACCAAGGGTGACCCTTTCTTCCAACACAAGTAGTCTCTTGTGGGAATAAGCTTTTTCAGCAAGGGAAGACTGCTTGCATTGGAGGAAAACATCACTCTTGGTGGAGCAGACCAATGGGGTCCATCCCATTATCTCAGAAACAACCTTGGGACCTTGGACAACCTTGAGACATCTCAATATTTCAGAGGCTGAGAGACACTGGCTGGATTAAGGCCAACTGAGATGACTCTTAAACCCCAGTGACTATAGTACACTGTAGATGACTTCTTTCCAGGAACATAAATGAGAAATGATCAACGGGATAGGTTCTAATGATATCCCAATGGGAATATTCAAGAAAAAGTGATGCTGCGGAGTTCACTGCTCACTGCAATGCTGAAGCAAGAAAAGAATATATTGAAAGTGTGAGTTCTAACTCTACCCATGCCTACACTGCTAAAGATTGCAGGGTGTCCAATGAAAAGCAGCTTTGGAGAAATGCAGAGGTGAAGGAGGGAGGAAAGGAGGGAGGGGGAGAGAGAGACACCCAGAATGAAATTCTCAAAACCTAACAGTTTCTTCCACAGCACATTGCATGCAGGCAGACAGATTTATTGTGCCTTTGGAATGCTATTACACACAGTTCCATTCTACTCCCCCCATTTAGAGGCTTGCATACCTAGACTGACTCTATAATAAAGACATAGTAAAGACAGCCACCCTGGTACATTATATCAAACACACTTTAGAGTCAGTAAAGAATCTCCTTCCAGAGAGAAACTGCCTGGGAACAATACTGCTGTCCTTTCACTTCTGCCTATCAAATAGAGGCAGTGTACATGCAAGGGATCAGATAATGGACAGCAAACTGTCTTTAAGAAAGCAAGATAAGATCTGAGGCCGAGGGTCTAGCACAATTTAAAAATGTGAGCAAAGCATTCTTCAAAACACCAGTGCTTAGCTGTCGAGTTCTATAAAAGCCCTTTCTGACTTCAGCTGGGAGGAATACCATCGGCTCCTCCATCCTAGTGAATACAGGAAAGGGGCTCATTTTTGAGTCAGATGAAATGAGATGCGATTTAGGCAATCCCTGATATGATGCTGATAAGAAGCTCCAAGGGACCCTGAGTTGCAGCCCTGGTGCTGGGAGGGAGGGTTAACTCTTTTTACTCATGTGCTGCCCTCGATCTAAATCCTCCCTTCTCCAATGGCAATATGTTCTGCCTGAGACACATAAGTCAAAGAATCATAGGGTTGGAAGAGTCCTCTACGGTCATCTAGTCCAACCCTCTACACAATGCAGGAAATTCACAAATCCTTCCCCCCCCCGCATGCACACACCCAGTAGTGACCTTTACTCTATGCTCAGAAAATAACAAAACAGCCTCAGAATCCCTAGCCAAATTGGCCTGTGGAAAATTGCTACCCGACCCCAAGGTGGTGATTGGCCTTACCCTGGGCATGTAAGAAGGGGCCACAAGAATCAAGCACTGATGTAGCCCTTCCTGGTCCCTACCATATATCTAATTGTATGTTTCCCCCTGCAAACTGAATGCCAGCTTTGGATCGTGGTCACAGTGATACCGATTGGGAAAACAGCATGGGTCGAGTGGGTTTAACCCAACCCCACATACTCAATTCCACTTCTCTGGCCTGATCAACCCCCCCCCCATTCCCATCAGCAGCGTTTAAGCTTTGAAATAAAGAAGGGCCATCCAATCAGGGATCTTCTGCCATCATGTATTGTTTACCCTGTTCATAAGACTGAAGTGGCTTTAAACATTTATGCATCCACTTGAATGCCCGCAGGGCAGCTGAATATGCTACCTTTATACTGAAAAATTTCCCCTTGTCATCAAATGTTATTAATTCATGCTCTAGTCAAGAGGGACAACTTGGTTCTATGGCACAAGATGATTCTCGCACAAACAACACAATGCTATCCTTGTAATGGTAGGTTGAGATGATACAATAAGCAGCTTTGGGAAGGGGGGCATGGCTCCATAACAGAGCCCCCGCTTTGCATTCAGAAGGACCTGGGTTTAATCCCTGGAATCTCCAGTTAAAGCGATCAAGTAGTAGGTGATCTGAAAGACCTCCACCTGAAATCCTAGAAAGCTGCTGCCAATGATGCACCTTGATGCACGAAGGGTCTTGATGCCGCATAAGGCAGCTTAATGTGTCCACTGTTCATCAACTAACACGCCCAATATGTACTTTCAGGAATCTAATCTGCATGCCAGCTATAAGAAAGTATTGGATTTAAGCTTGTCTTGATTGAACCCACTGGACCATTAACTGCAGGCTGACTTTGCCTGTGACTTTTTTAAAAGTAAGCCTGCAAGTACTTGGTGTCAGTTCAAAAGATTTTATTTATTTACTTACTTACTTTATACAGCACCTTTCTCCCCAGTGGGACCCACAGCAGCTTACATCATTCTCCATTTTATCCAACAACCATGTGAGGTAGGTGTGACTGGCCCAAGGTCACCCAGCAGATTTTCATGGCAGAGTGAGGATTCAAATCCAAGTCTCTCACATCCTAGTCCAGCACTCTAACCACTGGCTCGCACAACTCTGTTCATCTGGGAATCACAGAATTGCCTCTGAAATTTTGCTTTCGTCTTGTTATTGTTCAATGAATTCTTCTTCATACCACGAATGCAATCTTGACTCAGTTTTGTTTTCAATACTTAAAATCCTCCTTCTCTACCAGAATGGACATTCAAGGCTACTAAAATGTAACAACAATTCATTTTAAATACATAAGCAGTAACTGCTCAGCAAATCAAGCCATCAGACCAAACATTTAAAAAGACACAATCAAGCAATTAGCGTCTTCTTAGTAGATCTTAGGAGAATACAAATGTTTAATGACCTGTCTAAGAGATCCAAGATGATGCCATCCCACAAGTGTGGCAAAGGCCCTAGCCCTCCTGGCAATCAGTCTAACCTCTAATGGAGAAATCAAGGCCTCTGTAGATTATCTCATAATAAACCCAGCCTGCATAACATGTGTCCCTGCAAGCCAAATGCATTCCCACCAGTGTAATAACTTTGCTTCTCTGCCAAGCAGGCATTGCTGCTAAAAAGAAAAGAAAAAGGCTGTCAAGTGGCCTACTGGCCACAATACAGAACTGCAGCATCACAGTTTAACTAGCCCACAGTAGCTGGAGATGAAGTTTGTATGAGAAAAAGGTGCTGCCTAAGATATAGAGTTGCCAGCCTCCAGGTAGAGCCTAGCAATCCCTCAGAATTACAATTAGTCTCCACACGACAGAGATCAGTTCTCCTGGAGAAAGTGGCTGCTTTGGAGGGTGGACTTTATGGCATTATAGCCTGCTAAGGTCCTTCCCCAGGCTGCACACCTAAATCTCCAAGAATTTTTTTTCAACCTGGAGTTGGCAACCCTCCATTACACTGTTAGGACATATACAAAACAATTCATGCTTCAGAATCTATAGCAATGCTTCATTTTTATCAGGTACAACTGCCCAGTGAATCCTTGCCAACAGAAAACACCACATAGTCTCCTCCAAGCTTCAATCTGAGCAATGGGATGGATTCATTGGCCCCAATCCTCTGCTTTCCTCCTCCTAACTCCTCTCATTTCAACCAGAAACAGAGAGAGCCAACACATCGTTCTCAGCTGATTCCCCTTTGCCTCATGAAGGGCGTGTCCTATCCCAAGGCCTGCCCCCTTGGTGGCTCCACCCCTCCAGAATTCCTGTGAGATCTGAGCAGTTCCTCAGCCGCTGCTGTTGCCACGGTAACTGCTTTTAGATCCTCAGCTACTTGAATTCAGCACCTGTTTGCAGCTGGTACGAATGATAGAATGTTTGGATCCTGATAGGAATGAAGGTAACTAGCCGAGGGCTGAAGAAATCAAAAGAAGATTGAGATTTGGAAGAGCAACTGTGAGGGAGCTAGAGAAGATCCTTAAAGATACAGATTTATCTCTGGGAACCAAGATCAAGCTAATCCAAACTATGGTATTCCCCATTGCTATGCACGGATGTGAAAGTTGGACACTAAAAAAAGCTGACAGGAAGAAAATGGATTCATTTGAAATGTGGTGCTGGAGGAGAGTTTGCAGATACCGTGGACAGCCAAAAAGACCAATAAGTGGGTTCTAGATCAAATCAAGCCTGAATCCTCCCTAGAAGCTAAAATGACAAAACTGAGGATATTGTACTTTGGTCACATCATGAGAAGACCAGATTCTCTGGAAAAGTCAATAATGCTAAGAAAAGTGGAAGGCAGTAGGAAAAGAGGAAAACCTAAAATGTGATGGCTGGGCTCAATAAAAGAAGAGATGTCCTCCAGTTTGCAGGATCTGAGCAAGTCTGTTAATGATAGGACATTTTGGAGGTCCTTTCTTCATAAGGTCAGGTCAGAGGCAACTTGATGGCACATAACACACACAGCTGAAGGCTGATCTATATTTAGAAAATATTGTTTTATTTGCTATTTAAGAAAGTAGGTGGAGGGAAATCAGATTCAGTACTGGCTGCTCCCCACATCAGAAATGCTGTCAACTTTTGGAATATCTAGCATGCCAAAGAAGTGAGAAGGACTGCATCTTAACTGCAGAGCACCTAATTTGCATGCAGAGGGTCCCAAGTTCAGGCAGCCGGTGATATAAAAGGTCTCTACGAGAGAGTCCGGAGAGCTGCTGCCATTCAGAGTAGACAGTACTGACCTTGATAGAGCAAAGGTCTGGATCAGTTGTCCAGTACAGGCAACCCGTCTGCATGTTGATTAAATGCACAGACAAGGAAAGCTGGCCTGAGTGGGATGCCTCTGAGATGCCCACCCATCTCTGGGTGATTGCTGGCTCTTCTGCACAGCACCCACACACAGAGGAAGTGTCCATACATACACTCGCTCTCCATAATTTGGAAAGCAGTCGTGGGGAGGGAGCATATGCACAGATACTTCGGCCACATATTCTCACTGGGCTGAGGACCCAGCAATTGCATGGAGGTTTCGGGCCAGCACACTTGCCTTGGTTGTGTGTAGAAGGCTTGTATAAGGCAGCTTCATGTGTATGGATATCTGAAGCCTAGATGTCTTCCTGTTGTCCTAATAGTTATATGCAGGGAAGCTTTCCTGGGAGAACATTCAGTCACATGATTCTCTGTCATGCTTTTTGAAGTGGTACAGTCCCAGCAGATTGTACCATATGGAACAGTCCTAAGTATGAGGAAAGGAGATTTACTAAATGCTAATTAATGTAATTTGGAATGTGTACATCTATCTGACTTTTGATGTCTTTCTCTCTCTCTCTTACATACACATTAGTATTTTTGTACAATACTCTGAAGAACTAAGGAACCATATAAATTGGTATGCGCATGTGGTTCCTGATTGTATCTACATGTGATTTTGCACACAAAGATACATTTTAAAAAATGTTTTCTTAAGATGTTAAAAACAATTTATAGCCCATCATGAACTCAGTATACAAATCCCAACTTCCCCATATACTTATGCTTGTCTGACTTGATTGTATTTTATCTTCTTTATGGGCCCACTAAAATATGCACTAATAAAATCATGTTAGCTTATTCATTATCATTTCATTTTCATCCACCTTAAACACACAAATAGAGGAAGCTATAAAGTTTCCCGGCTGTGGGATGATTCAACAATGCACGGCTTGTGCTGCACCCTGGCAGCTGTCTTACACTGACAGAGGAGCAAAGAATACTTAAGGAAACCTGGTCGACTTATTGCTTTTGGGAGAAAAAAAGTTAAATTTATGACAGGTCAATGCCAAAATTAATTCCAATGACATTGTCTAGTGTGATTTACTAGCTCCTTGCTTTATTGAGGCTATTGAAAGGCCCAAGAAGAGATTCCATATCGAAGGATGCAAGGTTCACACGTTCAGCTGGGAGCCACTGAGTGATGAATCAAGAGTCAAGTTCATATGGGATAGGTTCCTGTATTCCCAGTTTGTATCTCAGCAGTATGTGGGAGTGATCTGAAGCTGGGCCAGGCTTGGATGAATCAGGACTAGAGACGGACACGATCCCCCCAAAAAATGAATGATCCAGCTGATCGTGGATCGATGCCGCCAATGATCCCGCATTAACGATCCACACCGATCATCTCCTGTTCCCGAGCCGTGGATCGTGGATGCCAAAGTGGGGCATGCTGGTATTCCCAGCTACGTGGGAAGGTGGGCGATGGCGGTGGCCGCCGGGCCTGGTGGGCACGGGGAGGTGGCGACGAGCCGCCTCCACTCAGGTCCCATTCAGCAACACAGGAGGTCTGTTTGGCCATCAGACCAGCCTATCAGGGTTTGCAGGGATGAGATTGGAGTGCCCATGGCTACAGAACACCCCTTCCCCCTCCCTCCCCTGGGTGTCTTCTCCCAACTTGTGACTGCTTTGCTGCTCCGTGGTTGGAAGGAAGCCCTTCTGATCAAGGAAAGCTGGGCTTCCATTCAGGTTTCCAGGGCGACAGAAGGAGGGCAAACCGAGCTCAGGCTTTCCCCTGGCCCCGTTGCCAGGGGAATAGATTGCTGGTGCCTGAGTGTCTGGATCCCTGATCCGAGCCCGAACGCAATGATCCAGGCCTCCCCGATCGCTGGATCGTTGGCCATGGACAATCACAATCTGCTGGGTCACAATTTCGTGATCGCCATTATCGTGTTTTTTTTTCAATCGTAATACGGATCGTGCCCATCTCTAATCAGGACCTCCATCTGACAGTATGTTTCTAGCTTCCACCCATCCTCTAAAGAGCCTTCTTCCAGCCAAAGGAGGCTTGCTCCAATTTAACTGGCTCTTCCTCCCACAGAAGAGCCACTCACGTTGGAGGAAGGCTCCTTAGGCTGGGGGAAGGCTTGAAACGTCACTCAGCGGAGCGGTAGAATGGAGTAGGAGCCACCCCACCATTAGTAGCTGAATGTATTTCGTACTTGGATATTTAGATTAAAAGTAATTTCAAGTAGGAACTCCAAGAATTTGCATGCAGGAGCTCCACACATTTTAATACATCTTTTGAACCTTGAAAGGGAACAGTTTGAGTATCAAACTAGAGCTTGGTCAAAGTTAGGCACTTCATTTCAGCAAAAATGCTTTTCAAGGGGAGGATGCAAATATGAGACTGCTGAAACTGAGTTCATTTACAAATTCAGAACAATCATCCCACCCCTACCCCACACTGGATTCTTATCTCATTGGTGGCGGTAGAGGAGGAAAGGGCCATCAAGTCACAGTGGACTTATGGTGACCCCTGGTGGGGTTTTCATGGCAAGAGACTAACAGAGGTGGTTTGCCATTGCCTGCCTCTGCATAGTGACCCCGCTCTTCCTGAAGTCTCCTATCCAATTACTAACCAAGGCCAACCCTGCTTAGCATCTGAAATCTGATGAGATCAGGCCTGCCTGGGTGATCCAGGTCTGAGTTCTTATCTCATTACAGATGCTAATTTTCTGATTCCCCCCCTCTGCTCTAATCAAGCTGCTTTCTTTTTGCATTGTACCTTTGCATTCCAACTTCCTTTTTTGCAACATCTCTCCTATCTTCAGAATGGGATACAGCGCCTCAGGGATCTCCATTCCTATTTGTATCTAATGAAGGGAGCTCTGACTCTCAAAAGTTCATACCCTGGAAAACCCTGTTGGTCTTTAGAGAGCCACTGGACTTGAATCTTGCTTTTCTACTGCAGACCAACCTGAAACTTTGTCCTTTGTGTTCACTATTCCTTTAATTTTATCATTAAAACAGATATTCCAAAAAACAATTTAAAATTAAACAAAATACTTTATACATTCTTCCTACTGGAATAACCTGTAGCTCCTAAAATTTCCAAATATTAAATATCTTACAGTACAATCCTAAAAAGAGTTACTCCAGTCTAAGCCCATTGATTTTGATGGGTTTAGACCGGAATAAGTCTTTTTAGGATTGCACTGTAAGTTATACTCCTCTTGGAAGGGGTACCCCAAAAGGATGCTGCATGACTGTATAGAAATTCTCCTGAGAACCTGTGCATGAGACAAGACCTCAGGTCTGGCCATTGCAGAGCTATCCTGAGAAATGCTTGTCATTTGTAAGTAAGAGAATCATCCACAAGGTTTGGACACCAGAGGCCAGTTCTCCTTATTCTTCCTCCTTGAATCCGGCAAGAATCGAGCAAAAGGAATCCTGCAGTGAGATATGACGGGACTCAAAGGAGGTGCCATATCTACGTCCCACTTCAAGTTTCAGCTGGTTTCAGCATTGCAAAGTTCTGGGATTTGGATGTCATAGACTGATATAAAAACGTACCAGTTTCCATGAGGCATTAAAAAAAAACCTGAATAATCTTTGAGAAAAACATTTCAAATATATCAGCCATGTCATCGGCCTGTTTTTTGGGGTGTGCATGGAAAGAGCAGCACTCCCCTGCAGGAGCCCTAGCATTCCTAGGGTCCCTGATAAAACACAGCCCTAGCCTACTCTCCATGGGAGTGGAGATGGCTTCCAAATGTCACAGTCCGACTGCTGGGTGCGAAGAGCTCCACCCTTCAGGCTGCACGTCCTTACCGGGAAGCAATAAACCCCACCATCTTTGATCTCAAACAGAGGTCAGTTAAAAATGACAGAACAGCTGGGATGGGCCCAGTTCCCTCGGGATTTTGAAAATGAGACTTGGCCTGCACGTCATTCTCACCACAGTAACTGCCAATACCGACCCTGATGGACCAGTGGTCTGATTCACTACAAAGCAGCTTCAAGGGTCTATGTGAACATGTCAACCTTTGACTGTATTTAGTAGCCTAGAACTAAGAATGATTCTCTATGTGCCAGACTGCTTGGGCCTCTGTTACTGAATGACATCCCAACTGCAATGCTCCCTTGCAAACCACTTTGGAAACCTGAGGAAAGTCTTTAGATACTCCTAAGAACACCAACATTCTTAGTGGGGCTGGCATCAACATAACTGGAGGTGCAGCAGCTGCTGGGGCCCAGGGCTTCTGGTGGGTGCCACTGCTGTTTACTTCCATGCCACCTGTCTACATGCCTTTCCCTGCTCATTTGCTTGCAAGCACTCCAGTGTGGATGGGAAAGTGCATGCACATGGTGCACAGTGGCAACACTTCTGATGGTCAGAGAAGCTGCATACACCAGCCAGTGCTGATGGGGAACGGGCATGGTTGCAGTTGGATGTGAGTGCAATGGCTGGGAGGGCCAGTGAGAAGGGGAAGGATTCACAATTGGTGGGAACACATACAAGTGGATCTTTGGAAAGAGAGGCATGGGGGGGGGCAGAAGGGTCCACTGGGCACTGCCTGCCCAGGGCCAACCCAAACCTGGAACCAGCACTGATTTTTAGTCATATATAAATTATCTGTATATCTGTACATATGTGCTGTCAACTGGGTTATGACGACTCCAGTAAGAGCTTTTCAAGGCAAGTGAGAAGCAGAGGTGGTTGGCCATTGCTTTCCTCTGCAGAGTCTTCCCTTGGTGGTCTCCCATCCAAGTACCGACCCTGCTGAGTTCCCAAGATCTAATGAGATCGGGCTCTACCATGCTGCCTTTCCTCCATAAATTATATGTATATATATATTAAAATTTTAAAAACAGCAGATTTCATCTCTAAAAGTCGAACAGTAAGTTCTTTCCCCTCCGTTACATTTTTTTACACACTCAGAAAGACACGCAATGCATTATCAATGGTGCAAAAGACTGCTTTAGATATTTAAACGCACATAATGGTACCTTGAAACGAGGACTCTCTTTAAAGGGCTGGAAACAACTCTCCCCCAGAAAAGCTTTCAGCTTTACAGACATTCTGGGCCAGCTCAAAATTCTGTGTTGCAAAATGTAAACAAAGTTCTTGAGTGTGGGTCTGTGTGTGAGAGAGGGCGAGCGAGCACCAGCGCGTGGCCTCATTTCCTCCCCACCAAGGCAGCCTCGAAGACATCGAGTCCTGCTTTGAAATAAACCTGAGCAGAATTGAAGCTGTCGAGCACTTTTGACAAGACGGCTTGAAGAGTCTCGTTTGAATGATGTAGCTTGCAGTGTTCGACCGCCTCTAGCAGTATGGAAAATTGCTGCGTCCTCTCATCCAGTTTGTAAAGGATGTTTCTAAAAGAGAACAATAGAGAACAGTAAAAGCTTGACTCAAAACGGATGAAAACGGGCATTTGAAAATCATCTGAAATCATCGATGGTACCCCCAGGTGGCAGCCACGTTTTACAAATGATACACATTACCGACTGTAACATTAACCCGCGGCAAGCTCAGAAGTTGAATGTGTATATTTTGTCTGCCTTCCCAGAAGTGGGCCCCTTCATCACTCCAGGAGCAGACGTTTACAAATCTTATCAAAGGAAAAAGAAGTCAATCAGGATGAAATATGTATCACAGCCCCAGCCCCATGGCATCCTTCGTACAGATGCTAACATTTTCATGTTGGGAAAAATAACATCCTGATGTTATGCTCGGCTGATAGGTCCTTGAACCCTACAGGGTGGTCCCAACCCCTTAGCAAGGATTATTTTATATTGCTCTGTCAAAATGTGAAAAAAACCCACCCTAATGGTTTTCCCAAATATTTTTGGCTGGTTGACAAAATGAGATTGCACTTTTAGGGGTTATTGATCTGCGAAAGCGGATGTGTGATTTTTACGATAGAAGGAATTCCTGAATTGTCAGCATGAAGATCAGCTAATGTGTGACTTGTGAGAGATGCTCTCTCTCCTGCTGCCAGGATATTGTTTAACCAGAGTTCCCTTCTGAAGCAGATCAGCACTTTGCTATTTCATAAGTCATCATAACCTCAAGCAGCCAGTTTGTGCTTTAGCATACGGAAAACCAATTGCTTAGCTGAGTACTCTATCCGAAGGCTAACCAGATTGGTATTTCACAGGGTCTCACTTAGAGTACCAGGACACTGGTCCTGGCTGCTTGGTAGTCACAGAAACCCTCCTTCACGAAATCTGTGCTTCTTTTTGAATGTTAATGTATATAAGCACCGCAGCATTAGCTTACATTTGAATACAATTGGCACTGAATTTCTCTCTTCCAATCAGATTGTTGCAAGGGAGGAGCAAAGAGCACTCCAAGCCAATCCCAAAGAGAGCTGTTATTCTCCTTCCCCCCTCCTTCTGGGCTGGAGAGAGACTTTTTCTTGAGAAAGTAGAAAAGCTTAAGGGTGGGGAGAGGCTTGCTTAGGGGCCTGTAGAATTTGAACGTTTTGCCCAATTTGCTTGAAACTTAAGGGTTCTTTGAAGGACAGACACAAGACACGCCACTGCAATTTGGGTGACATTCAATTGAAAAACAATGACTCCAGCCCCAGAATTCTCCCATAGGGAATAATGAAAGTGCAAAGATAACGGGGTGGGGTGGGGGAGCTGCAATGGAAGCCTTCCTCACTTTCTGAAAGGAAACAAACAACAAACCACAACAAGGGAGGCAGGCAAAGGTAGAGATTTCAGTGGAAAGGAAAACATGTTTTTATTCTCAGGCACTGTAAGAGTAGAGAAATGAAATGAATGCAGACAGTTGTTTTTTTAAATGCTGGTGGCTGGCTAGAGCTGTTTTGCTGGCTGATGCTTGACTGCCATTTTCAGAATTAGTAGAGAGAACGTGGTGCAACTGCACAGAGAGAACTTACTTGGGGGGGTCTGTAAAATCCCCCCATGTTCCGTCTGCATAAAGGTTCATTAGATCAGAGGGAGGACTGTCATATGTGCAATTTTGGTGCTGTTAAGTATAAAAACAGCTGCCACAGAGCCTCCATTTGGCCCCCTTCCCTATTGAAAAGAACGGTCACAAAAATCATGAAATGGGGGAAAAAATGATGAATTTTGATCCTGACCATGCAATGCCCCAATTACGTTAAACATATCACTTAACAGCCCCAGATACAAAACAACATTTTTCTAGAGGCACACCCATATCCCCTAGTATGGAAGCACTCCAGAACTGCAATCCACAACTCTCTAGGTAAATCACTACAATATATGAGCTGAATGGCCAGAGAAAGGAATGCAATCTAGTGTGTTTTTATCTCTACAAGGTTCTCCCATCTCTTTTTATTTTCTTTAGCAAGCTGTTATTCTACAATTTTTTCATGGGACTCACAGTGGTACGCATCATCCTCCCTTCCTCCTCTTTAAATGCACAACAACTCTGTATAAACAGGTTAGGCTAAGAGAATATGACTGCCCAAGGTTACCCAGTGGGCTTCACAGCACAGTGGGGAATTGAGCCTGAATTGCCAAGATCCTCATTCAGCCTTCCAACCACTTCATCACACTGGCTTGCAGGCTGATTTTATTAGTGCATCGCTAGATCAGGCAGGCAGAATCTTTTCATTTTCCCAGAAACAACAATTGCAGATTGTTGCCACATGATATTTTATGCCACCTTGGATTAGGCAGCCTCCCTGGGATTTCCCCAGAGGAATGACATTAAGGATGTGCAATTGTTCCTTTTCAATTTCATTTCAAAAATTCCTTTCATTTTCCCTGTAGTCATTATTATACATGTTGGCTTTCGTGATTACAATAGTTCTTCTTTCTTTGTTTCCATTAGTATCATAGGAAACACATTTCCTGCTCTAACGTCTTTATTTTCAATCTAAGCTGTAAGAAATTTCACAGTCTTTAAGGAGGGACTTAGTTCTCCTGCAAACAAAATCCAAACTGTGTGGAAACTGCTTTCTAGTGGTGATATTTTGAACGGCTCTGGTATGTATCTGCTACACTATTTGTCAAATCAATTTACTAGGGCTGTTCATAACGGGAAAAAAAAAGCCAAAAGTACGCACAGAAATTACTGGTTCTGCTTGTTAAGGCAACTTCTGGAATGGCAGAATAAATTTGTGAAATGAGACTGTAACGATCCCCCCTTGCTGAAAAGTTTGTGTGTTTCATTTTGATTCTTATGCAGAAGCCATGCAGGCAAGCCCAGTGTTGGGGGTGGGGGGTGGGATGCAATCTGGCAACATCTTGTTTTCCATAACTGCAAGGCTATTTGCACTCATCATGCAACCAATTGGATCCAAAGGGGAGAGACTAAGCCCTTAGCATTAATTCCATCGGTGGGAAGATGTACGTGACACTCATGAGCGCATTTTTTCATCAGCCAATGGCATGGGCATTGAGTGGCTCATAGGGATCAAATTGCAAAAGGTTTGCATACTGGCAGATGGCATGGTCCCATTGGCACCAGCAGGGCTTTTTTCTGGGAAAAGAGGTGGTGGAACTCAGTGGGTTGTCAGCACAGGGGGCAACTCCTGGCAGGAGGTGGTGCCACCGGTACCACATGCATGCACGCAAAGTGTGAGCATGCTCCCAGGACCGCACAATGATGTCACTTTGGGTCAGCTGGAACAAGGGGGGAGTTTTTTAAAGTTTAAATCACCCTCAGCGAAAATGGTCACATGGACAGTGGCCCCGCCCCCTGATCTCCAGACAGAGGGGTGTATAGATTGCCCTCCACAAGTGGCATGGAGGGCAATCTCAACTCCCCTCTGTCTGGAGATAAGGGGGTGGGGCTACCGGCCATGTGACCATTTTCAAGAGGTGCCGGAACTCTGTCCCACCGCGTTCCAGCTGAAAAAAAGCCCTGGGCACCAGCATTGCCTTTCTGTTCTGTGCGTTTTTGCATACAATGCAAGGAAAGGCCAACAACATCAAAGTGGGCATGCACACCTGAGTCTGAGGAGGGAGAGGTGTCCTTCAGCCTCTGATCTGCCACAAAGGAGCATGTTGAATATGCAAATTAGAGTGAAAATTGGACAGAAAAAGCCATTATTAAAGGAGAGCTGCCCTGAGGAAGGTCCCAGGCAGGTGGAGCTGGTTCATGCTCATTCAGTGGCCTTCTGCTGCTGCTGCCCTTCAGGTGCCACGCTGCCAGCAGGGCCACCACTTTGACTAAAGAAGTTCACCTAAGATAATGGGTTGAGGAGCACCAGGAAGAATTTCATCTTGCCCAGAAAGCCTTTTGGTTTATTTTTTTTTAAAAAAAATTAAAACTGTTAATCCAGCATTAAATGATGGGGAGGTAGCAGGCACGCACACTGCACACTCACACGTTACACCCAAGTCTTCCCAGATCGGTATTTCATGTGGAAGGACCAATCTGGTCAGATTTTCCCCCCTCTCTTGTCATCTTGTGATTTCTTTGTTTCCCTTTTCATTCAACTATGGGTTAATGGCTTTAGTCAGAAAGGGGGACTGGCAGCCAGGAACCTGGCCAGTCTCTCACTTTTACTAGTAAAAAATTGGAAAAATGTAGTGCTGTCATCTCTCTACTTCCCTTCCCATGAAGGAAAAACTAACCAAAATCTAGCCCTCTCTTTCTGTGTGGTTTTATGCACAATGCAAGGATGGGCAGGAAGCCTGCGGGTTTAAACAGGAAGTACCAGGCCTCTGCAAAGCAGATTAGGGTGAGGAGGATTTGCCTTTCATTTTGGAAACAAAAGTACAAAGCACAGGGAAAGACAGCATAACAGCAGGACTCAAAGGTAATAATTTATTGGCTTTGTCGCTAAAATGCAATTATTTAATATTTCATCTCTCTGTGCTGGTTGGCAATCAGGGCTGGATCTAGAGGGGGGGCAGGGGGGTAGTCTGCCCCCGGCGCCACCAGGGAGGGAGCGCCGGAAGCAGCTCCCAGAGCGTGCAGGCAGCAGCATGGGCAGCCACGCTGCCTTTTGCTTGCCCCGCGGGACAGGGGGGGGGGCTGGCTTGCCGCGCACCCCCTGTCCTGCAGGGCAGGAAAAGGGCAGCACAGCCACCCACACCACTCGCTTGCCCTGCAGGGGAGGGGGCAGCCGGCCGCCCCCTGTCCTGCGGGGCAGGTGCATGGCGCGGGCAGCCTCACAGGCTCCTGCGCAGCCTTTTGCTTCCTCCGCGGGACAGGGGGCGGCTGGCTTGCAGCGCACCCCCTGTCCTGCAGGGCAGGCAAAGGGCAGTGCAGCCGCCCAAGTCACTCGCTTGCCCCACAGGAGAGGGGGCAGCCGGCCACCCCCTGTCCTGTGGGGCAGGTGCATGGCGCAGGCAGCCTCGCAGCCCCCCGCACTGCCTTTTGCTTGCTCCGCAGGACAGAGGGTGCGCGCCAAGCCGGTCGCCCCCTGTCCCATGGGGCAGGCGAAAGACAGCATGGGGGGCTGCAAAGCCGACCGCGCCATTCGCTTCTGAAGCGAATGGCGCGGGCAGCTTCTCAGCCCCCTGCGCTGCCTCCGGCGCGCAGCATGATGACATCATCAAAATGACGTCATCACGCCGCGTCAGGAGCGCGCGCGCGCAGCGTTGCCCCGGGCGCTGGGAGCGCTAGATCCAGCCCTGTTGGCAATGGAGCACTCTCCTGCTTGTGTGCTGTGCTGGAGTGTCGTGCTGGTACTGCTCTGCCAGTAAGTTTCCCAATATTGTGTGCCACCACCAACGCTCACCTTCTTTGGCGTCCCTTCTTGTGTGAGTTTTCATATGCTTGAGGAGAAATTCATTGGATCTATGGGAGTTTGGACAATGCAGTTTCTGGCTAAGAGCAAACAGAACCTCATTTCTCCAATCCCCCTCCCCCCGCAAGGAACAGTATATGCATGTGTGTGCAGCTGCCCAACACTCGCCTTGATGCACACCTTACCCAAGCATTCGTCAGGGTCCATAAACATGGAATCCCTGTTGTTGCATGCTCTCAAATTTGGCAGCGTGATGGTTTACAGGAAGGACTGTGTTTTGTGTGATTTTGTTGCCTCTGCATGCAAAAACAGCGGTCCCAGAGGCTTGTTTCCCCAATCCCTCTTGAAAAGAAGAGTGTGCATCTTCACATGTGCATCCAATGTATGGACAATGGTAGAAACTCATGAAAATGAAGGGGGAAAAAACCTGAACAGATCAGATCCAAGCTGGTACTGCTCTCGCTAGAACAAACAGTAATGGAACGGAATTCCAGAACCCTCCAGGACTGAAATGGAAATGGAAATTTTCTCCTACCATTTACCTCTCATGAAACGGAATCATGAGACTGTGTTACACATATGTTTGGGAGGTTACCATCCAAAGGAAATTAACCCACATGATTGACGTATACAGAAATGTACAGTATAATGCTAAGCTGGGTGACACCCTTCTAAGACATTGACTGAGAATGGTGCTATTCCCCTTAGGACTGTACTGTATATTTGTCATGGGATAGCACCTGAACACATGAAGTTTCCTTATCAGACCATTGGTCTATCAGGGTCAGTAATATGTATTCAGTCAGGCAGTAGCTCCACAGGGTCTTAGAGAGAAATCTTTCACATCAACATATGGTGTAGAGGTTAGAGTGTCAGACTAAGTTCCGGAAGACTCGGGTTTGAATCTTTACTCTGCCTAGGGTTGCCAGTCCAGCCCAGCACTGGCACCCGGCTGTAGCTTTTAGGGGCAGAGGCATGTTAACGAGTGCCACTCCAATGTCACTTCCAGCATGAACCCAGAAGCAACATCATTGTGCTAGGGTGACACTCTAGGATTCCACAAAAATTCTATGGTTCTGATGCAATAATGTCAATTTGGGCTTGCCCTGGAAGTGACACTGCAGCATCAGAGAGATGCCAGTTTCTCCCACAACGCCCCCCCCCCCCTCCGCCATCCTACTGAGAGTTGCTTGAGGGACCAGGGCCAGAGTGGGAGATACGGCAGCCCTAGTTCTGCCATGGAAGCTAGCTGGGTAATTACATATGCTCAATTTAATGTATCTCATAGGCTTGTCATGAGGATAAAATAGAGGAGAGGAAACTGATGTTAGCTGCTTTGGCTTTCCATTGGGAAGAAAGGCAGGGAATAAATGAACTAATCTGTGTAATCCCCCTTGGGACTCAGTGAGAAAGGCAGACTATAAATGATGTGAAATAATAAAATAAGTAAAATAATAAAATTAAAAAAGTAAGTAAATAAATAAAAATACAACTCGACCCTTTTTTTAAGTGAACATGGTGGGGATTGAACCTGGATCCTCTTGCATGCTAAGCAGGTGCTCTATCTCTGAATCATGGACCCTCCCATAGGGTGCCCATGTGGCTTGGCACATGTGTGTGCACATGTGAATGAAGGAAAGAGTCCCTTAATTGAGAAGGAAGCAACTCAGTTCACAGGAACAAGTGTGGAGATGGAGGACAAAGAAGGGGGCTCCCTATGCACTAATTCCACAGCTATTCCTTGAAGAAGAAAAAATACAGTATGTTTCTTTTGGCAATATGTTGCAGGATCAAAAATAGTAATACTAAAAGCCTACTCAGTGGGTTTCCACTCGGCTTTGGTGGGTTTGCTAGAGGAGGCAATAAATGTTATCTTAAAGCAGGTGTAATCATTATCCTAATTAGAGTGGTATGTAAATATCATAAATCTCTACCCAGGGGTGCCTTTGATTGTAAACCAAAGTGTGCGAGGTTGGGAATGTTTTTTTTTAAAGGAGTTGTGAGTGATTGCAAGCAGGACTTTCTCCTCAAACATATACAAAGGATTTCATAAAACGAAGGGACAGGCAAAGCAAAAAAATAACAAAGGAAAGCTGTTCAGCCAAGACACTCCATTAGTAACTTAATTACATGACAGGCCCAGTGGCAACTCCAAATTAGTAATAAAACTGCCAGCGAGAGTCACCCAGAAGACGACTGAAGAGTATTTTCTGCAGATTACTATCAGAGACTTCTAATTACCATTCAAAGAGAGGGATTGGCTTAAAAAATGTGACAGGCTAAATGGCAACTTGAAAAGTGCACTTTGGGGTGGGGGGGGGGGGAAAGGTTCCTTTAGAGGCTTTTCTGCATAAGGCATATAACTTCGCCCTCCCATGGGCACTAACACTCGCAAAACAGCAACAAGATAACATTTGGGGTGTTTTTAAGTTGCATAAATACAGTTTTGTCACAACACACAGGAAAACGTATAGGTGAGCAGTGAAAGGACTGACCAGTGACCTGCTTGCTTGGTTCGCAATTCTTTCTACATTGGCGGCAGGTCAAATGCCAGAAAGTAGATTGAGGTTGAGAAGCAACTAGAGGCTGGCAGCCTGCAGGAGGGTTGGGGGGGGGGATCAAGGTATGGAGGGCATGTTTCCCCGCCATTCCCCCAGTGGGGGCAGGGGAACCCCGCTCCCACCCTCCGTGCCCTGCCACCACTCACCTGGCCGGTGTGGGGGGGGAGGGGAACAGGTCTCCCAGACATGCTCCCAGGGTGGCGTGACAACGTCACTCCTGAGAATGATGTCACTCCATCCTGGGAGTGCTTCCATGCTTTGCACAGGGCTCATTTGGGTCCCAAATGGGCAGAACCAAAACAAAAGACGTGAGTGCCACATTCCCCCCTCCTGCCAGGAGGATAAGGGGACCTGGCAATCTTAGGGGCATGTGATGTTGGTGACATCACCAACCTCACTACCTCACTTCTGGGTACATCCAGAAAAGGGTAGCTCTAGGAATCACTGCACCTCTATGGTAAAACTCTGGTGATGCCTAGAGCTACCTATGGTGATTCCTAGATGTACCTAGAGAAGTGCCAGTGACCAGGCCAGAGCCCTTTTCCCCCCTTTATTTTTCTCCTACTGCTGCTTGAAGTGTTGTGGGACAATGGAATAAATCTCCATGAGTTTGCCCGGCGTACGTGGGTAAATGGTAAACTTAGAAAAAACTGAAATGCAAATACATCAATTAATGTGACAATCAAGCCATAACAAGCTCTCACACTTACAAACAGGGACATTCCCAGTAGTCCAAGAGAATATTAAGGTACTCCAGGTCAAGCCTGAGCAACATTGCCCGGGATTGCACTGTTTGAAGCCTATGACAAATGTTATGTGGGAAACAACATGACAAATGGCATTTCTGCACATTGCTTTGTTTAAGCAAAGAGAATATCTCTGACTTTAGAGTAGAACGCAAACGAATTTTATGAAGACTAAATTTTTCCTAAATAAAATTGTGCAAATATTCATTTTATTTTTTTAAAAAACTATATAAAACCATCCCCCCTGCTGTTGCTGTTTCCTTCTTGTCAGATTAGTTACATGGATAGTTTCATCCAATCAGATCTTGGAAAGTAAAAAGATGATGTCACAATTAAGTAAAACTTTATCTGACTGGCTAATGCCACTCCTCTTCAATAAAGCTCAGTTGAAGAGTATGGAGACCTCATAGTCCCATTTATGTTGCTGCCCTAGGACCTCCCCCAAAATCCATCAAATATAACTTTGACCACACATGACTAACAAATACAATAATTGTTTTGCATTTACATGATTAGAAGTATGTTAATCTGGCCTCTTTGCCTAATCACTTAATTATACCTCCCTTCAGACTTAACTATTGTGATCACCTAAGGATAATGCGCGGAATCAGTGCAACCGGCACAAAGAGATTCTTAAAAGGAAAGAGCAATACATTATTGATGACTGTAATGAAATTACAACACACATCACTCATCCTTAATGGGTCCGTTGCAATGACACATCATCGCAACTTCAAAAGTACAGCACCAAACTGGGAAAAATAATTAACAACTGCAGACAGCAATACCAAAGGAGATAAAACTACTTTGCAGAAGTGACAAATCAACCTTAATAAACTAAAGCAAAGGTACATACAAAAGGGATTTTATTAAAGGAGGGTGGGGGGGAGAATCTATGGTCTTTATGAGCCATTTCTGTGACTGAAAAATGTGCTCGTTGGTGATAGAAATAATGGCTCGCTATTCAAACATGGCTTTTCATTAGCTGAAATGGGAATGGAATAGGACCCATACCAGCCAGAACGTCACTTGCTTTATTCCCCAAGTCTTAAATAAATCACATGGGATAATGCCGTGCCTTTGCAAATGGCTTATGCTGTAATATTGTGTAATGCAAGAACTGTTGTTTTTTTTAAATATTGAACTCTTTCAGAGGCTAAGCTGAAGCAGCTTCTAGAGGCAAAGACAGGCAACTACCTACATGTTGCCAGCTGAAATACACCACACTATTTTACTTGGTACCTAGGGCCAGATTGCCACCCAGCCAACTGAGGTATGAGTAGGGTTGCCAGGTCCCTAAAGTCTCCCAGCAAGAGACTGGAATGCTCGCTCCTACCTTCTCAGCACTTTTCTTGTCGTGACTGCGCCCCTCCCCCCATGTGTGTGTGATGACATCACTTCCAGGAGTGATGTCATCACACAGGGGTGACGCATCATGCGCGCCAGGGAGAGCAGAGAGAGCGGGCAGCTCTCTCTCTCTCTCTCTCGCCGTTGCTGCACCCCTTGTCCCTGCCGGTGCGGGCAGCAAAGAGGCAGTGGAGGCCACAGCGAGAGAGCGAGCTGCAGTGGCCACGGCCTGCTCTCTCTCTTGCTGTGGCTGCAGCTGCACCCATCCAGCTGGCGCCGGCAGGGACAAGGGGTGTGGTGTTGGCAGTGGCAGCGAGAGAGAAAGCAGGCTGTGGCCACCGCAGCTCGCTCTCTCGCCGTCGCCACCGCCACGCCCCTTGTCCCTGCCGGTGCTGGCTGCAGAAGGGCGGCAGCGGCGGCAGTGAGAACGGCATGCTCTTGCAACCGCCGCCTGCTTTCTCTCTGCTGCCACCTGCTTTTGCGGTGTGGGATCGCGCCCTGCACCCAGGGGCGTATTGCACCACCCAGGGAGGGGTCGCCCCAGGGAGTGCATCCCCCCCACCGGCCAGGTAAGTGGGCATGGGGGGAGGGTGGAATCGGGAGATCCCCCGCCCCGAGCGGGGGGATGGGATCCCTAGGTATGAGCAGTCCTGCTAGGGTGCCAGAGAAGGGAACAGGCCTGGCTTATGCCCAGCAGTGTTCCTGGGGCTTGGTTTGCTCCAATCCCACCTGCTCAAGGACTATCCTCATTTCTCTCCCCGCCCAACCCTTTTTTGTTCTCTAGCAGACATCTACATCACAGATAGCGGTTTCATTTTTTCCTGGAACTTTTTCATCACAAAAGAAAAGCCTTTCACAACACCCTTCGGGATGGGGTCCTGATTTACACAAGGAGTGGAGGGTGCAATGTGTTACGTGTTTCCGGCAGCAAACAGATTACAAGTAGTGGTCGCCTCTTTGGAGAATCAATTTATGTCAACATCCAAAAAACCATTAGCATCAATATAACCAATAGTGAACTAGTGGAGGAGGCACATCTAGGAATACGTTGTGGCCTTTGTGGTGGTGGAGAGTGCCATCCAATCATAGCTGATTTATGGCGACCCCTGCTGGGGTTTTCAAGGCAAGAGACTAACAGAGGTGATTTGCCATTGCCTACTTCTGCAGCCTTGGACTTCTTTGGAAGTCTCCCATCTAATTACTAACCGAGGCTGACCCTGCTTAGCTTCTAAGATTGGATGTAATTGGGCTTCTCTTGGCTATCCAGGTCAGAGCATGTTGCCTTTGTCTTATTGGAAAAAGAACAACTTATTTTCTAAACTTTGACCCTTCATGCACAAAGGCAATATGCTGGAGATACTGCCAAACTTTGCATTCTATGCGCTTGGAGGACAAGCTTCAGCTTCTCATTACGTTGACGTGCAATAAGGGATGTCTGCAATGGCTCACCAACTAAGAACGTAAAAAGAGCCATTCCGGATTGGATCAGAGGCCCATCTAGACCAGCATTCTGTTCACACAGTGGCCAACCAACTACCTCTAGGTAGCCCATGAGCAGGATTACTGCAAGAGCACCCTCCCAGCAACTGATATAAAAGAGGCATACTGCCTCTGCTTCTGGAGGAAACAGATATCCATCACTAACAGCCATCAATAGCCCCGCCCTCCATGAATTTCTCTGCTCTCTTTTAAAAGACTTCCTAGTTGGAGGCCATCACCACCTCTCGGTGCATGTGTGAAGAAGTAACTCTGCTCGGCTCAGACATTGCACCTGAGATTCTTTCTCTTCCTTCCTTTAATGGCACCTCACTTGTTGCATGGGAAATGTAGTTCCTAAGATGGTTAAGTGGTTGGACTATGCATCAGCACTCTGCTGGTTCAAATCCTGCTACTGCCATGAGCTTAGCAGGTGGCCTTGGGTAAGCCACTCCTCTCAGCCCCAGCTCCCTAGCTGTATTGTGGGGATAATAATAACAGTGACTTTGTTCACCATTCTGAGTGGGGCACTCATCTGTCTAGAAGAGCGGTATATAAGCACAGTTATTATTATTATAAGACTCCTGGCATCACCCGTCTTTATAATATAAATCCAAATAGAAAGTACTTTGGTCACATCATGAGAAGATTGTCTGGAAAACTCAATAATTCTAGGAAAAGTGGAAGGCAGCAGGAAAAAAGGAAGACCAAAAACAAGATGGCTTGACTCAATAAAAGAAGCCACGTCCTCCAGTTTGCAGGATCTGAGCAAATCTGTTAAAGATAGGACGTTTTGGAGGTCTTTCATTCATAGGGTCACCATAGGTTGGAGACGACTTGACAGCACATAACACACACACAAAGTATTATGAGCAAAAATTACAAACCTTCATGTCCTGCTTGTGAGCTTGCCCGAGGTATTTGGCTTGCCAGTGTTGGAAAGCGAATGCCGGACCTTGATTGGATTCCACAAAATGGTTCTTTTGTTCTTTAGCATTCAGACTGAACTTGTTCAAAATACAAGTACATGCAAGAACAATAAGAAAACAAAGGTAGCCTGGTTCAAATGCTACTTCTGCTGCGTGGGAATTGCTGTCTCCTCTGGCCGTAGCGCCAGCTTTAGGAAAGAAACAAAACCATCCTGCACTTCTTCATGTTACTGAAGCAGCATCAGGCTGTTGTGAAAGAACACGGGCAAGCTGGTTTAAAACCCCAGCAGCCTCAGATCCTATGGGAGCCAGGCAATAAAAGACTTTTGTTATCTGCAGGAAATAAAGCACCCCCATTTGGGTTGATAGATGGACTACCATTTGCCATGCAGGCAGGAAGAAACAAGATGGATTACTTTTGATATCCTGACTAGACACACCTACAAAACAAGGAGAGCTCCATCAACATCACTAGTTAGATGCCAGATGGCAGGAGACATGGGGACTTGGCCCCTATCTCAGACCAGGTCAAACAGAACCCCCCACAGGCATAGATGAAAGGGTTAAAAGATACAGCATCCTCAGTGCAACCTGGGCAAGTTGAGAGGCCAGGAACTTAGTGGAAAGCTGAGTGAAGTCTGCAGTGGCTGTCCTCTGTTTTGATAAGTTCCAGCTGTCTTGTGCCCATTTCTCAGGGAGAAACACCAAGGTAAAATCAAAGACCTGAGAAATCTAGTGAGTGCTTGCTTTAGGTTCTTTTCCTAGTTCCTGTAATGCCTGTAGCTTTGTTCTGCTATGTATTCCATTAGCTCTGTATTCCTGAGAGGAGGGTTTTCTAGTTAAACAAAGCTCCCTCCCCTTTAAAGGTCTCAGACTCTGCCTGAACTGCTCATCTATGGACCTAACCTAGCCTAGCTGTTCAGCAACACAGAGATGAAACACCTGGCTGAGCTAGAGGGTTAGCAGGCAGGGATGGTGGGGGATAGTTACAGCCTACACAGGCACAGACCCAGAACACCACACTCTGTGTGAGCTGGCCACTGTGAGGGAGATTCAGGAAGTTTGCCAGGGTAAAAGGGACAGGGGCTAGGCTTTCCCTGCAAGTGGGCTCCAGCCCTTCATTCACAGACTGATCCCCCAGCCACTCAGGAGCTAGTGGCTTAAGAAGGGGGGCATGGAAGGGAAACGGAGCAGGATACAGGCCGTGTCTACTCCTGTTATGGGGAGGTAGCTTTGGATTAGGCCATGGACAGAGACCTAGTAAGATCATTCTCACCAGGAAATTTTCCATACAGTGGTTCTTTAAATGCCAATATCACTGCAGCTGCTGCAACAGCTCAGCAGCAGTGGGCTTCCACGTGGCAGGTGTCCATGCATTTCCCCCGGGAAGCCATTCCTCCTGCATATCATGGGAGGCTTTTTCAAGGGTTTTAGAAAAAAGCAGTATTTGACACTGCAATATTCTGCTATATTAGTACAAGCAGGGACCTGCAAGGACTTGAGGGGAGTAGGGTTGCCGTTCCCCTGCCAGGGGTGGGAGATCCCCAGATTCCACCATTCCCCCCCCCCGCGCCCTCTTACGTGGCTGGCGGGGTGGTGCACTCCCTGGGGAGCCCCCTCCCTGGGCGGTGTGGCACTTCCCCGGGCAGGGGGCACACTCATGCGCTGCAAGAGCGGGTGGCGGCAGCAACAGCAAGAGCAGGCTCTTGCTATGAGCGCAGTCACTCGCTCTCACCGCCGCCACTGCTGCCGGCTCTCCCGCTGTCGCTGCCTCTTGCCGCCGCGGCACCTGTGTGCTAAATGAGAGTGAGGGGGCTGCAGCGCTCACAGTGAGAGCCAGTGGCAGAGGCAACAAGGGCCCTCTTTGACCCAAGGCACCCTTTGACCCCGTGTGATGACATCACTCATGGAAGTGATGTCATCATGCGAGCCAGGAGCACGTGTGCACTATGCGCACGCACAGGGAAAGGAATCTGGGGTAAGTGCTGGCTCCCAATCCCCCACTGGGAGTCTACAAGGCCCTGGGGATCTCCTGTTGAGGGACTACAGGTCCCTGGCAACCCTAGAGTGGAGGCATCTCTTTTCCCCTTTCCTCACTATTTCTCTTTCCCTTCATTGACAGCCTGCAAAGCCTCCCTGCTTTCCTTGCTTCTTTCTCTCCTTCCCACCCACCCACCAGCCAGCCAACCTTTCTCTGTCCTCCTGTCTTCAGCTATATTTTTTTTTATTTCATTTATAACTCACCTTTCTACACAATGAGGACCCAAAGCAGCTTCTATCATCTTTCTCTCATCCATTTTATCCTCACAACAATCCTGGGAGGTAGGTTAGGCTGAGATTGGCCTAAAGTCACCCAGTGAGTTTCACAGCACAGTGGGGTTTGAACCTGGGTATGAAACTCTAACCACTATACAACACAGGCTTTTGCAGGATGGCTGCTGTTGAATAATAACAACCAGTTTGGGCTGAATAAGACATGCAAGTTGTGTGAGTACAAATCTGGTGTTGTTGCTAGGCCTGGCCCCAATGATTACTCCAGCCCTGGAAAGACCCCTGATCCCTCCCCCTGCTTTTTACTGACAGAAACCAAGTATTGCCAAGGCTAGTAATACTGTTGCAGTTGCTTAGCAACGGCCACTGAAGGCATTTGTTTCTTAAAGCTACAGGTACTTTTTTAAAAAAAACATTTTTTAACTTCCCCACCCAATTTATTATTTTTTTAGATTTCAACTTTTTCTGCAACCAGGTTTTTTCTCAGGTTTGTAGAAAGATCTGTCTTGTCTGTCCATGGTCCCAGTCTCTCAATTTATGGGGCCATGTTAACAATTAAATATACTGATATTGCTATGTTAATTACTGATTAAAAAACTCAAAAAGCATGTGGTAGGTGAGGAATGGGTGCCACAGGGGCTGGAGAAGTAATACCAATGCCACTGGGAAAACCTGGACTCTTCTGCTCACATGACAGCCATCTTGGCTTTGCTGCAATCTCTCCCAAAATATTGGATCAAAGAGGGAAAGATGGCAGAAAAGATGAGGGAAACCTGAATGGTGCACGAAAATGCTACAGTGCTAGGGAGAACTAGGGAAAAAGGCATTTCCCAGTTCTACCCAAGACAGGCTTAAATAGCATATCTGCAAGTGACCCGGCCAACAGCAAAGGAAATTTGGAGTTGTGGATTCCAGTGTAGAAGTAGTCACAGTAGAAAAGTGTTTCTATATCCCCCTGCCACTATGAAACATTGTTGTACCTGGGATGAACTAACTCAATACATTGCAATTCACTAGGGACTTTTACTGAAAAACCTTTAATGATGAAATATGGACCAGCCGGGGCTGGAACAACGGGGGGGGGGGGCGTGTTGGGTAGTCTACCCCCGGCACCTCCAAAGAGGGGGCGCCGGGTGCAGCTGCCAGCCCCGGGAGCGTGCGGGCAGCACGACAGGGGGCACACTTGCCGTGCACCCCCTGTCTTGCAGGGCAGGTGAATGGTGCGGGCGGCCTCCCAGCCACTCATACTGCCGCCACCAGCTCCACAGTGGACCGGGAGAGCTGGCTTTCCGCATGGCGGCACACACCACCCTGCATGATGACATCAAGGAAGTGATGTCATCATGCAGCACTGGGAGCATGTGCGCGCAAGTGGCCAGTCTTCGGTTGCCCTGGGTGCCGGCAACCGTAGATCCAGCCCTGGGACCTGCTACAAACAGTGATGATGGTATAGTCTGTGCTGCTTATACCATTCTCCATCCCACAGTCCAATATGTTCCCCTATTTTAAATTCTTTCCTTTGCTCTCTCAACAAAACAGATCAGATGTCTCCATAGAAGGTTATTAAGACTGCATAATCAGTCCTTTGCTAAATACGTATCTTAATAATAACATAAACCAGCAGGATTTTCCAAAGGCACCTAATGGCTCTCAGTGGCATTTTATGATGTAGAAACAAAATATCTTTGCAGTAGAATACTAAGAACTTTTTTCCTGGGTGGAAGCTTCATTGAGTACCCCAGAGTAGGATTTGGAGTAGACCTCTTAGGCTTGTTATCTTAATCTAATAAATACAGTGCCTTAAGACCCAACATGTAATGAGATTGTTTCAGAAAATCTTTGCAAGTAAATAGAATTCAGAGATAATAAGAATGTAGGTATGGAGGATTCCTAATACATCGACTGAACATCTGAAACAAATTCAGAATCTTGGGAATGGCAAAAAAAAACCTGGGGGGAGTGAGATACGGATAAGGAAAAGTTCAGAATCGCCCCCAAATAAAATCATCCCTAACCATAGAAAGCTAGCACGTAATGCAGAAAATGTGTGGCTAGCCTCAAAACCAGAACGTTGTGGAAGAGGCTGGCCATACACCTTCTCCACGTCATTCTAGTTTTTTACGGGCCTCGTGAGATACGATGCTTTGAAATCTATTACTGGAACTTTGTTTATGGATTAAGAATGATGAACAATAGAAAGAAGAGGGCTCTTACATTTAACATAGAAGGTGACTTTGAAAATGATATATATTTGTTGAGGAGAAAATCGGAATCAGTTTGTAGCTTCATGTTAGTCTTTTTATTTTTTTAACTGTATTTTTCCTTTATTATTATTAATTTGTCTTGTTTGTTATTTTTTGTTTATACGTATTGTTAGTGTGGTCCCTTTAGAATGGTGTGGTTTTTAGTTTTTATGTTTACTGTTTATAGTTCTGATGTTTACTGTTTATAGTTTAAATAAAGAAAATTCTTCTGAGAAGATATTACTGGAACTTTGTATAAAAAAACAAACACCCCTCCCCGAAATAGTAATCATAAGAAGCCTAATTCAAACTGAAGTCACATGGAGGAGGGGATTGCAGATGTAATCCTTCTCCCTTTGCCCAGCATTCACCAGTTGAATATTATGGGTTGGATCCAGGCTAAATTTTTGGCTAATGGAAGGGATGGGGCAATTTCTGCCAGTTCAGACTTCATGGAGATCAAGCGAATACAGTGGAAAGGGGGAGGCAAGAAATTCTCATTCCGCAGGGAGAAGATTTAGTCGGGAGATTAGGTCTACATTTTTTCTTCTTCAGGGGTCAATGGCTGTGAATGGGAGAGGCTTGGTTTTGATCCTCAAAACCACACGGGAACAGAAAAGTTAACCATCCTCTCCTTGCTGTGCCCTGATCAGAATTCAGAGCCGGTGAAGCAGTTGTTTCTGATTAGCAGAGCTGGAAAGATCTGATTACAGATCTTGTCTGTATGCAACCTCTTTGTAGGGAACGCTTTCTGCCGAGGACCATTCCGATGTTATATAAACTTGTCTTAATTTTTTTCTAAAATGTCCAGAGCTGCAAGATCCCAAACTCTGTACCTTAGACTAAATACTCTGTTTCTATAGTCCCACTGAGCAACAAATGCAGCCCTAATTATGTAGTCTATATTTTACCTTTTTAAACACTGGTTTTAAATAGATAAGATAAACATAGAGGGAAAAAAGCCTCTCCACTTTAATAATAATTTAAAGAAACTCGCCCAGGCAACAGTTTACACCTGATGAACACAACTGCAAATGGGAACACCAGCTATCAAGAGGCAATCTCAGCCAACTGAAGGAGATAGTATTGATTTAAATGGGATTATACACTAGTGAAGCACTTGAAAGCTAACCTTGCTTCATTGAAATCAATGACAGCCTTGTCATATCCATCAGTGGGACAAAAATACCCTATAAGCCCACAGAAGTAGCTCAGAAATCGAGGAAGGATATGGTGGTACTAGTCTAGTAAGTCCTCAGGGTTTAAAATAAAGCTGCCTTTACGGAGGCCAGGGTGCACCCCAGACATTTGCTCCACACCTTTCAAACTATTGATGAATGGGAAGACATAATGGTGGAGGCTTCTCCATCCTTCTCCATTCTGTGATTTTTGATACTTTCCTCTGTCCCCATCTGTTGTTGTGAACGAGAATTTATACACACGGCATAGTAAGTGGAGGCAGGAAAAAGCTACCCACTGACTCCATTGCTGTGTCATCTTCCTCTTCTTTGGCAGTTTTGAAGGGGCAGGGCAAACCTCTGGACTGTAATCCGACAACTCCATTTTGTCCCTTTTCATGGAACTCTTCTTCTGCTGTAGAACATGTTTTAGGATAACAATTCTTTGTCATGTTGGCAGGGTCTAGCGGTTAGAGTGTCAGGCTAGAATCTAAAAGACTTCATTTTGATTATCTGCTCTGCTATTGGCTGAGCTTGGGCAAGTGGCCTATCTCACAAGCTTTGTGTTGTGAGGATAAAATGGAAGGAGATAATTGCATTGTTCTAAGCAAGTCTGGGCTCCCGTTGGAGAGAAATGCAGGAGATACATGAATGAATAATACTCTGGGCCTTAGCTGCCTTCCGTACATAGAGATGGATCCAGTGGAAAAATTCCACTTGAGTTAAAAGCTCTTGTGCAAGTGGGAACACGTGAGCAAGGCCATAGTAAGAGTGCTGCTCTTTTTATATTTTTGTATGCTGCTTTTAAATGTTTTATATGGAATGTTTTTAATGCTGTTATCCGCCCTGAGCCTGCTCGCGGGGAGGGTAGAATACAAATACGATAAAATAAAAATAATAAAATAAAAAAAATAGTAGCTGCTTGTGCCAAATCAGGCCATGCAGCTAACCAAGGTGATCATGTTTTGAAATTAAGTCACAAAACCACCTGAAAACCTGCAGAGGAATTAAAGGTGGCGCCGGGGGGGTGGGGGGGAGGATTGTGTACCATTTGTAGGGAGTGGCAGAGGTCTGCTGAACTGGATAGGTATTTCAATAAATTTGCATATACAAATGAAGTCGCCCAAGCTTTTACCTCGCTGAGTCTGCAACCTCATCAGTTTGAAATTCAGATACCTCGGAAAGCTACAGATATTCCCAGTGGTGTATGGCTCTTTGAAAAGAAGACATATTATATATCTTTTCTAAATTTGGTGGAACACATTTCTTCTGCCATCGCTAAACATTTATTTAGTGCCCGCCATAAGCTATGCATACGCATTAACTTGCTACTTATATCTTCTTCCATAAAAAAAAATTCCTCTAGGTTAGGTTGGCTGCCTGAACTCTTCTCGATATTGAAATGTAGACAGTTTCCCTTTTATCCCTATCACATTCCGTTTAGCATTCATCAACCTATCTGAATACCATTAATAATGTTACTCAAGCAATGCTTCTCACATTATCTGTTGGTACAGATGGGAGCAGCAATGACACAGTTTCCTTAATGGAAAATATATTTGCAGCTGAATCTCAAACCTCACAGATGTCAAAACACAAACAAGAAGTAATATATTTCTTAAAAATCAATAAATGCTGGCCTGGAGAAAGCATCTCATCCATTTCCCTCCCTGTTTGGTCTGGATCTCAGGTAGCTGACAACGTAACTAGACTAGAAAACAGAATTTCTACAGTTAGTTGTGTCACATGCAAACTGGAAATGAGCAATGCGGACTGATATATTTCTCCTTTACCATTTTAAAATATCTTTCTTTAACTCTGAGCTTTCAGCCTCCCTTGTAGGCGGGCTCCAATTCTGCAGGAGTTCAGAAACAGCACAGCGAATAGACTAAGGCGCAGAAATCAGTTTTCTGAAGATCTGAGCCTGTTTCTAGCCCTAAAAGAAAGTTTCTAGTCCTTATGCTCGAAAGCAATGGCTTCTGAAATCTCAGAAGCCCAAATGGTAATGGAATGAGACTGGAACACGCCCATCCCATCCACATATGTTTTCCTCAGCAGAGGTGGTGGTTTTCAGAAGACAAATGAGGCAGAGGGAAACTGCTTTAGTCTCCCCCTGAAAACTCAAAAAATGAATTTGGGGATCGAATCAGGGGACTACAGATAATTCGGCCCACCCAGATGGCAGCACCACAGCTTGGACGGGGACCGCGTTTGCAGCCCTGGAAGAATGAAAGGCACTTGGGCATTTCCTAGGCATCTGAGGGCTTTGCTGGATGGGCGGAGCTAAAGGCATATTTGCCTGCTCTGCCCTTCCCCAGCACACAGTTGTCTTTGTTGCTGAGCCCACCCACCCTCCGTATAGCAGTGCAGGATTAGCCAGTTGCTGTTTATCAGGGTCAGGTAGAATTTTTTCCTCCTTTTCCAATTGGCATAAGGAGAGGTGTTTTTGCCTACCTTGTACTGCAGGATGGAGTCCTAGTAATTGGTATGGTGGAGCTGTAAATATTTTGGCCACTGGCAGGTTAGGATGGGGAAATGAGTGAGACGGTGACCTCCTTGGCACATCCCCATTGGTGGGGAACTGGGGTCTGTCAGGAGCTACTGGTGTGGCTCCACGGCAGCCAGTTGTGAGGGCAGACTGCCACATGGCTCCCCTGTACAAGTAAGGCCCTTCTGATGTACAGCAAGGTACTGCAGGCTTGGAGGGGGAACCATTTGCCTGGCCAGTTGGGTCACAGCCATGCGTTGTACGGCTCACCCCCGCAGCAGTGGGGGCTCACCCAGACAGGGCAAAGTGGAGGTCATGGGTGACCCCAGGGCTTGATCTGTACCACTAGTTCGTTAGATCCCTTGCCGTATTTACAGTTTATGTTGAAATGAATAAAGTGGCTCAATTTTATACCCAAGCTTTGTGTCTGCCTTTTATTTTGACTGGGGAGGCAACATGAAATTTCCATTGGCTAAGAAGTGGCTTTCACCATGACTAGTAATCCCTGAGTTAGATTATGCAGTACTATAAGGAAATGTCAACCAACTGCCCAAAGGTTTGGAACAAGACAATATTTACCATCAGCTGAATGGAACTCTCCTCCCACCCCCTCTCTCACTACAGCCCACCTACCTTCACAAAATGCTGTTCCTGGGGATTGGGGGGGGGGCATTGAACAGGTTTGTACTCCCACAATATCTTCTCTACACTAGGCTGCTACCAGTGCAAAGAAGCAGCACAAAGCTAACAAGGGGAGAGAGACTGGGGTGGGTGGGTGGGAAATGGGCTTGGCCACGCAGGAGGAACATGGCGTCTGACAAGTCTTGCGCTTTGTGTTTGGGCTGGGTTGCCCAACGGGAATCTTTGCCTCAGGGGCTATGGCCTTTTTTTAGCAGCCCTGCAGGTTCACAGGCTTAGCTGCTATCCTTTGGCAAGCTAACTAACAATGCACAGCTGTTTTGCACAGGGAGCAACTCAGTGTGGGATCTGTGCATGTGCAAAGTCCCATGGGTACATGTTAATCAGACGTTAGTTGAGAAGTTCAGTGTGTGTAGAATGAAGTCAAGTCTGCAAATGCCCTGGAAAGTGGTGGGAATGTGGTGGCAGGATGGACTGTAGCACTTCTGGTAGAAGAGGGCAGAGGAAGAAATCACATTTTTTTTAAACATTCCTCTATTTTTTAAAAAAAATCTTTTCACAATCAGAAAAATAGCATTATTTGGAAAGGGGTAGAATGGCATCCTTTCTCAATATGTGCTAGTTTTAAATAAAAAATCTACATGGATTTTTTTAGTATGGAAGAGCTTTCAAAAACCTGCATTGTGAACTGGTATAGCCCATTCTATCATCTCAGGATTCTATCACCCCATTCCATTGCCCATGTAGAGCAAGCTTGACTCAAATGGAAATATAACTTAATTGGCTTCAGAGAGAACTTTTGCAATGTTGCCACAATCTTTCCCAACCTTTTTTTAAAATTTAGTACAGGTATTTTATTCAAATTTATCACAGATCTTCTCAATTTCATTCTCCCCTATCTTTGTAAAAGGTAAACCACAGTTACCCAGAACAGATTTTTCTCTCACATTTTGTGAATTATCTTGAGCCATCGCTTTGATATATACTGGCTGCTTTCTACTAGTAAATTCAGTAGCTATCTCCTCATAAAACAGCTCATGTTAAAAGGTAACAAATGTGCAAGCCCAGAAATTATAATTCCCAGCAGACATTGTTCCAACCTCAGTGATACTGCTTCTGACACAAAGTTTCCACCTGTTTGTCACATGCATCAATTTTCACAAGATATCTGAAATATTAAAATAGCTGTCTTGAGCAAAATACAAAAAACACCTCTGTTTTTCAATGCTTCAGGACTAGGGATGTTCAAACTTTTGTTACTTTGGCTCACTGTCTGTTCGTTGGTTGCGCACATGGAGCTGATTTTTCGTCATTCAGTTCACTTGTTCATAAAGAGTTCAAGTCTGTTTGTTGGGTTAGTTCTCATTCATTGAACACTACAATCATTCTTACACAGATCAGCTTCAAGTTTCAGGGCTGCTGCCAGGTTCTGGGACCAAGCTATTATATATTATTGGTACCTTTCCTGCTGCCTGCTCAGGTCAGGTTTCTGGGAGTGGTGCAGTAGGGATCTTGACTTGGATGATGGCTGGAGGAGAGCCTGCTGGCCCCCACGAACAGCCAACCACGAACATGTTTGTGAACAGAGCTATGTTCGTGGTTGTTCGTGAGTCCCTGTTCGTGGATGGCAATGAACAGCAAACATCATGCTCATTTTTTTTTCTGTTCGTGCCCATCTCTAGCTAAAAGCTCCCACAAGGCAAAAAAATTAAACCCTACTACCACAAGGAAAAGGTGGACAAGCAAACAATTCAATCTGAAGCAGATGGTCAAGGTGCCAACGAGGGGTGTAGCAACATTGATTCTGAGTGGGGCTCAGATGTTGTTGCACCAGTTGGGAACAGGGACCACAATATTAAAATGTGGAGTTTGCTGCCAGAGGATGTAATGATGGCCACCAGCATAGACAGCTTTAAAAAGAAATTAGACAGATTCATGGAGGGGAAGGTCTATCAGTGGCAACTAGACATGATGACTAAAGGGAACCTCCGCATTCAGAGGCAAGGGATCTCTGAATACTAGTTCCAAGAGGCAACATCAGGGTAAGGCATCAGTTTCTATGCTCAGATTGTTGGACTTCCATAGTTACTGTTTGGCTGCTGTATGAAACCAGATGCTGGACAATGGATAACTGCTGAGATCCAGCCGGTCTCTCCTTGTGTTCTTATGATATCGCAGAGCTGGAAAAAGTACAGAAGAGGGTACCCAAGATGATTAAGGAGTTGGAGCACCTTTCCTGTGTAGGAGGGTTGAAAAGTCTGGGACCTGGCAATCTGGGGGGAAAGATGGGTAAGGGGGGGCATGATAGAGGCTTATCAAATTACGCATGTGGTGGGTACAGTAAGTAGATCCAGATAGCTTTTTCCACCTCTCTCATAATACAAGCACTCAGGGGCGCCCCATGAAGTTGATGGATAGTAGGTTCAGGACAGACAAAATGAATAATAGTAATAATAATAATAACCATCGTGTGCTTATAAACTGCTCTTCTGGACAGATTAGTGCCACACTCAGAGGGATGGACTGAGCCGGTGTTATTATTATTCCCACAATACAGTTGGGGAGCTGGGGCTGAGAGGAGTGGCTTACCCAAGGCCACCTGCAGAGTTCATGGCAGTAATGTGAGTCAAACCAGCAGAGTGCTGGCTCTGAGCCCAACCACTTAATCTCTATGCTACAGCATACTTCTTTATTCAATGGGTAATTAAATTTTGTCTTGTCCTGGGTAGCCCAGGCAAGTCTGATCTTGTCAGATCTTGGAAGCTTAGAGAGACTGCATACAGCCCACTGTGTTTTTGGAGGGACCTATGGTCCTCAGGTTTCTGGTAAGCATTGCTTCTACGACCATACACATACAAAATATTTATTATGTTGCCCCTTTGGTATATGAATGTATTTTATATATGAATGTATTTATATGTATGTAGATATTATATGTATGTATTTATATGAAGTAATATTAATTGGTGTACTGTATCACACACATTTGTTATGTGGTTTAGACCTCTTTAAGGAAATGGTAGATCCTAATTGTCTTAATGATATGGCCCAAGGCATTTTATTGAAATACGGGGTTGTTAGCTGTTAGCTGTATCTGTCATCTCATTGCATTTTGAGCCTTCATTGTATTTCCAACTGAGTGGGGTGTGAGGAGAGATACCTGTGACCAGTGAGTATGCATATGAATGACTATACAAGATGCTATGTTTTATAAGAAATAATTTATTAATTAATGTTGCATAATAATTTCCATCATAGTTCATTGAATTATGCCCAAGAAGAAGTAAGAACGAAACGGGAAATGGAAATTTGCGCATAAGCCCGTCGGCAGTGTTCCTTGGCACTTCCAGTTCCATCTTTGGACTGGTGGTCTGAATTTCATCTCAAGCGGGACATTTCTCCCCATCCGTGTATACTCTCCATTCACCAGTTGAGACTGTATATATTGTATTATTTCTGGATTGACAGACTACCTCATTATTATTGTTCATAACTGCACTTTGAATTGATATATATGCATTTGCACTTCAGCACTCTGCACAAGCAAAAATACATATATATAAAATTAACTTTCAATTGATTGGTAATTTATTGCGGTTCCTCGGATTCTGTATTTTGTGTAGATCTTGGAAGCTAAGCAGGGTTGACTTTGGTTAGTAATTGGATGGGAGACCTCCAAAGAAGCAGGCTTGCCAAGGCAGGCAATGGCAAACCACCTCTGTTAGTCTCTTGCCTTGAAAACCGCAGCAGAGGTCGACATAAATCAGCTATGACCTGATGGCATTTTCCTCCATCACCAATTATACTTTGGAATTCAGTGTCAGCAGAAGTAGTGATAGCCCTGAACCCAGATGGCTTTAGGGGGGGAGATTCATGAAGGAGAGGTCCATCAATTGTGACAGGCCATGGTAACTAAAGGGAACCTCCATACACAGGCAGCAAACCTCTGAATACCTGTGCTAGGAAACAGCTTAATGAGAAGGCATTGGTCTCTATGCCCTTTTTATTTGGCCCTCCAGGGCCACTGGTTGTCCGCTGTCTGAAACAACTGGACTCAATGTCCCCCTGGTTTGATCCATCAGGCTCTATGTATATTCTTATATTATCAGAAGACTGGTTTCATGGGAGACTGACGTGTGGAGAGCTGCACACCCTTTAGGACCACTCATACTGAAGTGAACAGAAAATAGGGAAGAGAGAACATGTATGCTCCGGCAAGCACAATTCATAGTGCACCAAACCAAACACAGCTCCTGCAACGTGTTATGGCCTGCTGGCTAGGTGAGTGACCCCCCCCCCCCACTCCATATAAACAGCAAGACCATAAGACCTGTTTGAGCACTGGCTGGATATTGTGCATGACTGCTGAGTCATGTTTCTCATGGAAGGGTGCAGATGGTGGAGGCCTGATTGACAGCATCTCATGGATGACAGTCTGAAGGAGATTTTCAGGTTTACATTTTAACTAAGCTTTAAAATGTAGCCTGGTTGACACCACAAAATAACATCTGATACTGTGTCAATTGCTGTTGTGAAGAACTGGCAAGTGGAGAGAGGTGATTCCATTCTGTTTCGCACGTGGGTTTCTCTATAGATCTGTGGTGCTCAAAGGAAGATGTTGTTTTCACACAAGCACAAATTTCACTGTGAGGAGTCGTTGTGCTCCATGACAGCCTAATCTCTCGCTCGCCCTTCTCGGAGGAGCAAACCCTCCAAGGGTCATTCCGACTAGGTTATCCTCAATTTCTTTCTTCCTGGGATTGATTAAGAGAGGGCATGATTCAGCATGATTAGTGATAATGAGGAAAGATCAGAACCACAGCAGGAATTTGTAAGAGCATTATCAGATTAGTCATTATTACTTGGGGACTCTGTGCTGAATTTGTTGCTTCAAAGAGTGATGAATATTAAAATGCAAAATCAAACTGAGTTTAAATACCAAAGTGCTGTAATGGCCACATTTACTCGCAGCCTCTGGTGACAGGTGGTGGGGACATTCACAAACAGGGACTGGGAGCCACTTCCTATGTTACAAATCTAACTTCACATCTGCACTGTGCATTTCTCAGTTTAAGCAAGGGGAGAGGTAGATAAATGGGTGAGTCATTCCTCTATAAATGAGAATGAAATGATGGCAATTCTGCACCGTATGCACACCGATGCCCTGACCTGACTTTTAACTACACATAACTGTGAATACTTTGGGAGGTTGGGGGAATGGTATTACATTATATGGGAGAACTATTATCCGGTCTTCATACTTTTCGAACTTTAGTAAACAGCTGCAGAAAACTCAATTTGGACAGGTCCTGCAGTAGGGGTGAGTGGATTTAACCCATTTTACCAACACTGTTTCCTGAGAGAAACGGAGACCTCCTCCTCACGAGCTGCCATTAATCCTGACAGGGAAACCTGGCAGGTGAAGCATGAGTGTCTTTTTCTCTACTGGGGGGTGGGGAGATAATAATTCAGGAGGGTAAAACTTCTAGTAGAATATATGCAATGTAGGTATTTGGGTTCCCCAAGATAGGCAAGGTACCATTCCGGCCAGTTTGCACCCACTGAAAGATCAGCAACCTGCCAAGTCCAGGTTGGGAAATTCCTGGAGAATTTGGGGTCAGAGCCTGAAGAGAGTGGGGTTTTGTGGGGGGAGGGGCCTCCATGAGGTATAATTCCATAGAGTTCACCCTTCAGAGCAGCCATTTTCTCTAGGGGAACTGATCTCTGTTGCCTGTACATCAGTTGTAATTCTGGGAGATCTCCAGCTATCACCTGGAGGCTAGCAACCCTAGCAACAGGGCACATACATAGGGTACAGATATCTCCTGATTTTATTTTATTCATCTTAAAGTATTGATATTGTTCTGATTTTCTGTGTTAAGTTTTAAACAATGAAGGCATTGTCTTTATGAATTTGTGTTTTAAAGTCAAGTGAGTCAAGCTAAGGATCCACTGTGCTGTGGTGACCACTATTGTGGAAAGTCTGAGGTAAAAATGCTGCTGCCTGTTCTTGTGTGATAAGATCTATCCTGTGCGAGGAAAGAGGTAGGAGTAAGGTGACCTGGTGCAACAGAGGACAGGCTTCCTGTACTTTTATCTCCTTGTTTCTTTTATTTCATCTTTCCCTTTCCCTTTGCCACCTTCCATGGATCTAAGATGGGCCCATTTAATAAGTGCTTTTGTAAAATAAAAAACAAAGTACTGGTACAACCTTACTCACCTCTGAGTAACAAGAATCAGTTGCTGAAATCCTTTCTTCTACACAGTTATTAAAAGCCCAAGAGACCATTCTTTCTTTGATTCTGTTTACCATTAACAAGGGGGAAAGGAAACAACTTGTGGGTATGGCTGCCTAGAGGGGACAAAATTTTGGAGGCCCAAAGTAAGCTTGAGGTCCCAGGAAGCCGGAATGGTGCTGCATTCAGCAGCAAACAAAATCATCATTACAGCCTGCTTGGAACATTGTAAAGTGCAAAGAAAATCATGCCCCTTTCACTGATGTGCCCTCTCTCCCCCCTGCTCTCTTTTCTCTCAGCAGGCCCACTTGCAGGTCTAAGGATTATGTAGTGAGCTAACCAGGCAGCAATAAAATGTTCAGACTGAGAGAAAGCAAAAGATCTACGAACTTCGTCATAAGCAGCAGTACGTTATTAGCCGTCTAGCATCACCTGAGTCTAAGGAAGGGCAGGATAAAAATGTGGCATATGGCTAGATAATTCCTTTTGGTTAGCAGACAGACAAATGGCAGGGAATCAGTTTCCAATCCACAGAACTCCCAGATTGTGGTCCACATAGGATTGCCAGTCCCTCTTATCCTCCCGGCGGGGGACTGGCTCCTTGTACTTACCTCTTGTGGTGGTGTGGGGGTGCGCACGCATGTGCTCCCACAAGTGCGATGATGTCACTTCTGGGAAGTGACGTTATCATGTGGCCCCTGGGAGCGCGCCCACACTCTGCAGGGGCTTGGATTGGGGCCGCTGTGGAGTGTGGGAGCGCTCCTGTGTTCCGCAGCAGCTCAAAATGGGCCCATTTCAGCCCAAATTGGGCTCGGTTTGGTCCCATTTTGGCACAGATCAGGCCCTTTTTGGCCTGGATTGGGGCCACTGCAGAGCACGGGAGCACTCCTGCGCTCCACAGCAGCCCTGATCCAGGCCAAAATGGGCCAAATCCAGGCAGCTGCTGCACACGGGAGCGTGGGAGTGCACACAGAAGGTGCATGCTCCCCCGCTGGCCAGGTAAGTGGGGGCAGGGTGTGGGGGGCGAGGGATTCCCTGCCCCCACCAGGGATCTGGCATCCCTAGGTCCACATTGCCTTATAGCAGGTAGAGTTGGATCAAAGTTCCAGGAGAAGTAATGTAAATAGCAAGGACCTCCTACAAGCATAAAGAATTTGCTAGGCAAAATGATGCAGAATGTTAACACGAATGACTCAGAAGACTGCTAATAACAAGACTGATATCAAGGCTGTATGTTATGACCAAACATGGATGGATTGTCAGTTGACTCAAGTTGTAGATAATATATGTGACTAACAACTGTCCTTAAAGATACAAGTTCTGGTTTCCACCTCACGAAATTAATGCATTTCATGCCACAATATACTGAACAATCAGAGGAAAATGCCACTTTTTTTTTTCCATTTTCACAGTGAGAATTGTAGGTAATATTTTAGTCACGGAACAAAATGTGCTAGAATCCATGAAAAACGGTGGCATTAACACTGTAATTTTAAAGCCTGGAGCTGTTGAAAACTTACACTGAAGCCATGATGAGGTATAAAGAGCAGCGATAATGTGTACAACTGTACATATCACTTCTCAGCTCATTGCTAAGAAAAATGTCACCTTCTAAGTACCTGAAGTTCAGGTAAAATTTGTGGTGCAAGTTTTACGTTATAATCCCTCCCCTATTTCTTAGATTCTGTGCACTCAAGAGATTAGTTCCTCTGTTTTGCCCCATCATGGATAGGGTTAAGCCTTGCAACCCAAATGCCGTCAAAATACCATCAAATCCTGCTTCCAGTAGGTCTGGCTGCCATTTTCTCTACAGGCCTACCGTTTCCAAGCACCCTCATAGAATCATAGAATCATAGAGTTGGAAGGGGCCATACAGACCATCTAGTCCAACCCCCTGCCCAGTGCAGGATCAGCCTAAAGCATCTCTGACAAGTATTCATCCAGCCTCTTCTTGAAAACTGCCAGTGAAGGGGAGCTCACCACCTTCCTAGGCAGCTGATTCCACTTTTGAACTACTCTGACCGTGAAAAAGTTTTTCCTAATATCCAGCCGGTACCTTTGTGCATGTAGTTTTAGCCCATTGCTTCACGTCCTACCCTCTGCTGCCAACTGAAACAGCTCTTTGCCCTCCTCCAAATGAGAGCCTTTCAAATATTTAAAGAAAGCAATCATGTCCCCCCTCAACCTCCTCTTCTCCAAACTAAACATTTCCAAGACCCTCAGCCTTTCCTCGTAGGGCTCAGACCTCTGATCATTCTTGTCACTCTCCTCTGCACCCTCTCAATTTTGGCCACATCCTTTTTGAAGTGAGGCCTCCAGAACTGCACACAATACTCCAGGTGTAGCCTGACCAAGGCAGTATAGAGAGGGGCTATGACCTCCTGCGATTTCGACACTATGGCCCCTTTGATACAACCCAGGATTGAATTAGCTTTTTTTGCCACCGCATCACACTGACTGCTCATATTCAGTTTACAGTCCACTCTTACCCCAAGATCCCTTTCACATATACTACTGCCCAGAAGTGTATCCCCCATCCAGTATTTGTGCTTCTCATTTTTGTGGCCCAGATGTAATACTGTGCACTTGTCTTTGTTGAATTGCATCCTATTCACAGCTGCCCACTTCTCCAGAGTATTCAAGTCTTGTTGAATTTTAATTCTATCTTCTTGGGTGTTTGCTACCGCTCCCAATTTGGTATCATCAGCAAATTTAATGAGCAGCCCTTCCACTCTTTCATCCAGATCATTGATAAAAATATTGAAAAGTACCGGGCCCAAAACTGAGCCCTGCGGCACCCCACTGGACACCTCCCTCCAATCTGATGAAACGCCATTGACCACCACTCTTTGAGTGCGGTCCTCCAACCAGTTCCCTATCCACCGAACTGTCCTATAGTCTACTCCACAGTCTTCCAGTTTGCCCATCAGAATGTCATGGGGAACCTTATCAAAAGCTTTACTGAAATCCAGATAAATCACGTCAACAGAGTTCCCCCGATCCAGTAAGCTGGTCACTCGATCAAAGAAGGAAACCAGGTTGGTCTGGCAAGATCTGTTAGGAACAAAACCATGCTGACTTCCCCGGATCACTGAGTGGTCCTTCAGATGCTTACAGACTGATCCCTTTAAAATCTGCTCTAATATCTTCCCAGCAACAGAGGTCAGATTGACCGGCCTGTAGTTTCCCGGGTCATTCTTCCTCCCTTTCTTAAAGATTGGGATAACATTTGCTCTTCTCCAATCTTGTGGCACATCCCCAGTCCTCCAGGAGGCCTTGAAGATGATGGACAGGGGTTCTGCAAGTTCTCTGGAAAGTTCTTTCAGCACTCTTGGGTGCACCCCATCCGGCCCAGGGGATTTGTATTCATCCAGTGCAGCCAGATGCCTCTCCACTGCCTCTCTGTCCATGTCATTTAGCCACTCAGGTGTCCTGCCACAAGCCTGTCCTCCAAGCCTTATGATTGTACTGAGGAAAAAGGGAGGGGAAACTGACACCAATCACTGTCTAGGAGGCAGAACTCTAACAGAGCATGTAAGGCCCTGTACAAGGAGGGGGGGGGGTGTTGCTTTTAGAGGAAGTTGATTCATTACCCCCATAGTAGAGTGCCTCCGGCCTACTGGGATCAGGTAGTGAAATACAGTAGGAACTAGGTAAAGGAGTCACATCAGGGAGCTTTATTGTTTTCTGGCTGGCTTCTTTCTGTGTGAGTTCTCCTCTGTATTAGTTTGCCCCATTTGTAAAACTTCCTATTTACTAGAGTTGCCTACCTTTAAAGCAGGGGATGAGGGGGGTCAGTAGACAGGCATGGAGCCCCAATCCATCTGCCTCACTCACAGGGGTGTACTGGAGGCCCTGCTGAGACCATGTACCTCCAGTTTTCATCTGCAAGTGACATCATCTGGGCCCCTGGAGTATGCTTGCCATTGCTGCTGCATGGTCCAGTTGCTCCTGGCCTGCCACCTTCCTCCTTTCCTCCCACCAGGCAGAAGAGAGGGGCAGGGGGAGAAATATGGGGTTGGGGAATCCCCTGCCCACAGAAGGGGGCTGATAATACTACTATTTACTCATTGGTTCTAATATTTGTTAATAAACCATTTCCTGTTCATTATGCTTGGTGTTTTCTCACCTCAAATTTGGCCATAATTAGGCCTTATATTAGGTTGCCTGGGGGCAGAAGGGTTTTCTGGGCCTTCTCTAGTGAAGCCCTAGAACCGGAATGGTGGCAGTCAGTTAAGGCCTTTCCCTGGCCCAGACCTGATTGGGGTGGGGGTGGAGGATAGATTCCTGGAAGGGATGTCCTGTTTGTGGTGAACCTACATGGCCCTCCCCCCATATCATGACACATTAAGGTACATGCTTGTTCCTTGTTTTACTAGCTGTACTTCTCTACCCTCTAATTCCCACATTGAGCATTCTTTTCAAATGATTCCAAGTCCATTCCCCCCACCCCCTCTAAGTACCAGAACAGTCTCACCTTTAGTAATTATGCACTTTGTAGTAGAAAAAGAAACATGTAAGAAATGTGGCCAAGAATTCTTGGATGCTCTAATTTGCAAATATGCCAATGACAATGTTGAACTATGCATCGCTAATAAGACTTGGACTCATTTGAAAACAACACAAAAGAATATGTATGAGACAAAGGAAGAATTTATAAGAAGGTAGTAGCAAAAATAAATGCAAAGAGCATCAACATAAGTGAAGGAATTAATCTTGTTTCCACTTGATACGAGTGGTCAAGCAAAGTAAATCCCAACACATCAAAAGTTACACACTGAGAGCTGGAATAATTAATTAGAAGGTGTGACCATGAAAGCCAATGTACTATAGTAGCTAGAGTACTGAACGTGGGAAGACCTGGCTTCAAACCTTGGCTTAGTTACATAGTTGAGTGGCTGGCACAGAACAAATCCTTGCCTATCATCATAATTGACCTCAAATGGTTTTTGTAAGGGTAAAATGGAAGAACTCCATGTATACCATGCTGAGTTTCCCAACCATCACTGTAAAGAGTCCAGTAGCACCTTTAACACTAACAACTTTATTGTAGCATAAGCTTTTGAGAGCCACAGCTCTCTTTGGCTGATTCTGCACACATTGGATAATGCACTCTCAATGCACTTTATCAATCGTTTGAGGTGAATTTTTTGTTCCACACATGAAAAAATCCATTCCAAATGATCTATAAAGAGGATTGGAAGTACATTATCCAACATGTGCAGAATCAGCCTTTGTTAGATGCATGTGACGAAGAGAGTTGTGGCTCTCGAAAGCTTACGCTACAATAAAGTTGGTTAGTCTTAAAGGTGCTACTGGACTCTTTACTATTTTGTTACTAACATGGCTAATTCCTCCGGATCCAAACATCACTCATTCTCTTTCAGCTGAGCCTATCTATGTCATAAGGTTGCAGTGAGGATAAAATAGAAAAGCAGGCTGCTCTGAGGTTCTTGGAGGAAGGCTGGGATAAAAATATGACAGACAGACAGACAGAGACAAAGACTGATGCCATCAAGGCTGGATTTTGCAGTGAAAGACTACAGCCCCAGTTTACAGGGTCAGTGCCTCCCCGCCCCCCAAAACAGCCTATAGATTCATATTTGAAGTATACATTAACCATCTAAAGGCTCATCCATCATAAACCACTACGTCTAAAGAGTCGAAAATTACTTAATGGTACTACTGCTTAAACAGACAGAGAGAACTATTGCTACTTTTGTGTAGCTGCTCTCCACTGCACTGTAGTAATGCTTTCAGAAATAACCACATTGTTTGGATGGCTGTCATGCCAATGGACTGATGTTGGGTTTGGGGGTAAACATGGAAGTTGCCCAACTGACTTGAGTCCTGCCTACAGATGCCACTGGAGTGGCATAAGACAGCACTCATGTTGTTGAAATAAATAATTTCAAAGATGAATGATTCCTTCTGGAAAGTAGTGATAGCAATGGAAATTGTAATTATCCAGCTCAGAATATGGATCTACACAGCTTGTGATGCTTGGAGGTAGTATGGGTATTACAACTGAGACATCATTTCTCCACAAAGTTCTTCTACAGCTTGGAAAGGAAAACAAGATTCTGCACAAATGCATAAGATGTGCTCACTTTTAATCCATTCATAAGTCCTGGGCACAAAACAAAGCTCTGAGAGAGCAAACTGAAACATCTGAGAATTCTTCATTGATGACTAAGGATGCTAGACCCTGTTCCTACCTTCCGCCCCCTCCGGCTCTGCTCACCTAGCTGGCTGGTGAAAAAGGATCGGGGAGAGGAAGGCGCCACTAGAGCACATGACAAAAGGGTGCACGAGAGTGCTCCAGAGGCCCCAATGATGTACTTCCATTTGAAACCTGGAAACTACGGAGTCTCAACAAGGCCAAATCAGCTCTAAACATAGCAAAAATGCTATGTTTGGGGCTGATTTTGCCCTTGCTGGGACCCTATTACATCCGCTTTTCAACTGGAAGTGATATAATTGTGGCCTCCAGAGCACACCCAAGCAAGAGAGAGGACTTACAATCAAGGCTTCCCCCCCACCCCCACACCTGCCTACAGACACCCCCATCCTCCACTTTGGAGGTAAGGGGACCTGGTCTCCCTACTGATGCCTGTAATTGGAGAGTGTGTTCCAAACTGAAATGGGACTGTTGATCTCTGCCAGCAAAGCACGGAAAAACCTCATCACAGCAAATCTAGTGTCAACACCAGTTCTTTTTAAAGACTTCTCAGAGCGGAACTACAAGTGACAAAAGGCACAGATTGGACACTTGTCAGCTTCCCTCAAGTTTTGATGGGAAATGTAGGCATCCTGGTCTCGCAGCTTCGCTCTCTGACTGCTGTCCAATGGACTTTTCAACTGTCACTTGTCCAACATTCCGCCAAGCTGCCTACATTTCCCATCAAAACTTGAGGGAAGCTGACAAGTGTCCAACCTGTGCCATTTGTCACTTGTGGTTCCGCTCTCAGTTGTAAGGATTAAAGCTGTGGGTTCCAAGATTCTGAAGACAGCAGATGAAGGCCTGCCTGCCAACCCTGATTGAGAAGTGATGCCTATAGTTTTGTCAAGCACTGTGACAAAGAAGGAGAACATAAGTCCCAATGAATATCCAGGAAGCAATCTTTTTTTTTCTCCCATGAAGAATATGTGCTTTATGTTGGCACATATTCTTTCTTCAGAAAGCTGTAAATTATAGTATTTATGGAATCTTAATGATCTAAACACAGTTGGAGCCTGAAGGTCAAGGCTGCAAACTGCATCCTAAATTTCTGTTTACAGATGAAGTTGAGTATTTATTGCAGTACTGTTCGTGCTGCTTTAGTTAAAGGTCTGCCAGCATTTCCATTATAAACCACTATTTCAGAGCTTTATAACGCACTCATAAATCTCTACTCCAGGCTGAAACACAGTGCAAAACAAGGTCTCCACTGAGGGAGAGAGGGCTTTCCCCCCAATTTCTTCTTTGCTTTACCAAAATTGGTTCTAAAAAAAATGTAAACCCTCACTCCAAAAGACACAAAATACGTCGTCGGCTCTCATCAGAATCAAGAGATTGTACGGTATGCATCAGCAAGACTGTCAAAGTTTTGTACTCTTACCCCAAAAAGTACGATAAAGACTAACGTTTCATATAATTTTTTGTAGCTTGTGGAAATATGAATAACACAAACCATTTCAAGTGTTTCTGCTGCAGAGACAGTGGACTAATTCTTGCAATAAGTGGTGTGTCTGGAATGCTCCTCCTAATACCAATTTCTCCCTGGATTATCTGCATTTGTTTCTGATGTGACACTAATGTGCTAAAAATTCTCCACTCTTCCATTTAATTGAATTATTTTCTGTATTATTTTAAATGTTTTAATGTTCAATTATTCACCACTTTGGGGATCCAATTTAGGTGGAAAGGCGGCATAAAAATGTTTTAAACAAAGTAAGGACCCTTTCCTGGTAGTAAGCCCCATTGAATAATGTGGGGCTTTCTTATGAGTAGACTTTCTTAGGATTGCTCCCTAGATTAAAAAAATAATAATGTTTCCGCATTCACGGTGCACTCCGCTTCCACTTTGCCACAGAGCACCCAGCTGCTAGGCATCTATATCCCTCCCCCTACATATCTTTCAATGCCGCTTCTGCCCACTGATAAAATAATGTAAAGGGGCAATCATAATTTGATTATCTGTACAGACTGTGTCAAGATTCCTTTGTTTTTTTCCAATGAGCGGGAGCACCTGCAAAACATTTCACCAAAGAATCGCAATGCAATCACATTCAGAACAAAAGGGATTGAAAGCTGCAGCAACCTGTACGTCTCCGACTATGAGTCCCTCTACACAAGACATCTTACGCGGGGATGCTCAAGGGAAAGATCTTACACTTGTTCTCCCGTTGTGAATACACATGCACCACTAGAAAGGCAGAGTACACTTGAATATAAGACCACACAGAAAGTAAGTCATTTGAGCATCCCGATGTAAGATGTCTTGTGTAGAGAGACTACATCATGCCCTAGTTGTGTGAGTTTCCCAAAGGCTAGCTCCGATTGGAGTCATGTAAATGGACCTTGGGTTTAATCCAGCAAGGCAGCTCTTCAAAGAGCCATTCAGCATGGATGACTTTAATGCAGTGACTCTGATCAGCAGTAATGTGGTGATCGAAATGTTACAAGCTTGTTTCCTAATCATGCTTTTTGCTTTAGTGTGACTCTTTCTTCTTTTGGCTGAAAGAATGGTTTTGCTAAATATAAAGATGAGCTTTTATCTTGCATCCTCAGAGATTCGCAAGCTTAGCAAGACAGCTCTGAGAGCCCAGCCAAGAGAAATTACAATACTGGTTGATGTAAATGAACAGAGAGCAGAGTGAGCATTTTCTACCTGTAAAATCCTGGAGGAACTTGTTGAACTAGGAAGTTTTTCTCCAGACTCTGCAGAACGTCGTTTAGCATTCTTACACGGGTGGGAGCTCTTTCCTTTGGGTCGTTAGCCGGGCGCATTTCATCCGATTGGAACAACTGTGCACTCTCTCGCAGAGAATAGGCCACCTTCAGCAATGGCTCAATATCCAGATGGTCATCTAGTAGTGACAGGAGAAAGATATTATAGATGAAAAGTTCTTTGGGCCTCGTGGACTGACCAACTCACTCATTTTTAGGGTACTTTTACAGAGGGCTGCCAACCTCCAGGTGGTGGTTGGAATTACAGCTGATCTCTAGCTGACGGAGATCAGTCCCTTTGGAGAAAATGGTCATAGATCCAGAGGAGTTACCAAGGTTAGCCTGTCGTCGCAAAATAGTAAAGAGTCCAGTAGCACCTTTAAGACTAACCAACTTTATTGTAGCATAAGCTTTCGAGAACCACAGCTCTCTTCATCAGCATCTGACAAAGAAAGCTGTGGTTCTCGAAAGCTTATGCTACAATAAAGTTGGTTAGTCTTAAAGGTGCTACTGGACTCTTTACTATCCGGGAGAAAACAGCTGCTTTGGAAAGTGTTCTCTATGGCATTATATCCTCCCCTCTCCAAACCCTGCCCTCTCTAGGCTCCTCCCCCAAATCTCCAGGAAGTTCCCAACCTAGAGTTGGCAACCCTTCTTCCACATCACCCAGAATATAGTAATCTAGAACACAGATATTCCAAGGTTTATTTATTTTTATTTATTTTATTATACTTATATTCTGCTCTCCCTGCAAAACAGGCTCGGGGGGGGGGGATCACATCAATATAAAAACAGATAGTATCATCAATAAAAACAATTCCAAATAATAAAATCCGGCAGCATTCTTGTTGCACAATCCCTCAACAACCAAAACCTGTAGGGCAAGGGGTGAACTGGTAGATGTTATACAGAACTGGAGGGGATGATGTCCCTTTCCTGGGAGGAGGCCGCTTGAAAGAGGGGAGGACTGTTCACCTCAACCACCATACATCTTGCAGAATATCTCTGTCTTATAGACCTGGCAATATCCTGGTTCTACATTATGGGGCTGGATCATGTATTGAACAGGTGCAGCGATCATCGATGTTACTCACCTTCCTTGCCCCCCTCCCCCCGAGCCCTTTCTGACCTCAGAAAATTTATTACCGGGGTTGAAAGACTTGTGTACACTGATAGTCAGGTGGCTGGCTGCAGTGAGGAGGAAGAAGAGGGAGAATTGGTCCTTTCTGTGTCTTCCACTCACACAAGAGGCAGAATGGGCAAGGTCCTCCCCACTATAACTATCCAAGTGGAGCAGCTGTGAGTACACGAGTCCCTCAACCCCAGCAATAAACTTTCCTGGGATTGGAAAGGGCTCCAGGAGAGGGGAGGGAAGATGGGGTGGGGAGAGATCCCAGACTTTCAGTTCTTTCTGCTGGTAGATTGTGAGATTCAAGCCATGGACTCCACAAAGAATATTGCTGAGGGTGCCAACTTAGTATCAGCCAACTGAAGCTTTAATTGTTTATTCAACAGAGACAATTTTTAATCAATGGATTCTGTTTTAATCAGAGACTGAGACTGAAGGTACGGCCATACTTTTGAAACTGATTTGATCCTGCTGTCTTTTCACTATGATACAGAATGCATCTTTTTGGTCTTCTACCTAGTGGTAGTTTTCATTTATCAAACTCCAAGTTCTATAATAAAAACAACAACAGCAACAACATTTGATTTATATACCAGCCTTCAGGACAACTTAACACTCACTCTGAGCAGTTTACAAAGTGTGTTATTATTCTCCTCATGACAATCACCCTGTGAGTGGGTGGGGCTAAGAGAGCTCCAAAGCGGTGTGACTGACCCAAGGTCACCCAACTAGCTTCAAGCAGAGAAGTGGGGAATGAAACTTGGCTCTCCGGATTAGAGTCCTGCTGCTCTTAACCACTACATCAAATTGACTCTCCAGTACACCTGGGCACGAACCCAGAAAAAAAAAGAACCACGATTCATGGTTTGTAGCATTCCACGAACTTCCGACCTTTTCCTAGTTCATGGTTCGTGGTTCATGAGGCTGTCATTTCACAGACCTCGCACTGGAACCAGCACAGGGGCTGTGAAACTGACAGCCTCTTTTCCTTCTGCCTGGGCTGTCAGTTTTACAGACCCCGCACTGTTCCAGCATGGGGTCTGTAAAACTGACAGCCCGGGCAGCAGGAAAAGAGGCTGTCAGTTTCACAGACCCCGTGCCGGTTTCAGCCCATTGGCTGAACCCAACACGGGGTCTGTGAAACTGACACCCCTTTCTTCTGTGCAGTGGCTGTCAGTTTCACAGACCCCTGCTGGGTTCAGCTGATGGGCTGAAACTGGTGTGGGGTCTGTGAAACTCTGAACTGGCCACAGAACAGCTGGAAAAATTTGTTTGCTCTGTAAACATGCGTTCCTACAGAATGTCTGTTTCGGTGCAAATGAACCAGCCATTCCGTATGGAATTTTGTTCCGTGGTTCGTTTCATGCCCATCTCTACTCTCCAGCTTCAAAAAAGTTACTGTATGGAGGCTTTGATAACATGCAAATGTATTTAATTCTTTTACTCAGTTAATGCAATAGTTTTCAAGCTTTCCAACTTTAGAGAATACTTTTTGTATGAACCTGTGCATGTGTGTCTTCCTGTGAAGTCCTGTTTGCTAGTGGGGATTCTGGACCTTTTCCACAACCAGATTACATGGAGTTATGCAGTGTTAGCTAAGCTAACCAGGTTTCCTTGTTGTCCCATGTGACCTAAGAATGTGCCTGAGTACTATAGGGTACATAATGAACATGCATCATACTAGTCTTGTGCGTGTATGTGCCATCAAGTTGCAATCGACTTATGGGCAGCCCAGCAAGGGGCTTTGAAGGCAAGTGAGATGCAGAGATAGTTTGCCAGTGCCTTCCACTGCAGAGTCTTCCTTGATGGTTGCCCATCCAAGTACCAACCATGCTTCGCTTCCAAAATCTGACAAGACTGGGCTATACCATGTGGCCTTCCCTCCCTCCACACTAGTCTTACAGTGGGCCAATCAGCCCACCCAGATTCAATTTTGCATTTTTGTATCATCTACTCTTGAAAGCACTAAATCACATCAGCAAATAAAAACGAAGGCACACCACATTCCCAGTGGTCTTTACCCAAGTGGTAGGGCAGCAGATTGTGACCATATTATGAAGCTGGCATGGTATAATGGTTAGGATGTCATGCAACTGGAGAGACCCGGGTTCTACTCTCCAGTTAGAACTACAGCTGCCTTTGGATTCTTATACAGCTTAACCTACCTCACAGGGTTATTGTGAGGAAAAATGGAGGAAAGAAAATCTCCCCTGAGCTCCTTAGAGGATGGAATCAACACATGAGCAAATTAATAAGCATCTTTGAGAAGTTCCACTCTGCAAACAAGGCTAGATAATGTAGAATCCTCGAATCCAGGGGAAAACATGAACAGACCTTCCATACATGCATATTAGTTCCTTGTAACAAAAACCCTTTCCATCAGCACAGCACAATCTGGAGATGACTGTATTGTAAAATTCCCTTCATGTCCTACAGACAGAAAAAGACAAAACAGACCTCCCTATATCACCATATTTCTCATGTCTGATAATTAACAGAACTCCCTCCCTTCTATAATTTTCTAGATCTTACTGCTGCTACTTTGCAAAATTCATCAATCAATCACAGTTAAAATCCCTCATAAATATCATTCTTGCGTATGATGATATAGACAGACATTGGAGCATTAAAATTGATTCCATATTTTCACAAGCCCTACAATTAGATCATTATGATGCTGTTCGTCAGACTCTTTTTCTCCACAGACATACTCCAAAGTAGTCTTAAAATAAACCTGTTCCAGCTCTCTCCGCTGAGAATCTCAAAATGCGAGAGCCATTGAATCAAAAATTGCAACTGAGGCGTGTAATAATATCAACTAATTTCGAGTAAGCCCACAGGCCTCCATTTTTAGAGTTTTCATCAACATTTGTTTAGCTGTTCTGGTATGTTTTCCCAACTATAGAAACTTCTAATTGGTAGACATCATATATTTATGGAAAGACTGTGTGAAGAAAAAGGAGGGAGAATAAAAGGGAAGGTTCAACAACCTGCTGAGCAGATACATCATACGTTCCCAAGTGTGTTTGAGTAACTTAACCAGCTACCCTACAAAATCCAGATTCAGTGTGCTTGTTCTGTAGTCAGTGTAGCTTAATAGCAAAAGATAATATAACTTAAAAACAAAGCTGTCAAGCACAAGAAGTCTAATATTCAAGGTACCATTTTCTTTAACAATCTCCACCTTCTTCAGGATTCTCCGCTTTGTGCTAATAAGCACCAGCAGCCAACTAGAACATATCGCAGTGACAATGAAACAGGAAAGAAATATTTGCTTTGACCTAAATATACACAGCAGTATCTCCTGCTGTTCTGAAGGCTGAAGATATAATAAGAATTTGATGCCAATGGTTTTGAGTAGCATTAGTGTCTTCTTGAATCAGTTCTATGGTGCATAATTCCTGGTAGGGTTTTTTAATGGGGGGGGGGGTGCAAAGAAAGTAAGAATAAGAAAAGAATACAGATAGGAAGCAAGGAAGAGGTAGAAATTTCGTTTACCCGGTCTGGTTTTTATGTGATACTGAAAACTGATTTGGCCACATTTTTCTGAGCTCCATAAATGCAACAGTAATAGGTATTGCTGCCATAAAAAGATTACAGCTAAGCTAAAACTACTCACAGTTTTTTTTAAAAAAATAGATATATTCAGCAAGGCTGAAAATTTTGGGGGCCCTTTTAAGAACTTAGGGAAGGGGGCCCTCCTTGCAAAAATGCTTGCTTATTCGTTCACTCTGCCTTTGTTTCCCCAGAACGACACAGTCATATAACACCAGCTGATTGACTGTGTAGTGCTGTGATGCCATCCCATTCGCTGTGTGATACCTCGCTGGAAATTTCCTGTTTGGCTAATCCAGAAAGACAAAACAGCTGCAGAGAGAAGAGAAAATGATGATGCAAGCAGCTGCCCAGCAGAGATGGCTCAAAATATTTCGCAGCTTCCCACTGAGTGGCAGCTGGCCGAGTCCAGGGTGAATGCCGCAGAGCGTAGCTAACAGCAGCATCTAAGGAGGTCACCTTGGATGATGGGTCTGGGCCGCTAGGGTCCAGGTCTGTGAGCTGTTCATTGCCTCCTCTTATGCCACCATCATTCATCTCCAAGGTGAGCTCCAGAGGTAGACAGTAAACTTGGGTGATGGTGGCACATTTCGGGGAGGTGCCTCTTACCTCCTTCCATGCTACTGCTAGTTGGTTTCAAAGTGAGCTCCAGGTCTAATTCACAAACAAAACAGTGCAAGTTTTCAAGTTCTTTTTATTGACAGTAATTGGGACATTGTCTGATTGTGAACACTGTTATTAGGCATTGGTTATATTGTGGTCAGTGAGCTTTGAACAATTATCAAGAGCTATGATATTATCGAAGGCTTTCACGGCCGGAGAATGATGGTTGTTGTGGATTTTCTGGGCTGTATAGCCGTGGTCTTGGCATTGTAGTTCCTGACGTTTCGCCAGCAGCTGTGATTGGCATCTTCAGAGGTGTGGCACCAAAAGACAGAGATCTCTCAGTGTCACAGTGTGGAAAAGAAGTTGGCAGGTAATTTATATATACTCAGGAAGGTAAGGTTAGGCTGAGTCATCCTGTAAGGATGGAGGGAGGCTTCACTGTATCCTGAGGAGGTTCTTTTGCATATGGATTGGTGCTTGATATGCTAATCTTCTCTGCAGGGCTATTGTCGAGTGTAGAGTATTTTGCTAGCCTGGTGTTTTTCAGGACTGGAAACCATGCTTTGCTTGTTAGCCTTTGGGGAGAGAGACTGAGAGTATAATTGAGCTTGGATTTTTGTGGGAGTTTCCTGGGGACCTTGGATTGGAGAAGGTATAACTCCAAGATCCCTTTTGCAATCTTGTCCAAACTTGGATGATGGCTGTAGGAGAGCCTGCAAAAGACTCCCCGGGAATATGGGCTTTCTAAGTGCCACGGGGGCCATTCTGCGCCCAATGAACCGTGAACCGCAAACCAGTTCAGCAACGGAAAATGTTTGTTGCGGTTTGCAATCTCGGGATCGCCATTGGCACTGAACCGTGAACCCCTGGTTCATTAAATTTTTTTGGTTCACACCCATGTCTAGTAATAATGACATACTTTGTAAACAGCTCTGAGTGGGCGTTAAGTCATCCTGAAGGGTGGCATATAAATTGAATGTTATTATTATTATTTTGAATATTTTTGTTTCTGATGTCAGACAAATGCATATTGATTCTTTATTGAAGGGACTGGCCAGTTTACCCAATATAGAGAACAGAGGGGCATTGCTGACATGTAATGCCATAAATCACATTGGAGGATTGTCCTCGTCTCTCTGACAGTGGGCAGAAGCAGCCCCGCGGCCGCAGTGGCTCTGCCCGCTGTCAGAGGGACCAGGGGAGTCTCTCCTCGCCCCTCTGACAGTGGGCAGAAGCGGCCCGCGGTGCCAGCTCTGCCCACTGTCAGAGGGATGGAGAGAATCTCTCTGTCCCTCTGCAGCAGCCCGGAGGTACTGGGGCAGGGGCAGGGGGTGGGGGTTGTGGGATGTTTAAAGGGCCTTGCCCCTTGCATGTGGCATGAAAGGGCCCTTTAAACTATCAACTGGCAGGCAGCAAGGGGTAATCCCCCCCTGCCACCTGCCAGCTGATCGTTTAAAGGGATTTTTAAAGAGCCAAAAACACGAACACCGAACATGTTCATTAAGGGGACATGTTCGGTTCTGTTTGTTGTTCGTTGTTCGTGGATGGTAACGAACTTGCTCTTGCTCTTTTCTACTACTCTTGTTACTATTACCGTTATGAATGTTTACTATTATGAATGTTCTATGTTATAATACAATAATAAAAAAGGAAAAAAGTTCTCCACAACTCTTTACCAGGATGGATGTTTCACCCGAAGGAGGAGGAAAGATGTTTCAGGCTTGAGGATAAGGCCACAAGATCATGGCCTGAAGAGTCTTCTCCTTCCCTTTTGGTGAGTGAGGGAGTGTTAGGGCCAAGCTACAAGTGACAAATGACACTTGAACTGCAAGTGTATTTCTCCCTGTTCACTTGCCCTCCACTCAATCCACTTGCTGTTCAAGTGTCATTCGTCACTTGTAGCTTGGCCCTTAGTAGCAAATATCCAGGCTGATGATGGGTTCTGGAAAGCTCAAATGCTTGTACTATGTTGTGTAATTTTGTTTGTGGTCTTTTCTTTGGACTAATATACCTATTGGCAACTGCTAGAAACTTAAGGGTGATTCATTCTGCCTGGCCAGGGTGTTTGTAACAGCAGCTCTGAATGGCCCTTGTTTTTGTCAGTGGAGAGGACATCTTAGCTAGTGTAAAGTTGTCAGCTCTGGGTTATTTCAGTCATTACACAAAAACATGGCTATTTTAATCTATGTAGGTAGCTGTGTTAGTCTGTAGTAGTAGGGAAAAAACCTGAGTACAGTAGCAACTGAAAGACCCACAGCATTTTCTAGGGTCAAAGCTTTTGAGGGTCAAAGCTCACTTTGTCAGAGAAGAAGGGTGCTCTGACTCTCAAAAGCTTACACTCTGAATTGAAATCCTGGTGTTTGTCAGAGAAGTAATTTAGCACAGATATAGTATCTGATGAAGTGAGCTTTGGTTCATGAAAATGTACACCTTGGAAATTTTTGTTGGATTTTAAAGTGTTCTTGGACTTGGATGTTGAATTCTGGTTATTTGGGAAACGTGGATTCGGCTTTCAAAAGGCTACACAGATCTCTGCTTCCTTGTTTCATCAGCTTTGCTATGGCCAGGATCTCTGTAGTTGGGGAGTGTATGAAGTCATCACCAAGGAAAAAAGCAAGGATTAACATTGGGATGTTCACAGATTAACTATGGTTATCAGGGCTTTTTTTCTGGGGAAAGAGGTGGAGGAACCTGGGGCAACTTCTGGCAGGAGGTGGCGCCTCTGTCACTATATGCATGTGCAAAGTGTGTGTGTGCTCCCAGGACTGTGCGATGACATCACTTCTGGGAAGTGACATCTTTGTGCGCGTTGCGGCTGCAGGCCCCCCCCCCCCCCAGGAGAAAGAAAGAGAAAGGAAGGGAAAGAAAGGAGGAGAGACATGGAAAGACATGAAAAGAAGGAAGGAAGGAAAGAAGGGAGGGAGGGAGGGATCCCCATCCTCTCAGCTGAAGTTTAAAGCCTGTTTGGGGCTTCCCTGGCTTCAACTGGAAGGAGGGGAATTCCTTGATGCATGCTCTGCCACTAAGCTATGGTCCCTCCCCCATAAGCTTGTTTGCTGCAGGAATCCTATAAGATGACTGACAGCAGGCAGTGAGTCCATTCATATACTTAACCAGTCTGAGTTACAGGTCAATTAGGTGTCGGCCATTTTATCAATGCCATGCCCACTGGAATTATACTCCAGCAAAGAAGGCTGCAGTGGTGTATGGATGTTCGCAGGCAAAAGCCCAGTTTGGATATGTAAAAAATCCAGTGGTGCCCATTATAAAAACAATTGGTTAAGCAGAGATATGTCACTGCATTCAATCCGTGTCTAGAATAAATATCCATCTGGCATAACAAGGCTGTGAATAAAATACAGTTAACTTTAGCATGCACAATGAAAGATCCTCCGTATAATTCAGCAATCAGCAGCATACATCTCCCAAGCTCCCACTTCTGGTACCTCCAATTGTATTTATTTAACAACTTAAAATAACCAGACAAGATTATTTATCCTGATTCATGTCGGAGAGGGTAGCATAAAAAATGCAAAGTGTAGGATAATAAAAGCACTACTGTTTTCCCCTTGAGTGAAATAACATTTGTAATTTTCCCTCCTTTTCCCCACTTTGGAATGCTGTCGAAAGATGTTTAAGACGATATACATTCAAATGACGTGCCCTACCAATTGTAGCTACTGCATTTGTTCAAGGGATAAATAACCCTTCTCCAAGTCAGCCAGTCCAGTGCTTAATAACAATATCCCTAATTTCCTGAGCTGCAACATACCCAGCTGCAGGTTTGTTCAGTTCAGTTAAAGTCACCATTCAAAGAACAGTGTTTACTGAATGACTACCCTTGTATTGTTCATTTGGTATATTTGTACCTCACACTCTCAGAGCCAAGCTACAAGTGACGCCTGACACAGGTTGGACACTTGTCAGCTTACCTCAAGTTTTGATGGGAAATGTAGGCGTCCTGGTCTTACAGCTTGGCTCTCCATTTAATTGAAGTTTACAGAAACACCCCCCCCCCACACACACACACACACCAGTGCAGGGGAAGGGGGGCGCCCGGTGAGAATCCAATGCCTGCACTCCCCTCCTGACCGCATGTTCTCCCTCCCATAGACTGCTGCTCTGTAAACTTCAATTAAATGGAGAGCCAAGCTGCAAGACCAGAACGCCTACATTTCCCATTAAAACTTGAGGGAAGCTGACAAGTGTCCAACCTGTGTCAGGTGTCACCTGTAGCTTGGATCTCAGTCCTCAAGTCTACTATCAAGCATAACATATATAAATGCCAAGTATGGCACTGTGTGGATTAAAAACTTACAGAGAGGCAGGTTTGCAAAAAGCTATAAAAAGTTTATTTCTCTGGCTATTTTTAACCTTTAAAATTATTTTGCTCATATCACAACTAAAACAACTCCCTTTTCATGAGGGAAGAATAGAAACCACAAGAGCTTCAAGGGGAACGGATGAGGATTGAAGAGTAGGAGGAAGGACTGGGCAGGCAGTGGTTGAGCAAAGATGACAATATCAGAGGAGGGAGCAGGAAGTGGACTTGGAGGAAGGTTGGTCGAGATTTCAGAAGGGGAGGGAAAGCAGGGGCCAGTAGGGGAGGAGACAGGATTTTTTCTCCTCCACAAGTTGTTGTGGGTCTGCCTTTTGTTAGCAGCTGCCCTCAGATACAACAATAGCTACAAAGATGGAAACAATCCCACCATTGCAGCCATCTTTGCACAAGCTAAAAACAAAAAATGCAGCATTTTTGATTTGGATCAGAACAATAAAACCCATAGAACAGTACATAAATATCCCTCACTAAAGCACTAACTTAAAACAGATTTTTTTTTTAAAAAATTGTCATAATGGCTGCATAGAGCCTAAATGTGCATCACTGTATGGATGCAGGGCCTTCTCTGCATTAGGAATGAGTTTGAATGTTTCACAGATGCTGTTTCAACTTGATGATCTCTGTTTTGGCTTCACTTAACCCTTGCGCAAATCAAACCCACGGTACTTTAATTCTGTGCTGTTTTTAGTTTCCTTGTACACATTTTTCAGGGGAAAATTCACATGTTTTTCAGCAATATTTGTGCTTCAGTATCCGTACAATGAACTGTGTTTCTATGTTGAGTTGCATTCTGTGGATCTGTTCCATTAGTGGCGGCCCTTTGCTATGTTACAAGGAGCCTTCTTCAGTGATAATAGGCCTCTGAGAACCCCTTGAAGCAAGGGAAGCCACTTGTGTCAGAGGAAAGCATGGCTGGTAGTGAAAAGAATTTGCAGAACCTAATCCTGTATATAGAAAGGCATTATATTCAGGGCTCATTTGGAGGGTGAACGCACAGGAACGCAGTTCCGGCAGTTCCCCAAAGAGGTCGCATGACTGGTGGTCCCGCCCACCTGACTCTCAGCCATTTGGGGCCTGTTTTGGCCTGGATTGGGGCCGAAACGGCCCAGATTGGGCCTCTGACAGGTGGTGGATCACTCTCCCACTCAGCAGTGGCCCGATCCTGACCATTTTGGGCCCATTTGCAGCCATTTTCAGCCCCTTTTTGCCATTTTGGGCCCAATTTCGGCCAGGATTGGGTCTAAAACAGCCAGGATAGGTGATGTAAGGGGGTGTGGCATATGCAAATCAGTTATGCTAATGACACACTTCCAGTGATGTCAAGGGGTGTGGCATATGCCAATGAGTTATGCTAAGGAGTTCCTCCAGCTCTTTTTCTACGAAATGACCCCTGATTATATTCATCCATTTTGTTGGACAAATGCTACAAAAAGCTTCAGAAGCTCCCTGAAATTGAAAAGGGGGCTAGTAGATCAGGGGTCCCCAACTTTTTTGAGGCTGTGGTCACCTTTGAAATTTTGAGAGAGGGTGCTGAATGGCACCCAAAATGGCTTCCAGAGAAAGTGGAGCCACGCACCCAAATGGCTGCCTCAGGAGTGAAGCCAAACAGGATAATTCCTTCCTCACACCTCCTAGGAAGAAGGAAAGCCTTGAAGGGGGAATGAAACACACACACGGGAAAGCCCAAATGCTCACTACTAGTCTTCCTCTTTCTCCAGTGGAGGACTCTTTCCTTTGAATAAGGGAAGCCAATAAGAAGCCCTGCCTTACATTGGCCCCACTCACTTTCCAAAAAGATCAGCAGGCACAAAGGGAAGTACTGATGGTGTTGGGGGTCCCTAACATCCAGGGGTACCACGCTGGGAAACCCTGTAGTAGATGTGTACAAAGATGGGACTATGTGCCACAAGCAGTGTGTGTACTAAAACCTTGCAGATGTTTTTGTGACATCTTTACAGGCAAGATCAGGGGGGGGGAAGTGTGGGGGGCATAACCGTATAATGAAACTGATCTTAGAGACACAGGAGACATATGAGCTGCAAGAGAATTCATTAAACAAAATTGCAAAGTTAACAGAATTGAGCGAGTTTATCTTGGTGGTATTACTGCCGTGAAAATAAGTCCTCCTTTCCTTGAAGTGAGAAGTGTGAATCTAATGAATTAACCAGAGCTAAGGAAAAATGCCAGATTAAATCAACGGGGCCTGTTAAAGAGTCAAAGAGAAAATCCAGCAACAGGTATTTTGTGATTGGCAGAAGGGACAGCAGTGAAACATGCTTTGGAAAGACAATCATGTCTTAGTGTAATTTTTACTCACTTGTGATCCTCTGCATAATTCTATGCCAAGTCTAGGCTAGATCTCTGCAGTTTAGAGGCAGACAAACCTTTCTGTCTTCCTGTTAGAGTCCCACCCTGGCCGTCGTCACACGGGCCCTTATTTAGTCAGTTTTGCACTAGAAATCATGTCTTCTGTTATCGTTATTAGAATGGATTCTCTCATCCTTTGATGACTGCTTGTGCTTCCAGTCAGTCACATTGAAAGGGAAAAGCGCAATTTGACGGTCAGTCAAAGTGCTTCCAGAAACGGGGCCCTAAAAATCCTGCCCCTCTTTAAAAAAAATTTCACATATTTTGTGCTGTATCACTCTTCGATTATACCAATGTTGTGCTGGGCCAACCCAAAAGCCAATTGCGATAGGTAGCAGAGGTTTCCCGCCCATGGCAGAATAGCACTATAGCGCTATAAGGCTGACATTTTTTAAAAAAATTACTTTGAGGCTTAATTGCGGGTCGAACTGGGGCTTGTGGGAGTGTAGGGCAGGAGAATCAGTGTCAAACCGTTCATAGTCGATCCAGGGCATTCACATGGAAGTGGATAAAGACGACATAAAGAGTCACAAAGCGTGAATTGGAGAGAATGGTGAAATCGAAAGAGAGCTTGAATAAGGTGAGCATTCAGCGGGAGATGGCGCTAGTTTGGCACTAAATTTATGGCCGTGTGACAACAGCCCCTGTGGTATGTAGCACTGAAAAAAAAAAAACTTGCAAGGGATGAATTTACAAAGTTCCCTAATGTTTTAATGGGGATTATTTGACATTTCTCAGCTTTGCTTTGTTTACCCCCAAATGCTCATTTTGGTTTCATTTGAGCTGAACCCTTGACTCTTTATTTTTGCATTATTTTCTCTTTCTTTGCAATGGATGTTTCTCCTAAAATGTAGACATTCTGCAATATATATAAAAAATACATCCTTTGTACATATAAATTGCATATAAAATCATTTGTATACAATACAAACAAATCAACAAAACAAAAGGAAAGTGGAGTACTGAAACTACTGGCAAAAATATGAACAGGTATAAAGAGAAAGTAAATCAGGGGCATTCATTCATCCTTATATTTTACTTCTTTGGTCAGTTGACAGACCAGACTATCTGTGTTTCCAAGGGGGCATCCCATGGGGTGGGACTTCCCCTTGCAGCCGTTTACTAGAGTAACATTGTTCTAAAGAATATTGGAAGCTGACTACCGAGTAGCTATATTGCTTCCCAAGGCCTGAGCCTTGCTCTATTTGCCTTAACTGAGGAAGAACTCTCTCTCTCATCCAAATACACAGATCAAGGTCATTCATTTCTAACACAGAGCTTTCAAGAACTGGCTGATAAATCAACTGGAGCAAATTATTCGGCATTAAATTATCCCTCTTCCTAGTGGCTGCAAGAGGAGAGGTGAGTTGGAGTGATCTGCTGCCAACATGAACTGCTGCAATAAATAAGCAAGATGGCCGGTTTTCAAACTAGGAAAATTATACCGCTTATGAGAACCGTAGGGTTCAGTGTCCCTTTCCTTTCCCCCTGCCCATTTGAGGCTGCGCTGCATGGAAGGCACAAACCATGCAGTTTGCTCCAATTTATCATTTGCCAAGACATTAATACTAATTATTGCTTAACTTGGGTATGTAAACAATGTATGTCCCTATTAGGGCTGTTGAAATGACACTTAATTTACAACATACACCACACACCCAAACCACGATGAATTTGGGGACTAATAAAACGAGCACATTATTGGTTGTTCGTAGTGAAGACAAAGCAAGGCTCACAATCAAATATAACATTAATTGAAATTCCTGTGAGCACAGCAAAGAAAGAAAGAAAGAAAGAAAGAAAGAAAGAAAGAAAGAAAGAAAGAAAGAAAGAAAGAAAGAAAGAAAGAAAGAAAGAAAGAAAGAAAGAAAGAAAGAAAGAAAGAAAGAAAGAAAGATTACCTTTTAGGCTTTTCTGAACTTCTAGTGCAATATCCAGGGCATTAAACGGCAAAACTGGATTGCTGGCAATTTGCAAAATTACTTCTCCTGTCAGCTGGAAAAAACAACAACAACAACATTGCTGATCAAAAGAGTTCTTACATATTTTATAATTAAGCATCCGAAATCCAATGAGCGCTCCTATGAACACAGAGTGGTCTCGCATGAGCAAACCTCCCTATTAATTTCCATTGAGGAGGCTCCATAGCTTACATAGATAAATGTGTTTTGAATTACCCCCTTCATCAAAATGAATGGATGTGCGTGTTCATTTGCATACCACAGCACCAATGTCCACTGGATCAAGGTGAACATTTCATTTAGAACAGTGTCTGTCACCTTGTCCTGATCCAGCGCTTGCCACTAACCCCAACCCGCACTTTTGAATTTCTTGTATGTCAGAGAGCAAGATTTGAGTCCAGGCAGCACCCTAAAGACCAACAAGATTTCCGGGGTATACGTTTTGATAGTCAAAGCTCCCTTCATCAGATAGAAGTAGGAACAGAGATCCCTGATCTCTTCTATCTCAATCAAAAGATGGGAGGGGTGTTGCAAAGATGGGAGTCAGGAGGATGCAAAGCTGCAATGCAAAATGTAACCAGCTTTATTAGAGCAGGGCAGAAACACTTGGGGTAGGAAATGCAGAAAATTAGCATCTGTAGTGGAAAAACCTATATCCCTATTCAGCCCTGGAGGGAGGGTCCATTGTTCTGAATTTTGGAATGAACTGAAATTGTTGTATGTCTTTACTATATTTACCTATTAAGTCTATCACCTAACTGATAATCCATGTAGCTGGCCAATGTTCTTTCACCAATCTACTTGCATATTACCAAAAAAGTATCACAGGAGATACACCTTACCATTGAATAAATAAAAGAGAGCACTTTGTGTTGAAAGGGAAGGGTAACATTATCTTTTCTTGTTCATTCTCTAAGTAACAGGCTAGAACCAAAATACTCTCCAAATTTCTTTCTCTCGCTTCCTTTTCCTTCCCTTAAAATGTTCCTGATACTGAAAGTACAGCTTAGTTAAGAGTTAAGTAAAGCCCACCCACTTGTGAGAGGCATCTCATCAATCAAGGTCAAATGGTTTGAAGTCCATGCTGCCTTATTATATTATTATCTACACTACAGGAAGGAAATGATTTTTTTTTTGTTCAGGTATAAATTCTAATATTCAAACCGTTTTTCCATCCCACACAGAGTACAGGTCTGGAAGGTAACATTATCTGATATTTTTTTCAAAAGGATAAATTTGTTCAGTTCCTACCCTTTGTGGCGTGCAAGTTTCAGTTCTTGTTCTTTGGGGTATGGGGCTGCCTTTGCCCACCCACCTCTTCCAAATAAGAAAGATACTGACACAGATGGCCAGGCATTGCTGGGAGCCTCAGGACCCAACCAATCAGGGATCCTGGATGGCTGCGTCCTTTATATAGCACTTGTAGGTTCAGGAGTTTGGCAAGCACTTTGAGGCATCTCATGAAGGGGAATTTGCTTCTCAAACCAGAATTACATGTAGGGATGCCAAGCTGTGCCCAGCTGCACCTGGCAACCAGAAGGAGGTTCAAGGTGGGGATATAGGGGGTCGTGTGTGATGCTGCCCAGTCATGGATGCCGGAAAACCCAGAATTGACATAGGCTAGCTCTAGGAATTGCCTTGAGCTACCTTATAGTAAAACCATAGAGCTTCTGATTATTCTTAGAGCTACCCCATGTCACTTCCAGGTTTTCCCCAGAAGCAACATAGCTGCATACACAGTGCTGAGGTATTCTCAGAAAGCAAGGACAGCTGCCATCAGGAGGATGGCACCATAGTAGGAAGTCTGGCTTCCCTTCCTGCATGGCTTATCAGTTTCAGGGGTGGGGGTTGAAGAGGTGAGGTGGTAGAGTAGTAGAACTCCTCTCAGCATATGACTAAAATTGCAGGCAAGGTAAAACTAGGGCAAAATGGAAGACTGCTCCATTCTCCAATCCAAGCTGGGAATGCCCATAACAGTGGCATACCTTTGGGAGCCCACTAGATTGAATAAGCTGCACTAACGGGTTGGAGATTTGATAAGGTGCATATCAGTTGTGAATAAATGAAACTCAGTTAAAACAAATCTCAGTTGTGCGGCGCCTTTGTTATGAGGACAGGTGGGCAATGAGAACTGAGCAAGATGAAATAGTATCAAAGACTCAGGATTTCTGAAAAGGGAGGATGAATGAAATATCTGTACCATTTCTTAAAAGCAACCAAAGAACCTTTGGGCAAAGCACACCCACTGTACAGAGACACAAGGAGCACAAGATACAGATCAGCTTGAAAACCACATCCAAGCAAGGGCAACTTCTGATGTTTTTAAGATTTGGGGGAGGGGGATCCAGCGGAAGATGCCAAAAGAAAGAAATGTCATCTTCTGAGAAGGAGGGCATGAAGGAAAACTCTGCAGAACAAGTTTTATGTTATCCCAGGGGTTCTGCAAAGAAACTGAAAATCAAGATAGAGTTTGTTTTAAAAGGAAAAGTAGCAAAGACTCAGGTGCTACAGTTATTTTGACTCCAAAGCAGTGAAATATTTCTCAGCAGCACAAAAAATACTTGGTTGGTTTTCATAATGGCCTCTTTATCAGTCTGGAGGAAAATCCTACAACTGATGACTTTTGTGTCTCTTTGTCCACTTCTTGCCTTAAGCTTTATTTCATGCCATCAATTCCTGGAATATGTATCTTTAAAAAAAAAATCAGGGTCACCTTTCTATGAAGGTATCCAAGGCAAATTGTAAAGGGAATAATTCAGTACAATGAAACTATACAAACTATTAAACGGCACCAAAAAAGGGCCAAAGAATGTTGTATTCTAAAAGTCCTTATAAGATCAGCGGAATATACCTGGAAGGAAAAAAATCCTGGAATAAATGGATTTGCACTTGCTGAGGAAAAGACAGCACTGAGGAAAGATGGATGTCATGGCCGGTCAGGGAATTCCAAAGCTTGAGCATTTTTACCAAAAAAAAGTTGTATTCCCAGAGATAGTGCACTTTTCTTAGGATTGCACTGTAAATGAAGGAACTTGACGAAAGGGAACTTCAGGAAGACAAGAAGCTAGATCCAGTAAGGCATTTCTGCCAGCTTATGGACTTCTGCCCACGGAGCATCATTTTCTCAGCTTCTCCCTCCCATGGCAGCCTGAAACGCCTTTCCAAATCTGGTTCCATCTCCCCATGGAACATAATTCTAGAGAGGATTTGGGGTTTCTGAGGGAGCAGGGATTCTAAAGAATTGTGCTGTGGGTGGAAGTCTTTGTGCCATGGAAACGTTGTCCCAGATCCAGCCTATCGAGCTCCTAGAAGCCTACTGTCATTGACTGTATCGATCTACACTGTGCTTTCACTGTGCCTCCACCAACCTTTTACCTTGCCAATGGAGGTGATTTGCACTCAAATCTCTCTGGTTTCAGAGAACATGTTGCCATGTTAAGAAAAGATTAATCGTTTGGGAGGGGGGCGGGCGCACGTGTGTGCCTGCAGGTTTTAAATTTAGCTGTATCTAAATAAAAGAACAATAGAGAAAAAATCTTATGACTGTAAAGCCATTTACAAATCTCATGGTGTCCTTTTTGACATTATGTCTCGAGCACTTTATACGCGTGTTAATAGGGTAATTGTGGTGTTTATTAAATCACGTATGTAGAATGTTAACCTGAAGAAATCAATCACAGGGAGGAAAGCGCAGAGCATTGATTCCGAGCAGGGTGAGTAATAACTCTGCAGGAACATACATCAAGCCTGCATAATGCAGCGAGACAGAAAAGGCCACTGATTTCTTATTTATAGTCTTATTTTTGGCTATGCCGTCCCAGAAGCACAGGGCTGAACATACATGCAAAACAGACACGTCTCCAAAGCCAAACCTTTGATAACAGAGTTCTCTGTATAATAGCTGTGATCCAAACAACACATATAGGACACGTCCGTTGGGATTTGGAGTGTTTTGTCTTTGGAGACCAGGTCCCTTTCCCCTGCTAGTTACTCTTGTGTCCAAGATTTTTACAGACTGATTGCTTTATAATCTGTTCTTCCCTGGTACTAAAAGTCCAACTGAATGGTCTGTAATCTTCCCTCCTTCCCTCCTTCCTATCCCCTCCCCTCCCATCCCAGCACTGCCAAATATATTTATCTTCCTCCCCAGCCTAAACTCCACACTCCCCAGGCACTACCCCCAGATCTCCAGGAATTTCCCAAAACCAAGTTGGAAGCTCTACCCCTTCCCCATTTTAACCTTACAAGGAGGTGCATCTGAGAAAGAATGACTGGCCCAGGGTCACTCAATGAACATCACAGCACTGTGGGATCGTGAACCCCATGTGTCCAAGATGCTAGGCTGGTACTCAAACTGCTACACTTCATTGACTCTGCAGTTTTCTCCAACCCTTGACGAGGGCCTTTGTGAATCTGTCTAATCTACTTTTAACCCATCTAAGCTAGTAGCCAACATTACACCATGTGATAGTGAGTCCCACAAGTTATATCCTGTTTCAAGTCCTGTGCTACTTAGTGACATACAAGCATGTGATTCACACCTTCATTGTAGCTGTTGTTGTCTACCCATTTCTGAAGGTCCTTAAGGACATCATTCCTCCCTGTTTCTCCTCACATAAACAGGTATATCTAGAAATACAGGTGTTAATAAATATTAATATTGGTGCCAAAAGCATGGCTCTTTCTTGCCAGGGATCTTTGTCTGTTCCATTCTATCCCTGGCCATTTCGCCTCACGAAACCGTTTTGCCACGAAAAGGGAATCATAACTGCCTGCCACCGTTTTGGAAAGAGTAACGTCAGGAATCACACGAAGAAGCTGCCAGTGTTCTGTAAGTGGGGCTCATGGTCACTGTCTTCCTCCAGCCGGTGAAGTCTTTTTTTGTTTTATGTGGTATTCCCTCAATGATCCGCCCAGCCTTATGTTTTAATTTGCTGTATTTTGTTTCATCTGTATGCATTTTAGCTCTTTTTATTGACGTTATTATGTGTTTTTAGTGTGCTGTTTTAATGGCTAGCCTCCTTGGTGGCCCTGATTGGTTAGAAAGGCATATACATGTCGTAATTCAGTAAATATAAATAATTAGCAACAAATGGGGCCTAGAAAACCCAGGGGCGCTAGGCTTCCCGATGCTGTGGCACCCTCCGGAGTGTCGGGCCAGCTTGCCTGGCCATCCCACCACCATGGCACTCTTCAAAGGGACGGGCTGGCTCACCTGGTCATCCTGCCACCACGGCACTCTCTGGAAGTAGCATTGGCTATGACACACTTATTTTCCTGGTGTGCCTGCGCAGGCGCACCAGAATAAAATGTGCGTCGTCACCAATACGGCTTGCCTTTTATATAGATACGACTTTATTAATAATTATTTATTTTTATTGTACAACATGTGGGTATTCCTTGGAATAGAAGGGTGGGATAAAAATCAACAGAATAACAAAATAAGAACATACAAATTATTGACATAGATCTACTTATACCATCCAGACCCTATCTCTTTAAAAGGAGAAGTAAACAGAGAACAGTTTATCGCCCCTTAATTATGGCCTTTGGTTAGTAGTATTAGTACACATCTGAATTATGAATAAGAAATGGAAGAAAACTTGGTGCCAATAAAACTTGCTGACCCCAGTTTTGATTTTCAGATAGAAAGAATAAAGTAGCCATTTCTCCTTAAAAATCTTAGCTTTAAAAAAAAAATCCTTCTGGGGTGCCATTTCCCTCCTCTGGAGTTATTTCTTCTTCTGTCCCAGAGGGAATCACACAATTAAGGGTATTATATCATAATGCTATGTAGCCAATCAGAATAGGTTTTGTGATAACATCACCAAGGGCAATGCAAATGAAGAAGTGACAGTATTATAAGTGCTGGAAAGCTGTTGAAAGGGGAAGGGTTTTTTTGTGTGTGTCTATGCTGAACATGTTTGTGAAAAACTGAGAACAATTTTAGCATATCTTAGTTATTAATATAACAATTTTGTAAAGGACTGTGCATAGACTAGCATCAGTCTCCAGTTTCAAATTTGTTCTTTAGCAATATTGACACTCTAAGACTAAGCAGCAGGGCTTTTTTTCAGGGGGAACACCGGGGAACAGAGTTCCAGAACCTCTTTAAAATGTTCAAATGGCCGGTGGCCCCGCCCCCTGATCTCCAGACAGAGGGGAGTTGAGATTGCCCTCTGCGCTGCTCCAGTGACATGGAGAGCAATCTAAACTCCCCTCTGTCCGGAGATCAGGGGGCGGGGCTACTGGCCATGTGACCATTTTCTCCGAGGGCAACCCACTGAGTTCCACCACCTCTTTTCCCAGAAAAAAAAGCCCTGCTAAGCGGTGTTTTAAACAGCCATTTCAACAAACATCTAATCCAACAGGTACACTTTGGGTCAGCAGAGGGCTCTCCGAGAGAAGACTACAGTAATTCAGTAGCTACTGTGGATAAACAAAAGCATAATAATTCACAAGACAGAGCTGCTTCTGGATTAATCATTTCAATAAATGTTATAAATATTATATGTATTTTTCTAAAAGAAAACCTTTCATATACTTACTCACGGCTTAGAAACTATTGATCAGGAAATAAAACGTTAATGAACAAGGAAGTCTTTACCTTCTTGAAAGTAGAGAACACACAGCAAGGAAAACGGTCAATAAATTAGATACTGTCTTATGTGGAAAGCCACACGTCCACTTCAAACACTTACTGGTCCACTATGGCCCTAGCAAGCACGTTGGATTATTGGCAGGCTCACGACAGCTGGCTGATAGCATTCAGTGGCCCCATATATCCAAACCACAGCCTTTGCACAGTCCACCTTCATTTGCACACTTGCATTGATCGTTCCTTGAGATGTCATAATCACACAAATTGGAGCAGTCACACATCCAGCCTCCCTGTGGAAGCTCTGGTTTGTATAACTCGGGTTTCCTGTAGTCAGGTTCTGGTAACTCACAAGCTTTGCTGGTCATCTCATAGAGACCAAAATGAGACCAGACAAGTGCAGTATCAGAAGGCACCATGTAGCCATCCATTTCAACCTCTTGCCCAAGCAATAATCCATGTCCACAACAACAACAACAACAACAACAACAACAATAGTCGATTTATACACCGCCCTTCAGGACAACTTAATGCCCACTCAGAGTGGTTTACAAAGTATGCCATTATTATCCCCACAACAAAACACCCTGTGAGGTGGGTGTGGCTGAGAAAGCTCCAGAGAACTGTGACTGGCCAAAGGTCACCCAGCTGGCTTCAAGTGGAGCACAGGGAAGATAGGGCTCTGAAAGATGCTTGTGGCGCCAATAGTGACTCCACTATTGACTCAAATATCCAAACCAAGGAGGACCAGCATATCCTCAGATGGGGCAGCTGCCAGGGCCCAAGACTTCTTTCAGGGCCCACAGCCACTGACCAATTGCCTACATTCTTCCCCTGCCAGCCACTCATGCACCCTGTCATTGATACCTGTGCACTGCCCAGAGCTACCAGGAAAGGATGTGCCAACGGTGCACAATGACAGCAGCACTTCTGGTGGCAACAGAGGCAGCACCCCCAACTACACACCCCACCCCACTGCACACTGTCCTGGAAAGAGCTGTGGGAAGTGCAGGCAGCTGTGAGTGTGAGTGGTGGGATGGCTTGTGAGCAAGTGGGGGGGGCACAGGTTGGGGAGCATGCAGGTGGTTGGGCAGGAAAGGAAGATAAGCAGAAGCCCTGGTGGAGTACAGGGGTCCTCTGGGCTAGTGATCCTAAGTCCCCCGGTGGGGGTAGGGGATCCTCCACTCCCAATCTCTGCCCCACCACCACCACTCACCTGGCCAGCAGGGGGTGGGGTGGGTGGGAAGACAGGGGAACAGCCCTCTTAGGCATGCCCCCGTGGCAGCATGATGAAATCACTCCTGGGAATGATTATGTCCCTTTCCTGGAAGTGACATCATTGCACTGCTGCAGTAACAGTGAGGACATCAAAAAGGTAAGTGCTGGGGCCTCCTCTCCTGCCAGGAGGATATGGGGACCTTGCAACCCTAACCTGGGCACCAGGGCTGTCATTCCTGGAGAAGGTGGGGGAGCCCTGGTTCCCAGTCTCTGACCCCCATCACCACTTTACCTCCCAGGCCAGTGCACAGCTGGCAAATTCCCATCAGGTGCAACAACATTACTTCCTCAAGTGATGTCATCATGCCCAGCAGTGAGCATGCTCCTGTGCTTCACAGGGGCCCAAACTGGCGCAGAAGCATGCCACTGTCGGGCATGATGATGTCACTTCCGGAAGAAGATCACCCAAGGTAAGTGTCAGGTCCCCCCTCCCTCCGGGCAAGGGGGTTAAGGGGGCCTGGCAACCCAACTGAGCACTGTCTTTCCAGGGCTCCCCCAAACTTGGAACCATCCCTGAAACCCATGCTACAAACAAATCGGGGGGGGGGGAAATCCCTCTAAATGTAAAGTTGGTGGTCCCATGCTAATCAATAAGGTAGTTTAACAGGATTATAAAAGGGTGGTAAACAGAAAAATGGTAATTTTCCCCACCCCAAGAGGAATAATAACTCTTCCCCATTTGCCAGCGTAGCACAGGGGTTAGAATATCAGGCTAGGATCTTTGAGACGCAGGTTTGAACCCCACTCTGCCTCAGAAGGTTGCTGGGTGATCTTGAGCCAGTCACACCCTCTCAGTCTAACCTTCCTCACAGGGTTGTTGTGAGGAAAAAATGGAGAAGAGAAAGATGTGAGTCTCTTTGGATCCCCACTGGGGAGGAATGCAGTACATACATAATTTTTTTTAAAAAATAGTGAGAACAAGGATTGTGCATGCATGCTGCCTTCAAATCGCATGAGGCAGAACACAGGTTCCAAGACCATCAGGTAAAGAGGAGAGAAGATTTTTTTCAACAGAACAGTAGGATACTTGTGGGATAACACATAAAATTGGGGCCTGAAGGTGCATGCTGTCAGAAATGTTGCCTGCAACGCCAACTTCCACCCCCTCCAGGTTCCCTTGTTAAAAGGCTGACACTTTACAGGAGAAATAGACCTTGGTAGAAGGCAGAAGATAAAACCCAGTTGACTGACTTCCTATTTATATTAGAACGGGAGTTCGAGTTTCATATACCCAATCAGAGGGGCAGCTATTGCACACTATTTTTATAGTATGGATTTGAGCTTCTTGTACACATTCCTAGCATTTAGGAGTATTTAATTTATTTATAATAATAAGAGCTATTCAGTGCATAGAAACTGTGAATTAGCCAGAAACGTACGTGCTACATAAAAATGATGACATATGGCTCCAAATCCAGGAGGGGGATAGGTAGCCCTTCGAATGGTATACCTGATTACACTATGCATTCAGAAGTGAATTCGTGCCAAAGGAATTGTTCCTATCACTTTGTCCGTCCAACTTTAGAGTTGGGTTGCCTTGGTTACCATGTACAGGCTTCAGAGTGACAGATATAGAATAATATTTTTTTAAACCTTAGCAATTATGCATAATATCTTTCCCATAAATCAGGATGTCACAGATGTAAGGCAAATGACATTTTGAATTCTTTCTTCTGCATGATCCACAGCTGACTTAAAGGGGGGGGGATGAGGAAATACAGAGTCAGGTCTTTTTTTTAATATTAAAAAAAGGCTGTTGCAGAAAGCTGTAATTGAGGAATGATGGATTAGTTGGCCAAATATAAGAGAGATGGTCAACAGCAGTGCGAAATGAGTTCACAAGCACATCTATGTCAAATACTTGAAAAGAAATAGAAAATGAATTGTATATTATGCACATGCAGAGTACACTATTTGTCAAAGAGCTTCGCTCTCATTTTAAAACATGATTAAAAATCAGTAAAGTCCTTAATAGTTGATCATATATTTACCAGCCTGCACACACACAACACATTCCCTTCGGAGGCATGAGACCAGATATTAGATCATCTGGTCAGGGGGATGGACTGTGGTTAAGTGGTAGAGAGCATCCGCATGGCACTCAGAAGGTCTCAGGTTCGATCCCCGGCATCTCCAGGTAAAAGGATCAAGTAGTAAATGATGTGAAAGATCTCTGCTTGAGACACCGGAGGGCTTGTGCCAGTCTGAGTAGACGAGACTGACTTTGATGGACCAATATCTGATTCAGTATAAGTGAGCTTCATGTGTAAGTGCAAGAGAGAGAGGCAGAGAGAGAGAGAGAGAGAGAGAGAAAGAGAGAGAGAGAGAGCGCCCAGGCACCACTGATTTGTGATCTGAGATCTCTCCGATGTCTTTACTGTACTTAGAACCACTGAAGAAGGGACTGGTGTGCAAGAATCCATCCATTCACATGTAAAGCACGGAATCTGTTTTGAAATAACACTGGAATATAAGGCTGAGAGGTAATAATTCTGCTCTCTCCCTCATCTTATTCTAATGCATTTTTTCTGGGACTGGCAGTGCACTTTCTTCCAGCCAGGCTCTGATATGGAAACACTGAAACAGGCTGCATGACAGATGCCAATATAAACAGAACATGAGGCACATTGAGGGCAGGACTTAGCTCCCATATATGTGCCCTCCATTCTGGTAACAAAAGAGAAGACTGTTCTGTTTGAGGATCCAAGGAAATTAAGAAAATGCTTACTCATAGGCCAAATCCTGCCTTCTCATGCCCATTCTACAAGTGGGAATTTTACAGGGATCCTTTACCCTATCTGCCTTAAACCATCATAGAATCAGTATCCTAATACAAGTTTCAGGGAGGAAGCCGGGTTGGTCTCCAGTAGAACAGGACCTGAGTCTTGTGGTACCTTAGAGACCACCAAAATTTCAAGAGTCAAAGCTCCTGTATCTGAAGAAGGAAGCTTTGAGTCTCAAAATACCCTTGAAAAATCTTGTTGGTCTCTATGGTGCTATGGGACTCAAATTCTCTTCTCCTAATACAACTAAACTTTCATTCTTATATTTAAAAAATCCAGCTCAAGTTTTTAAAATAGGTACAACACTGATTTGTTTTTCACATCCCTTAATGTGTAAGCCATTCTCATCTCTCGGGAAATAATGGAATAAGTCCAGATAAAGAAGGGCAAGCTCTGGTTAACCCATGCCTGTACAACCTGGGAACCACTCCCCCCCGCCACACACATCTAACAAAGCCTACTATCCTTGTACTAAAGACTCCAGAAATCTTTTGGGTTTGGTCTTGCAACCCAGGGTTGCCAACTTTGAACTGGAAAATTCCTAGAGACTTGCAAGCGGTGTCTGAGGAGGCTGGAGTTTAGGGAGGGGCAGAATCTTAGCAAGGATGTGATCTCACACAGTCCACCCTCCAAAGCTGTTGTCACCTCCAATGGGAATTAATTTCTGTTGTCTGGAGTACAGATGGACACAAACCTAAATACGAACCAAAAAATGCCACGAACCAGCCTGGTTCGTGGTTTGCGAACCAGTGATTCATGGAAGCTCGTGTCTACGAACTTCCATGAAGTGGTCTACTGGTTTATTTGGTTCGTATCAAAGGGGCAGTTTAAATGGCCCTTTCCCGGGGAAAGGGCCATTTAAACTTTCCCTGCCACTTGCAAGCGGCAGGACTCTTTAAACTATCAGCTGGCAGGGGGGATCTCCCCTCGCCTCCTGCCAGCTTATAGTTTAAAGGGACCTGCTGCTTGCAAGCAGTAGGGCCCTTTAAACAGCCCAAACCCCAGCTGCAGCCCCCCCAGCACACCCCAGCCCACACACACCCAGCCCCAGCCCCAGCCCCACACTTACCTTGCTGCTGGGGTGGTGGAGCCACCCTGCGGGCCTGTGGCCTCCTCCTGCTAGGGGCAGGAAGGCTGTTTTTGGCCTCTTCTGCTGCTGTCCAGGCCCACAGAGCAGTGGAAGAGGCCATAAACAGCCTTCTCACTCCTCAAATGGCTGCTGTGGCCATTTTCTGCCTCCTCCGCTGCCCTGAGGGCCCACAAGACAGTGGAGGAGGCTGAAAACAGTGGCCATTTGAGGGGTGGGAAGGCCTTTTTCTGCTTCCTCTGCCACTCTGTGGGCCCACGCAGTGGTAGAAGAGGCCAAAAATGGCCTTCTCACCCCTCGCAGGAGGAGGTTGCAGGTCCGCAGGGCGGCTAGGCCACAGCCTCCACCACCTCAGCAGCAAGGTAAGTGTGGGGCTGGGGCTGGGGTTTGGGCCATTTAAAGGGCCCTGCTACTTGCAAGTGGCAGGTCCCTTTAAACTATCAGCTGGCAGGCAGCAGGGGGGCTAAGCAGCCAGAAAGGGGCATTTAAATCCCACGAACCATGAACTGGTTTGTGAACTTTCACCAGTTCGTGGAAGTTTGTGGTTCCTGGTTCATGAAAACCCACGAACCACGAACCCCATGGTTCGTTTTTTTTGTGCGTGTGGTTCATCCGCATGTCTAGTCTGGAGATAAGCTGTAATTGTGGAAGAACACCACGTCTTTCCTGAGACTGCAAATAAAACTAAACATATCATTGTACATTTGCAAGGCTGCAATAACTAATTATTACCCTGAAATCAGCTCAGTGGATCCCAGGTTGTGCAAAGCTGATATTGCACACATGAAAAGACTCTCATATCCCATTGGTTTTAGTGGGCATGCTAAGCAGATGTTCCAATCACGCCTGTTGAAATCAATGAGACAGGAAGGGGCGTGAGTTTGGTTTGTACTGGACCTAATGAAAAGAAGATCTGCAACACTACCAGGGTCATTCTGAGCAACCTGAATGGTAGCCAAGGTTTAGTTTTTGAATGGAAGTGGGTCAGCTGCAGTCTTGGGAAATTTGCTTTGTACATTTTGATTCTGATAATATATTTTTCACCACTTACCTTTTACTGAATCTGAAGCAAGCTAATTGATTATCTTAAAAATTACATAATCAGAGCTTACCAACATGCACTCATGCTTAGGGTTGCCAGCTCCAGGTAGGGAAATTCCTGGAGATTTTGGGGTGGAGCCAGGGAACAGAAGCAGTTGGGGAGGGAAGGTACTTCAGCAGGCTGAAATGCCATAGAGTCCACCAGCCATTTCCTCCAGGGGAATGGATCTCTGTAGTCTCGTGCGTTTTAAATCCTGAGCACTTTACGATTTGTAACCTGTGAATTTTAATCTTTGCTCTAGTGTTGTTAACTGGACTATTATTTATGTCCTTGCAACTTGGTTGCTGTGTTGTTTGCCGCCTTGAGTCTGAGGAGATAAGGGAGAGTCTGAGGAAATGGAAATGTTTAGATAAGTAAGTAAACAGAAGGTTCCTATTCCAAGTGGTTGGGCTGTGAATCAACTGCTCCCGCTACTGCCCTGAGCTCAGCAAGTGGTCTTGGGTGAGCCACTCCTCTCAGCCCCAGCACCCCAGCTGCATTGTGGGGCTAATAACAATGCTGACTTTGCTCACTGCTTTGAGTGGGGCACTAACCTGCCTAGAAGACCTGCTGTAGCCCAGTGGTTAAGAGGCTAATTAAGTGGTTAAGTGGTTAATGTAACTCAGCATTCTGCTAATTTGAATCCCACTTCTGCCCTGAGCTCAGCAGTTGGCCTTGGGTAAGCCACTCCTCTCCGCCCCAGCTCCCCAGCTGTATTGTGGGCTAATAACAACTCTGGTGCTAATAACAATGCTCTGAGTGGGCACTGATATGTCTAGAAGAAGGGTACATAAGTGCACTGTTGTTGCAGTTGTTGTGATGAGGATGATGCTATCACCATTACAGATGTCTGCATCATCAGCAGAGAGCAATTATCTGCTTCTGCTCTTCTTTTTGACTTGACAACTCACTGAGCTTTTGGGAATCCACAGTGAAGCACCCCCTGAACTATGTTATAATTAATTTGTGAAGCTGCTTATTTCATTATAGATTAGGGTTGCCAAACTCCAGGCATGGCCTAGAGATCTGCTGGAATTTCAACTGATCGCCAGACTACAAACATCAGTTCCCCTGGGAAAAATGGCTGCTTTGGAGGGTGGACCTTATTGCATTAAACCCTGCTGAGGTCCCCTCCTCAAATCCTGCCCTCTCCAGGCCCTACTCCCAAATCTCCAGAAATTTCCCAATCTGGATCTGACAAACCTACTATAGGTGTGAATACCTTGCATTTCTCATCCTATACCAATCTTAATTTCTTCAGCTGTATCGCTGTAACTTTCTGTTGTAGCCACTTATCTCACTTCATCCTGCACTAGATTTTATATTTTGACTGTAATGAGCATTTGAAGCATCTCACACCATTCTAGGTTACCTTTGTTTGAACTGGCCACACACGTACACCAGTCTTTCTGTTGTGTAAATAAATTAGGCGAGAGAGATGTACACTTCATGGGTCTGGTGAAGTGAGCTCTGACTCTAGAAAGCTTATGCAGGAATAAATTTCAGGACTCCTGTTTTATTTTACTGCTACAGACTAAGATAGTTACCCATCTGAAATCCTAAATAATGTTTCATGATTCTGTTCCCAAGCAAGAAAGAGTACAGAACTCAGGGGAGGGGGAGGGAACGAACAAAAAGAATTTCACATTGTTTGCATGACTTGCCATAGAATACTCTCTGAGGAAAACATACCTGACCTTAGGATTCACTGGAGACATGAACAAAGTAGGCAAGAGAACAGTTCCATTTTTGAGTCTGCAACAATTGTCAAATCACCCATGCTGTGCTGGGTACTTCAGTTCACCTGAGAATTGCACATATGGCTTGCTTCTCTTGGGACTTTTTATGCACAGTCTTTAGCAATGCAAGATGTGAAGAGGCCTTTAAAAGGCTTTAGAAAATGCCAATGCTTCATCTATTAGCAATTTCAATCACATTACAGCTAAATCTCATGTTTCACATACCCTGACCACATCTGTATATGCAGAATACAGAGATGTGCATAGCTTTCTACCCCATCCACCCCATCCCCCAGTATCACACCATGGTACTTTCAGCTGCATTTGAACTTAAGCTATAGTATTCTGACAGATACTCCATTTGAGAACGTTCTCCCCAATTTGTCTGAAAATTTGTTTTGATGCAGAAATGAAGTGCATAAGAACACAATAGATCATCCGACCAGCGGCTTATTTAGTCCAGCGTCCTGTTTCACATAGCAGCCAAGCAATTGCCCCGAAGGGCCAACGGACAGGACATGGAGGCCAAAACCTTCCCCATATCATCTCCTAGCACTGACATTTGGTATAAAATAGATATACTCTTGTATACTATGTTTATGAAATAATAACATGGGGAATTGTATTTTTTTAAAAGGCCATAAGGTCAACTTAAGAAGATACAGAAGGGCATGGATTAAGTGTGTATTCACTTAAAACATTTGAGGACACTTCCCCCAAATCCACAAAACTATTTCCGCCAAATTGTGAAACTACATCTCATTCAAATGAGAGCACGTATAGCAAAGTGTTAAAACCAGGGCTTTTTTTCAGCAGGAACGTGGTGGAACGGAGTTCTGGCACCTCTTGAAAATGGTCACATAGCCGGTGGCCATGCCCCCTGATCTCCAGACAGAGGGGAGTTTAGATTGCCCTCCGCACCATGTGGCACGGAAGGCAATCTAAACCCCCCTCTGTCTGGAGATCAGGGGGCGGGGCCACCAGCCATGTGACCATTTTTGCCAATGGCAATATTGTGGGAATTATCAAATGTTTTCATTTCAGTCATGAAAGAGTTAAACTGTTTGTGTTACCTACTTAATTAGTCAACATACTTTGAATGTAACCATTAGAGTTTCGAATAAGACTCCCGCCGTAGAAAGGGGAGTCACTAAGCATAATGAAGTAGGATTAGGATTTTCTATTGGGCAGTTTGTTTATTGGGGGCAATTAATTGATGCTATGTACTGAAGTTTTATTGCTCTTTGTTCATTTCCACTTCTTCACTTCTTCTTGTCTCTTCTATAAGTCACTTTACTAGCAAGATGTAGTCAGCTTAGCAATTTATTATTTTCTCCAAATGTAACCCTAATTTTTATCCTTTAGTAAAGTAATCTTACAGAGCTACACTGGAATGTGTTTGTGAATCTATTCTCATTATTTCCAATGTGCAATCTTTGCACAATCTCAGCTATATTTTCCTACAGATTTAAACTTTAAAAAACTCCCCCCTTGTTCCAGTTGACCCAAAGTGACATCAATGTGCGGTCCTGAGTTCCATCATTGAGTTCCACCACCTCTTTTCCCAGAAAAAAGCCCTGGTTAAAACATATGAAAATTCATGAGTAAGACACGGTATTAGCCAAAAGCCAAGAGAGATTTTACAACTCTTGCGGATCTAGCTGAAGGCATCATCACTTCAACGAGCAGGTGTTCCAAAAACTGACCATACTCAACAGAAGTTGGGGTAGTATGAACAGGCCCTCTATCTGTAGTGAGAAGGGAATTAATGGATCCATCCCAGGTGCACCTGAGCCAATATAGAACCCTGAATGCTTATATACCAAGTAAGCGGCATCGCTCTGATGCTGACCAGCTCCCAAATGGATAACCTAGTTTATACAGCGCCAAGCTTCCAAGTCCAACGTCTGTGTCTATGAGTCAATAAAAATGGCTTCTTAAGAACCACTTTGTTCTACGTTGCCACAATACATTATTTGAAATGTCACATTTCTAGTACATAATTTACACACTCTTCAAGAGGTTTGTTTCTAGTTGGAACAGAGAACTGCAGCAAACCCACATGCAGGCGAATTGTTCTGATTCACAGTGATGAACATTAAGCATCATAGGATCGGTTAAAGAAACAGTGCAGTGCCCTTCAGGGACACACCAGAATCTTAGGAGGATGCATCCCTGGGACCACATGAGTGATGTCATAAGTGTAGCATGCATTTCATGTATAGAGATAGGCATAATTTACATAAGGTTGCCACGTGCCATCCCTTCCCTAGCAACCAGTGGGGGACTTACAGGGCTTGGGGGGGGGTAGAGCAGGGAGGCAGGAATGGCATTGCACAATGTGCAACATAACTTCCAGCCAAAAATGGAAGGGGAATCCAACAAATCTCTATAGTAAAACCACAGAGATCTGTTGTATTCCTAGAGCATGACCATGCTGCAGCGATGTCATTTTCTGTTTTTCAGCTGGAAATGATGTCATATGTTGTGTGACACCATGTTTTCCCCTCCTCATTTCCTCTTGCTGCTTATTCATGCAGCTGCAGGGGATTGGGAAGGATTGGCAAGAGCCCTCCTGCTTGAAGTGGGGAAGTGGCGCCCCTAAATTCACCCAGCATATATGATCTATCCACTAGTGCCAGCAGAAATGTATGCTCCCCACTTAGCGTTGCAGAAAGGATGTTTTTACTAGGCCAAATGTCTAAACCACTCCACATTGTTCCTTAGTGAACAAGCAACTGTCCTTTCTACTCAGTTCATTATACTCTCAGACAGCAGAAATACAAATCCCCCAATGCCAGTATTCAATAGTAACTACATGCTGTTACCAAGAGAAACTACATAGGTGAAACCAACCATTTGTTAAGATCTCAGATGTGATCAGATAGGGGGGAAAAAACGATTGTGGACAAGAAGAGCTTGTCACCAGCGGGCAAGCCCTTCTCCCAACATGACTGCTTCTCCTCTGACCTCTTGATCCTTGTCTTTTAAAAGCTGTGCCTGGGAATTACAATTCCTAACCTTGACAAAGATGATAGATATCTTGGGTTCTCAGGTGAAAAACATCCTCTAACCTCCCGGCTTTTCAGTGGATTCCATAAGTTTAAATTACTGAATATTGAAGTTATTTTCAAACTGGTGGGGGGGGGGAATCAATGCATCATAAGAGCAGATTGGTGTTGATACTTTAATTAATAATTCCTAATGACCATGAATATTGGTGATCCTGAGAAATGAAACATATGATCACACCTTAATGCATTTGGATGAAACTAGGAAGTGTTGGTGGATAATTGGCTCCTTGATCACAATCAGTGAATAGGGCTTAACTGAAACTGGCAACTGATCAGGTAGAATCATAGAATCATAGAGTTGGAAGGGACCTCCAGGGTCATCTGGTCCAACCCCCTGCACAATGCAGGAAAAAATGGTGTCTCACAACGTGTGATGTCATTTCCAGCTGAAAAACAGGAAATGACATCACCAGAACATGATGACACACTAAGAATCCAACAGATCTCTGTTGTTTTACTATAGAGAATTTCCTCTCTGAAAATGGGGGAGGGTTGGCCACTGCTCCAGTCTTCCATAAATGGTACCCCTAAATAAAATGGTATGTAAGCAGCCTAGCAGGACCGAAGCAGGAAATCACTATCTCCTTCAACTGTCTGTGTTAACACAGTGTTTTTACTTGCACGGTGTTAATATATTCTGAAACAGCAGCTATCAGTGATACATAATATTCCGCTGAAATAATAGCAATATCATCGGATATGCTCCAAGCAATGAAAAATTAAGCCCCTTTTAATTGTCAATCTTACCATCATTAAACAGTCTGAGAGAAAAAGCCTTCTCCACTTCTATTAATGCAGTGATTTTTCTTCCCATAATGAAACTGCTAATGTAAAAATGAATTCTTTGATCTCAAAATAAAAGCTCTTTTCAGGTGAAATTATGGAAATGAGCAAATATTAAGTTGCATTGTAGGGATTAAAAGAAGTAAAACTGAACGCGGGGAGATGAGAATTATGACCCAGAGCAGATATTCCATCAATATCCATGATTTGCTGCTTCTGTTGCCAAAGTTGCATTTTTGCTATTGCAGATAAGCATCCCAAACCAGCAGAGGTTTTAGAGTATTACCGTCACAGTCACCAAAAGGATTATGCACAATTAAGCCAATTGTACAATGTACATCTAACTTACAGTCACACACAGATTCAAATTTGTATTGCTGTGAGTAGAAATATCCCTGCTTTTGAAAAGATAACATTATGAGTCTAAGTATGATGCCCACGTGAGATGCAACAGTTAAGATCCACGGTGCAAAAACTACCAAGCCAAGCCATCCTCCACAAAAGACCTCACAGTTAATCGTATCCCACTGATGAATATGTAAATATTTGCACAAGCCATGAGTCCAATTAGCTATGTGAAGCAGGCTTCCTCATGCAGGGCAGATTCTCTGGATGAAGCACAATTTTCTTCACGGATCACTCTTGAGCAATCTGCTGCACAAAGAAAATAATTGCTCAATATGCAGAAAAGAATATCTGGACGACAGCCCAGGAAAATTAATGGAAGACCTGAAGCTAAAGATCTGGCAGAAGGTGACATTCTGCCACATGATTTCGTGGCCACCTTACTCTCTTCAGTTCCTTGGCCCACAGTCATCTTTCATCCCCAGCCAAAATTTTTACCGTTCGTTTGAAACAATGTGTAAAGTCAAATTTAGTCTTGCGTGCCCCATGGCACACCTCCTACTGAGCAACACAGAGCCACAGCTGTCCCTAGAAGGCACATTAGAGATATCCACCTCTCTCCCACCTCCTCAGTAAAAACGCTTCCTAAATTCTGCTCCTCCACCCTTCTGCCTGGATTTTAGTGTTCTATTACTTCGATCTTGCTTATGAAGTGGAACCAATGCATTAGGAAGCATCACCAGTTTTTTTAAGAGTCTAAATTCTATAGTTTGATGCATTTTTCCCAGCTCCTTCCATTCATTTACATTTTTAATGCCTCTACAGGCAGCTATGTGCATTACTAAAAGGCAATCTTGGTGTGGTTTGTACAAACACTAAAATCATAATACTTTTGTGTGCTGTGTGCTCAATGCTGAGGAGTGTTCACATGTGTACATCTTCAAAACACCACACAGGCTGATTCCAGATACACTGGATAATGCACTTCCAATCCTCTTTAGAGATCATTTGGAACTGAATTTGTTGTGTGTGAAACAAAACATCCACTTCCAAACGATTGTTAAAGTGCATTGAAAGTGCATTATCCAATGTGTGCAGAATCAGCTACAGAAAGAATTATGGGGCACCAATACATACCATCATCTCAAGATGGCTTTTTGGGAGTGTTTTATCAATCCATATGTATACACTGGTAATGTAGCGGAGAACAGGTGAACTTGGCATTTATTTTAGTAGTTCTCCAAGTAAAACCAGAGTTAAAGAAGAGTATTATTGGAGAATCTCCTATATCTTCCTAGGACCTAAAAATGGAGTTTTAAAATGACTGCATTCAGTTGTTTCCAGATTGTAGAATCTTTTCCCCTTGCCCCCCTTTGGCCATACGTTTCTATGGACACCAGGAAGGCAAGAACACTTTCCTTGGTGGTGAGAGGGAATATTATCTTGAAGAAGTGTTAATGACAACAGTGTGATTATATACCATTTGTCTAGACAGATTAGTGCCCAACTCAGAGTGGTGAACAAAGTCAGTGTTTTTACTATCCTCACAATATGGCTGGGGAGCTGCAGCTAAGAGGAGTGGCTGATCCAAGGCCACCTGCTGAACACATGGCAGTAGCGGGAGTCGAACCAGCAGAACGCTCCTTCAAAGCCCAGCCAGTTAACCATTATGCTATATACTGGAGTATAAACAAATCAAATCCTAAACAGAATGGATCTGGGAGAAGCCAATCTTCCTCATTACCTGAAGAGTGTCTGAAAGCTGCTTCACATTTTATATTTCGAAATGAACAAGATGGAACAAAATTAAGATGTATGCTGCACGCATGTGCATAATACAGGCTCACACATCAGTGAGTCAGGATGGGCTGTAGCTCCCTGTTCAGTGTAGATTTGTTGGCGACTCCAGGTTCCTGGTTTGTAATGTGTGAAACAGCCCCCTTGATATGCACATCATGCAAAGATGTTGCACTGTTGTGACTGACACTCAACTGAAATGAGGCTCACATATCCTGTTAACGCAACACGAGCATTAACTATGGGTTTCCGAGACATCCTGACAGCTAGGAATGTTCGAACAAAAGGTACTTTATATTCTCTCTTCTCAAGTTTTTTTTTATTACTTTTCATCCATAATGTCATGATTTAATCTTAAGAACTGGAAAGAACAGTCACTGGAGAAAGGGAGTTTATTAAAAATCAGGTCAATCAAAGAGGAATTTGTTAACTCTTTCTTGGGAAGAATGAGGTATTAAGAGCTCAGGGGGAGAAAAGCTTCTTTCAGAGTTGGTCCCTGCAAAACAGGCAAGGCAGGAAGTGATAAGTTGGGGGGGGGAATGGTGAGGGGGGGTCCAAAGGAAAACTAACGGAACAGGAAGATTAGACAAAGAATCAAAATCTAATGAGATCTCAGTACATGGGGCCTGGACAACTGCCTTAAGGTGATGCTCAATTAATCTGACCTTGGGTGAGCCAGCAAGGTATGGCGGTTAGACTGCTGGACCGTAATGAAGGGTACACAGTTTTGAATCCACAGTCTGCTGTGGAAGCTCACTGGATAGTTGGTCTCTCTTTCCACCTAACCTTCCTCACAGGATTATTGTGAAGATAAAATGGAGAAGGTGAGAACAATGTTACAAACTGTTTGGGGAGAACAGGGGGGTATGAATATAGAAACAAATCTGATTTAAAGTATCAGCATGCTGGAGCAGCAATTTGATCCTGGCTGACCATCAAAAGCCAATGGTCTAGCCATTACACTGCGCTGCCTCTGTTGTGAATAAATGCTCTAAACTCGGCGCTTCTTTCCTAATGTTTTGAAGAGGCTTTTGCTACTGCTGTGCTGCCACAGCAGAAGCCATTATAAGACGGCATCGCCATTGCAGGCAGTGTTATGATGCTGTGGAATCTCCCACCTTCCAAGAGTTGAAAACAGCTTTGGGTATTCATGAGCAAGAAAACTGGAATCCAGATATGTAAATAAATGAAAAAATGTGGGCAGGAATCACCCAGAGAAGTAGAAAGCTCTTAAACAAAAATGGCGCCATTAGCCACTGAGTTCTTTTAAAACAGACGGGATAGGATTCTGGGTGGTTATTTCTTATTCAGGCGAACGATCAATGATCTTAAAGGGTTATCAGACACAGAATTACAGCGATGGAAGGACATTCCTGCCTTCTGGTTATTGTAGATGGCCTACAAACAACTCTGCCACTGTGGTGGAGTGGCTACAGTGTCATGCTATTTATTTATTGTATTTATTTATGTTATTTCTAATCTACCTTTTTCATTGAAACTCAAGGAGGATTACATATAGGAATTCAATTTGTCAATGGCTGGAACATTCAATAAATGATATAATAGGGTACGGGTTGCAGAAATCTGGGGGGGGGGGGCAAGCAGAAATCTGATACCAAGCTGGAAAAAATGCTGAAACAAAACATAAGAATTATAACACGATTATGTGGAAACTATCCAGAAGGAGTATATTTACAGCAACAGACAGTAGGGGTGTGCAATCTGGGTCCAGCAACTGGCTCAAAACCCAGGTACATGCTGAAGTAATGCTGAACCAGAGAATCCTAAGTGGAAGGTGATGCGTCTGTGTGTGAGTCACAGAGATTAAAAGCCTTGGAAATGTTTCCTCCATAGGAAACAATGGAGAGTGGCTGAGGGCAGCTTGTTCAGGGACCCATAGAATTGGACCCCGGGGTCCAATCCTCCTGAAACTTGGGGAGTCTTTAGAGGACATCAGGAGTAGGTTCCTCACAAATTTGGTGGAGATTGCTTAAAAAATCCCCCCCCCATAGGGAATAATGGCTGGTTAAATCTGGAATTCTCTAACCCAGATTAGAGCATCTGACTCAGATTTCAGGGATCCCAGATTTTCTTTTGATCCCTGAAACTCAGACCCAGATTACCAGGATATTTTGGGGGGGGGGTTACACCCCTCACAGACAGGATACAATAGTATAGTCTACTGTTCCTATCCCTTTACTAATGTGTCTCTCTCTGAACCATTTCCTAATTGCACAGCTCTAATTACCTGTGTAATTGTGTAGAGTTTCCAGCGATTCCTATAGCTCGCCTCCTACAAAGTGATGTCACGACATTGCTGACATTGCTGTTCATTTATTTTTATTTTTCTCTCACTGTTGCTTGGAGCAGCAATGGGCAAACAAGGTAGCCAGTAGGATGCCTCCTGCTATGGCAGGAGCCCAGGGGGGTGAGTGGGTATGTATGCCACTCCTTAGAGGAAAGGCAGATAGAGTTATAATTTGTCTGTGCATATTGTTTGTCCCTGTATTCATCATCTCTCCTGGCAGCAAATTCTTATAGACATGCTTCCTCAAGTTACTTCTTCCTTGGCTTTTTCAAGCCAAGGGTTTTATCACAAAGGCAGCATGAAATTAACAACCAAAGGATAATAATTGTTAAATAATATGTTATTTGTATCACATGGCCAAAGGTGGCATAACCTAAAGAGAACATGAGGAGGAGGAAAAAACTCTATTGCAAAGACCAGCTTACAGAATCTCCTGCATTACCAGCCGAAAGAGAAGTGAGTTGGGTGCCGTAAATTTAGCACACCGATAGCATGTATTCCATGAAGAAAAACCAAATCACTACACATTTATATCCTTCCTCTCTGTTAAAAACCTCCAAGGCAGTCACATCCCTCAATCAGAAAGAAACAATATCAAAAAGGATATCTAATAACTGGATACACAGCAAAGAACAGCCACAGTTAAAGCTGCAGAACAAATGGGACCGGAGCAAAAGCCATTTGCTAAAAGTACAAGAGAACAATACAGATTTGTACCTGCTGCTTGAAAGATACTCAAATATGCACAAAGTGAGCATCCCTTTGGCCTAAACTAGACACTATATTTGGGATTTAGTGAACTGAACTTCCAGCATTTTCAATCTTCAGATACCAGGCAAGTGGCATCTTGATTCAGCATGCAAGGAGAGGGGCTGTGAGTCCCCCTCCCAAGCTCATTTCCTGATCTGAAATAGTTCCACAGAACCATATACAGGGACTTACCAGTGCCTGGAAACAATATGGAAGCCGGTGAAAACCTTTTAACAATGGCAAGATACCATCAAATTGGCCAATTCAAGGTAATAGCTCAGCCACTGTGTTCTCATCATTGGAATTTCCTAGTAGTCTTCAATAGACAGTAAGCTAATCTGCATGCTACCAAGCCTATTATAACTGGCAATGCATTCCCCATCTAGCAGAGTCATTACTGGTGGTAAAAGGAGCTTTGTCCCAGAGAATCCGCTCAGTATAAGGTCTGCGTCTAATAGCACTCCACACCTATTATAGAGTAGTCACAATAGATCACCATAGCAGTATGTTATGGTGGAATATTTCTTGGGTGAATACTTAATTATTGACCAATTATTAGAACAATAGGAGAAACATATTCATATTGAGGATATTGTAGAGGATTCCTTATTTTCTCTGCTTTGACATTGTACTAGTAGAGGGTGATACATAAGTAATAGCGTATATTTAATATTTCAGAATTTTAGAGAGACGCCGCTGCTTCCAAGTCTTTGAAACATGAAAGTTTTCACTATCTCCAAGTTTTTCCGTGAAGACATACGAGATGAGAATTCTATAATAGTCTGAGGATGACGTACGAGATGAAAAGCTACCTGGGGTCCTGTCATTACACTGTCAGCCACATTGTTATTTCATTCATTTTGATACTGGATTAGATTAGTATCTTATTGCATTTGACAATCTTTGTTTGATATAATTAGCGCTGCTGTTAGCATGCCTTTTTTCAAGGTCTTTGGTTTTTCTTTATTGATCTGTATATTGGTAACTCTTTATTCCAAATCTCTAGATAATCTCTCTCATGTTTGTATGTATATACTGAAAGCATGGTGTACAAAGTACAGATGCATGTAGCTCTGTTTACAAGTAAACTGATTCAGTGGTGAGAATTTGGCACTACTCACAATCTTAGAGTTGCCAGCCTCTAGGTAGTGGCTGGAGATCTCCCGGAATTACAACTGGTCTCCAGGCCACAGAGATCAGTTCCCCTGGAGAAAATGGCTACTTTGTGGGGGTGGACTCTAGGGAATTATGCCATGCAAGGTCCTTTCCCTCCCCAAACCCCACTTTCTCCAGGTTTCTCCAGATTTCACCCTTGAGATCTCCAGGAATTTCCCAACTTGGAGCTGGCAACCCTACACCATCTTCCTGATATGCATCTCTATCATCGCTATATCAGGTGAATGGGATAACACTTGTATTCCCCAATTTCTGTACATGCAAACAGATACTCGGATTTTTTGAGGATATACATTCTAGCTAAAAAATACATGCATTGTGCTACTTGCACACAATAGCGACCAAATACGTCAGAAGGATCAACTCTTACAAGCAATTTCAGTTGTTGTAATTATAATGACTGAAAGGAATTTGAGAGCTTAGAGAACCCTAGATGGGAAGATTTGGGGGTGATTCCATATAGAGCACAATACCAACCTAGGCTACTGTAGCATACAATAGTGTTTGTGCCAAGTCCCACTGGAGAACGCTTTGACCTTAACTATCATCACGTTTCAACCAACTCTGACATGCCCTCAGGAATTTAGCTTTAAAAGAGGCATGACCTGGTGATATATAACAAACAAACAAGCAAACAAACGGAAAGCCCTTCATTGACTTGCACTTCCTGGGATGGAAACAGATATGAGGCCAGGGAGTCTATGAATCAACCTTATTCAGTTGTATCAATGTCTATAGCAGCCAATGGAAGAGAAGAAGAGGAGAGAGATCTGGATGAAGAACCACAGTTCGGGAGAGAGGGGATTCGGTTAGCCCTTGATCCCCGTGCCATTTTGCTGATACAAACAGTCCTCCCTCCCCACCCCCCATCCCATATGAACCCTTGTTGCCCCATGGGGAAAATGCACAAAACCCACATGAAGGCAAAAGACAGCTACAGAGAGTGATTTGCATCAGGAACATAGCAGAACCTTGCACCAATTTGAAGCTTCTCTTCCCCGGGGGCTTCTACTGACATGAAAACAATCAAAGACAGAACAGACGTCATGTCTGTTTTGGCCCCAGCATTTCCAGATGGTGCTCCCCTCCCCCATTGCTGAGCAAGAAATCAAAATATATTCTTATAATTATAATTTTGGAGCTTTCCATTAATGGGTCTCTTACTGGGAGGATTAATTTTTTCTTTCTCTCAGAGAGCCAGCAAAAGCTGCTATGCAGGAGGCTGGTTAACAGTAAACAATCCCTGGAATAAAACACATTGGCATGGCCAATGGTTTGATCAATTTACAGTGCAATCCTATGGGAAGTTACTCCAGTCTAAGTCCATTGACTTCAAGCAGTTTAAACTGGAGCAACTCAGCACAGGATTGCACTATAATACTTGGATCTTGATCCACTCCTTGAGAGCCAGTGTGGCATCGTGTCTGACTAGGGTCTGGGAGACTCAGGTTCAAATCCCTGGTCTGCCATGGAAGCTAGCTGAGTGACCTTGGAACAGCCACACCCCCTACCTCACAGGGTTTTTGTTGTGAGGAACAAATAAAGGACAGAGAATGATGTGAGCTGCTTTGGGTCTCCATTGGGGAGGAAGGCAGGGTATAAATGAAGTAAATAAATACATGACATCCCCTTTGAGATGATATATGAATTTCCAGTTCAATGAAAAATATGTAGAATATGTTTGCTACAAGATGTCTGTTTCTTTACCCCCACATTAACTTTAAAAAGAGAGAGATTGGGCGGGACCATGGCTCAGAGGTACAGCAGATGCATTCCATGCCAAAATTCCCAAAATGAGTACCTGGAATTTCCAGCTGAAGGATCTCAAATAGCAGGGGGTAGGAAAGATTATTCTCTGTTTTGGACACTAGAGAGCTTCTGGCGGTCCGAATAAACAACATGAAGCTAGATGGACAAATGCGCTTCCTCAGAAAAAGGCAGCTTCATGTTTTTTCCGCAATTATCCTTAACTTGCCAATCAAACACATGCATACACATGCGCCACCTCCAAAACTTTAAATTTTAGGATTAAAATTGAAATCTGAATTTTGAGAACCTAGAGTTGGGCTCCTGGGCTGGGAGTGGGGTAAAGGCTGGCTATAAATATTTTAATAACTAATTTTAAAAAGTAGATTTAATAGACAAGACACAGACAAATCATTTCAGTGGTTTAGCCATAGTATTCAGTTACAAAAAAAATAAACAGGAGTCTAGTGGCACTTCAAAGACTGACAAGAATTTATTCCAGCATAAACTAATGTGGACTGAAGCCTATTTTGTCAAAAACATGCAGTTGGTCCTTATTAGCAGATATTTTATATATTTTTTTTAAAAAAAAATCAAGAAACCATAAAATGAGGGAAGTGCAATGTGAAATGTGGTAGCAGTGGAGAGTGCCCTCAAGTGATAGCTGACTTATGGAGTCCCTCTAGTGGGGTTTTCATGGCAAGAAACTAACAGAGGTGGTTTGTCATTACCTGCCTCTGCAACCCTGGTCTTCATTGTTCTCATCTCCCATCCAGTTACTAACCAAGGCTGACCCTGCTTAGCTTCATGAGATTTGACGAGATCAGGCTCACCTGGGCTATCCAGGTCCAAGCAGTGTGAAATGTAATTATATAAAATTAAGATGTAAAGTACAGAGACCACTTCCGATGACAGTAATTGGTCATTATTTTTGCTAAATTAATTTATGGTTGTAATGACTGGGTTTACTAGGACAATAAACACCTACCTATAATGACTAGGGCATCCCAATTCTTTCTTCAACCCCCCTGGGTAGGCGAATAATACATCAGACTGCTTGATGGAGCTAATTCAGTGGTAGAGATACAGGGGAGGGTGCTATTACCCACTGTAACCTTCCAGGGAGAAAATACTTTGATATTGATAACTAACTCAACCTCCCCTCCTGCATTTTCCAATGAATATCGATACCATGTTCAAAAAGAGTCCAGTAGCACTTTTAAGACTAACCAACTTTATTGCAGCATAAGCTTTCGAGAATCACAGTTCTCTTCATCAGATACCACGTTCATGATTCATTCTGAGCACTAGCAGAATATATAAACATCTCCAATAGCACCTGGCCAGCATATATATATATAAAGCACCAGCCATTATCTTTTTTTCTCTCTCTCTCTCTTCCTTGCCTCTCCTTTGGCTCCTTCTTAAAAAAAATAACAGGGCTCTTTTTATTGCTCCAGGCTGAGAAATTTAGCTCTAAGAAACGAGCACAGAGTTATAACACTTTCACATTCTCCTCATTCATGTAAAAGAAAAAAAAATCAATTGGGTTGAACTTATTTGTTTGAGCCTGAGGTTTCATTAAACAGTCAGGTAGGGAAACACTGAAAATAAAGCTTGATTCCCCCCCCCTTTAAGGCATTGTATGGAGATTTTATGCCTCCTGTTACACTCATTAAAAAGAGTGTTCCATTAGGTGTTTGGACTCAGCTCATTGTGTTTAATACACTCATGTAATTTTAATATCTACATCTGTCTCCCGGTCTGTGTAACATTTATCTCTCATATTCTGTGTTAGTGTTTTTTTATCCATATATAAATTGTACATTTCTTTTGCATCACAGGCAGGGGAACTGAATACTGGGAAGTCCTGCGAGATGTTTCAAATGATTCTATTAATCAAAACACGAGATGAATATCAGCCACTTAAGGTCAGGATGCCGTTTGAGTGCTGTGGGTTGCTCAAAGCAACAAGGCATCTGGTCTCAACCAGCCAAACCAAAGTAAAGCTTATTCCGTGCAGCGTTTGAAACAGCAAGTACGATGTCTCCGAGGAAAGAAGTGCCACTTCATCTCAGCTGCATGAAGCTTATTAACCATTGGCCTGTCAGAATAGATTGTGATGCATTCTTTTTTCTGGCAGTTGGAGAGAGAGAGAGAGAGAGAGAGAGAGAGAGAGAGAGAGAGAGAGAGAGAGAGAGAGAGTCGTGATGTACAAACATGCAAACTGGATTTCCCAAACTTCTCAGTTGACCTTATATGAAGGAACAATCTGCTTTTAGGGCTAAATAGGGAAGACATTGTAGGCTCATCTCTTGACTTTTTAAGCTGTTGCAAAAGCTGTGTACGTGTAATGTCGTTCTGGACTGTGACACGGGGAAAGGAGAATTGCCCCCACACCTCTTTTCTAAGGCAAATCTGCCTCCCCTTGTAGATTAATGTACTTGCTTAGAGAAAAAAGATGGACAAATTTCACTTTGGCTCAGTGTTTTCTACTGCTGCCAGTAGCATCACCAAGTGATACGAATATAATATTTTCATTTATTTCATTTACGACAATAAGTGATTTAAAAGGCAGCTGCCAAATCTCCAGGGTCAGAAAACAGTCCGTCCCTGGTTAAGGGGCCAGCTGGGGTCTGAAACACAATACGTTCTGCAGCTCCATCACAGAATCTCTATTTACCTTATTTATATCTCCCAATGGGGACCCTCGGTGGCTTACATATTTCTTCTCTCCTCCATTTTATCCTCACAACAACCCTCACAACAATCCAGAGTGTATGTTTGGCCCAAATTTACCCGGTGAGCTTTCATGGCAGAGTGGGATTCGAACCCCGATCTCCCAGATATTAGTCTGCCACTTTAGCCACTACACCATGCTGGCTCTCTTTTAATATATAAAAATGATATAAACATAGGTTGCTGGATAAGGGAACTGTGCATGCAAATGGATGAAACACACCCGATAGTCCAGACTCCAGGTCACTTCTCCAGCTAGGGCAACATGCGGGCCCTCTCATCAGCAAAACAACTGGTTACTGGTTCAGAAGGTCACCCCTAACTCTCCTAACAAATACGTGATCAGCACTACTGCCCTGTATTTGACAGGAGCATGTGTGCCTACCACCACTATAGAAAAGAGTCCAGTAGCACCTTTAAGACTAACCAATTTTACTGTAGCATAAGCTTTCGAGAATCGCAGTTCTCTTCGTCAGATGCATCCGACAAAGAGAGCTGTGGCTCTCGAAAGCTTATGCTACAGTAAAGTTGGTTAGACTTAAAGGTGCTATTGGACTCTTTTCTATTCTGTTACTACGGACTAACACAGCTAACTCCTCTGGATCTAACACTGCTATATCAAGGCCGTTTGTTTTGACAGAGCTCGCAGGAGAGTATTCCCAGTTGTAACCCTCCCCCACCCCAAAAAAGCAATTTTAATTGAGGTTACAAAGTATCTCAAAGAAAATGAGCAGCAGAGACCAATCTATTTGCTCTCTCTGCCTTTCAACAGCAGTAGAATCCCCTCGTACAAAATTACTTGCAATAAACACACTCCTCGAGTATCCCTTGAAGAGTTACTAGGCAATTGAGTGACAATCAAGCGACAATTGAGAGACGAGGAAGGCCACGCTCTCTTCTAAAACAATGCCCGTTCCTCAAGAGACTCCTCTCATGCTGTGAGACTGCATGCGCTGTGAGAGGAGTGGGAGATAGAAACCCTCCCCTCTCTATTTTTCCTGCTGATTCTTTAGACCTTTGGCCCTGTTTAGCAAAGGACTGCACAAGAAAAGGACAGATTAAGCACATGATGGCATCACAGTGTGTACAAATTCCTGGGTCCTAATTGACCTAATTAATGATAAACTCTCCAGTATTAAACACATGAATACACATCCCCGTCAAGCAGATGGGATATGAATGGGCACAAGCCCCATGCTTGCGTTCCTCATTAAGAGACTCTTTTGCAAAGGAATTTAAGCTGCCATGAAACATTTACTCTGCTTGTTATGCTGATATATTTCTCATTAAGATGGGATGAAATTAATGTTGGCCACCAGGCTACAAATTTCCATTCAGTTTGGAGTAGTGGTGAAGAGCGTGGGACTCTAATCCGGAGAACCGGGTTTGATTCCCCACTCCTCCATTTGAAGCCAGCTGGGTGCCCTGTTTTAATTGGTTTGCCTTGTTTTTATTTATTATGACTTATTTAATACTTTTGACTTTTATTCCGCCCTTCCCACACGAGCAGGCCCAGGGCGGATTGCATCAGGTAAAAACCATTATAATAAAAACTTACACCTTAAAGCAGTTTAAAATCAACAGCATAGCAAAACAATATAGATTTCAAAAATATACAAGATAGCACCAATCAACTAATTAGAGGCAATCAACTACTACTTTAAAAAGCTTCATGGTAGACGCTTTCTGATCGGGAGGGACCAAATCCAGGCTGAGGACCTAGTCTAGCCCCAGCCATATGCCTGGTGGATAGGGTTGCCAGGCCCCCTCAACCTCCCAGCAGGGGATTGGGGCCTGACACTTACCTGCGGGAGTGGGGGGAGTGCGCACACAAAGTGTGTGTGTGATGATGTCACTTCCTGGAAGTGATGTCATCACGTGGCCCCTGGGAGCGCGTCCACGCTCCGCAGAGGCCCGGATTGGGAATGCTGCAGAGCATGGGAGCACTCCTGCCCTCACAGCAGTCCAAAACGCACCAATTTCAGCCCAGATGGGGCTCGTTTCAGGTCTGTTTTGGCTCAGATCAGGCCCATTTTGAGCCATTGTGGAGCATGAGAGCACTCCTGTGTTCCGCAGTGGCCTGAAACAGGCCAAATCCAGGAAAAACTGGGCTTGTTTCAGGCCACTGCAGAGCGCACTTCTGCACTCCACAGCGGCTCAAAATGGGCCAGATCCATGGCAAAACAGGCTCAAAACAAGCCTGATCTGGGCTGAAATGGGTGCACTTTGGGCCGCTGTGGAGGGCAGGAGTGCTCCTGCACTCCGTAGCAGCCAGAATCCGAGCCTGATCTGAGCCAAAAAGGGCCCAATCCAGGTGGCTGCAGTGCACGGGAGCGTGCAGCATCACAGGGAAGTGCACACGGAAGGTGTGCTCCCCCCTGCTGGCCAGGTAAGTGGGGAGGGGCTGGGGATCTCCTGCCCCCAGCAGGAGTCTGGCTTCTGTACTGCTGGAACATCTCTGTCTTACAGACCTGGCGGAAGGACAGCAGATACTGCTGTGCCCTGGTCTCACTAGACAGAGAGTTCCACCAGGTTGGAGCCAGGTCTGAAAAGGCCCTGGCTCTGGTCAAGGCCAGATGAACCTCCCCGGGGCCAGGGAACACCGATAGTTTTTTCTGTCCTGATCGGAGTACCCTCATGGGCACAGATAGGGAGAGGTGGTCCTGCAGGTTCACTGGTCCCAATCCGCATAGGGCTTTATAAGTTAATACCCAAACCTTGGATCTGATTTGGTACTCCACTTGCAGCCAATGCAGCTGGCGCAATACCAGTGTTCTATGTGTACTATTTGACACTCCAGCGATGACACATGCTGCTGCATTTTGGACCAGCTGCAATCTTCGGATCAGATTCAAGGGAAGCCCCGCACAGAGTGCATTACAGTTGTTGGTACTGTTTTATTGTTATAGTTGCTAATCACCTTGAGCTGGTTGTGTTACCCTAAATGGGGGGGGGGGGGAGGCAGGGCAGGAACTCCTGGAAGAATTCTTTGTTTCACTTAAGTGCTTCTCCAAGGCATGGAGGGGCAGTTAGTCAGCCTGACCCACCTTCCGGTAATCTTCCAACTCCAGCCAGGGTTGGCAGCTGTTCTGCCTGTCCAGGCAGCATGCTGTGCTTAAGGCACATGAGGAAAAAGGGGTTTATGATATTCCATACTCATAAACTGCCCTTTCAGTAAGGAGAGGTGGCATGACTGCTAACAGTTGTGGAGAGGTGGCATTTTCTAAATTAATAAGAAAAAAATAGTATCTACAAAGAAATAAAAGAGGGAAGGTTTGCTATGTCAGAAAACAGAGTTGGAGCATTTATTTATTCATTGTTATTTATATAGTGTATTTTTATCCCACTTTTCTACCCAATAGGAGCCCAGTGAGGCTTACCAAAAACATGTTTTTAATACTATATAAAATATAGTATTAAAAAAATAGCAAAAATTAAACGAGACATCCCAGGTTATTGCCCATTATTTCCCTCAGGTTAATCCACCATCCTTGGACTATGAAAAACAGGTTAACAGCTAAAGGCCTCGAGCCCTTTGGGTCTTGTCCTTTGCTTGCACCCAAGGGCTCATGCCCCTGGCCAGATCCAGGCTTTAAATAGCTGTAGCAAAAGAGTCAGAGATCTGCTTTTTTATCCCACCATTCCTGAAGGAATGATGCTTCCTTCTAGTCTCCTCTCACAATAACCCTGCAAGGTAGGTCGAACTGACCCAAGATGATTATTTATTGAAGAAATTTATATGCTGGGTCCCCAAAGACCTGCTTGAGGTGGCTCAGAAGTAAAAACTAAAGCACAAAATAATAACAACAACAATTTGGGAGAAGGCAGTCCTTCAAATACAATAACCCAAAGTCATTCGGGGCCTTAAAAGTAAGAAGCAGCACTCCAAACTGAGCCTAGAAACAGATGGTCTGCCCATGCAAAACTTTCTGCACAAGGATGATGCGATCTCTGTGACCTGCCACCTGTGAAGGAAACCTGGCTGCCTTTCAGACCAGTTGCTGAAGAGTTTTCAAAAGCAGCATGAGCTTCCCAGCAAGGGGTTAGGACATTCCTGGATACTTGGGGTTTAGAGTGTGAGGAGGATGGAGTTTTGGAAGGGGAGAGAACTCAACAGGGACGTGAGTCCATTGGATCCACCTACTGCAGCTGCCATTTTCTCCAGGGCAACTGATCTCTGTAGTCTGGAGATCAGTTGTGATGCTCGGAGATCTCCAGGCCTTCCCCGTTACATTGCACGGAATCCTGCCCGTGTTCTACAGGGGGTCCATCCCAGCCTCCTCCATTTTGCCTGGACATCCTCAACAAGGAATGAGGCTTTAACGTTTTTGAAATCCAAAGTTTTCTGCCCTCATTCAAGGTCAAAATAAACTCCCTCTTGAAACTACTGTGGGCTTGTCACAGCATGGAGGAAGTCACATAATCTGCATAGCAAGCAGCAGCTCCCCAACAGCTTGCGACGTGGAGGCAGCCGCCACAGGGAGCAATTGAAACCAGCTGTTCGGAGAATGCCATCCTGAACTGAACCTTCAAATGAGACGCCTGCAAAACGTGTATCTTTCTGGAACAATAATCGAGAGGCAGCATTGATACCCAGGAAATGCTAGGGTTGCTAGTCCACACAGCCGGAGTCTCAAATCCCCCCTTTAAAAATATATAAGGGTTTAGTTTATTTTCTTTTTAAGCACCCTTAAACAGCTTTAGAAGTGGAGGAACAAATGTATAACAAGTACCTGCCAAATAGATTTCAGAAATTCATATAAACCCAGCAACAGGTTTACAAGTCATGACAACAAATCCATAGTAGTAGTAGTAGTAGTAGTAGTAGTAGTAGTAGTAGTAGTAATAATAATAACAACAACAACAACAACAGATTTGATTTACAGATTTTTTGCTATAAGGATACAAGCAGGTTTTTTAAAAAAATAATTATACTGCAGGCTATTAATCTCGAGACTGGGAAACTCACCACATAATTCTAAAATCTGGTTTTTGAATCCTCATCAGGTTTAGCTCAGGTATCCCTTGAAAGTTCAGATTTAGTAATGAGCTTGGTAAAAGGTTATGCAATTTGTTTTCTCCACTTTCCTCTTAAGCATGCCTTTTTCTCTGATCGCATCTCGGCTACCTTAAGTAATAGCGCTACTCTGTATATGTCAGATTTAATCGGAATACTGTGATCCAAACCAGATTTACATTGTGCTTAGATGTGTGTGTTTAAGTGGGGAAAAATACAAGCATACATTCATATTCTGTAGGTATTCTCTAGAGAAAGAGGCTCAGATGCTTTGAAGATCCTTGGCAGTGGAAAGTGCTGTCAAGTCATAGGTGACTTATGACAACCTTGCTGAGGCCTTCCAGACAAGAGACTAACAGGGGTTGCTTGCCATTGCCTACCTTTGTATAGCAGCCTTGGTCTTCCTTGGAGGTCTCCTATCCAATTACTAATCAAGGCCTACAATGCTTAGCTTTGGACTTGACAAATCAGGCTGCCTGGGCTAACCAGCTAAGGGCTCTCAGGTTCTTAGCCTGTAACAAATATTCGAATTGAATACCTTTATTGGCATAACAGGACATACATATGCACAGTCAGCAAGGAGAAAAAAAATCCCTTGCCCCATCACTTAAACCATTCCTTTTCTCTTCGATGCACAACAAAGAAATTTAGCCACAGACTCAATGATCCCAGGGTTATGTGTGGATAGTAAAAGGCGTGTCTGTCATCCGGTTGACCTTCAGGGTTTTAAAGCAAAGGTTCTAGACAAACAGCATGGATATCACAATACAATAAGCAGTACAGGAGAACAGTAACTAATATTTTGGATATTAAAAGATGGTTTAAAAACAGTCATCAGCGAGGCTCTGTGTCTCATTCTCGTGCATCCTTTCTGAAAAGGTGGGTCCCAGCCTGTGTCCTTCTTTCAGTAGCAGATTGGATAAGAGCAAATGGCTACTACCTGACCTTGGGCAGCATTGCTTTGGGCTCTCGCTGCCTGGTTGCCTCAGTGTGGAAAGTTAGGTAGGTGGTGAGCTCCCCTTCATTGACAGTTTTCAAGAAGAGGCTGGACGAATATTTGTCAGAGATGCTTTAGGCTGATCCTGCACTGGGCAGGGGGTTGAACTAGATGGTCTGTATGGCCCCTTCTAACTCTATGATTCTATGATGATTCTATGATTCTATGGGTAGCCATGTTGGTCTGCAGTAGAACAGCAGGATTCGAGTCCAGTGGAACCTGAGAAACCAACAAGATTTTCTGGGTGTAAGCTTTCAAGAGTTATAAAGGCTCAGGGATCTCCATTCTTTTAAGTTATGTGGGACATTCTGAAAGGATGTGCTGGCCTATGGGGTTTTGCCCCTGCACCAAGCCTGAAACGTAGCCAGAGAAAGGGATTGGAGTTCCGCACCTTGAAATTTTCTTCCTTCCCTCTGTACAGGATTAAAGGTCTTCTATTTTCTTAAGCAAAATGCTCTCCAAGAATGAGCTCAGTTGAAAAGAGTGTGTAGGCATGTTGTTCCCTCTTCCATGCAGCTGAGGATATACTCTAAATCGCTGAAGAGATGCCATACCACTACTTCCTCCAAAGCCCCTGTGCCTGGCAAGGATTGTGGCACATGGTGTCAAGTGATGTTATGCAACTGATAATGCAGCCTTGGAAACAACATAATGTTATGTGTTGACACACGGCTGGGAGGCAAAACAAGGACTGCGATGGAAGCAGGTGCAAGTGATGCTGTGGCATTTTGAGATGTGTCAATTTTCACCAAACTTTTAAAGTAAAACTCTGTGACCCAGCATGGCATATGCTTCATCTATCCCTTTTCATTCATATATTCCATTTATATCCCACCTTTCAACCCAATGGGGACTAAAACCAGCTCACATCATTCTCCTCTCCTCAATTTTCTCCTAACAACAACCCTATTAAGTAGGTTTAAGGGTGTGTGATTGTCCCAGGATTACCCAGTAAGCTCCCATGGCAGGTGGGGGATTCGAACTTGTGTCATCTAGATCCTAATCCAGCAGTGTAACCATGCCACAGTCCCTGTTTTCTAGTACAGGTCCCTTATCAAATATTATCCCCACTTTATCCCTCTTTTTGCCTTTGGGAAGAACTGCCTTGAAGATTCCTCCCCGCCTCTGAATGTTGGGATAAGGTAAAGGTAGTCCCCTGTGCAATCACCGAGTCATTACTGACCCATGGGGGGACGTCACATCATGACGTTTTCCTGGCAGACTTTACGGGGTGGTTTGCCATTGCCTTCCCCAGCCATCTACACGTTACCCTTAGGAAACTGGGTACTCATTTTACTGACCTCAGAAGGATGGAATGCTGAGTCAACCTTGAGCCAGCTACCTGAACCCGGCTTCCGCCAGGATTGAACTCAGGTCGTGAGCAGAGCTTGGACTGCAGTACTGCCGCTTACCACTCTGCACTACGGGGCTCTTGTTGGGATAAAGGTCCTGCAATTAATAAGTAAATAAAGCAGACCCTGGGGAGAAGATCCAATGCTAGTTTTCTACTTATTATGCTAGTATTCTAACTGTGCAACTCTAAGCAGAAGTGCACCTAAGCCTATTTAGTTTAGAAGGGCATAACTCTGTTTGGGTAGGGAAGGTGGCATGGCATAGCCCAATCTTATCAAGGCCAGTACTTAGATGGATGGCCACCAAGGAAGACTCGGCAGAGGAAGGCACTTGCAATCTACCTCTGCTTCTCAATTGCCTTGAAAAGCCCTTGCTGGGCTCCCATAAATTATTTGCAATTTGATGGCACATACATACACACACACAGAAACACACACACACACACACACACACACACAACCCCCTGTGTTTGGAACTGCACTGTGAGTGTAGGATTAGTATTACAAGATCCAGGCACAGCCCAGAAAGTGTTTGCCTTAACTGCCATTCATTATACTGTGAATTCTAGAATAAGTATGCCTCCTGATAATGATTGGTGAGGACAAAGTAGAGTTGCCACATCCAAGTTGGAAAATTCCTGGATATCGGGGGGCGGAGCCTGGGGAGGGTGGAGCTTGGGGAGGGGAGGGACCTTGGTGGGATATTGTGCCATAGAATCCTCCCTCCAAAGAGCCATTTTCTCCAGAGGATCTGATCTCTCTATCCTGGAGAGGAGATCTTCAGGCTCCACTTGGAGGCTGACAACTCTAGGACAGAAGGCAGAAGGGAAATTTTTGTGTGTTTGAGTGCACATGTACTTGTGCTTATTCCATAGCAGAAAAATAGTAGTTTAGTAGCAAACAAATAATAAGTAGCAAACTGCTCTGAACTTTACTATACAGCATCTACACAAAGAACCCCAGTCCCTCGATTGCAAAAGATCTTGTAAATGAAACACAGAGATTCAACTAATGTCTGCGATCCAGAATATAAATTTTTAAGAGCTCACAGCCACACTCCTTTCCATCCCTTTCTTCGCTCCCTCCAAACAGGAGCCCACAGACAGCTCTCCAGCCCCACTTTTAACAAGCCACAATTAATAATAAATCAAATATCCATCAGGGAAGTCTGAAACGGTGTTGCAATTATACAAGGCATTGCTTACGACCTGGAAATTACTATTTGGTTTACAAGGATATTGATTTGAGATGTGGGACGAAATGTGATTTCCTAATTATCACATGATGACTGGCGAGGCAGTTGTGAAATTTCATGGACAAAACTCTTCCAAAATGGCCTGGAGTAGTGCCCAGGGAAAATGGATGAGGGGAATCAGAAAAGAAACTTATATAGCCCCTTCTGGTGGATTCAGAGCACCAATTTATACGAGAGGCTAAAAGCATAAAACAGCACTGGCCTATGCGGGATTTTATGCAGTCTAGGATGTCACAGAAATGGTTTGAGTACAGGAACATGTTTACTATCTCTGGACCAAATGTGTTTGCGAGTATATGAATGGTGCCCATGATGAGTCAGGGATATGTGGTTAATTTAAAAGGTATACTGAGCTGATAAGAATCCTGCAGGGAGAGGCGCTTTTGTGTATTCTATATGCCTTGCATGAATCTACTCATACTACACATTAAGCTGCTTTAGGGTTAGGGTTACAATTAGAGTTACAATTTGTGATCAACACTCATAAATTCCATGCACTTGAATTTTCTTTTCTATATGTGTTGAGTCATTCTCATTCAACCCATGTACAATGTGATCTAAACCGCACGGCTATCTGAGTCCTGGAGCCATTTGTTAAGTGAACATCTGTTGCCTTTCCCACATGCATGCAGGATGTGTGTGTGTGTGTGTGTGTGAGCGCTATAATTTGTGAACAGAGCTACTGAGTCAGACCATTGGTCTATCAAGGTTGGTCCTGTCTACCCGGACTGGCAGTGGCTCTCCAAGGTTTCCTGTACAGGTCTTTCACATCATTTACTACTTGGTTCTTTTTTAAGAACTGGAGAGTTCAGGGATTAAACCTAGAACTTTCTGCATGTAAAGCAGAGGCTCTATCATGGCCATTCTCGGAGATCGCTGTTCCTGCCTTTATACACTTGGAGCTTAGACTACTGTAATGTGCTCTGCAGAGGATGGTTCCTGATGGCTGTTTAGAAATTTTACGTGGTGCAGAACGTGATAAGACTCTGCCTGAGTGGTACAGGCTGCCAAATACATCACTGTTGTGACGCTGGTACTTACTATCTTCCGGACCAGTTTTTATTAGGGCTGTATTAAATATTTTGTGCATGTTTGAATATTTATTTTGTAATCTTGAGAGCCAGGGTTGCATATTGTTTAGAATGTTGGACCAGGATTGGGGTGTGCCCATTGCAGATCCTCACTTTACCACAAAGTTTGCTGGGTGACTTTGGGCCAGTCACTTGAATCTTGCTCAGTTGTAAGTGTTGATATAAACAGTGAAGTCCTAAAATCCTCACTTAGAATGCTTAAGATACCACCTGAGCTGTACACTGGCATAACACTGAACTACACCTCCCTAACATGAAGACGTATCTGGGGTCATACAGCCTGTTTTATAATTTAAGCCGGCAGCAGCTAGGAGTGGGGTGGTGGTAGAGAGTGCCTTCAAGTGATAGCTGAATTATAACAATTCCTGTTGGGGCTTTCATGGCAAGAGACTAGAGATGGGCACGGACCTAAATATGAACCAAAATTAAGCACGAACCAGGCCGGTTCGTGGTTCACAAACAACAGTTCATCAGATCCCATTTCTGACAAATCATCACGAACTTTTAGGCTGGTTCGTTTGGTTCATTTTTTGGTTTGTCACTGCAGACAGCCTGGTGCCAATCAATCAGTTTCCTAGGCAACAAGGGATGGACTTCCTGCAGACCTTCTGCTGAACTGGAAGTGAACTTCTGCTGGCCCGGAAGTGACCTTCTGCTGACTCGGAAGTGATGATTTTCTGACCTGAATGTGATGTTTTCACGAACCAAATGAGCCGGTTCACAAACCAGGGGCAGGTTCGTGAAAGTTCGTGGTTCGTGAAATTTGATGAACCACGAACCACATGGTTCATTTTTTTCTGGTTCGTGCCCATCTCTACAAGAGACTAACAGAGGTGGTTTGTCATTGCCTGCCTCTGCAACACTGGTCTTCGCTGGATGTCTCCCATTCAATTACTAACCAAGGCTGACCCTGCTTAGCTTCTGAAATCTGACCAGATCGGTCTTGCCTGGGCTATTGAGGTTGGGGGAAGGGGAGTTGGTTAGAAGAAGGAAGTTTTCTTTCTTATGTTCAGATAACTGTGGCATGAATTTGGACCAATCAGAAAGTGAGCTCCATTCACATACTATCTAGGGCAGACATATCCTTTGACCGCACACAATAACACAATAGATTGGTTGGTGATATCCTCTGCATCACAGTATGTCTCTACAGGGGCTTGGGTCCTATTCCTTCTTTCTGCTTGCATTTCTCTTCATCTAGTGCTGAAATGATCTTCTCCTCTGCAGAGCATAGATTCCTCTAGTGCCAGACATTGCATTGACATAAGACCAATGTAATTCAAGGGCCTGAAAAGTGCCTTGTGGGACTGCAATGCACAGCAGATAACCACTTCTGCAATGAACAAGTAGGAGCGCAAGCAGCAAGAAGGTACAGGGCCTAAAGCTTTGTTGTCCTCAATTGCCCTCCAAATGGGTCATTCCCTGCTGCTAAAAGTTTCCTAAAGCCCTAGGTTGTGCGCTTCCAGAAATATCTCAAAGGAAGATAGTTTGTTTGGTTTTTACTAAGTATAGCTGGTTTTCATTTTAGCATACAGGATTTTATCAGAATTTTTGCATTCTGCCAATTTGTTTATGTTGTTTTTATGATATTCTCAACACCATTTTCAGTGTTATCGATTGTTTCACATCTCAAGCAGAGGATGGTAAGAACTGCAATCAAAAATCAAACCAAGCCACTGCTGCCCAGACCGTGGAAAGAGCAGGATTTGTAGGTTTTCCTTATTCAAGTCCATCAGGTTGGACTATTTCACATCAACATCCATTAGACTTAATGGCCTCTCGTCCACTTTATTGCAACCCTGGATCAAAGGAAAGCTGATGAGTACAGCACATGGGCAAATCCTCCCAACAACAGTGGGCCAAGCTACAAGTGACGAATGACACTTGAAGGGCAAGTGGATCGAGTGGAGGGCAAGTGAACAGGGAGAAATACACTTGCCATTCAAGTGTCATTCCTCACTTGTAGCTTGGCCCAGTGTCAGTACACTACATATGATAGATCTGATCCAGACAAGCCACTGCTTCCATGATAGACAGAAAGTCAAACAGATGCTAAGACAAAATTCATTGAAAGCACAAGTTTCCATTCTGGAAGGTCAGATCAGCAACCGAATAACAGAAGATGGTGAATCTCATTCTTTTTAAGAAACAGAAAAGGAACAGGAACCCATCTGGGATGATTTAGGTCATGCACAACCAGGTCAGAGGTTTGGGCTTAACAAGACAAGACATGTGAGCTCTACAATTGAATCTTTCTGGTTTTTAAAAGGTAAATGGCAGCCAACTGGGGCCCTGATTAACCTGAGGCCATGGTAGGGAGGTAAATGTTGACTGTTGTATTTAAAGGAGAAAACTACTGATTGAAACTGATCCCCTCCTCAGCTATTAGCCCTGCAGAAGAGGGAGCAAAAGAGATACGGACCCTCTCTTTCTTTGCCCTTTTTTCCTTTACAGAAGAATAGCATGGGAGGGGCTTAATTTGGATTAGCAAAACTGTGCAGAGGTTAAAGCTCCCTTCTCTTTCTCTCCTCCAAGTTTTGACTGCTATACACCTTTTAAAAGCTTAGGATGCAGAATCTGATGAATCCTGGTCCCCTCGGTTCATGTTTATGGAGGTCATGACTCAGTGGCCGAGCAACTTTTTGAGATAGGGCCATGGCTAAGTGGTGAAACATTCATTTTGCATGGGGAAGGTCACAGGTTCAATCTCTAGCATCTCCTTTCAGTTGAAAGGATCAGAGGTGGAGAGGCCTCTGCCTGAGACCCAGGAGTAGGGTTGCTATGGAGAGGGAATTTCTTTTTCCAAATTTTACTTTTTAAGATAACTGCCATCTTATTCTCTTTTTTTCTCTTTTAAGAGAGGAATTTCTCTTCCATTTTTCTTTGATCTCTGTTTGTAGAGAAGTCGATGCTCCTTTCTGTAACTTCAACCCTTGCAGATGTTTCACGTTACGTACCAAAGGATGGTGCTTTAGCAGGAGGATAAGAAAGTTTTGGGAAGACACTGCCTGCCTTTGAGCATCTAATGCTGAAATTTAGCAGAACCCCCCTTCCTGTCCCTCCTCTCTTCAAATTTCTCTTTGGTCAGCATTCAGTTGATTAGAAATAGACTCCAAAGTCCTAAAAGAAGGAAAAGAACATTGTTGGATATCAGGAAGAAACTGCATCTAGAGGAATGAAGAGAATGTCTCTCAATAACACTACCAGATAATAGGTGCTATGAAAGACCTCAGCGTGAGACCCTGGTGAGCTGCTGCCAGCCAGTAGACAATCCTTATCATGGTCTTATTATTATGGTCTGACTCATGATCTGACTCAGTATATAACTGCTCCGTATGTCGGTCTGGCCCAGCATGTCTTACACTCTCGAGGTTGGTTCACATAGTCCTTTTTGAGCTTTTCTTCCTCTTCCGGAAACAGAAGAGAGTTCATTTGATGGCCCTAACATCCCACAATACAGTTCTGAAAACAGCTCAGTCCTGACTTACAACTAAGAGCCGTTCATCATTAAAATCGGGCAGCACAGCTATATAAGCACAGAGTCAAGTGGTACAGCTTTTGCTGGACTATTCCACCTCCGACCACCAGGGAGGGACTGCTGCATGGTTCCTCCATATGTCAAGAGAAAACTGCCTGTGCAAAGAAAGATATCCTGTCAAGAAGGAGGCTAATAAGGAGTACATTAAATTGGAATCTTGGCACATGCCCGAGCATTCAGTCAATTGCTTTGCCGTGCATCGATTCATCTAAGTTGGAAAATAAAACCAACATGGATGAGTGATGCATCCACATTTCTCCATGAATGGAATTCTCCCCAGAATACATGGCTAGAATCTGCCATGGGATAGAACTGTGTGCGTACATTTTTTTTACTCATTTCCCTTTCTGCACCTCCTATTTGAGGAGGAGGGGAAACATAATTCATTATGGAAGTGCAAATGGCAATGAGTATTTTATATATCATGAAATGCACATTCTCTTCATATGTACACAAATTAAGTTCACAGAAGCTTGCAACTGGTCATTGGACGGATATGGGACAGAAACCTTGATGCAGCAAAACTACAGAGCGCAATGAGCAACATTTGTGCAATCTTAGCCCAAGCCAAATATAACCCACCCCCTCCCCGCCACCACTATGGCGCTCCTAATTGGCCCTTAAGTTTGCTAAAGGAAGGAGTGTCACCCCTGAACACCCAGTTCATCATCTTTTGTATTTTCATGACTACCTGAATACTCGCCACACATTTATACTGTGCTATTCAAGCAGCCTTATATGACATAGGGCCAAAACCATAAAAGAGAAATTATAACAGTGTTCATCAGGCTATCACTGCACAAATAATGTAGCAAATAAAATCTCATAAAACCTCCCCAGATTTATGGCTGTGCTCCATTGCTTATTAAAAATAGCTACAATGAGCTCTCTCTCCCCCCCTTCTGTTTCAGACTGTTTTATAAAACATTAAACATGTACTTTGCTCAACCCCTCTCCCTACTGCGGCCTGCTGTTGAAAAAAAGAGAAGTCATACAGTGATTTAGCATTGGAAAGAGGGGGGAAATCCAACAAAGGAGGAAGGGATATTTGTTTCGGGTGGATGTGCTGACTCAACAGGAACACCACCAGAGATAACTGGAGAAAGATCCCGTAATGTATGTATGTGCTGTCAAGGTGCAACTGACTTAGGGTGACCCCAGCAAGGGGCTTTCAAGGCAAGTGAGGTGGTTTTCCAGTGCCTTCCTCTGCAGAGTCTTCCTCGGTAGTCTCCCATCTAAGTACCAACCATGCTTAGCTTCTGAGATATGACAATATTGGGCTGCACCATGCCGCCTTCCCTCCCATGAGCCCATAAAGACAACCACTGCAGCACCTAGGTTTGGAACCTATGCCCAGCATCCCTACTGAATCTTTACAGCTGAGAGACTCATCTGGGCAAAATGCCACACACACCATATGGAAGGCTGCTGTATAAAATAGGAACTGGGGTCAATATCTCTCCTCTGCCTCTTAGGCCAGCAAACCCTCTCGAAGAAGCAGAAAGGGCAACTTTACCCAGCTTCCCCTCCTCACTGCAGCCGCCCATGTTGCATGTTTTTTATTGTCCCTGAGGGTTTCCCAGTGTTTGGCATTGCTCCTTTTTGACGCTGAACAAGTGTTGCTGGAAAAGTAAAAGTGAGACAAATCCATTCTGCCAGCATCTTAGTCTGATGGATCCAACCCATACTCTACAAATGTTTTACCATACGTCTGCCTTCAAGTGTTGTAAACTTCTTTGTTTTACTGATAGAAAGCTATAAACAATCAAACTATTATAGGGTATGAGAACTCACTCCAGAGCAGTTTGGAGAGTCACACCCTTCTAAGACCGCTGGAGTCAATGGGCTGAAAGGATATAATTCTGCTTAGGGTGATGGAGATGGACACCTCTATGGACCATCTGATGTTGCCATTCTTGCCATGTTGAATAATAAATGTACACATTTTTCTACTTTCACAAATAATGTAATGCTATTCTCTAGAGCAGAAAAGTTTACCAACCTGAGATCGGAATTTGGGTCTTATGCGCCTTTACAGTAAACATGGTGATTGATTGATTGATAATGCACACCTTTAAGACAACATCTGTTTACAACAAGAGAAAGGAAAATATCCACCAGATGACTCAGATTTAATAACCCCATTTCCAGAAATGGTTATTTGAAGAAAAATGGATGTTTCTCTCATTACATGCTACATTAGCCATCTCCACATTATTATTATTATTATTTTCTGAACATTCCCATCTCGAATGCAGAGGTCTAAAATTTCACATCTTTTGAAGGGATAGATTAGGTGTTAAGACTTAGCAATGCAATTTCAGATGCGATCCAAATAATGTAGGGTTGCTGTACTTGGGATGTGCATCACCACATCTGTTCAGAAAGCAGATGTGGAGATGGGAGTGGCCCTTATGATGACTTTCCACTGCTCTTCCCCCCAGTAGCTCTTCCACCCTGCCATGTTGCCATCACCCACTGCCAGTTGTACAGAACCCTGCCATTTCAGAGATATTAATGCAGTAAAATCAGAAAGCTTGAGAAGGCTGAAACACCATATGGAGGCTGAAGATATGACAGTAGATGCCCAATACAATAGTTTTGAATAGGAATCAGGTATGAATGGGAATGTCCTAAAGACCTGAACCTCAGATCATGATAATCTGTTTGAACAAAGGATGAGAGGGGATGTGCTGTGGCTCAGTGGTAGAGCATCTGCTTGGCATGCAGGCGATCCCAGGTTCAATTCCCAACATTTCCAGTTAAAAGGACCAGGCAGTAGATGATGTGAAAAATCTCTGCCTGAGACCCTGGAGAGCTGTAGTCAGTCTGAGCAGACAATAGTGACCTTGATGATCTGATATAGAATAAGGCAGCCTTGTATGTACATATATGATCATATGAGACATAGCTTTGAAAAAAAATTGCCAGTTTGATAAGTGAGAAACGGACCCACGAGGCTTTATTTCTGCATACTTTTTTCTATTCTTACATCAATTTCCCTCCATTAAAATAAAGACATGTCCGGGATTTTTGGTGGATTGTTTATAAATGGGGTGTAACAGTATATAAATGTACCTAGCCAGTACATTTTTATTATAGTACATACACGATTCTCCCTTTTCCAGCATAAAAGAGTTAAAAAGATGATCAACCACAGCAATAGAAATGAGGCAAACCAAAATCAATAATGACAGGATATGAAATAAGGAAGAAACAAAATGAGCCATAATGGCCCATCACTACACGGAACTCATATTCTGACATATACAAATGTATTTATCATCATATAAATAAGTTCCTAACCTTACTTAGTGTGTCTGTCCATACTTCCCATCGAAAGGACTAATCAGTTCTTTCTAGCTCAGCAGACTGAACTACTGGATGGATGTCCCAGTCAGGAAAATAAGAAGGGACTAGATTTAGAGGGGTATGCATGAAATGTTTTAGAAATCTTATTCTGGAAGCTCCTCTGTGGCTATGAACATGCTATTTTTACTGTCAAAACTGAAAGTCACAGGCCAGAATGGCATTCCTCTTCCTAGTCTAGCCAGGACTGTCAACACAAGTTTGCTGTCAAGTTGCAACTGACTCTTGGTGACCCCATGAAGTTCTACCTCATGGGGTTTTCAAGGCAAGAGATGGACAGAGGTGGTTTGTCATGCCTCTGAGTAGCAACCTTAGACTTCCTTAGTCATCTCTTATCCAAGTATCGATCCTGCTTAGCTTCCAAGCTCTGGCAAGGTTGGCTAGCCTAGGCTATTAGAGCTGCTACCTGTCAATATTACAGAAAAAATTAGGTGTCAGCAGCACCTTCCAGAAACTTCACCAAGCCTGAGTTTGGTCCACTGAATCTACAGAATCAGCAAAAGCTGTCTGTGCCCAACTTTGGAAGATGTCTGATGAACAGCCTGGGCTGTCTTCCTGTGTTACACCCACTCTGAAAAGTTTAAAAGCTCATGTTGCATTCTAAATCATTTTTTTTTCAGTCTTTTGGGATCTGAGTCTACAAGAATAAACCTGTGCTTAATCTGAAGCTGGAGATGAGCCTTCATTCCCGAGAAACACCAACTTCTATCAGCTTCACCGCTTGTCACCTTTTATCTTTTCTTGATTATACAGTTCTAATTTTCTTGAGGAGCATTTCAAAAAGCCCAGGGAGCTTTCGTTGTGAATTTTGATGGATGAGCTACGTGGTCCTGTCCATCCAGGTAGATGTGAGACAAATAACTAAGCAGGCGATGATCTTTGGGCAAATTGTTCTCTGCGAGTACAATATATATCAATGAGTTGTGTCAGCTTTCATATACCGATGTGTCAGTTGCATTACCCTAGTGACGAAAGCACAAGTTAAAAAGGGGTTGTCAAAGTGGAGGAGATCCCTGCCTTGTCAGAAGAAATTAGGAAATGATAGCTCAGGAAGGGCTTGCATTAATTCTGAGGAGGCAAAGCTTGTGGGGAATCAAGGAATCCAGCTTAGTGTGAAACACAATGCAAGTCACAGAAGGAAGATGCAAGGAAATTGCATCTCTGGCCACTGGAATTTTTATCTAATCACACATAATCCCAATTTTACTGAATATATTAATATTCTCATTTTTTTAAAATCTTGCCTTTCTTCCAAAGAGGTCAGGAAATCTTCCCTTTATCTTCACAACACCCCTATAAGGGAGGCTGGACTGAGAGACTACAGCTTGTCTAAAGTTACACAGTATGGATCTTCATGAATTTGCTACTGGTTTGCTGATTTCAGTATTATATCATTGCACAGTAAGTTTCCTATATTTAGTGCTGGTTATTCTTTTTATTGTATTGCTGTTAGTGCTGTTTTAATTAATGTGGTTTTAATGATTTATTATCTCACTGTCATGCTGCTCCTTTAAAGTGTTCGTTTCTGCATTATCATTTTAATTAATGCTGGAAGCCACCTTGAGCAGATTATGGAGAGCTGGAGAAAAATGAGGTATGGTCAGAGGGGAGAATAATGTTGTAAGTTCCTTCATATTCCCTTTGGAGACAAAAGCAGGGCATAAATATCTAAACAAATAAAATGTATGTGAGATGACTACATAAGATTTGAACCTGGCAACCCTTGGTCAAAATCCTATGGTCTACCCATTACACCATACTGTCTCTGATGTGAACAAATGCTCTAAACTCAGCAGTTATTTTCCAGTGATTTGACAAGTTCTATGATAGTGCTGTGCTGGCAACAGTAGAAACTACTGCACAAAGGCATGCCCATTATAAGCAATATTATGATGATGCTGAATCTCTTGTCTCACAGTCAAATTGGAACATTCTGAGAAGGTACATATATCTATCCCCATAAGTCCCATTATATTTTCAGCAGCATAGCTATCTTGTTTTGTTTTTATGTTCAGGAAGTCCCTGGCTGATAATTATAAACCATTTACAGGCCTACGATTAGTAATTTGCCAGCTGTTACTTTCTGAAACATAGTCCAAGTCTATGGCAGTCTTGTCAACCTACTCACCTGATCATTGGGCCACTTGCTGGCCACACGAGAAACATTGCTTCCATTGGTTCTCAGTTGTAGTATCCATGCATAAAGGTAGATCTTGCCCATCTGTTGCCAAGCAGAAGATGTGTCTTTTGACAATCCGCTACACCAGCAATCACTGCCATTTCCACTGGCCAGCTCAAAGCTACGGATACACAAACTCAACTTCCAAGGCTGGGAGCAGCAGAGAAGCAACACTGACTCTATTTTTGAATGTCTACCACATGCCAGGCTCTGAAGCTCTCAATAGATGTCATGAAAAATACTTGGTTTTCCATGGTTTCAAAATAAGATGAACATATTATTATAGGTTACATTGCTTTAAATTGGGTTGGTTCACATTTGCATGAAAGCCACACCAAACGTGCATTTGAATGACATAGTTCAGATTGAACATCACGGATACAACCTGCAGATGCAATCACTTCAAAGGACAATGCTTTTCAGTTCAGTGACGCCACACATTTCTGCTGTGAGTCATCAAATGAGGAAGAGCAGTCAAGTGAGAATATGAACATATGAACCACCTGAGAGTGCTTTAATGCAACTTCAACTGTCCCTAGCCATTTGATTAAACTTTGGTCTACAAAAGCTGCAGAATGAACCTGGAATGATAGATGTCTTAGAGGAGAAGAATGAATTGAATGCTGTCCAGTGTATTTAAAACATTCCCTACAAGTAGAAAGCTACTGCAGCAAGAATTGATCTGGGATGTGTTAGCATTTTACGTGTAGTGAATTTTTACATGGGGGAATGGTCTGTAGTCTGAAGAAGAGATGAGCAGGAACTGGGAAAATGGCAGTTTATGACGGTATGTGGTTCATCATGTTGCACAAACCACAAATCAACACAAAATTGCTTGATTTGTGAACCAGTTCATTTGGTTCATGGTTTGTCACTTCTAGAGGCCATAAAATGGCCCCCTTGCCAGACAGAGATGCCAAACTCACAGGAAGACTTCAGCAGGCTCTCTTCCAGCCACCCTCCAAGTTTGGCAAAGTTTGGGTTTTGGATGTCTGAGTTATAGACCCCCAAAGCGGGTGCTCCCAGGAAAGTTCGATTAGATATAATGGGAGCGATGAATGCCAATTGACTTGCATTGGCTCCATTGAAATACGTTGCAGCACCAAAAAGTTGCAATGAAAACATGGGATGGAGTTAGAGAATCTTCCTCTGAGAGCCAAGCTACAAGTGACGAATTACACTTGTCTTGATCAAGTGGAGAGCAAGTGAATGGCAAGTGAACAGGGAGGAATACAAGTGAGCCTGTTCACTTGCCAGGCAAGTGTAATTCATCACGTGTAGCTTGGCTCTGAGAATGGAATGATGGCCCCCAGAGTGGAATTATGGTCCCTGGGACCAGCTAAACTGTTCTGGGCCTGGAAAGGAGACAGAAATACTCTTTGAGGGGACAGTCAAGGAGATGTTCTTAGAGAGACAGGAATATTCTTTTAAAGGACAGGAGAACAGAGGCAGTCTATGAGAGGAGGTTAATCTTGGGAGGAAGGAGTAGATGTTCTTTGGGGAGATAGAAATATTCTTGTACAAGAAAGGACAGAGGAGATCCATGGGGGTTGGTTCATCCTGGAGGAAAGGAGACCTTGGGGGAACAGAAATCTTCCCAACGGGGGAGGGAAGGTACAGGGCACCCGGAAGCCAGAAAGGAAAAGCCTTTTAATGGGGAAACTGACCCCGGGTGAGAGTTGCCACAACAGCCAGAATCCATCTCCCAATGGGGTGGCAGAGAGGGAAGCCTTTCACCAGCACAATACATATCCACAACCCATGGGGAAGGCAGTTAAAATTCCCCTGGGGGGTTCATTTGCACCTGGCAAGGAAGTTAGCCTTGGCTTGGCCCGAGGCTGGCAGTGGCACAGAGACTGGGGTGGGGTCAGAGCCCGGCTCTGGACAACTGAGTCCCTCTGCTGGGAGAGGAGTGGAAAGGGACAAAGGGGGAGCCTATCCCCTCAAGGTGAGAGCAGCAATTGCCAGAATCCATTTCCCCAATTGGGTGGAAGAGAGCAAAGCCTTCCACTAGCAGAATCCATCTCTGCAACAGGAGGTTAAAATTTCCCTTGCTGGGGTGTGTGTGTGCATTCACACCTTGTAAAGACAGGGGGTGGTCCCTGAAGAAGTCAAAATTCCCCTTGTGGGGGGCATTTGCACCTGGCAAGGACTGTGAGTGCTCACAATAACCCTCTAGGCTTGGCCCCTGAGCCTGACAGTGGCACAGAGACTGGGCTGGGGTCAGTCCACCCCACCTGGGCTGGGGTTAGGCACCTTCCCAGTTGGGACAGGTGCTCTAAATAAGAGTCCTCACAGGAACCCACTAGGCTTGGCCCCTGAGCCTGGCAGTGGCACAGAAGCAGGTGTTTCAGAGCCCCAAAGCACCAGAAATCCAACAGCAGTTCCTCCCTGTATAACTGCCTGCTGGAAACTGAAAGCACTTGCCTGAGAGCTGGGGGCATTATATTCCTTCTGCTCTCATACACCAGAACGGGAGCTCTTTGGTTGGCAGCCAGAGCTGCCTATCAAGCTTTGGAGGGATGACATTGGTGTTCCCAGGGCTGCAGAAGGTCTGCAGAAGTCCATCCCCCACATTGCCTAGGGAATAGATTGATTGGTGCTAGGCTGTCTAAAAATCATATTGGCTTGTTGCGATTTGTCAGAATTGTGCTCCGACGAACTGCTGGTTCATGAACCAAAAAAAAAAAAGCCTGGTTCATGATGAACTTTGGTTCATATTTCGGTTCGTGCCCATCCCTAGTCTGAACTGGCATGGTCCCCTCTGCCCCCTAGCTCTATTGCTTGTGTTGCCCAGGTTTCAGACTATTTTGACAGGCTACTTATAGTGCAATCCAATGCAGAGTTACTCAGTTCTAAGCACACTGAAAGCAATGGGCTTAGACTGAAGCCACTGCACAGGATTGCATGGTTAATGAGCTAGGTTTAATTTAGCCCTTTGCAAATGTCACAAAGCATGATCTAGTCACATATGGACATCTCACTTTTAAAAACCACATTTAAAGCCACATGGTCTTGCACGGCCAAGGCTCTTATAATCATCGAACACTTTATGGTGCCCTAGAAGTCCCCAGTGTGGTACTCGTGGGCACCATGGCATCCACTAATACTTTTCCTGGTGCTCACCAAGTGTTTCTAGAAAATGAGTGGAGGCAGGTGAGGTTTTGCCTGTCTGGGCTTCTCTTTGGTCATTAGATATCCAATTAATTGAGCAGATTAAAAACAAAACAATGGCCATTTCCACACATCTTACCGGCCTCCGGAACATTGCACAAAACACCCTGAAGATAGGGTCTTCTCGTGCAAAATCGTGCCAGGAAGACGTGATGTCACACAAAACTCCTGGATGATAGCATCTTCCTGGTGCGATTTCGCGTGAGAAGACGCTATCTTCTGGGTGTTTTGCGCAACTTTCTGGGGGCCAGTAAGATGTGTGGAAATGGCCATTGTTTTAGACAGCAGCAACCAGCACAGCACAAGGATCTTCACAGTGTGACTGAACATAAGCTGTGTGTATGTATGGAAGTATATTTAAACAATATGTTCTTTTTAAAGCAGAGCTTCTGTCTTAAATGTTGAAGTGTACCTGTCAGAGTTATTCACAGCCTCACTTCTTGTCATTTTGTGGTTGGCTCTGCCTCCTATAGCAGCCATTTTGTGGTTGCACCCACCACTTGGTGCCAGAGTTCAACGGTGCTTGCAAGCTTAAAAGGTTTAAGGCCCTCTGCCCTAGAACTTAGGGGAAAGGGCAGTTAAAGGCACTCTCTCCTCACATCCAGACCAACAGCACAGAATCTTCAAAACCACACAGGCGAATCGCATTTATGACCGTCTAGAACAGGCCCTCTTACGTGAAAGAATCCACACTACCCGCAGAGAACTTGCTGCCACAGACAAGGAGCTATTTTGCTTGCATATCAACACCAGCCATAAAATGAGAAGTCAGGATTGGGACAAGGTCGATAATCTCACCTACAGGAAGATGGAACAAGTTTTTACCAACCACACATCCAGACAGAAGCAGAAGTTTAACAAACTACAGGAAAAAAGACAGACAAGCCCAATGCTCGACAATGCACGCATTGTCATCAATCTAACAGACCGTCAACTCTCACCAGAAGAAAACTCCATCTTGGCAAAGGGAGGAAACTTTGCAGTCACCCCCACCAGAATTCCTGTGGAAGACATCATTGCAAATGTAGAAGCTGCCATTCGTCATCTACCTGAAGAGGAAGCTGAGGAAATAAGAGGAGAGACAGCCAGGATTCTACGAAAGGCAAAGCTTCCCACCAGCAATATAACACGCAAGGAGAGAAATGCCATCAAGACCCTCAATGCAGATCCAGACATCATCATTCTACCAGCTGATAAAGGCAATGCTACAGTGATCATGAAAACAGAGGAATACAAAAAGAAGATTAAGGAACTCCTGGACCCCTCCACCTACAAAAAACTAAAACGAGATCCCACTTGCAAAATCACCAGGCTAACAAATGCGCTGATCAAGAATTCCTCACTACATCCCGACACGCACAGAAAACTATGCAAGACTGAAGCACAGCCACCTAGACTATATGGACTCCCCAAAATACATAAGGAATCAGTCCCACTCCGACCCATTGTGAGTGCCATTGGTTCACCAACATATGAATTAGCTAGACATCTGGCCGATCTCCTGCAGGACCACATCGGGAAAACCTCGTCTTACATCAAAGATTCAGCAGATTTCATCAACAAAATCAGTTCTCTGAAACTCAATCCACAAGACATACTTGTCAGTTTTGATGTTGTATCCCTGTTTACCAAGGTTCCAGTAAAAGACACTATTGCACTTATTAATCAGATTTTCCCAGAGGATGTAACAGCCTTATTCCACCATTGTCTGACAACCAGTTACTTCCAATGGGACAACGAATTCTATGAACAGATGGATGGGGTGGCCATGGGGAGCCCACTCAGCCCAGTTATAGCAAACTTCTACATGGAACATTTTGAAAAAACAGCTCTAGAATCAGCACCCCACAAACCTAGTGTATGGTTCCGGTTTGTGGATGATACATTTATCATTTGGAGCCATGGGGAGGAAGAATTGATGGGTTTTTGAATCATCTCAACAACATCCACCTGAACATACAATTCACAATGGAGAAAGAAATCGAGGGAAAACTCCCATTCCTGGATACCTTGGTCATCCGCAAAGCAAACTTTCAGTTAGGTCACAAGGTCTACAGGAAACCAACTCACACTGATCGGTACTTACACAAAAACTCCAATCACCACCCCCGACAGAAAAGAGGCATAATGAAAACATTAGTGGATCGTGCAAGACGGATATGTGAGCCGCACTTTCTCAATGAGGAAATTAATCATCTAAACCACGCACTTCAGGCAAATGGCTACTCCAGAAATGAAATCCGAAGAGCAATCAAACCCAGGATGAATCAAACAACCAAGGAAAAACAGGCTCCTACAGGAAAAGTGTTTTTGCCATATATCAAAGGAATTACTGATCAGATGGGAAAGCTTATGAAAAAGCATAACCTTCAAGCAGTATTCAGACCCACCCGAAAAATACAACAGATGCTACGATCAGCAAAAGACAGTAGAGACCCCCTCACCTCTGCAGGAGTATACCGTATACCCTGCAGCTGTGGACAAGTTTACATCGGGACCACAAACCGTAGCATCCAGACAAGAATAAAAGAACATGAAAGACACTGCAGACTTGGACAACCTGAAAAATCAGCAGTGGCTGAACATAGCCTAACTCAAACAGGGCACAGTATCTTATTCCAGGACTCCAAAATACTGGACAACACTTCCAACTACTTTGTCAGACTGCACAGGGAAGCCATTGAAATTCACAAGCATAAGCAAAACTTCAACAGGAAAGAAGAAACCTTAAGAATGAACAGAGCATGGTGTCCAGTTCTGAAAAACACCAGGCTAACAAAACATTCTATCCCCGACAATAGCCCTGCAGAGAAGATTAGCACATCAAGCACCAATCCATATGCAAAAGAACCTCCTCAGGATACAGTGAAGCCTCCCGCCATTAGCATTCCACACCCTGGGAAACTCTTACAGGATGACTCAGCTCAACCCCACCCCTCCTGAGTAGATACAAATGACCTACATCTTTTCCACACTGTGACACTGAGAGATCTCTGTCTTTTGGTGCTACACCTCTGAAGATGCCAGCCACAGCTGCTGGCGAAACGTCAGGAACTACAATGCCAAGACCACGGCAATACAGCCCGGAAAACCCACAACAGCCATCAACAGCACAGAAGTCCAAAAAGCCAGAGGGAGAAACAGCCAGCAGAGATTTTAATGAGTGTCTGACAAGGTCTTGCCAAAGTATTGGCAAATACTGGAAGTATTTTATTTTGACTTACCAAATGTTCTGATTGTCAACTGCTTTTAAAATTTCCTTTCTGTTTTGCCTTCAACCTATCCATTTGTTGTTAATAAATGTTAACTTTTTTAGAACAGTGGTCTCACTCTCTAACAGGAACATGCTGCATCAACCTGCAAACTGTGATACTCAGAGCTCAAAGAACTTCACTGCATGAGTCCAAGGATGCACGAGTTAAAACTTTAATGATAACCTAAGAGTACAGTACAGAAGACATTTCTTGACTGGAATGCCTGCCCCCTCCCCTGCTAAGCATTAAACCCTTCAAGCATAACCCACTCTACTTCCCTCCTCCCCACCCCTGTAGCTAAGCTTTAATTTCCCATCTACGCGGCAAAAGCAGGAAAAGTAAAAGTAAACAGAGTTATTGGTTGTTTCCACACTACTCACCTTCTTCCGGAACGGGGCACAACGTTATGGAAAAAACATGGAAGCTAGCGTCTTCTCGCGTGAGTTTTGCACAACGTCACGCAAAACTTGCGCGAGAAGACGCTATCTTCCATGTTTTTTTCACAACGTTGCACCCCGTTCTGGAAGAAGGTGAGTAGTGTGGAAACAGCTGTTGTGTCTTTCTCTGACCAACTGGCCACATCTCCATAGCAATGCTGAAAACTGCATTCTTTCTCACACCTTCTCATAGCAACATATAAGTTTTCTCAGGCAGGTTTGATACACAGACTTGACAGCACTCTTAAAGCATGGCATTAGAGATCAGGTCTACAGCCCAAAGGTGAATCCCCAATTCCCCCAAAGTATGGCAAGGGCCACCCTGACACACAGGTCCCAAAAGACCCACAGCTGGGGGTACATGTGCGAATGGCCACACAGGTGTACTTCTCCCTAGTCCCTGAGTAACAGTCTCCCATTGAACTCAGTAGACATCAGTAAATCTCTTCACCCCTTTAAAATAAAAACCTATCCTCCACATATTTCTGAGCTTGACCTCTGTCACTGAAAGGCAAGGCACATTTCAAGCAGTTTAGATTCTGAATGGTAATGATATACATTTACGTGACATACTGTAAGAGCAGCATTTGAAGCATCTCAACTGGAAAAGCTAATTAGCAGCATGAGGTTTCAGCAACAGATACAAAGAAATGTGCCTTCAAATTACACTCAGGGAAAAAAAAGTGTTTTTGTTTATTACAGAGGCAAGGGTATTACAGTGAAACTTCTGCATTAAAAATAGCACTTCAGGGTCAGTTTGTGTTGTTGGGGAATTGGAGGGGGGTTATTCATTAATAGCTACTTTTAACAGTCTGCATTTAACGATGCAACATATTCCCGTTAGAAAACCAAAGCTGGAGAAGTTTATGCGCAGAGTTTTTAAATTTGGAGATTAGTTCCCTGCAGTGCAGCAAACAATCACACACCAGTGGACCATTTTCAACAATATCCAAGTTATACAGGAAGAACACCAATTTCAGGTATGCGGATCAAATTAAAGAGCAAGTGGATGGGAACTGGGGGATAAATAGAAAGACATAACGTTGAGATGATGTACATGTTATCTGCCAAGTTTCCAGGTGATACTGCAGGACAGAAATCAGTGTATCGGTGGCTAAGAACATAAACAGGGAAGTCACTGGTTCAAATCTTGCTACACTAGCAGTGCAGTCCTAAGCACAGTTACACCCTTCTGAACCCACTGAAGTCAATGGGCTTAGAAGAGGGTGCTTAAATCTACATTGTAAGTGGCCTTAAGGAAATTGTGTTCTCTCTCTCTCTCTCTCTCTCTCTCTCAGTGTGTCACTGCTCCTCCATCTGCAATATGAAGCTAGGAATACTTACCTCAGAAGGGCCCCACCAGGTGGTCAGTCTAATGCAGTATCTTGTTTCCCACAGTGGCCAACCAGAGGGCGCTGGAAAGCCTACGTGCAGAATTTGGAGCATAAGCCTTCCCTCTGAACCCTCTAATTCATTTAACTATCAGGGCTAATCGCCCTTGATGTAAACTATTCTCCTCTGTGAATTTGTCTAATCACCAGTTTGATGTAATAGTTAAGAGCAGCAGGACTCTAATCTGGAGAGCCAGGTTTGATTCCCCACTCCTCCACTTGAAGCCAGCTGGGTGACCTTGGGCCAATCACAGCTTCTCAGAGTTCTCTCAGCCCCACCCAGCTCACAGGGTGATTATTGTGGGGATAATAATAACATACTTTGTAAACCACTCTGAGTAGTAGTTAAGTTGTCCTGAAGGGGAGTATATAAATTTAATATTATGTTATTATTTTAAAGCCACCCATGCTAGTCACCATTAGTGCATCTGTGACAGTTAATGCCATAAGATGTTTTTGCACTGTTTTATTTATTTATTTATATTTATTTATTAATTCGATTTTTAGCCCACTCTTCCCGCAAGCGGGCTCAGGGCGGGTTACAATAATATAAATAATACAATAAAACATTTAAATACATTTAAAATCAAAACTGCAATGTATATACAATGTACGAAGAAAAACTATTTTATTTGTCCTAGATCTATGGGAGATCTCCAGTGAAGACCAGGGTTGCAGAGGCAGGCAACAGCAAACCACCTCTGTTAGTCTCTTGCTGTGAAAACCCCACCAGGGGTCGCCATAAGTCAGCTATGACTCAATAGCACTTTCCACCACCACCACATCTACTGCTAATGAGATTCATTGGATGCTGTTAAATTTCTTTGAGGAGGGAGAATAGTTCTTTCTATCTCCATCCTACACATGGTTTTATAAACCTTCATCCTGTTCTTCATTAATTGTCTCCTAATATGAAAAGGGCCAGATTCTTTAGCCTCTCCTGATAGCGTTTTTGCCACTCCTTGTTGGCTGTTGTAAGTATTACTGAGATAATAATGTGAAGTACTTTGAACACTTGTGAGATGATATACCAGTTCTATTATTATTATCTCTTGTTCCAGCAATAAATCACATACAAAGAAGTGTCTAGGAACCCAGGTTTAATTACATGGGATTTATTTGCATGATTTCTTATCTGTTCCTTTCCTATATATCAGAAAACAAAACAAATACTTTTATCCTATAACTCACCCAAACCACCATACTTAGAAAGAAACCTATCTATATATCCAATATCCCACCCATAATGTGGATCAAAGAATGTGCACAATGGATATATCCCTATTACTGTTTTTACAATTGTAATGACACTTTATTGAACTACTGTGTCCACTGAAGTAACAAGACTATATCTATGGAATGCGGGTCCATACAACATGCTTCTTCTCTATTTCCGTTAAATAGAGACGAAATTCATGAACACATACTGCTGCTTTATACTAGCTTGGTAGAGATGACAGGTTCCCCCCTCCCCCCATGTTCAATGAATGCATCGGGAGGGAGAGCAGGGGTGAACATTGCCTCCACACAATCACTTGATCATTTGCAAGGGCAATCATGTGAATAACTGGCTGTGCATATATGCCCCTTTCCCATGATCAGCAACAATCAGGAACCAAAATAGCAGAGTCCAGTACACCTTTAAGACTAACCAACTTTAGTGTAGCATAAGCTTTCGAGAGCCACAGCTCTCTTCGTCAGCTCTTTTCCAAAGCAGCCATTTTCTCCCACATAGTAAAAAGTCCAGTAGCACCTTTAAGACTAACCAACTTGATTGTAGCATAAGCTTCGAGAGCCGTGCATGACTCTTTGCTATTTTGCTACTGCAGACTAACACGGCTAACTCCTCTGGATTCAGTTTTTCTCTGCTGAATGGACCTGAGTGAATACTCTAACCTGGGAACCCACAGTCAAAGGGAGACATTTACAAAACCCATCTTAGGTCCCTCTCCTCCCCAAATCCTGCCCTCTCCAGGCTCCATGACCAAACATCCCAGAATTATCATAGAATCATAGAACCATAGAGTTAGAAGGGGCCATACAGACCATCTAGTCCAACCCCCTGCCCAGTGCAGGATCAGCCTAAAGCATCTCTGACAAATATTCATCCAGCCTCTTCTTGAAAACTGTCAGTGAAGGGGAGCTCACCACCTCCCTAGGCAGCTGATTCCACTTTTAAACTACTCTGACTGTGAAAAAGTTCTTCCTAATATCCAGCCAGTACCTTTATGCATGTAATTTAAGCCCATTGTTTTGGGTCCTACCCTCTGCTGCCAACTGGAACAGCTCCTTGCCCTCCTCCAAATAACAGCCTTTCAAATACTTAAAGAGAGCAATCATGTCCCCCCTCAGTCTCCTCTTCTCCAAACTAAACATTCCCAAGGCCTTCAGCCTTTCATCGTAGGGCTCAGTCTCCAGACCCCTGATCATCCTCGTCGCTCTCCTCTGCACCCTCTCAATTTTGGCCACATCCTTTTTGAAGTGAGGCCTCCAGAACTGCAAACAATACTCCAGGTGTGGCCTGACCAAGGCAGTATAGAGAGGGGCTATGACCTCCTGTGATTTCGACGCTATGGCCCTTTTGATACAACCCAAGATTGAATTAGCCTTTTTTGCCACCGCATCACACTGACTGCTCATATTTAGTTTACAGTCCACTCTTACCCCAAGATCCCTTTCACATATACTACTGCCCAGAAGTGTATCCCCCATCCAGTATTTGTGCTTCCCATTTTTGTGGCCCAGATGTAATACTGTGCACTTGTCTTTGTTGAATTGCATTCTATTCACAGCTGACCACTTCTCCAGAGTATTCAGGTCTTGTTGAATTTTAATTCTATCTTCTTGGGTGTTTGCTACCACACTCCCAATTTGGTATCATCAGCAAATTTAATGAGCAGCCCTTCCACTCCTTCATCCAGATCATTGATAAAAATATTGAAAAGTACCAGGCCCAAAACCGAGCCCTGCGGCACCCCACTGGACACCTCCCTCCAATCTGATGAAATGCTGTTGACCACCACTCTTTGAGTGCGGTCCTCTAACCAGTTCCCTATCCACCGAACTATCCTATAGTTCCACTCCACAGTCTTCCAGTTTGCCCATCAGAATGTCATGGGGGACCTTATCAAAAGCTTTACTGAAATCCAGATAAATCATGTCAACAGAGTTCCCCCGATCCAGTAAGCTGGTCACTCGATCAAAGAAGGAAACCAGGTTGGTCTGGCAAGATCTGTTAGGAACAAAACCATGCTGACTTCCACGGATCACTGAGCGGTCCTTCAGATGCTTACAGATTGATCCCTTTAAAATCTGTTCTAATATCTTCCCAGCAACAGAAGTCAGACTGACCGGCCTGTAGTTTCCCTGGTCATCCTTCTTCCCTTTCGTAAAGATTGGAATAACATTTGCTCTTCTCCAATCTTGTGGCACATCCCCAGTCCTCCAGGAGGCCTTGAAGATGATGGACAGGGGTTCTGCAAGTTCTCTAGAAAGTTCTTTCAGCACTCTTGGATGCACCCCATCCGGCCCAGGGGATTTGTATTCATCCAATGCAGCCAGATGCCTCTCCACAACCTCTCTGTCAATGTCAATTAGCCACTCAGGTGTCCTGCCACATTTTCTACTATCTTTAGATATGCCTGAGTTCTTCAGAGAGAAAACAGAGGCAAAAAAGTCATTAAGCCTGTCTGCTTTTTCTCTGTCCTGTATCAGAGTTTCTCCATCTACTCCCAACAGCGGTCCAATTGCCTCTTTTACCTTGTGTTTGCTTCTCACATATCTGTAGAAGTTTTTCTTATTGTAGCGAGCCCTCCTGGCCAGACCCAGCTCGTACTGAGCTTTGGCCTCTCTGATGGCTGATCTGCAGTGCCTAGTAACCCACATATACTCCTCTTTACAGGTCTGTCCTTCTCTCCATTTCCTGAACATTTCCTTTTTCTCTCTTAGCTTATTCTGGAGCTTTCTGTACATCCACATCAGTTTCTTGGAGCCCTTACCATGTTTCCGTCTTGCTGGGATAGTGAGGGCTTGAGCTTGCAAAAGCTTGTGTTTGAGAAGGGCCCACCCTTCACTCGCTCCTTTCCCTTCCAGCACACTCCCCCATGGAATAACTCTCATCAAGCCTCTGAGTTCATCGAAGTTGGCCCTACGAAAATCTAACCTACAAGTCTGGCTACAAACTTCCTTGGCTCCCCACAGCAACTGAAATTCAAGGAGGACATGGTTACTTCCCCCTAACGTCCCCACCACCTTCATCTCATCTACCAATTCTTCCCTGTTGGTTAATATCAAGTCTAGTATGGCCGAGCCTCTTGTAGCTTCCTCCACCTTTTGAAAAAGGAAGTTATCGGCCAGGCAGGTCAGGAAATTGCGTGATTCATAACGCTTTGCTGAGCCTGTCTCTCAGCACACATCAGGGAAGTTGAAGTCACCCATAATTACAAGGTTCTGATGTCTGGATACTCTACCAATCTGTTCAAAGAGGGCAGCATCTGTTTCTTCTCGCTGGTCAGGTGGTCTGTAGCAGACTCCAACAATAATACCCTTTGTCCTTCCTCCCCTTATTTCTACCCATATACTTTCCACCGGGCTGTCCGCCCCATTCTCCATAACTTCTTGACAATCAAGCCCTCTCCTCACATACAACGCCACTCCACCTCCTCTTCTACCCTTCCGGTTTTTCTTGAACAACTCATACCCATCCACTAGCACATTCCAGTCATGGGAATCATCCCACCAAGTCTCAGTAATTCCTACTATATCGTAGCCCTCTGTTTGCAATAGAAGCTCAAGCTCTTCTTTCTTATTGCCCATACTTTGGGCATTGGTATATAGACACTTGTAGCCTTGTACCTTTGTTTGACCTTTCCTACCCAGGTGGGACCCCACTGTTTTCACTTCGTCATTGAAATCACCATGTCGATCATCCCCTTCCCCTTGTGGCATCAGTTTAAAGCTCTCCTGATGAAGTTCTCCAGGTTCGTTCCAAACGTTTTCTTCCCTGACCTTGAGAGGTGAAGCCCATCATGTGCTAGAGGGCCTTCTCTAAGGAAAACTATCCCATGGTTCCAGAATCCCTTCCCAGGATAGGCCTTCTCTAAGAAAACCTATCCCATGGTTCCAGAATTATCCCAACCCAGGGTTGGCAAGCCTAGTTTAAAAACTCCTGGAGCTGCTATATGATCTTGGGAAAACCATGTAAGTTCATCCCGGAATAGTTTCCTCCACAGGGGAAATCTAAGTCCACATCCAGATTGAGTCATGGACTTCCCTGTCTTTTAGACCCTAAGGCATAAAATGGTACATTTGGTACCTGTAACTTACAAAGCCTTTGTAATAGAGTTTAATTTATTGGAGGAGAGGCTGAGCCTCTCATTCCTGAATCTAAAAGTGATGAACAAATGAAAAGTTGGGGTTGAGTTTTTGAATATTTCAGTCATTTTCCAAACAGGCCTATGCAATTTTTCCGGGCAGGAGGAGTGCAGTAAAGGTCTTGATTCCTTCTGAATGGTAGGAAGTGAAATACTCTGATACTGGAAGAATTGATTATTCTTTCCTTCCAAGGTAATGAAGAAATTCGCATAATGCAGCCATAATAAATAAACCTGAAGATTCACAGGAAGAAGGGACTGTAAATTTACAAGCCAGCTCCATTTGTTTACAGTGAAGAACCAGCTGCCTTCAAAAAAGGAACTACAATGCAAGAATGTTAATTTGGCTGTTCAGCTGTACCTCAACGCTAATGACTGTGTAGTTTTTACATATGGCTGCATTTCATTGTGATCTTTTGAACCGCCCGTATGAAAAGCTAACCATTCTCCTGAACACCCCGAATCATTAACCTGTGTTATAATTCACATGGCAACAGATTATGACAGTTATCCAAGCATTTATATTCATGAACTTCGAAGGTTTACGCATGCGTCTCTGGCTCCTTAATGAGGCATAATTCAGAGGCCCTAGGTCGACAGCTAATTTTTAACAGAAGTGGTATTTTAAATTGAACGAGGGGTGAGCGGCCAGAAACGTTGCCTTTTTTTTTGCTAGCTTGTTCCCTCACAAGGCAAGAACACTATCAGAGTTACAACATTTACTCCCAGACTGAGGCCGCTTTACTTTCCCACAGGCAACAGCATGAGTGTAATGTTTGAAGTTTGCACCAACAAAGCAAGGAGATAACTAGGGCTGTCAACCATGTGGAGTTTGGGGATCTCCTGGAATTACAACAGATCTCCAAATGACAGAGATCAGTTCCTGTGGAGAAAATGGCACCTTTGGAGGGTACTCTAGGCATTAGACCCTCCTGATGCCCCTCTCGTCCCCCAGCTATGCTCTCCCCAGGCTGAACCCACAAATCTTCCAAAATTTTCCAGGGATAACTTTGAGTCATAGCACATAAATCCATATCAGACATCCGTTTTAGGAAAATTGTATAAGTTCCACCATTGGCAGGAGCATGCTATAATCTGAGCGCTAAACAAAAGTATTTGTCACTTGGCCACTAGATGGCAACAAACAGGAACACATATTACAGGAAAAGTCTGGAAGTCCCTGATTCAAATCTCACTTCAGCCATACACTCACCAAGTGGCTTCAAGCAAAACACTGCTTTTCACAGCCTCAGCTTCCCCCTCATTTATAATACTGGGAAAAATAAAATCAGCCTACTTCATAAGGCTGTAATAAGCAATACTGAGACAATGTTCATTAAACAGGGTTTGAGCCCAGTAGCACCTTAAAGACCAATAAGATTTCCTGGGTATAGGGTTTTAAGAATCAGGCTCCCTTTGTCAGATACCAGAGTTTGACTCTTGAAAACTTATACCCTGGAAATATTGTTGGTTTCTAAGGTGCTACTGGACTAGAATTTTGGTCTTCTACAGCAAGCCAACATGGCTACCCATCAGAAAACAACGTTCAAGTGCACTGAATATTTAAAACAGAGTGAGTAATATTAGGTAACCAGCTTGGTGGGCAATCTTCCAGCCCGGGAGTTTTGCCACCAGTTTTTGTTTCAGCAGAGTCAAAAATGGAGTGGGGGTGGGAGGCAATATCCTACTATATAAAAGGTTAACCGTGTTCCAGACAACTCACTTCCTACCCTGGTGCACATCCAGAGGGTGCTGCTGTGGAGGGAAACTAAGAAGAGGCAGCCTGTGCCTCCAGAGAGTGTGCCATGGCAAGAAGTCCATGCCAGGAGTAGGTGTGGAGCAGGTGGCAATGCCTGCCCACCACCTTCAACCAGCTGGAATCAGGAGCGGAGCAGGTGGCTACCCCTCTTCACCCAATGGGATCAGGAGCAAAGCAGGTGGCAATGCCCTCCTGCCACCTTCACCCTGCTGAGATCAGGAGTGGAGCAGGTGGCAATGTCCACCCCCCACTTTCACCCGGCTGGGATGAGGCACGGAGCAGGAGGCAATGCCCATCCCCCTTCACCCAGCCAGGATCAGGTATGGAGTAGGCAGCAATGCCCATCCTCCTTTCACCCACCTAGGATCAGGAGCAGAGCAGGTGGAAATGCCTGCTCCCCCTTCACCCGGACTGAATCAGGCATGGAGGAGGTTGCAATGCCTACCCCCTCCCTCACTTGGCCAGAATCAGGTGCAGAGCAGGAGGCAATTACCACCCCGCTTCACCTGGATGGAAATAGTAAAGGAGCAGGTGGCAATTCCCATCTTCCCTTCACCCGGCCAGGATTAGTCATAGAGAAGCAGTCAATACCCGCCTGCCTGCCAACCCCTTTCTAGATCCCATTGTATTTTTTCCCACAATGGGCTTTGTTACTAGTCAAGTGATTATCCAGAAGTGACACCATGATGCTCTAAGGATTCCTCAAATCTCTGTAGTTTATACCATAGAGATTGAAGAATTCCTAGAGCATTGTGACATCACTTCCAGATACAACCAGATGTGATGTCCTGATGTTGTGCAATGCCCCCCTTTGTTCCTGTGGGAGCAAAGAGGCCAGCTGGCAACTGTATATCCATGTTTGGCATGGCTGGGTATCTGCGAAGCTACAGCCTGGCAGAGAGCGTCCCCCACCAACACTTGATCCATCAGGAGTATCTGGTGATAGTGGAGGAAAGAGAACATGAGACAGTCATATTCTGTTACATCCCCTCAAGTTTGCCTCCAATCAAACAAGGGGATGGTGTCCTTCTGGTAGAGCTGAGAGGGTGGAATTGAGGAATGGGGATATCTCCTGTTCTGAATGGGGCTGCAGTCCTCCTAAAGGAGCAGGTTCATAGCTTGGGGGAGCTGCTGGACCTATTGGATAAACAGGTGGCTGCAATGGCTAGGGTGCTTTTCACCAGCTTTGGCTGCTGAGCCACCTGCAACTTATTCTGGGCAGGAAAGATCTTGCCACTGTTGGGTATGGCGTATTGACATCTAAACTGCAATATGCTCCATGTAGGGCTGTCCTTGAAGACTGTGCAGAAGCTGCAATTGGTACAGAATGCTATGATCGGAGTGTTGACTGGATGAAGTTTTAGGACCATATCACTCCAGTTTTTTTCCATCTGCTCTGGCTCCCAATTTGCTTCTGGGTCCAATTCAAGGTGCTGATGTTGACCTTTAAAGCCATATATGGCTTGGGCGTACCTTAAGCAAGACCTTCTCCCATATGGACCTACCCATCCACTCCTGTCATCTTCGGAGGCCCTGCTTCGGTGCCCGTACCATCTGAGGCTAGATGTGTGGCAACCTGTTGAAGGACCCTCTCAGTCGTGGTGCTGAAAATTTGCAACTCCCTCCCCAGGGATATTTTCTTGTCTCCCTCTTCCATTGTCTCCTGCCTGTGGATGAAGACTTTTGTTCACTTGTTTCATTTGCTGTACCCCTAGTAAACTCTTATTGGCCCTCCTCTCTCTGTGTGTGTCTATTTGTATGTCTTTATGTTCTTATTGTATTTATATATGTATTTTAATGTTTTACATGTTTCAATATCTGCTCTTCATCGACTTGGGGACCCTATTGGAGTGGAAACACAGCATATAAATGTTTTAAATAAAAAAGAATAAAATAAATAAAATGGGAGTGAGGGAGACCAAGGCAGACAGGAAATGGGGAGGAGGAGAAGGCCCCTGCAGCACGGCACCAGAGGAAGAAGAGGGTGGAAGCTCTGATGGAGGTAGGTGAGGCTGGGTGATCTTATGGAGACCTGGTAGGTGTTGGTTGGCTACTTCCATTTATGGCTGTCCCAGGGGGCATCTTTGGCATGTCACTCTTTGATGGGTGGGTGTCAGTTGTGCCACTAGGAAATCCAGTGCAGCAACTATACTCTTAGCTCCATGGAATTAAAAAAATAAGTCTTTTCTCCATTGAATGAACTGACTAAGAATGCTAGTGACTCACTGCCATCAAGGGACTTGGTAATTGGGCTCCCCAATACATCAGAAATAAAAGTCTTTTCTCCCACATATCTTGCTGTAGCTGACCAAAACTACAACCTATTGCTTTGTACTTGGCTTTAAAATTTTGCTGTCTGTATGTCTGATTTCAACAATCCTGCCATGAGTCTCACAAAGTACACTAATTTCAAAAGCAAAACTCTTTTTTAAAGAAAGAAAGAAAGAAAGAAAGAAAGAAAGAAAGAAAGAAAGAAAGAAAGAAAGAAAGAAAGAAAGAAAGAAAGAAAGAAAAAGAAAAATGAGAACTAATCCGAATCACACAGATTAGTGTGCAAGCTGTTCAGTTCTGTACAATGCCTTAGGATGCCAGATGGTCAGTACAGGGAAAAGGGGTTAACTTTGTTTACGATTGCAGTTTAAGTTGTTTCAGGATGGTTAGGATGCTGGGCTCTGGCCTATAAAAAATCATTCCTCAATAACCTTGTTGAAGATCCTGCTGAAACTAAGCAAGCACAGGACAGGTCAGGGTCAGAGCAGGAGATGGCCTGGGGGGCCCTTGGGGGAACACTGTAGTAAATCAGCCTTGAAAATGCCAGGGGATTATGTGGAACAAGAGGCTCAACATGAAAGCAAGCATGCCAACCCAGCAAAGATTACCCAGGTTTCTTTGGGTTCAGGCCCGGAACAATGGTATGATATATGGGTTTTAAAGCTAGAGAACTGGCCAACGCTCCATCTAGACCCATTGCTCAAGCATTGTGATCCCCTGAAATCAGCAGCCACTGTGCACAGTGGAATTAAAGGGACAAGGTTCCAGTGACTCTCCAACAGCCCTTAGACACTTCTGAGCAGCACAGAAGGGGAAGCAGCCTATTATCAATTGGTCTACCGAGAGACTACTCCCTACTTGACATTCAGGATTCTCCATAATTAGGTTTTCCTGTAGTCTTAATGCAAGACAGGTCTCGCAGGTAATCAGCCCTATCGTGAAACCATCCTCTTTTCGGAGATGGCCATCTGTCACTTCCAGCCTTTTGTTCACTTATCACTGACTCACCCGATGACTAGCACTTTCCAGCTCCTGGACATCTGTCCTAGCTGACAGCAATATCCATTAACATTTCCTCACCTGGCAGTTAATTCTAAATCACCCAACAGAATTCAAGCCCTTGGATCCTGTCCAGTCCCAGTCCAGAGTGCACCTACCATCTCACACCCTAGCACCTTCAGAGTGTAAATAGAGCTTCCAAATTCCCACTTTGCAGCAGTTTATTCCTGAAGTTCCCAGCTACTGCTCCTGGGTGACTTGGCATACGTCCCATTGAGATGTGAGCTGGTCTCTGCCTCTACTCCACTTCCTTTTCTGCTCCAGCTCATTGGACCTTCTTGGACTCCTCCTCAGCTCTTGACATGCTCGAATGCTGCTTTAGCATAGTGGTTAAGGGGTTTGGCTGTGAACCAGCACTCTTCTGGTTCGAATCCCACTACTGCCATGAGTTCAGTAGGTGGCCATGGGTAAGCCACTCCTCTCAGCCCCAGCTCCCCAGCTGTATTGGGGGGGGATAATAATAACACTAACTTGTTCACTGCTCTAAGTGAGGCACTAATCTGTCTAAAAGAGCAGTATATAAGCACAATTATCACCATCATCATTATTTGCCCCTCTTTTGTTTCATATTTTATTGTTTAGGTGTTAGGTTTAGTTTTTTTTTAATGTTTTGCTATGTGTGCACATGCTAGCAGGTGTGTTTACATTAAAAAATAATAATTGTGCTTATATACTGCTCTTTCTAGACAGATCAGTGCCCCACTCACAGTGGGTGAACAAAGTTGGTGTTATTAATATCCCCACAATACAGCTGGGGAGCTGCGACCAAGAGAAGTAGCTTACCCAAGCCTGCCTGCTGAACTTATGGCCATAGTGGGAGTTGATCTAGCTGAGCTCTGATTCACAGCCCAACCACTTAACCACTATGCTACAGCAGCTCTCAGATTCTTATGTGCCTCTACCCCTGTTTTATAGTTTCCTAATAAATATTTTAATTTTATTCTGTCTTCCACCTGCTCACTTTGGGGGATCTCCCCACTTACACACTTCCAGATCCAGGACCTTGGTATACATAAGCAATAGTCCTAAAATTTTGCCCAGTTATACGTGTTCGTGCTCAACATGAAAAAAGGGGGACACTCCAATCCTCAAGAAGCAGGCACATGCAGGCTATTTGGGTAACAAATGGATCAAACTATTCACTTGTTTGTTTCCCTGTGCCTGCATCCCCTCTCCATGATCAATGCTCTCTGATCTGACATCACCATGTATTCGGTGGGGAGATCTTCACCCACACAGACCTGAGTGTTATTTTCTGGGACTAAGCCCAATTTTGCCTGCATGTATTTGATGGCTGGATAGTTGTGGTCCAGATTGCTCAAGGCCAAGCCAAGCTATTTCTGCTTGGTTCTCCGCCAACTTAAAAGCAGATAATAATATACCATAATTATATACTTATAATGCTCCTAATCCCAATATTCAGTCATTTAAACACAGTGCCCATCATCAACAGATGCAAATTATTCAAATGCTTCTGCTTTGCTCCGCTGCAAGATCAGAAATCTTTGGAGATATTGGCCATTGTAGAATTGGCTCTGAATGTTGGATTCTATCCCTGCTCATGTGTGAGAAAATATGCCTTAAATTACAACCCTGACTCTTCCAGCAACCAGCTCGGGCTCACTTTGAACGATCTTATGTCCCTCCAAAGATTAACAGTAATTGGTATTATAGGACACATTCCTTAAAACCAGAGTAAGGTTTATCATCTCAAAATTGAGAGGAAATGCTAAATTTATGGCAATAAGGGTACATTTGTGCTGGATACTGATTATCATAAAAGCAATATTTACTTTGCTAAATCAGGATTTATATATTCAGGCCTAGCTATGAGTACACTATACAATTGAAACGATTGTATTGAAATGATCTGTAAAAAGGGGGGGGAAAGAGCGAAAGCTAAAACAGCATTATTGACTGCAAGATCACCTTTACAAAGCACAGCTATTGAAATTAACTCCTTATGCTAATTTTCGAAAGTATATCATTAACCTTGTTCCAAGTGGTTTTTGTCTTGTTTATCCCCACAACATACAAGATAGAAATATATGTTGCTGCTGTGGTAGCTGAGGCAGAACATCTGCTTAGCAAGCAGAAGGTCCCAGGTTCAATTCTCATCATCTTCAGTTAAAAGGAACAACTGGTAGATGAAATGAAAGACCACCGGAGACCCGAGAGGGCTGATGCCAGTCTGAGTAGTCAATATTGACCTTGATGGACTGATGACCTAATTCAGTATAAGGCAGCTTCAAGCGTGATGGGTGACAGCTGGATGATGAACAAAGACCACCAATCACAGGCCGATTCACATAATACCTTACACTAGGATTGTGTTGTTCAGATTTGGAAATACTTGGCAATCAATGAATAATATTATATTCTGAATATTCCAAGCATTCTCAAATCCAGACTTTATTATTCCAGATATTTAGAATTAATGTGAATATCTGGAATCTCACTGAGTCCTGTAGATAGCAGTCTCTGGGCTGCCTGGGAAATGAAGCCAACCAGGGGCTAAGCATAGTAGGAGCAAGGAGCTGACTGTCTCCGATTAGCACTGCCATGGTTTTGTTATGGCTGGGGAAACTGAGGGGTGGATGGGAATAAATCCAATGATTGATACCTATCTACACTTATGGAATCCCAAATCAAGCACTGATAATATTGATTGAGCATTTAGTAGATTCATTGATTAATCACACTATACATAAAAGCACACTAAGACTAATTGGGTGGCCCTCAAAATTTTCCTCTTGTGATTTAACTTACCCTTACAAGTTTTTTTGCAAGGATTGAGTAATCCAAGCCTTCCTACCCAGAAATCCTTGAAGGAAAGGCAAGAGGAAATGTAACAAGCAAGAGATAAGAAGGGAGATTTTTTCTTATATGGTGGACATGTAAGAAAGCAAAGAGTTTCTAGTTGCAGATACAATCATCGATTCAGAAGATTTCAAAGATTAAATTTCAGTTGAAACCAGAGATTTTTCTGTTGGGAATAATGGACAGCCAGTTCTAAAAAAGCTTTGGAACTTTGTTTTTATACTTAATTACAGCAGCAAGAGTACTTTATGCACAAAAGTAGAACACTCCAACATTGCCTACAGTGGAGGAATGGCGAATAACAGTTTTGGAGTTTGCGTCAATGGCAAAACTTACTTCATTGATTAGAGAAAGGACATGAGTTAACTTCTTGACTGAATGGAAACCGTTTAGAGACTTTTTACATTAAATGGATAACAAGGATTTAATGACATCTGGATTTATGGATTAAGAAACATGAACAATAGAAAAAAGAGAGTTCTTACGATTAACTTAGAATAAGTGAGACTCTAGAAATGATACATATTTGTTGCAGAGATAATGGGAACTCAACCTGTAAAATATATATAATATATATATATATATATATATATATATATATATATATATATAATATTTTAAAGACCCTAAAATTATATATATATATATATATATATATATATATATATATATATATATATATATATATATATATATATATATATATATATATATATATATATATATATATATATATATATATATTGTTTATGTATTGATAGTGTGTTTTCTGTTTAGAATGTTGTGTTTTTTATCCTGTTTATTGTTTATAGTTATTATGTTATTGTTTATAGTTTATAGTTTAAATAAAGCAAATTCTAGTGCAAAAAAAAAAGGAAATGTAACAAGCAGACTGGAATCCACAGGTAGCTGAAAACTATCTCAGAAGCATAATTTTTGCCATCTATTTACTTCTTGACATTTTGGCCAGCTGGTATTTTGACTTTTCAGAATATTGAACTCGTACTTGTCTTACATCTAAGTTTAAGGATCAATTTAGTAAGTCACGTTGTACAAGTCACAACTCATTGTCCATTTCCCACCTGGAAAATGCAAGGACATTTTGTGCGCACTTTTCCCACTGTCTTTATAGCTGAGTAGCCAGTTTAACTTAAAAGACTTATATGAAGTACAGTCTCCTTGTTGCCTAGCATAGTTTACTGGCTGATGTTAGAGAACTGCAGATTACAGACTATAACAGGCACTGGATCACACCATAAAGTTTCCAGGGTTTATATCTTATGCCATTAACAGACAGACCTGAGTCAACACAACCTTTCATGGATAAGATAGTTCTTTATGAGCTGGTAAAGCCAGGAGATGCTTTTGTGGGGATAGTAATCAATTCAAGATAAGCTACGCAGATAGAGCCAGGTTAAGTCCCAAATGGCTCCAACTGACTCCACAAAACACAAAGCAAATGGGTTCTGTGTTTAGAGACATATGATATTTCACATGGACCCTGCAATACAAGGGTTCTCTCACCACGGACACCCTCTTGTCATTATCGTTATTCATTTGTTAATAATAACAGCTACCCATTGCATACAAAGTTATATGATACTGGAGTATAATACAAAAGTGAAAACAATGTAAGTAACCCTATAAGACTAAGCTAGGCAACAAGCAAAAGACCACAGTGTAGAACTCAGTGGGAGGGGTAGTATTCCAAAGGCAGCTGCCACCTGCCTCCCCTCCTTGGGCAAAGAGAGCAAAGTTTAAGGCAAAAATCTTAACTGTCGAACAGGATGGTCTGAAGGGAAGATGTCCTTCAGATATTCACAGAATCACAGAGTTGGAAGGGGCCATACAGACCTTCTAGTCCAACCCCTGCCCAAACCAGCATGAGCCTAAAGCATCTCTGATAAATATTCGTCCAGCCTCTTCTTGAAAACTGCCAGTGAAGGGGAGCTCACCACCTCCTTAGGCAGCTGATTCTGCCTTTGAACTACTCTGACCGTGAAAAAGTTTTTTCCTAATATCTAGCCGGTACCTTTCTGCATGTAATTTAAATCCGTTGCATCAGGTATCCTCTGCTGCCAACTGGAATAGCTCCTTGCCATCCTCCAAATGACAGCCTTTCAGATATTTAAAGAAAGCAATTATGTCCTTCCTCAATCTCTTCTTTTCCAAACTAAACATTCCCAAGGCTCTCAGCCTTCCCTCATAGGGCTCAGTCTCCAGACCCCAGATCATCCTCGTTGCTCTCTTCTGTGCCCTCTCAATTTTTGTCCACATCCTTTTTGAGGTGAGGCCTCCAGAACTGCACACAGTACTCCAAGTGCAGCCTGACCAAGGCAGTATAGACAGGGACTATGACCTCCTGCGATTTCAATGCAATGGCCTTTTTTTTTGCCACCACATCACACTGACTGCTCATATTTAGTTTACAGTCCACTCTTACCCCAAGATCCCTTTCACATATACTACTGCCCAGAAGTGTATCCCCCATCCGGTATTTGTGCTTCCCATTTTTGTGGCCCAGATGTAATACTGTGCACTTATCTATGTCGAATTGCATCCTGTTCACTACCGCCCACTTCTCCAGAGTATTCAGGTCTTGTTGAATTTTAACTCTATCTTCTTGGGTGTTTGCCGCTCCTCCCAATTTGATATCATCAGCAAATTTAATGAGTAGCCCGTTTACCCCTTCATCCAGATCATTGATAAAAATATTGAAAATTACCAGGCCCTGTGGCACCCCACTGGACACCTCCCTCCAGTCTGATGAAATGCCATTGACCACCACTCTTTGGGTGTGGTTCTCTAACCAGTTCTCTATCCACTGAACTGTCCTATAGTCCAGTACACAGTCTTCCAGTTTATCCATTAGAAAGTCATGGGGAACCTTATCAAAAGCTTTACTGAAAGTCAATGAAACCTGCATGGATAAAAAGCCTCACGGGTTGGGGGGGTGGTATAAGGAAGGGATAGAAGTTCTGTGAGGAATTTTGCCTTAGTTCGCCTCCTCCATAATCCAGTAAGCTCGTCACTCGATCAAAGAAGGAAACCAATATGATCAACAGCTAGGACATTCAGTGAACAAAATACAATAGGGCATCGGTTGCAGAAATTTTAAAAGCAGCATAAATCTGAACGGACAGATGAAACACTGCTGAAACAAAGCTTAAGTAATTAAACACGACATATTTAACAACAAGAAAACTACCCAGTAGGAGCATATCTACATCAACAGAGAGTACCCAGTAGAATAGTCAACAGTCCTGGTCCCATTATCAAGGGATCTCTCTGGGTCGTTTCTTGCAGCATACTTTAGTAAAAAAAAAAAAAAAAACCCTGAATAATTCAGTTTTGCATTATTTGTGGGAAGCCAGGAGAATGGGAGCCTTTTTTGCCACCATATCACACTGACTGCTCATATTTAGTTTACAGTCCACTCTTACCGGAAGATCTCTTTCAGTCCTCTAACCAGTTCCCTATCCACCAAACTTTCCTATAGTCGAGTCCTCAGTCTTCCAGTTTACCCATTAGAATGTCATTGGGAACCTTATCAAAAGCTTTGCTGCAATCCAGGTAAATCACGTCGACAGAGTTCCCATGATCCAGTAAGCTCGTCACTCGATCAAAGAAGGAAACCAGGTTGCTTGCTCGTTTCAGTTATACTCGACCTTTCCCCTCAATGGGGAACTGCCACGGCTTCTATCGTTCTCCTCTCCTCCATTTTATCCTCACAACAACCTCATGACGTGGATTAAACTGAGGATGTGTAACTGACCTGGTGTTACCCAGCAAGTTTCTCTAGCAGTGTAGACAGTCAAGATTCAGACCGGAATGTCTCAGCTCCTAGTCCAACATTCTAACTGCTGTACCACTTTGGCTAGCTGACCTAAAGCTGTTTACACATGAAATTGTATTTCTCCAAGCTTTCCCATAACCCTAATTTCCCCATAGTCCTTAGCTTCTCCTTCTCATTGCTTAGTTTCTCCTTGGTTATTGCATGTCTATCTTTTTTTAAAAAAACAATAGCTATACCATAAACAATCAAGTATTTATTTAGGTCAAGAGATAAGTCTTTTCCCTCTTTTGAACGGTAATGTCCCTTACATATTCATACAGGCATCAGTTTTAACAGGCTGCAGGAGATGAGAGAAGGCCATGTCTGAATGTTAATAATAGCTGGGTGACCTTGGGTGAGTCACAGCTCTTCCAGAGCTCACTCAGCCTCACCCACCTCACAGGGTGATTGTTGTGGGGAAAATAATAACATACTTTATAAACCGCTCTGAGTGGGTGTTAAGTTGTCCTGAAGAGCGGTATATAAATTGAATGTTGTTGCTGTTGTTGTTAATATGGGCTTATAAATGGAATAGCATTATGATGGTTCACTTTTGTCTGATAATGAGCTAACTAGTATAATTATTAGGGGTGTGCACTGAGAAAATTTTTCTTATAATTTCTGGTCCAGACTTTGGGAGAGAGGGATTTTTACTATGATTGCTTATTTCCCAGTAGGATATTACCAGACCAGGAGTCAAACTTGTGGTTTTTCTTCGGAAACATTATTTTCAATGGGGAATCTATTCAAGGGTCTAGGGCAGCTATTTATAAAGATAATGACACCTAATTTGCATAGAACACAGCCCTCCCTGTAATCTAAAGTCCCTCTAAATTTCAAGCAGATTGAACAAAGGGGGTAAATTTTCCAGACCCTGGAAATAGGCCCCTCTCTGTGCAGCTGCACATTTCTCTCTACTGATTCCTGAAGACTAGCAGGATAGCTCCAGATGTGCATCAGCATTAAAAAAAAAAAAACCCTGTCTGCATTCTGACTATAGTCTGACAGACTGACAATAAAAATAATAATAATACTTTCCACTGAAAATTCTGTTTGCCATGTTTCCTTGTTGTGGTCTGTTTGTTTAATGAAGTAAGGAAGGAGATCGGCACCTTTTCCATTATTCTTTGGAGGAGCTGGCAAGGCCATTTTTCAAACAAATGACATGAAAATGACACCAAAATTGCAGGTGAGTGCATACTGCCTGTCTGCTAAAGACTGTCCAAGTTTGATGCAAATGGGCCAAACATTCAAATTCTATGGCTACTGATTCCTCCAGGCTTTATGCTTTCAGAGGGAAATCACCGCAATGGAAGTGCAGATAAAAAGGCAGCTCTCTGAGCTTGTGATTGGCTGGCAGTGCTCTGTTCTCCTCCCCTGTAAGGATCTGGTAGGAAGGGAGAAATGCCATTGTCTAGGAAATCAGTAGAATCAAACAATACAGGTGCTCATGCTGCCGAACACTTAATCCAACTCACACACCTCTATGTACGGTTGGTAAGCACTGAGACATGATGGATGTTTTCAAGGAGAAGGTTTTGTAATTCCCAAGTTTCTTGGATTTCTGTTATCATTCCAGAAAATCAAGATAATTATTTGAAACAGCAATTTCTGTGTATACCTTTGGGTTGGGAATTTTTTTAATGCATACCTCTAGTTTTTATATAAGGTAGGTAACTGACAGTGTAATCCTAAGCAGTTATACAGTGTAATCCTAAGCACTGACTTCAGTTGACTTAGAAGTATGCAACTCTGCTTAGGATTGAGTTGTAAGGCTGCAATCCTAAGAACACTTACCTGGGAGTAAGTCCTATTAAATAAAACAGGACTTACTTCTGAGTAAACATGCATAGATATATAAAGCAAAGCTTTTGAAGTGCAGGATACACATAATACAGTGAGAAAAAGTAAACTACGCATCCCAAGCTTTTCCAGGCTTGAAAAAATAACAGTCTATACGAACTCTACTTTCTCCAAATGATTTTTCCTTTGTTGACTTTAATTAGGTACTTATGAATGACAGAAGAGAAAATACACATCTGTGAATATTCCGTCCTAGAAGAAAAGTGAGATTTTAAAATTCTGTCAACTTAAGGACAGACCCCTGTTGATGGTTGTTTGAAAGCCTGCACTTATGAGAAGGCAGAGACTTTTCTCTACGTTATAAAGATGTAGACTATGGGTATATTTTGTTCAGGAATGTCATAAAAATGCTCAAAGTATCCCTATCCCCCTTTATTGTGTGGAAAAGCAATGATTTGACATTGCAAAATAGGACCAAGAAAATATATATATATATTAAAGCAAAGTTTCAAACTATTTCCCCAGGCTACACACACTTACATGTACCCTTTGCAAACTTACCACTGAACACAGTGGGATTTACTTCTGAGTAATCAGGCATAGGATTGCAGAATGCAGGCATGAAAGAAGAGCACCAACTCCTTCTTATCCCACATCACAAGGATAGTTTTAGGTAGGTAGCCGTGTTGGTCTGCAGTAGAACTGCGGGATTTGAGTTTAGTGGCACCTCAGAGACCAACAAGATTTTCAGACTGTAAGCTTTCATGAGCCAGAGCTCTGAGTCTCGAAAGCTTACACCTTGGAAATCTTGTTGGTCTCTAAGGTGCCACTGGGCTCAACCCCTGCAATCCCACATCAGCATCTGCTGGGGTACCCAAAGCATTAGGTCACTGCCACATGCTCAGTCATTATCATCCACAGGTCAACCATAAATTGATCTTACAGATAGTTACAGCAGTACTGGACCACTGTCAAACCATCCACAATGCATTACGGTTGCCTGCCTACCCCTCTGAGGAGAGCATGAAATTTTGATGTATTTATTTATTTATACACTTTTCTCTCTGGGGCTCAAGACGGATTACACAGAATAAGACAGTACAAAATAGTTGCTGGAGAAGCTCCCCCAGTTATGGCATACCCACCACTACAAGCACTCTGTTAAGGGCCAGGATTGAGCTGCTCACTTTCTAGAGTAATCTACTCATCATTCTTGGATAACTACTGACCATTTTATAATTAAGGATGCATCTTGGAACTTGGTTGGTTCAGTTCAGCTTGAGGTTTATACGGATTCTTCTACTCTCAGGCTGCAGTCACAGAGTTTCTAGTTTGTCAAACAGATGAACTTCAATGGTAATTTGTTCATGTTGATGTCTGGTTTTCCAAGTTTGATGGTTAAAAGTAACTTTTTTCTCTACTACTACAGCTGCTAGCTACTCATTCTTTTTTATGTTGATGATTCAGAATGTTTTCTTCTCTAAAAAGATACTCCTCTGATATAACTCTGTATTTAAGAAAATATTCTGGAGAAGTTGACCCCCCCTCCAGCTGAGGAACAGGGATAGATTTAATTTGAAATAAACAGACAGAAAACTGAAAAGACCCTGCTGGGAGTTGTTCCCTAATTGGTGGTGGAGTGCCCTCAAGTCATAGCTGACCTATGGGGACTCCTGGTGGGGTGTTCTTGGCAAGAGACTAACGGGGTGGTTTTCCTCCCCTGCCTCTGCAACCTTGGTCTTCTAGAGCTCTCCCATCCAATCAGTAATCAAGGCCGACCCTGCTTAGCTTCTGAGATCTGACAAGGTCAGGCTCACCTGGACAACCCAGGTCAGGGTTGTTCTCTAATTACATATCTGTAAATAAATGAAATATTAAGAAAACTGCTGTAAGATTCTACTGCTTCCTCCAAAGGGAACTGAAAGTCATGCCCTGATAGCCTCAAATAGAAACATCCTTTTAAAAGAAGGCATTCATCTTCTAACAGTTGAGGTAATAGTTCAGATGATTAAGAGGTCTGAACAACAAGAGTAATTGAAGGAGAACAATAGCAGACAAAGGGGCAAATCACACATCATTTGCCACCAAGCATTTAGGTTATTCTGGAGGTTAAACAGTCACAGCACAGTCATTAAACAGTTGTAAAAAAGCCAAGTGAACTCAGAAGATTTTACAAAAGAAATTTGGAAAGGAGAATATAGAATCCACGAACTTAAAAGAACCAGAAATGTACATGTTGCTGCTTCCTTATTCATAATCTTTTTTAAATTATGTTCAAGGCTACTATCCATAGGAAATGTGCACAATCAGAGCATAATGCAAGATAGATGTACAGTTGCTTAAGCCTGAAACATGAACTGTAAGTCTTGTAAGGGAATGAGGGCCAATGGACTCTCCAACATTTTCCGCGGACGTCTTTTCTAGCCAAGCCTAACCCTGTTATTTGTTGTTCTCCTAAATATAGATGACACAGAATTTTGTGCATGGATGTATTCTATCAGTGAGCTCTTAGATTTCCTGAAATTTACAGGAGATCCACATGCAGATTCTTCATGGCCAGAAATGCTCCTCACAGAAGATACATGAGCATGTAATGTAATAACTACCATTCATACAGTGGCAGCAGATAACTGATGTGCTAATATTCATCCCTAACCATAAAACTCATCAGTTATATTGCGTCCTTCTTTGTGTAGCTGCAATTCCCTTTCTTGTACCAGCTCAGACATTTCCATTACAGGTGAAATTAAATTACCCCTCCTCCTCCCCCACATTCCATTTAAAGTAAATAAAACTTTATTGAGCTTTCTCTCCCTCTAGGGGACTACAGGGAAGATCAATGTGCATATGGTTTATAGATGGAATTTTTAGACTATGGACCCTATAGATGAAGTCCTACAGAAGTATTTTGTTCTACTAAAGGAAATTGGAAAAGTGAAAGTACCTTAACGATACAGCAGCAAAAAATATTAGATTGCATCAATATTTTTTCCTCCTCTTTGATGAGTTCCCTCTTCAACTACCTTGGCAATTTAAGAATATTTAAGAAGAAAAATGAAGGAAAGTAAATATCCACCACACTAAGCAACTAAATCCATCTTTAATGGAGAGGAGGGGAAATATTTAATAAGCAATTTTGCAACCAAATGTGGGTGGGAAAGTAAAGAAGAAAATTCAGTACACTTGCTCTCAATCTGGTGCTCACAGAGCTATATCAGTGCAACTAGGGGCCAAGCTACACATGACGAATGACACTTGAACGGCAAGTGGATTGAGTGGAGGGCAAGTGAACAGGGAGAAATACACTTGCCGTTCAAGTGTCATTCGTCATGTGTAGCTTGGCCCTGAGTGAGCATACACATAAACACATATAGCTGCCTTATACTGAATCAGACCATTGGTCCATCAAAGCCAGTATTGTCTACCCAGACTGGCAGTGGAGCTCCAGTGTCATAGACTGAGATCTTTCACATCACCTACTCTATACCTCATTTACAATATGTAAAGCTTTTGTAGCTTTGAAATTGCTACCATGTGCAGATGATACCCAGCTCTTTATCGAGCTATTCAAATCTCCTGCTGATGCAATAGAGGTCTTAAGCCACTGCCTGTAGTTAAAGGACTGAAAGCAAATAAATTGAAACTGAACCCAGACAAGATGGAAGTGATGCTGGTTGGGAAGGTGAAGATCTTGAAGGACCTTGTCCTCCCTACTTTCAGTGGGGTTCAGTTGACCCTTGCAGACTTGGTTAAGAGCTTAGGGATTATACTGGATCCAACATTGCTGCTAAAGAAGCAAGTTAATGTAGCTGCAAAAAATGCCTTCTCCAAACTCAGGCTAGCCTGGAAGATGTTCCCCTACCTTGACATGGCTGATCTGGCCACCTGGATCCATGCCACAGAAACACTGAAACTTGACTACTGTAATGCATATTATATAAGTCTTCCCTTGAAATCAACTCAAAGATTCCTGTTGGTGTAGAATGTGACAGTCTGATTATTATCAGGAACTAGGTGTATGCGTATTACTCCCATTCTGCAGTGACTCTATTGGCTGCCCATCAGTTACAAGGCTCAGTTCAAGGTTTTGGCCATCACATACAAAGCCATTCATGGTCATGGTCCCTCAGATCTATGGGAAATCTTATCTCCCTATGTTCTGCCATGGCAGCTTCACTCATCCAAACAGGGTCCCCTGCAGGTGCCACCCTGCACATGGGCAAAATCAATAGCTGCTCATACACATGCATTCTCTGTAGTGCCTCCCTCTACCTTATGGAATGGCCTACCTGAACAGGTCAGGAAAGATCACACTCTTCCAGCTTTCCACTAACTATGCAAAACTGAATTACTCAAGAGGACTTTTTTTATACAGGTAATTAGACTGCGAAGTAAGGAAATGGCTCAGAGAGATGTGCTGGAATGGGATAGGGACTGTAGTACTACTGTGTTCTGTCTGTTGCTGTAAGTATGTCCCTACAGGATAGTTCTGTGTCATGTAATATGTCATGTCAACTGGGTTACGTTTTTGTTTTCAACATTGTTTTCAGCCTTGTATCAGATTTTAGCTTGTTTTCAAATTTCTAGAATCTTTACCTTATTGTATTCTTTATCGAATATCCCTTTGATTGTATTGACCACCATTGTGTATTCCACCTCAAGTCCCAGTGAGAGAGACAGACTATGAATGAATGAGCGGACGGATGGATGAACGAACAAACAAATGAACAGTCTTCTACCAGAACTTTTAACCGGAGATGGCAGGAGTTGAACTTGGGACCTTCTGCATGCCAAGCAGATGTTCTATCACTGAGCCACAGTATCTGAAGCACATATTGTTAGGAGACAAGAGTGTTCTCACTAGATGGGCATGCTGGACCTCAGCCTAAGAGGTACACTTGAATGATGAGAGCCCAAAAATAGTAAATTGATATATGTTTGTGAGAGCCTGGAATTAAAGATTAAATTTTTGTTTTGTTTCATTTTTGCCATTGTTGAAAACCCCTTCTTTAAGAGAAGAGAGCATGCAACACCTCCTGGATATTTTTTAAAGGATCCATGAACTGTGTAGTCCTTGAGATAGTCCCATATAGTATTCCTCAAGAAAGCTCTCAAACCCACGAGGACGAAGGAGCTGTGCATTCCCTGAGCTTGTGGAAGCTCGCACACGCGAATGACCTAAACCTTTGCTAGAGTCCCCTTCTGTAATCTCAGTGAGATTTTACTCTGCCCCTTGCCTTGCGTAGTGACAGTTCTATTCCCAATCTCAATCCACAGCCATACTAGCAGTTTACATAGGCTGTGTGGGAGGGATTATGGAGAATATGGAAAAAGACCACGTCTAAATTTAGACCAGATGCCTTTCCTTAGCTTAGTCAGCCAAGTTTAGGGATCACACTATACTTTTGTTATGGGAGCTTCTTTGAGCTATGTCTGGTGGATTCAGAGACCCCAAAGATTCCTGGAGCCAAGGGCTAGACTAGGTATCTGTTAAAAGGTCACTAGGAATCCTAATTAGGGACATGCGAAACGTGAGAAATGTATATCTCCTGAAGAATAAATCAGGAGAACCAACAATGTAAGGGTTACAATTAAAGTCCATAAGCCTGGCTGATAGTTGCTATCTGCCTATATTTTATCTGTATCATTTTCCTACTAACTATGCCCAATGTAAGTTATGTAGTGTACTGACTGGAGTGTTGGACTAGAATCAGGGAGACACGGGTTCGAATCCCCACTCTGCTATGGAAGCTCAAAGGGTGACTTTGGGCCAGTCACATGCTCTCAGCCTAGCCTACCTCACTAGATTGCAGTGAAGATACAAGGGAGGAGAGGAGAATGATGTTATATATATATATATATAATGAGTTCACTTCATTCATTAAATGATATAATCGTAAATAGTTGCAAACTTTTTTGCAACACATCTTATAATTTTTCCAAGGGAGGAAATAAATATTACAAACTTTATTTGTAAGCTGTGCCCAACCTCTTGACTTATGTCTGGTTATAGGGAGAACAAGGTATTGTCCAAAAAACAAATAACTAAGACAGTATAGTAAAGAGTCCAGTAGCAGCTTTAAGACTAACCAACTTTACTGTAACATAAGCTTTTGGGAACCACAGTTCTCTTTGGCAGATGATGAAGAGAACTGTGGTTCTCGAAAGCTTATGCTACAGTAAAGTTGGTTAGTCTTAAAGGTGCTACTGGACTCTTTACTATTTTGCTACTACAGACTAACACAGCTAACTCCTCTGGATCTAAGACAGTATAGGAGGGGATAAGAACTCTAATCCCAGTACATATTTGATAGCCTGTAGAATCGTTAAATAAACCTTTAAAGGTTTTCTCATGCATATCAGTATACCTACCTTTACAAATCACCTGATTTAGTCAATCAGAAAAGAGGATAGTGACCACAGCAAATAAATTCTGTATCACACTATTGTATACATTAATTCCAAATCCCAGTCTTTCACAGAAGGGGGAAAAAAACCCAAAAGTTAGAGCTAGTAATGTGTTGTGTCTTCAGTTGCCTATCAAACCAGGATGTTTTCTCCCATCTGCCTGAGATTTGGCAGGCAGATCCAATGGGGAAGCAGTACTGTCCAAAATTGGCATCCCAACTGGCTGGAAAGCAAAATTATAGCCAGAAATGTGTTTCATGCTGAAATGCATAGAAACAAACAAAGAATAGAATGACAAAGCTGAACATGAAATGACAGAAATAATCACCGCTAACTTATTAAAGAACAAAAGAAAATCAATTAAAAGAATCTATGCCAGATTGCTGTCTGGAGGCTGTTGTTGACTATGTTGGGCTGACACTGGATCCAGACGTTTGTTTGAAAGGGGGGAAGTTGTTGTCTTAGTGGGGCTGTGGAGGCCTCTGTCATGTAGTTGAACACTCATTACATAGACAGACACGCACTCAAAATTGCACAATAACCATCTCAGCCTTCCTTCCCAGTAAAAGTAAAAGAAGAATCCCATGTGATTGATGGCTAATCTTCAGCATTCCAAGATTAAGACCTTGACTAGAGAGTTTTTCCACATCACATACAGAGCAGTCAGCGTGTTTCTTTGCCAAAGTAGTTGCGAGGCTCCTGTGCTAGATTCGATATGCCAACAATCCTTGTGCAAGTGTTTCCTGGTGTAATGTTGAGAGTGTCGGACCAGGATCTGGGAGACCTTTGGGTCAAATCCCCACTCTGCCATGGAAGCTTGCTGGATGACCTTGAGCCAGCTATGTACTCTCAGCCTAACCCTACCTCACAGGATGTCCAAAGGTGGGATTGTGCCTGCATGTTTTTCATTTGATGGATCCCTTATCACCTGGCAGCATAAATAAAGCACTTTTCAATGGAGCTTGTACATGAAAAATATAGGTCTACAACATTATTTTTGATCTTTTGTGGACCTCGCTGATTCCAGTTCTGATGATTCAGCAAAGTGTCACCCCACCCATCTATAAATATTGGGTTGGATCCAGTGCAAAATTTCCACTTTTGCCAGACCTCTTGCGCAAGTGGAAGCACAAAAAAACACACACCTCAGTAGCCACTTGTGCTAAGTTAAATTTAACCTCATTTGAGTTTCTATTTGTGCATGATCGTTTGCAACCAATTTCCAGGCACTATAATATATTGCGATGAATGAGGTGGGTGTTGCACAAGAACTTACCCGAGTGGAACTACACGACATCTGTTTATGTTTCTGCTTATGCATTGCTGGATCCAAGCCATTGTGTTATCACTGAGTTATAGGAATCATATGCCCCTGGATTGCCTTGTCCACACAGGCACATCCAGCTATGAGTGATTTCTACAGTAAAACAATAATACTTTATCCAAGTATATGTGAATGCAGCCAGATACACTTTTACTCCTTCTTACTCCAAGGAGCTCAACTTGGTGCACATGGTTCTCACTTAAGCTGAGAGGTTAGGTAGAGAGTCGGCAAGTGTCCCAAGGTCACCTAGTTAGCTTTATGGCAGAGTGGGGATTTGATCATGGGTATCCCAAATCCCATCTCAACCGAGATAGCCCAGATGAGCCCGATCTCATCAGATCTCCTTCAAGGAAGACCAAGATTGCAGAGGCAAGTAATGGAAAACCAGGTCTGTCCATCTCTTGCCCTGAAAACCCAGCAGGGGTGGCCATAAGTCTGCTATGACTTGAAGGGCACTCTCCATTACCACCTTCCTAAATCCCAGTCTAATACTCCCAACACCCCAACACTCTTTATGTATGTGTATATTCTGAAGATTTTTTATTCTGAATATTGAGAAAAGCAGCTATTAATACGTTTAGAGCTATCAACCAAATAAAATACAATCTGTTTCAAAACACCTTTGAAATAACAATCGATTAATTCACAATTGGGTAGCATGAAGTAATGCTTGTGTTGAGACACCTTAACATCGCCTACCTTAGCAATGTGTTCATGCAGGTTAAAGGAGGAATCCGGCTCCAAAGATATTGCGGAATATGCAGGGAAAAGGGCTTCTGAGAGGAAGTTTGCACTCTGCATTGCAGGAAAAAAGGGGAGAGAGAGAGAGAGAGAGAGAGAGAGAAAACCATTAAGACGTCTTATTGATTTCCTTCTTCAAATGCTTTATTGGATTTTGTCTAAAGGTTCAAAGGACTTCAAATTGTTTTAAAGTTTGTGCTGATGATTAGACTTCATTTTAGTGATCTAATTTACTTGTTCTGAGGCTCTAGAACAGAAACAAAGAGCCACAGTTCTAAAAGTCTTTTTTTCCCTATCATGACGGCTGCTGTAGTAAATATACTTCCCTATCTAGTTGATTCTTTTGCCTAGGGTAGAAAAATCCATACTTATTTCATTTCACCATAGTTAACAATTCCAAGACTCAAAATGATTAATTTACTTTCCCAAAACTACACACGTATGACAATTAGAGCTATATAACACACAAAGGTATTTAGCAGGATACAAGAACTCCAGTTTTCTCCCAAAATAGTAGGTATGTTTTTGGAAACTGATGAAGGGTGAGTGTCGAATATGATTAGCGTTCATAAAATGAGGTGATTGGTTATCGAATGCTGAGGGCTTATACATCTGTCCAAATAATACATTATAAAGCACATGAGAGCAGGCTCACATTTGTTACATATGCAGTTCTATACAAGCTCATGAGGACAAGCAGAATGCACAAAGCACAAAACCATGGAAATCATGGCTAGAGCTGGGCTAGATCCAGAGACTGGCAAACTTGTGCATTTGCCATGGCACTAGAAGGGTTTTGTTAGCAAAAGCAACTGGTCTCTGTCCTCGAGTATCTTACAATCCAAATGTGGGTACTCGTGCCCCAAGATTGTCAGAAGGCCACTGCTGGAGCATCCCAAGAATATCAGAGGTAGCGAGGGAGAATTTTCAGTTTTCCCAAGACATTAGTGGCACTTTTCCCAGCATCACTAAACAGGAATAGCTGGCAGTCTTGTCCATGATTGCCCCGTGAACACATTAAGTTTGACAACTTGAGTGTATGCCTGGAAGAGCTAGGAAGAATGCAAAAGTAAAAAAAAAACACACACCTTTACCTTAAGAATACAAACGATCCATTGTTACAGGGAAGCATCGCCACAAAGTGACAGGCCTCCTTAATTCCTCTACGGCTATCAATTTGTGTCAAAGCAGCCCCACATGACGAAATTGCTTACGTTTGTGCACATCGTCAAGCCAAACTTTAAGGCGAGCAAAACAAAGGCTCGACAAGAACAAGCATTTAACAGTTCAAATGCTGACTGTCCTTTTTGTCAAAGCTGTCAGCATCCCTGTTACTTATGCATGTAATGTATGTCATTTATACACATACATGCAACACACAATGATCAACTCTTAACTCACATATGAAGTTTAAAGATGTATATCTGTCACTCAAAACCAAGTTTGGGGCAAGGAAATGGAAAAGGGCATAAGACTAAGAATCCTAGGTTCTATTTGCACAGGGACAAGCCAGACTGAAGCCTTGTCCTCCTTTGTACCTATTTGCCTACAGGCCTGGCTTTCAAGTTCAGAGCAAAGAAGTCCCTGAGAATCAGCAATATTTGAGAGATCTATGTGTCTCTGAGGTGCCTGAAGAAACCAAAGTAATCCCTCAAATATTTAGCAGTGTGTATGAATTGCACACAGTGGATTGTTTGAAGAATTCCTAAGCAAGTCTTTTTAAATGTTTCTCTGGCAGTGTTTGGGCCCAGAGAATAAACAAGTGGTACTCATTTCTGAAGTTTCTACTCTTCTGACACCTGCTGATATTCAAAATGTGATTGTGAAACACTAAATTCTTTGTATTTGGAAGTGGCAGGTCCCTTAAAACTATCAGCTGGCCAGCAGCGAGGGAGGGGGGATCCTGCATTGCAAGCGGCAGGAAAAGTGTATATGGCCATTTCCCCAGGGAAATGGCCATTTAAACTGCCCCTTTAATACGACTCAAACGAACCAGTAGACCAGTTCATGGAAGTTCATGGAAACGAGCTTCCATGAACCACTGGTTTGCGAACCATGAACCAGCCTGGTCCATGCGTTTTTTTGGGTCGTGATTCGATTCATGCCCATCTCTAGTAAAGAGTTTTGCTTGCAGAAGGCTGAGTTGACGTATGATATTGCAGGACAATACATTTATTACACAGATTTTATTTTCCAATTTTCTAGTAATTTTTTTTGGAAATACTCTAAGGATTATCACAGGATAAAGGGCAGGGTAAAAAGCTTCCCACCCCATGGAGAATTGTCAGGTCTAAATAACAATGAAAAAACTCCCTCCATGCTCCTGGTTCATGAGATGGCCTCTTTTGATCAACAGCTATCCATCAATATTCTTCTCCCTTCAATTTCTGAAAGTAACATTCTGTCATATCACAGCTGAAGTAGAACGTTGTATGACTGCATGATTGATGTAAGAGGCTCCAAGCAATTCATTGACATATGTCACAGTACTGGAAGCAGAACCACCCACTTTGCTGTGTTGATAAGGAACAGCTGTGACACAAATAGTTCAAAGAAAGACAAGGACAACAAGGTAAGGCAAAGATTAATAATCAGGTATGAAGCATATACTGTAATTGTTGTAAACTGCTCTGGGATGTTACATGGCTGGAATGGGCTATAAATAAATCATTACAGGAAAATGAAGCCATGCCTTTTCTTGACTTATTTCTCTGCAAAATGTCTTGCTTGAACAGACCTATCATGGGGACCTTGGTTGCTATTCAGTGCCTCCTACATGGTCTCAATTTAATCATCTACCAAGCACTTCCTGGAATGTAACAGGCAGGATTAAAGAGTTGAGCACAAACTACCTACCTGGTTTTGTTTTTATTATTTTAATTGGAGATGCTGTGAATTTCACGGTGAACACAGTCAATAGTCAAACATACCTTGTTTAATAAAGGCAATCACCTGTGAGCCAAAAGTCTGATCCCTTTACCTGTACATCAACCATCCCAAATGACTAACAGCTTTGCGGGTGCACAATAGCTGTGGTGATGTTTTGTTTCCTTGCCTTTCCTTGCCCCCTGTTCATGACTAGAGATGGGCACAAACTGGGGGGAAAATGAACTGTGCAGTTCATGGTTCGTCACATTTCATGAACCACGAATTTTCATGAACCTGCCCCGGTTTGTGAACTGGTTTGTTTGGTTTTTGAAAAAGTCACATCCAGGTCAGCAAATCATCACTTCCCTGTCAGTAGAAGGTCATTTCCAGGCCAGCAGAAGGTCTGCAGGAAGTCCATCCCCTGTTGCCTAGGAAACTGATAGATCAACACCATGCTATCTGCAGTGACAAACCAAAAAATGTACCAAATGAACCAGCCTAAAGTTTGTTGCGGTTCGTTAGAAATAGGCTGTGATGAACTGCTGGCACAAACCACGAACTGGCCTGGTTCGTCATGAACTTTGGTTCATATTTCAGTTCGTGCCCATCTCTACTCGTGACCAGTGACTAGAAGGTGACCCAAGCCAGTATGTATTTGACTATTTTATATCATTGCCTTTTCGAACTATATTCTTCTGGAGAAGCAATCTGCAAGTGAACAGAGGAGTGGCATTTTTACTACAATCCAGTCCCTAAGTACACCTATAGCTCCTTCAGTTCAGTTCCTCTGGAAGGGGAAAAAAAAAAACCTTTGTTTTTGGCTGTGACAAGACAACTTCTGTAGTCACATCAACGTATCCTCAATACCTTGGAGTTTTGTGATGGATTTTCATTACTATAAGACACATTGCAAGCCAACGTTGCTTGAAGAGCAAGGAACAGATATAATAAAACCACCAGCACCATCAACTCCTGCTTATCAGAACTCTATTAGAAGGTCAGGAATGGAAAGACAACCTGCACACCACCCAGAAGGCACATTCACAGTTCACATGGAGCAATGAAGAAGTTTCAGGGGCCAGACCGGCACCCGCAAGAATTGAACATCTGCCACAGAATCCTCTGCGATGTCTGATTCCTAATCAGACAAGACAACATGGGAGGAAAGCGTTCCCCAAAGACGGAAAGTTTGAAAGCCACTGTTTTCATGTATTTGTTCTGTTGCTCTGAGACCCTCCACAAAGGTGTGGGCTAGAAAATGAAACGAACACCACAAACGATAAAACACATCCAAATTTCAGGTGGTGAAATGAGAAAACTAGCTCCACATTCAGCTGTGCTGTGCAAATCGGCAAGGGAGAAAACGGGGAGCGGGGGGAAACCCAATTCTTTCCTTATTTTTACATCTGACAAACGCAGCATCTGAATTGTCATGGAAGCTGTTGGCTGACCAAAAAGTCAGTATAAACTGCTTTGGCAAGCAAAACTTTTCTTTATCACAGATACATGCCACTTTAATGTTCCTTGATGCTTCCAGGAGCACATCTTGGTACTTAGCAAGGGCGACATTTTCCAGCGAGGAACAAAAAAGATGAATGAGCCTTCCCATTGATTTATTCAGCAGGTTCAACAATAGCAAGGCTGTTTTTTCTCAGCAATATAATAAGTGCAAATGTTCTTGAAAGCAGACGCTAATGAAATGTGCATTAACCCCTTGAAGGAGCTAAATAGATTAACTGGATGTGGAAGAAACTCAACCTTAGCATGCACTTGACGGGCTCTTTCTTCGGCTTTAATCACACAGCCGATGCATTCACTCACTCAGACCTTGAAAAAAGGAGCCAAGACTTCATCCATCCATCTCTTTTCCTCACTGCACTCCAATTCAAGGGTTAGAAGAACTGTTAAAAAAACCTCTTCCCCTTAGATGCTGTATTCTTGCATTTTGAGAGTAGGAAAAAATTGATTGAGGAGGTCTAGTAAGATGCTTCTTATATTTTTAATTTTCTGTGCAACCCAACATCAAGGAAAAAGACAGGGCCAAACTACAAGTCCATCTGATGGCAGCTGACAGCATGTGAAAAGCAGTTGTCATTCTTTAAAAATTGCATGGTGCAGCAGCTCCAGGAGCTCTTGCCCCCCCCCTGCCCAGGCCTTTTTACATGCCAAAACAGTGCCTCCACCACTGCTGTTTCCGCAAAGGCATGGAAGGGAATAAGAGCTTCTGAAGCTGCCATGCCACCTGCACAATCAAGATGGGGCCCCATAGCAATTTTTAAAGAATGACAACTGCTTTTAAAATGGCATCAGCAGCCACAGAATGGACCTATGGCTGCTGTCACTTGGAGTTTGGCCCGTAGCTAGAACCATTCCATTTGCTGATGCTAAGAGTTCTCAAAGCACAAATCTTAGATCGTTGCCTGACAGCTGTGGTGAAATGGCTGAGAAATAACAAATTGAAATTGAACCCAGACAAGTGACGCTTGTTGGGAAGGCAGAGATCTTGAAAGACATTGTACTCCCCACTTTCGATGGAGTTTGTCTGACCCTTGCAGACTCAGTTAAGAGCCTAGGGGTTATACTGGATCCAGCAATACTACTAAAAAACAAGTTAAGGCAGTTGCAAAAAATGCTTACTACAATCTCACTGTAGCCTGGAAGATGGCTTCTTACCTCGACACGGCCGACCTGGCCACCTGGATCAATGCTATGGTAACATCAAAACTTGACTATTTTCATGCACTATACATTGGCCTCCCATCTAAGTTAATTAGGAGGCTCCAATTGGTGCAAAATGCTGCAGCTTGACAGTTACCAGGAGTGGGCATGAACATCACTCCCATCCTATAGTCAGTCCATTGGCTACCTATTGTCAGGTCCAGTGTATATCTAAACTGTACTGACTCCATTTTCTAATGCTTCTAGTGTTTAAGTGCTTTCTTCCCAGGTGCACCAGTTCCCAGGCAGCATTCCCACCGGAGTCGACTGTTTTGTCTAACACCGTTCCACCAAGCATTGGCCTTGAAGGAGAGCAGCTTCCCAGGACTGAGAGATGTTGTTTTGAGAACTGTGGGGGGAGGCAAGTCCAGATGGGTATTGTTACTTTGTACCTCATGCTTTGCCCTTCATTGGTAACAATGATCATGTACCATCCTGAGTCTCCTATTCAGGACAGTGGACTATAATGGACCTTTTCTGCAGTAAAGTTTCCTTATTCAAACAATGGACTTGTGTTTGCTTCTAAAGGGAACCCTGTAGTGAGAGCCTTATCTAGCCACAGTCTGACATTTTGTTACCAATCATGCCTGAGTCGGGCCCAGCGGAATCCAAGGTAGTCCCGGACAGGGATCCTTTGTTTGATCCGTATGCGTCCCCCGACAGTCAAACAGTGCAACCCCAAGAATCTCAAGTGCCAGCCGGGGCTGGAGCTTCGACGTCTACACCGCCTCTCATCGACCTCAGCAGTGAAGGGACAAGGCCGACGGTTACCGCTCTCCCCTTGATCTCGCTACCCACCCCGTCGGAGTGGGGAGCCAGACCCCGAGAAACGCGAGAGCGCAGGGCCGGAGGGCTTCATCCAAGGGTTTCGATGGACGGACGCCGAAGCCTAGAGACTGTCCCTGAGCTGGATAGCAGCCAACCGTGGCTGTTTTGGAACAGGACGGCCGAACAGACGGACGGGAACACATCTCGCCGCGGCGCCCTGAGTTGGGATTATTCGGAACTTGCCCCATGGAAAGAGCCAACGGAAGTTCCTGAACAAAGTTGGGTGCAAATGCAAAGTCGCACCCATGCTGTAGATTCCGGCATCTCGGCAGTGACGGGCCTAGCCAAAGGAATTCTAGCAGCGAGATCGCGAGTCGATCAGGGAGATCCTCCGCCTTGGGGGCCGTGTTCCCCGGTGAGTACAACTGAGGGAAGTTCCGTGATGGGGCAACCGGGTCCTAGCCGAATGCAACAGTTGGAAGCTAGGCTGATCGATATGGAGGAAAGTTTGGCTCATGCCATTCACCTAATCTCAGCAATGGGGGCAGGAGAGAGAATCTCACCTGAAGAAATGGCGATACAAATTGCCACCCTCCAAAGTGTCATGTCCTATCCAGTGGAGGACGACCCGCAGCAGCTGCTACCTTCGGGTGAGGAGGAATCCTACCCTGAAGAACCGGGAGAATCGCCCGCGGAACGCCCCAGACTTGACGAAACTCCGCCGAGCGGGAATACTCCAGCTGAGGTACCCGGAGAGACTCCGACGGAACCCCCTAAATCGGACAGGGATCCGCCTCCCGAGGAGACTCCAGCGGAGAAGCCTAGAGAAGGGGAAGAAGGGCCAACCCGTCCAACCGAGACGACAGGGATACACCTTCCCGCTTCTCCAATAACAGTTCGGCCGGGTCAGACGGAAGAACTCCCGGCCCCTTCTGGGGAGGAATTACCGCAACGACCGCTAGAAGTGGTTCCTACTCAGCAAACCCCGAGGGAAGGTCTACCGGCGCCACAAGACCAGCCTGTGCGTCCCAGAGACACGACGCCGGGAGGGGCAAGCCCGCGCGGCCCACCACCCATCAAGCCTTCGCCGCTGCGGCCCCTTCCGCTTCGACCGCAACTAACCCCGTTGCAGCAACCGATACGTTTGCCCCTGGAGCAGCCCGTAAGACCACCTCCGAATCAACCGGTGGGGCCTACACCACTACGACCCCACCAACCCACCCCTCAGCGGCCGATCATTACTCAGCCGCACCGACCACCTCCACCTCAACCGCTATTGCCAGCACCTCCGGTTCTACCACCTCCAGCCCGACCAAGATTGCCACCGCCTGCCCGACCACGGCTGCAGCCACTGGCCCAGCCGAGGGCACCACCGCCGGCCCAGCCGAGGGCACCAGCGCCAGCCCAGCCGAGACCGCCACCCCAGGCTCAGCCGGTGAGACCGCCGCCAGTACAACCAGCACCGCTACCACAACCGGGTCCCCCCCCCGTACCTCAAGGGCCATTGATGCTTCTGACGGACTTCCACCCAGCACCGGCCCCGCGGCAAGACCTCCCGATGGGCTGGGTGAAACTGGAAGCTACTTTTGATGGAGACCCCTCCAAATTGGGATTTTTCCTAGTGCAAGTCGTACAATTCTTCAACCGGTGGGGACACCTCTTCGGCAGCGAGGCCAGTCAGATTGAACATCTTGGCTCCCACTTACAAGGCAAGGCAGCGGACTGGTATGTAGGACTATACAATGTCGGGGCCCCAGAACTCGATACTCTCCAGGGGTTGGTGGATGCTATTCGAGCGCAATATGAAGACCCCTTAGAGGAAACCAGGGCCCGAACAGAATTGCAAGCCATTAAACAGGGCAGCATGTCGGCGAGAGACTATATCATGAAATTCCGACAATTGGCAGCCAAATGCCCTAGGTGTGAGGAGTCCACCAAAATCATTCTGTTCAAGCAAGGACTAAACCCGAGACTTTTGGACAGAGCCCTCATGCAGGACAATCCCCCTACGTTGTTAGGTTGGATCCAACTTGCATGCGAAGTGGAGAATCGCATTTTGGAAGTCCGTTTGGTTGAACAACAACAACAAACGGGACAAAGAAGACCCCTGACTTTACAGAAGGGAGGACGGGGAGCTGGGTACGCCACCCGTGGAGCGAGAGATGCTAGATGGCAACAAGGGCTGTGTTTGCAATGCGGACAAGCCGGTCACTTTGCAGCACAATGCCCCTACCGGCCTGTGCAAAGACCTCCGCTTCAACTACGGCGCCCAACCCTTGCTCCATTTCATACTCTCCAACGCCCGATTGCCGCGCCACGCGCGAATAGGGGCCGCGGCGCTTCCCAAAGGCCCGCCTCAGAGAGAGGACTGGAAGCGGAAGAAGTTATGGACTACGACCCCGCTTCCCCAAACGCAGAAATCAATCCAGAAAGCCCCCAGTCGGGAAACGAGATGGATCTGTCGTAAAAGGGCCCAAACGACAGATCCGCCCCAAGCCCGTCCCTGCACGGAACCGGCCGCCTGGGTCCATCTTATTCATGCCAGTGACTCTAATCAACCCAGAGAGAAAAATGCACATCCGAGTGCAAGCCCTTATCGACTCGGGCTGTTCGAGAGACATCATCGCCCCAGCTCTAGTCAATGGACTAGTCTTACCAACTCGGGAATTACAAAATCCAGTAATCTTTGAACAAATGGATGGCACCAATATGAACCCTGTTACCACTGAGACCATCCCAGTGATCACAGGCATGGGACAACATTGGGAAAAGAGGTCTTTTGTCATCAGCTCTACTGCCAAATACCCGTTAATTTTAGGCAGCAAGTGGCTATGTGATCACAATCCCTACATAGACTGGGCACAAGGATGTATCACCTTCAGTCATGCCAACTGCAAAAATCACCACTGGAACCAAAACTGGGGCGATGATCCAACTCATACTGAAAAGGCCCTTCTCACTCAAGAAGAAATCAACCAAATACCCGAACCGTATTGGCCTTTTCTAGACGCTTTTTCCGAGGAGGAAGCTGATACTCTACCCCCGCACCGACGAACGGACTGTGCGGTGGAAATTTTACCCAGAGCCTCACTGCCCAAAGGACGACTCTATCCCATGAGTCTCCATGAACGAGAAGAGCTCCGGAAATTCATCGACACCAACCTCCAACGAGGGTTCATCCGCCCAGCCAACAGCCCCCACGCCGCTCCGGTTCTCTTTGTGAAAAAGAAGGATGGGGGACTACGACTGTGCACGGACTTTCGAGGACTTAATGCAGTGTCCACCAACAACGCCTATCCTATACCACTCATCCGAGACCTTCTCAACGTCGTGGCCCAAGGTAAGATCTTTACAAAATTAGACTTAAAAGATGCTTACTTCCACGTCCGTATCAAGGCAGGGGATGAGTGGAAAACCACATTTAACACGCCCCTCGGACAATATGAATACCTAGTTATGCCTTTTGGATTGACGGGAGCCCCGTCTGTATTTATGTCCATGATAAACGAAGTTCTACACGAATTTCTGTACAAAGGGGTGGTGGTGTACCTTGATGATGTCTTAATTTATTCAGACACAGAGGAAGAACATATTCAAATGGTACAAAAGGTCCTGGCCACCTTGATGAATAATAAACTACCCATCAAGTTGTCCAAATGTGAATTCCATAAAACCGAACTCACTTACCTTGGGTATTGCATCTCCCAAGAGGGTTTAAAAATGGATCCAACCAAAATACAAGCGATTCAAGAATGGCAAACACCCACCACCCGTAAAGAACTACAATCCTTCCTGGGTTTTGCCAACTTCTATAGAGACTTTATAGCAAATTTCGCCCAAATCACGCTCCCCTTAACAGAATTGTTGAAAACAAAAGATAAAGGGGACCAAGCTAAAAAACCCTCCTCCAAACTACAATGGACCTCCGATTGCCAAACTGCTTTCGAATGTCTAAAAAAGCAATTTGTAACGGAACCCATCCTCTCCCACCCCAACGAACAATCCCCTTTCGTAGTGCAAGTCGACGCCAGCGATACGGCAATAGGGGGAGTTTTGCTGCAGAAGGGGGAGGATGGAAAGTTGCGGCCTTGTGCGTTCTTGTCTAGAAAATTTTCGGAGGCGGAAAGGAATTGGAATGTGTGGGAGAAGGAGGCTTTTGCAGTGAAAGCAGCCCTTACTAATTGGAGACATTGGCTGGAGGGGGCGCGATACCCCTTCGAGGTCTGGACAGATCATAAAAATCTGGAGGCCCTCCGAAGCCCACGCAGACTGAATGCCAAGCAATTGCGATGGGCGGAATTCTTTTCCAAATTCAACTTCACTCTAAATTACCTCCCGGGCAAAACCAACTTTTTGGCGGACGCCCTATCGCGCATGCCCCAACACAGGAGCAAACGGGAGGAGACTGTCGACACGGTCTTCTCGCCTACGCAACTGGGGGGCGTGGTGACTACTCGCAGTCGAGCCAAACAGCCCCTCCCGGCCAACCAGGAGTGGAAATCGAAACTTAAAACTGAGGTGGAAAAGGAGGAGGATAAGGCTCCGCGAAATAAACTGGTCCAATCCCCACAGGGGGATTGGCTCGCTGGAAGCAAGTTTTATGTCCCAGACAGCCTCCGGCTGGAGGTTTTGCAACGCTGTCATGATGCTCCCACTGCTGGTCATTATGGGTATCTGAAAACATTGCATCTAATCCAAAGGCAGTTCTGGTGGCCGGGCATGCGCAAAGACATTTCCCAATATGTTAGTTCCTGCCCCGTTTGCCTCAGCGCCAAAACCAGAAAAGGAAAACCTCCGGGTCTCCTACAACCACTGGAAACACCCAACAGACCTTGGGAAATAATATCTATGGACTTTATCACTGATCTACCTATTTCAAAAGGACATAATTGCATTTTAGTCGTGGTAGATCTGTTCTCCAAGCAAGCTCATTTTATTCCCTGTACTGCTATACCCACCGCTCGAAAACTAGCAGATTTATTTTTAAAACACATCGTAAAATTGCATTCTTTTCCGTCCAAGGTGATTTCGGATCGCGGCGGACAGTTCGTTGCCAACTTCTGGCGGGAGCTTTTGAGAATGTTGAATATTGAGCAAGGCATCAGCTCAAGCCACCACCCACAAACCGACGGACAATCCGAAAAAACAAACCAGATACTAGAACAGTTTCTTCGTTGCTACATTAATTTCCAACAAGATAATTGGGTAGACCTTCTCCCTCTGGCCGAATTCTCATATAACAACAGTGTACACGCTTCAACTGGGGAGGCCCCTTTCAAAATTGTCTATGGAGCTCACTTCAATCCCTTCCCGCTGGACGCTCCCCCTCTCCATTCCTCAAGTTTGCCAGATGTATCTTCGTGGTGGGGGGAGGCGGCGCAACAATGGACTCTTATTAAGAAACATCTTGAAAAGGCCAAGCTGGATTACAAAAAATACGCAGATCGCCATCGTGTGGCCGAATGGAATTTACAACCTGGAGATCATGTGTATATTTCCACAAAGAACCTGAAATTAGCTCAGACAAGCCGCAAACTCGCTCTGAAATTCCTGGGACCTTTCCCTGTGCGCAAAATAATAAATAAAGTGACTGTTGCTGTAACTCTGCCCAAGAACTTACGCCACGTACACGATACGTTCCATGTCAGCCTTTTAAAAAGAGCTCCTACCGATGACAAGTGGCACATCAAAGCTCCACCCATTCCAACTTTGATTGACGACCAAATACACTATGAGGTGCAACAGATTTTGGACTCTAAACTCAAACGAAATCAGCTTTTTTACCTCATTAGATGGAAGGACTTTGATTCTGGGTACGACGAGTGGGTGAACTCTATACATGTTCATGCTCCTAGATTAACTAAAGCTTTTCATACTCGCTACCCATATAAACCGGGGGGGGGATCTGTTTTAAGGGGGGCAGAATGTCAGGTCCAGTGTATATCTAAACTGTACTGACTCCATTTTCTAATGCTTCTAGTGTTTAAGTGCTTTCTTCCCAGGTGCACCAGTTCCCAGGCAGCATTCCCACCAGAGGCGACTGTTTTGTCTAACACCGTTCCACCAAGCATTGGCCTTGAAGGAGAGCAGCTTCCCAGGACTGAGAGATGTTGTTTTGAGAACTGTGGGGGGAGGCAAGTCCAGATGGGTATTGTTACTTTGTACCTCATGCTTTGCCCTTCATTGGTAACAATGATCATGTACCATCCTGAGTCTCCTATTCAGGACAGTGGACTATAATGGACCTTTTCTGCAGTAAAGTTTCCTTATTCAAACAATGGACTTGTGTTTGCTTCTAAAGGGAACCCTGTAGTGAGAGCCTTATCTAGCCACAGTCTGACACCTATCAGTTACCATGCTCAATTCAAGTGACTGGTTATTACATACAAAGCTCTTCATGACCTTGGTCCTGCATACCTATGGGACTGCCTTCCTCCCTGGGTCCCTCCATGGCAGCTTCACTCATCCAAACAGGGTCTCTTGCAGGTGCTACCCTGCACATGGGTGAAATCAACAGCAGCCTGTACACGGGCTTTCTCCGTGGTGGCCCCTACCCTGTGGAACGGCCTGTCTGAGGAGGTCAGGAGAGCCCCCACACTCCTGGCTTTCTACAAACAATGCAAAATCAAATTATTCAAAAAGACTTTTTACTCAGATACGAGGGTGGTATTGTAGGGTGGGGGTCTCAGATGTTTCACTAATGAGTTAGGGATCATAGACATCACCATTATGTTGCTTTAAATATGTACTCCTATATACTACCTGTGCTTCATGTTGTCTAATGTCAGTCCCAGAATTTATTATGTTCTGTTTCAGCAATTCTTCAACCCCGCATTGGATCTTTGCTAATGCTATGTCTTTGTAAAATCCTGTGACATTGTTTATGGAAATGTCCTTGGCACTGTATGAAAATGTCCTTGATACTGGTTGTACTAATCTCACACTATGTAATCTGCCTTGAGTCTCCTTGAGAAAGTTGGGCTATAAATGGCATATAAATAAATAGATAAATAAATAAATTCATCAGACTGACAGTAGCCAAGAATGAATGACATTTTGCTTATATGTGCCCAGATGTTTGTCAGTGGAATCAGTCCTCCACTTTTCACTGTTGATTTTGTAGTTGTGCATGCACTGTGTAAACATGTCGTATGGTTATACAACTTGATTGACATTTATATACAAAGTGCATCACCGAGACTCAGAGTCAAAGACCTGCTTGGCCATAGAAGCTTGCTGGGTGACCTTGGGCCAGCCTTTCTTTTCTCATCCTAACCTGCTCGACAGGAGGCTATTCTGAGGATAAAATGGAGGAGAGGAGATCAATGTTATAAATTGCTTTGGGTCTCCATAGCAGGGGAAGTGATGCAAAAATAGGTCAAATACATACATGCATAGACTATACTACAACAGATAATGCTGATTTATTGGTAAACAAATCACACTAACAATACATACATTTTATTGAGAAAAATAAGTGCAGGGAAACAGAAAATGGCACAAAAATAAAGAATAATAGCTTCAATCTGCACGCACAAAATCGAAACAGAGAGTTCTAGATCTAAAGAGAGAGAATAAGAAATGCAAAGTCATTCCTAGAAAACTTTTAGGTGGGTTGCTGTGTTGATCTGCAGCAGAACACCAAGATCTGAGTCCAGTAGCACCTTAGAGAGCTACAAGACTTTCAGAATATGAGCTTTTGAGATCTCTGAGAGCATTTGTAGATCCCTGACCCTATGAAGAAGAGAGCAAGGAAATCAAACCAGAACCAAACTGAAGCAAGGGGACCAACATCAAACCAGAAAATCCCACCAGAACCAATGCCAAATCAGAGAATCCTTCACAGCAGAACCAATGTCAAAAAAGAGACTCACAGCAGAACCAAAGTGAAGCAAGGACACTGCTGCAAACCCAAGGAACCAACATCAAACCAGCTCATTCCAGACATTCTTGGAAAAGAGCTTGCAGGTGTAGCTGTCCAGCTTTAAAAAGGCAGTCACTGCATTTTGGTTCTGTTGGGATTCCCTTGCTTCACTTTGGTTCTTTTTGGAATCCCTAGCTTTAATTGATTTTGGTGGGCTTTGTTGGTTCAGCTTGCATTGTGACTTGCATTGGGGACTTGTCTTTGGCCAGGGATTGGCTCTTTGCTTACAGTTTGCTTATATTTGAAATTCCCATATATTACAGAATCTGGATACTTTACTGGAATATTTAATAATAATAACAACTGCACACATATTCCACTCTTCTAGGCAGATTAGTGCCTCACCCAGAGCAGGGAACAAGTTTGTGTTATTATTATCCCCACAATACAGCTGGGGAGCTGGGGCTGAGAGGAGCGGCTTACCCACGGCCACCTACTGAATTCATAGCAGTAGTGGGATTTGAACCAGTAGAGTGCTGATTTGCAGCCAAACCTCTTAACATTGTGCTACAGCAGCTCATTTGGACCCAAATATCTTTAATACCAAATATTCATGGTTTTACAGATACCCATATCAGAATACCATTTTTTGATGCACACCCTTAATAGTAATGCAGCATTTCCACATATGATTTTTGTTTCTAGGGTTCAGTAAACCACAGAATAACCTGTAGGTTCTCTTCCCTGGGAAGATCCCTGGTGGGCTCTATGGTGGGCAATGACATACCATTCATGTGTGGCCATTAGTTTGTTCTGTGCAGACTAATAAGTTTGTTCTGGTATTAGTCTGCTCGGGTATCCATTATCTTGCATGATAGTCTTCCAAGACAACAAAGGTAATTTGCCTCACTGATAGTCCCTGTTTTGGATGGTTAGTTTGTTCATTTTTAAACTTTCACTATGGCTATAGAACAGATACTGCACAACATCTTGCTGGAGCTCCTAGAACTGTGTGCAAAAGCAACAAAGAGCAGGAAGGCAAAATTGACAAGACGGCTCCCAACTTCTTGACAGCAAGCCTAAGAAGCCCCTTCACTGTATTGTGGCACTTGACAACCTCTTGTCAGTTTCACCACTACTGCGAAGTGGGTCTGAGTTCTATAGAGGCGAAGAGAAAGGAAGTCTGGCTTTTGTGGTTGTTGTTACCCTTCTCTTTGCAGTCCTCCTGCACAATACTTGGAGCATAAACCAAACATTTTGCTCTATCACAAAGTACTCTAAGAAAGCAAGGACTCTTTGTCTCTGGTTTTTGCATATTGGCATTATGAGCCTTCCAGTGCTCCGCATTTTTGGTTCTGGTGTCCCAAGATTTAGGGTTCTTCTAGGGTGGGAAATGTCTTTTTCTGAAATTCACTTTTTTAGATACGGATTCCTCTTATTCTCTTTTTTCTCTGTTAAGAGAAGGAATTCTCTTTCATTTTTCTTCGAAGACAAATCAAGGCACCCTTGGTAATCTCAGCCCTTGCAGTTGTTTTATGTCATACACCCCAGGTGGTGCTCTAACAGGAAGGTAGGAAGGCTTGGTCTGAGCATCGGGTGGTGGAAAGTGCTGTCAAGTCATAGCTGAGTTATGGCAACCCCTGATGGGATTTTCAAGGCAAGAGGCTAACAGAAATGTTTTGTCATTGCCTGATCTTCTTTGAAGGTCTCCCATCCAATTACTAACCAATTACTAACCATCCATTTACTAACCAATTACTAACCAAGGTCTCCCATCCAATTACTAACCAAGGCTGACAATGCTGAGCTTCTGAAATCTGATGAGATCAGACTTGCCTCAATTATCCCATTCAGGGCATGCCTCTGCAAACCTAGTCTTCTTTAGAAGTCTCTCATCCAATCACTACCCAAGACTGACCCTGCTTATCTTCCAAGATCTCACGAAATCAAGCTTGCCTGCGATATTAATAACAACAACAACAACATTCAATTTATATACCGCCCTTCAGGACAACTTAATGCCCACTCAGAGCAGTTTACAAAATATGTTATTATTATCCCCACAACAAAACACCCTGTAAAGTGGGTGGGGCTGAGAGAGCTCCAGAGAGCCATGACTAGCCCAAGGTCACCCAGCTGGCTTCAGGAATCAAACCCGGCTCTCCAGATTGGAGTCCTGCGCTCTTAACCACTACACCAAACTGGTCAGTGATATTCTGAAATTTTGAAGAATTTCCCTTCCTACTCTTCCTCTCTTAAAATATTTCTTTACTCAAAAAGTAATTGAATAGAAACTGACTCTAAATTCTTAAAAAGAGAGGGGAAGGAAAGGATTGTTGGATTCAGGAAGAAACTGGGTAAAGAGGAATGAAGAGATTTTCTCTTTAAAACCCTACTCAGATTCCATGTTTTCTTTTGGGCCATTTCTGTGCAATTGTTGCCCCCCCCCAAAAAGTTTAAAACATGTTAACTTTAATGGGAAAAATTGGCATGAGGATCGCGAACTTAGCCAAAGAATGTGAAATAGCTTGGAAAGTTTGAAGCTGGTAAAGAGGAAAACTGAATTGCCCTTATAAAGGATCTCATTCTGCTCCCTCAGGCTTACAATATTTAAAAAATGGAGAGAGACAGAATGGGAGGCAGGCGCCATTGTCTGATTCAGAGAAGGGCAACAAAGATCGACAGAGATCTGGAAAACAAGTCCTCTGAGACAACATTGAAGGAACTAAGTACGTTTAAGGTTCAAGACGACTGGAAGGGATGTCTCATGGAAGAGGGAAAAGGATTTGTTCTTCACTGAACAGTAGGGCAAGGACGAGATCGAATAGCTTAACACTTAAGGATAAGTTTCCACAGAACATTGGTAGAAACTTTCTAGCAATGAGAGCAGCTGGATAATGCAGCTAACTAGCTAAGGGATGATTTGCTCTCCACCAGGAATATTCTAGCTTTGAATTTCCTACAATAAGTGGAGGGTTGGACTAGATGGCCTATAAAATCCCTTCTAACACAATAATTTATGACCCCCCTACTAACAATGGAAAAGCTTTCAAGAGTTAGAGACTAGTTTTGGAGACTTGTACTCTGAAGACGCCTCAGGGCTCCTTCACTTTGCAAAGAAGAGAGTGCAAATCTTGTTTCTTTGCTGTTCAAAAACTCACATATTGAATCTGTGTTCTGATGTGACCTCTTCAAACTGCAGTATGGAGACCACAGATGTATTTGCCAGCAAGGTAGGTAAGGGAATACAATGCATCCGTGTGTGTGCGTGTGCATGTGCGCATGACAGTGCATCATGGCCCCAGAACAGGCCAGCCACAAAGGACCTCCAGTAGACTTCTCACAGCCTCTCAAAATGTGCTCCTCAGGCTCCCCAATGTTACCTCCCTTGTTGCTGTGTAGTTCTGTCTCATGCCACTCCCATGGCCAATCAGAGGCTGAGGGCCAAGCTACAAGTGACAAATGACACTTGCCTGGCAAGTGAACAGACTCACATGTATTCCTCCCTGTTTACTTGCCATTCACTTGCTCTCCACTTGATCAAGTGGAGTGTAAGTGGAGTGCAAGCGAACAGGGAGGAATACACGTTAGTCTGTACACTTGGCAGGCAAGTGTCATTTGTCACTTGTAGCTTGGCCCTGAGTCTCTCAGGGGGCAGGGAGGCAAGTCCCCTGCCTCCTCTAGGCAGTGGCTACTAATCCCTCAGGGACCCAAGCCAGCTCTTTCTTTGTCCCTGTCATTCCTCCTTAGAGCTGGCCCCGCCCCTTGCTTTCTCCTCTGCCTGTCTGAGAAGCACTGGCGTTTGTACCTTTGGCAGCACCTCCAGGTGCGATGCCTCTATCCTTGAGCAGGGCCATGGATCTCCTCTCCTGGCCCCCTTTGCCTTCTCTAAGGCTGTTTTTATTCTCCCCAGTTAGGCTGATGGTTCCTGCCTTCCCATTGGCATCCCCTCACCACTTCTGGCTCAGCCATGTTTACCTCCAGCCAGCCAGAAGTGCAGAGATGCCATGCGGGCCCTGCAAGACTGGTGTCATATATATGTTCTTCGTACTACCACTCTGCTAGTAGAAACTAAAGTCAACCAAAGCTTAAGGTGAATGTAGGGCTGTACTGTTGCCCAAACTATTTATCATTCAACAGTGATGCTCGGGAAAAATGCATCAGGTACTGTCTTCATTTACATTCTGAATCAGTGCCAAAGTCTGTCATAGCATGAAGGAGAAACAAATCTAGAAAGAAAATAGGAGGGGAAAGCAGATAAGAATTCTGAAGTCTGCAATACTGTTTTCATCTTGAGATTCTTTCTTCAGGCTTCCGAGAAAAGCAATTGGCAGTTAAATTGCTTGGTAAGCTGTGGCTCAGCAGAATAAGAGCATTTGCTTCCCTCCCCTCACAAAGGTGTATCATCACATGAGAACAAAAGAGCAGCTGTGCCGGATTACATCAATAGTCTATCTATGTCCAGCATTCTGCAAAGTGGTAAACCAGATAGGCTAGAAGGCCTACAAGTGGGACATGGAAGCCACCCTGGCCTTCCCGTGTTGCCTAGCATTGTTATTTTAAAGAAGCATTGCTTGTGGATATGGAGGTTCCATTTAGTAATCATGGCTAATAGCCATTGATTGAGTTGTTCTCTGTGGATTTGTTTAGTCTCTTTGTCTCTTTCTCAGGACCCAAACACACATTAACACAATCAATGGGTGGGTAGTTGAAGTCACTGTGATGGATAATTTCAAGGTTTGCCTTTCAGGAGCCTCAGCCAATCACTTTCAAGCATTGGATTGGAATGTTGAGGGGGGGGGACCCAAAGGTATTTCCTTCAACCTAAACCTGAAGGTATTTCACTTCAGCACTAGCAGTAGAAACAGTAATTTGATCTCTAGATTTTAAATCAGTCCCCCATGCCCCAAGTAGCATAATGGTTAAGTGGTTGGGTTGCGAATCAGCACTCTGCTGGTTCAAGTCCCACTGCTACCAATGAGTTCAGTAAGGTGGCCTTAGGTAAGCCACTCCTCACAGCTCAAGCTTCCCAGATGTATTGTGGGGATAATAATAACACTGACTTTGGTCACCACTCTGGGTGGGGCACTAATCTGTCTGGAAGTTTATAAGTGTAGTTGTTTTATCATCATCATCATCATCATCATCATCATCATCATCATCATCATCATCATCATCATGATACACTAATTTCAAATCAATTCCCACCTCACTGGCACCAACCTATAAAATGATGTGATGATGCCATGACTCTAGACCTAGAACTTTAATTTCACACTCTACAAACTTCTTTTTTTTCCCCTTCAGCTTTCCAATCCAACATCTGAAAGTGATTGGCTGAGACTCCTGGAGCATGAAACTCAAAACTGTCCATTGCAGACACCAGTCACACAACTTTCCTTGGGGTTGACTCTCCATTTCAAGATTATCTTCAGAATCTTGCACAGGCAGGCAAAAATATGCTCCCTTCATTAAGTCACCTCTTGGTCCCTGTATTTTCATCCATCACTGTTCACAGAACACGTATGTGGGGATACTTGGGCAATCATGATGGCTTTGATTTCCTGGTCCGTGTATCTTCTGATGAACTTCATGACCCAGGAAGGAGAAGAAAACAAGTGCAGAGGGCTTGGAGGTGAAGAGGATCTTTACATCTGCTAACTGAAACTCCTTTCTCGACATTTGCAACCAAAGGTATCCAACTGGTCATGCACTTCTATTAGAAGAGAAAAAAACTGGGAAACAATTTGGCTGCATATATTTCAGTTCAGTCAGTGACTATTCTGACTGAAATATGACAGTCAGTGACTACTCTGACTGATCTATCTGCCAGGGGCTGAAGAGCCCCTTCAAATCAGACAGTGTTAGAGTCTTAGAATAGGCTTCACTGAACTTTTTGACCATCAAGATTCTGTTCCATCACCTTGGTGTATAGACTGTAGGTCCTAACTCCCTACTAAATTAACTTCCGTCTACAAGAAGGCCGAACATATATCCAAAGAGCAGATAGTATGTAGGTGAATGCTTTCCGTCTGTACTGCCAACTGATTTAATTTCTTTTCTTTTTCCCCCCTTCTTCTTCCCCAGAACGCTAAATAACCAGCGTGGGTGAGAGGATGATTCATTCCTTGTGTTCAATCACTCCATGACTTTTTTAAATGGAGAAGGGGAAAAAAGAAGTTCAAAAATGACAAACTCTACCATTTCTCTTGGGAAGTATTAATGCGAGTTTATAACTCGTCAAAATTTACTAGAAGCTTTGTTCAGATAGACATAGAGCAGCTTTGTTGGCTTGTTTACTTGTATTTTTAACCCGGCTGTATATTTTAGCTTTAACAAGATTCATGCTTTATAGTTGCTGACATTTATATCTACAGAGGTTAGGTCCATAAAAGTAACTCCTCAGGTCTATATAACTGTAGTCAGATTCTTTCTCTCTGCCCCGCACACCACCACCCTTTCTCTAAATGTACTTGGCTAGTCCAAGGAAGCTCTCTTGTGTTTCCATTACTTAATTTACTTCCCAGTTGTAAAAGTATTTAGACAAACAGTACAATCCTAATGATGTATTTACTAATTTATTTATTTATCTCACTTTTCTCCCCAAAGTTGCTTACATAGTTTTCCTTTCCTCTTTTACCTACACAATGAAAACCATGTGAGGTAGATTAGACTGACAGCATGTGACTGGCTCAAGGTAACCCAGCAATATTCTATGGCAGAGTCGGGATTTGAACCTAGGTCTCCCAGATACTAGTCTAGCCACTAACTACCACACCAGACGGGCTCCCCTAACAGAGTTTCAGCAGGTACAGATATGAGAGTTAGAAGTAGCATGCTCTTATGTTTCCCATTCTGACCTTTGATGAGAAAACATCATTAAAAAAAACTCATATGAAGGATAATACAATATTAAGCATCATATTTGAGGTCAAGCCTATGTAGGGCAGAATGAAATGCCACCTTTTTTGAGATGTGGCACTTATTCTAAAGTAGTTTGAAATAAAGTACTTCAGTGGAATATAATACTATAATTCTAGAGCTACAGGCTTCGGCAATCTGTCTGCCTCATATATTAGCAGTTCACACATTTTCTGTGTATGCAGATGTGGGAATAATACCAACATTAGCATGAAAGCTGCAATGCCTAACACAGTTTAAATGACAAAGAATCTGCAGAACCCGACAAATCTAAATTTTTTGGTAGGATTAATTTTTTTGTCTACTCCAGTAGATTTAAAAAAAAATGGTGCTGATGACTGAATGTTCAAGGAGATGGTTCATGGGACTAGGCGTAATGAAAATCACGAGCCGTAAAGATCATGAAAATAACTGTTTTGAGGTCTTACTTGTGACTCTCTAGAATGGAAAGACTGTTCCTGGCTGCTTGGAAGTCACAAAACCCCTCCCTTATAAAAGTCATGTTTCTTTTCTATTTCCGGCGTTTACCAGCAATGCACCTTGAGTTCACATTTCACATGGATTTGATTGTTGCAAGGGAGGAGCAAAGAGCACTCCCAGCCAAACCCAAAAGAGCTGTCATTATCCTTCCTTCTTCCTCCCCACTTCCCCCCTCCTTGAAAGCTGGGGAGAGACTTTATTCCCCTCCTTAAAGTAGAAAAACCTAATGGAGGAGGAGGCTTGCTCAGGGGTCCACATAATTTAAATGCTTTGCCCAAATTGCTTAAAATTTGAGATTCTTTGGACAGACACAAGACATTCTTTACCAATTTTGGAGATGTTTGGTTGATAAACAATGATTCCTCCCCTCTGGAAGGGAATAATAAAGTGCAACAATGGCTGGGGACGTAAAAACACCTGCCCTGGAGCCTCTGATTGGTTCCCCTTCCCTTCCCCATTGAAAAGATCAGCCAAGCAAATCATGAGAATGGGGGGGGGGACTAACACATTTCAAGTTTGACCTGATAATACCCCACCAGAAAACTACCTGATCAGAATAAACAGAATAAACTCAAAAGACCAGATATGAAAAACACTGCGAAAATTTCCCAGATGTACCCTTCTATACACAACGTATTTCCTTTCCTTATCCAAGCAAAGTTCTTTAATATAGCTGTTGGTGCTTTCAAATAGGTAAAATAGGTAAAATATTTTGAGTCCCCTCCAAAGAGATATCCATCTTTGTGGACAGATGCAACATTTTGTAAAAAAATAAATAAATCTCCCATTTCAATTCAGTCCTAGCTTTTACTTCCGTTACCAGGTGTTCGGTTTCACCTGAAGTTCCAAGGCTTTCATTTCCTACTCAGGGGCTTCTAGGGAAAGGGTTAAATATCAGGATGAGCAGCCAATAACAAAAGTGATCAGCTACATTCAATGTCCATCTTCCCTTTCAAAAGATTAGAATATTATCACTACGCCTTATCCTTCTCTCTCATAGAAAGGAGAGGTGAACACCAACAATATTCAGGTAGGATAGGCCCAAGAAGTCTTCTCATGCCAAAATCCTGGCAGCCTTGGCCCTGCCCTGCTCTGATAGGATCCACCCCTAAGCTCCCAGTCTCCACCTCTGAACAGGCTGAGGCCTGGCTATTTGGCCTGGCTACTCTACCACAGCATTGGTGAGGACAAGTCCTTTGCAGCTTATCAACAAAACTAAGTGATCATTTTAAAGGTCTCTTAGAGGAAGCCTGAGAACTTTTTAATGATGCCAAATCTTCAGTTTCATGATTAATAGGCATAAAGTATTTAATCAATTGGTCCCAGTAAGATAATGTAGAATCTCGTTTTCCCAGAACAGCCAAAAAATTGGCAGGAAAGACAATAATGCTGCATCTCTCTTTCTCTTCTTCACATGTAGACAGACAGACATCCTACCAGCTCCATGGATTTAGCCATCCACTCACTATATTAGTTAGAATCCACTTGCCCACTTTTAATAATAATAACAACAACAACAACAACAACAACAACAACAACAACATTTATATACCACCTTTCAGGACAACTTAACTCCCACTCAGAGTGGTTTACAAAGTGTGTTATTCTCCTCATGACAATTACCCTGTGAGGTGGGTGGGGCTCAGAGAGAGCTTCAAGAGAGCTGTGACTGACCCAAGGTCACCCAGATGGCTTCAAGTAGAGGAGTGGGGAATCAAACCTGGTTTCCAGCCTAGTGAATCAGGACCTTCCCGGGATGCATTTGTGGCACTTACTTCAAAGCAAACAGTCAGGCATAATGGTCAGGCTCATTAGTCAGTAAGCAATATTTATTCCTAATAATTATAAATGGCTCATGTTTTTTCTGAAATTTGCATGTGTCCATTGTGTCCTGCAGCCAGCAATCCAAATAAAATTAGACTTTTACAAAGCCCCACTGAATGCAAGGGGGTCTAAAGTATGTTAGCAGAACTTGCAACTTCAGTAATGCTTCATTAATTATAGCTGGGCTTGCGCCAAACTGATTCCTATTGGTTCAGTATCAGTGCAATCCTAAACAGAGGTATTCTAGTCTAAGCTCATTGATTTCAATGAGGTAACTCTGGAGTAATTCTTCTTAGGATTGCACTGTACATGTGTTTATATGGGCTGTGTTGCAAATTTGCACAAAGCAGAATTTAAAGATAATAAATTAAGGATGATTGGTACAACAATGTCAAATCATACTTTCATGAGGGTCAGTGGCATAGAAGGCTTTTAAAATGATCGGACAAATTCATGAATGATCAAGATGGCTTTCACAAGCTTACTGCTCGTAGATGCCTTTTCACACCTGTCTGGCTATTTTTAAAGAAAGAAGACTACCAGACTAGGCAATTTCTCTGAGCTTACTCCCCCAGATCAATGCTCTGTCCAGCTGTGCCTTGGTTACAAAAGCACATGTCTGAGACCAGGGAACATGATGACTCATTTACCATACATGTATTTTTTCAAACATTCACAAGGCTAAAAGTAATCAGAATTAAATAGACATTCCTGGGGTTATTAAAGAAGCGGGGTGGGGGAATACAAAATCCCATAAAACAGTTAGAAAACAAAATGGGAGAAAACCACAGCATATTTATAATGGGGAATAAAGTTTCATACAGAAAGATAAAATCATATGCAGTCAACACTGAACTAATGAACAGGCTTAAAATGCAGTTGGTTGACCAGGCCCGCATATATATGAAGTTGAAGGATGAGAAGAGATATTCACAGGCTTGAAGATGTTTCAAGGTGAAGCATCTTGTTGCATGCTAGGGACGTAAGAAGGTCAAAAACCAAAAGCAACTTTCGTTCCTTGAAATATGGAATACAAAAAGATGGAGCTCTTGCCGACTCTGACCCATCATACCCTTGACCATTCAAAGAGGTGGTCATCCACCTGTTACTTAAAAAAAAAGAATCCCTAGTCAAAAATGATGTGGCCAATTATTGCCCAGTTTTTAATCTGCCCTTTCAAGGCAAAGTGTAATCCTAATCAGAGTTACCCCAATCTAAGACCATTGAAATTGCACTGTGACAGAGCACTAGTGGACTAAGTCCAAGTCTTGATAACTTGGGGGCTCTGAACCCTTTGCAGTCTGAGTTCAGGCCAGCCTATGAGATAAAGGCAGCTCTGGTGGCTTTCGTTGATGATCTCCATCTGAATGTAGACAAAGGTCATGATTCTTTGCAGCTCCTCCTGGATCTATCTGCAGCCTTTGATAAAGGAGATTATGTCATCCAGCTAAGGTGTTTAGAGGCAGAACTGGGTATCAAAGGATATGCTTTGGATTGGTTCGAATTGTTTCTCATGGAATGGACTCAAAGGGTAGCTGTTGGGGACCTGCTATCTAAAAAGTAGGAATTATTTTGCAGGGTTCCACAAGGCACAGTCTTATCCCCCATGTTATGCAATTGCTATGTAAAGCCTTTAGGAGAAACTCATAGCTATGGAATTGGATGTTATCGATATGCAGATGACACTCAGCTCTATATCTCACTATCCAAATCACTGCATTAGAGGTCCTGAGTCACTATGTGACAGCTATGGTCAAATGGCTGAAAGTGAATAAATTGAAACTGAACCTGGACAAGATGGAAGTAATACTGGTTGGCAAGGTGCAAACCTTGAAGGATATTGAGGTCTCCACTTTCGATGGAGTTCAGTTGACCTCTGCAGTCTCAGTAAGAGCCTAGGGATTGCAGTGGATCCAGCACCACTACTAGAAAAGCAAGTTAATGCAGTTACAAAAAATACCTTCTACAAACTCAGTCTAGCCAAGAAGATGGCCCCCTACCTTGACACTGCTGACCTGGCCACCTGGATCAATGCATCATAACATCAATACTTGACTACTGTAAGGCACTCTACACAGGTCTCCCCTTAAAGTCAATTCAGGAACTCCAGTAGGTCTAGAACACTGCAGCTCAGTTATTATTATCAGGAACCATGCATATTACTCCCATTCTGCAGTCACTCCATTGACTGCATTCAGCTACCAGACTCTATTCACGTTGCTGGATATCACATAGAAAGCTCTTCACAGCTTCGGTCCCTCATATCTGCATGATCGTCTCTCTCCCTATTTTCTGCCATGGCAGCTTCACTCATCTGAAGAGGGCCTTCTGCATGTGCCACCCTACAAAATGGCAAAATCAACAGCTGCCCCATACACACGTGTTCTCTGTGGTAGCACCCACTTTATGGAATGGCCACCCTGAAGAGGTCAGGAAAGCTCCCACTCTTGCAGCTTTCTGCAAACTCTGCAAAACTGAATTATTCAGGAGGGCTTTACTACATAGGTAACAGGGCTGTGCTGTAAAGAAATAGCTCAGAGAGATGTGTTGGTGACTGTAGACTATACTGCTGTGTGTTGTCTTGTTGCAGTAAGTATGCTCCACCCTGTATTGTTTTTCTCATCATCATCATTATTTTTTCTTCAGCTCTGTATTGGATTTCTGCTTGTCTGCAGAGTTCTGCTATCCTTACCATATTGTATTGTTTATTGAATGTTCCAGCCAATGTTCATATTGACTTATACTACGTAAGCTGCCCTGAGTCTCAGTGAGAAAGGCAGACAATAAATAATGTAAATAAAATAACATAAATATATCATAGCCTGCATTATCACCTGGCGTTTGCCCTCTAAGACATGCATTTGTCTTGAGGTACAGATGAGCATTTTGGACATGGAGAGGGAACAGAGCTCTGATTGACCTGGAAGTCCAGCCAGGCAGTCCAATGGTCTGTTACGGCACCATTCAGAGCAGTAAACCCATGACTCCAGGACCTTTAGGGGGGTTGTGGAGCTCCTCCTAGTAAGTCACAGGGCCCTGCAGAGCAGTAAACCCATGACTCCAGGACCTTTAGGGGGGTTGCGGAGCTCCTCCTAGTAAGTCACAGGCCCCTGCAGAGCAGTAAACCCATGACTCCAGGACCTTTAGGGGGGTTGTGGAGCTCCTCCTAGTAAGTCACAGGGCCCTGCAGAGCAGTAAACCCATGACTCCAGGACCTTTAGGGGGGGTTGCGGAGCTCCTCCTAGTAAGTCTCAGGCCCCTGCAGAGCAGTCAATTTGTTTGCTGCATTTTAAAGGGTCTGCTGCAATTACTCAGGTATAGGAAGCAAGGGCATCACACCTTCTGGCTCTCTTTATGTGTAAGCTGAGAGGAACAGCGGGATGGCAAATTGATGCCAAAGTGTGATGGTGGAGAGAATTCCTGCATGTCTCCGGCCCTTGGCTTCTTCCTCAGTTTCCCTTTCCTGCCATGTGCCTGTGATCATGATATCGGGAGCTTGCTATTTAATTGGTCCCCTTCTGCTGCCTGCGGTTAAAAGTTGAAGACCATTCGCTCAGAGGCAACTAAAAACAAATAGCACAAAAGTCCAGGACAGAAGATCTTGTCCATAACCCTGAGAATTAGATTTCCCAGCAACTCTCTGAACTACCAATATGGTATGTTAACTATGTCAGCACTGGATGGTTTATTAATAGGACCCATTGTTTAATCAGTACAAAATTCTGCTGAGAAATGCTGCTAATCAAATCAAAGTTCTTTGAAATCCTGTCCAACAAAGACCCTCCACATTTGCTACACATTTGACTTTAAAATTTTGTATTAAAATCATCAGCAGCAGCAGCAGCTTTATTGCAATAGCTCACAGCCTTCACAATTGACACCAACAGCATCAAATTATAATACAACAATCACAATAACAGAACAGTCTCTAATATACATTACAATTTTATAACAATCATTAGGATCACAACAAAATTTAAGCTAAAGCCAACATCAATTCAAGCAATTCTGTCATAATAAGTTTATCCATCAGCCACAATAACAGTAGATGGTTTTGATAAGGCCTTTATCATGCTTGCAACGAACTTTGCCATTTGCAACGTTATCCATTTGCTTTTGTCAGCTAGTCATATGATTAGTCTATCATTATTTGCTCTCCCAAGATATTGTAATAAAATACCTCCAAGATATCTTTCATGTTCTAATGCAAATCTTGTGCAATAGAACAGTACATGGCCTAAATCTTCGATAGAATTCTTACGATTGCCAGTTGTAAGGTACCCAACCGTGCATTGGTAAATGCTTTCCTATGCTCAGGATTAAGAAGATTGGTAAAATAAGATGGAAGAGTCAAAGAAGAAGGTGCGAGTTGCTTGTAAAGGGGAGCTATTCTTAGAGTACTTAACAATGTGGCATCCATTCGAACACTTATATCTAGCAGTCTTTGTTTGATTAATTGCTTTGCTGCAAAGAAGTCAAGAGACCTCTAAAATAGTCTTCTGAGAATCTGAGTTAGACATCATGGATTGCTTTTCTGTTCCTCGTAAGCTGTGGTTAGGAGACATGAACTTAACCCAAATCAAATTTTCAACCAATAATTAATAATTTTATGGGTTGAGACCAATATTTGCAATAAGGCCAATTCTGATCTAATTATGGCTACTGGTGTTGAATTAGGGACTGCTAATAGCATATGAGTAAACTTATTCTGACTGATTTCCAATGGTTGTAAGTTGCTAGTCCCCCAAAATGGAGCTCCATATAGTATCTGAGACAATGCCTTGGTCCTGTAGATTTCTAGCAATGGAGGTACCAAACAGCCATCCCTTGTTCTATAGAATCTAAGGATACCCAATACAGCCTTTTCAAATTTTCTCTTTGCATGCTCGATATGCTCTGACCGAGAACCAGAGCTATGAAAAATTACCCCAAGATATCTAAAATAAGACACTTGTTCTAACAGTTTCCCATCCATCATCCATTTATGTAAATGAGACCTTTTACTAAATACTATTATCTTGGTTTTGTCATAATTAACTTTCAGTAAATTATTTTTACAACAGAAGCTGAATTGTTTTAGAAGCCTTCTAAGACCAACTTGTGAATGGGATACAAGTAATGCATCATCAGCATAAAGGAGTAATAAAATGTCTTTCTCTCCAAGCCTAACCAGAAAATATTGTGTTCCTGACACGTATTCAACCATATCATTTAAGTATAAGTTGAAAAGCAAGGGTGCCAGGATACAACCCTGGCATTATGTTTTGAAGTTGGAATTGAATTGGACAATTGACAAGGAATTATTTTCTTTCTCTTTTTCACTTGGTCACGTATCTTATCGCTAATCCTCTAAAGACGGCTTTACTTGCATCCCAAACAATTCTCATATGTGTTTTTGAATGTATGTTTTGTTGAAAATAATCTTTCATTTCTTCCTTTGCGTCTCGTACAAATAGCTTGTTTTTCAACAGCTGTACATTTAAAAAGCAATGATCTAAAGTTGAATGGCCTGCCCTAAATCCAATTTGTTCTGGTTACAGTAAGTCATTTCCAGTCATCCAATGTTCTAACTTCAATAGAAGGTCTCTTGTGTAAAGCTTACCTATAATATCCAGTAAACTTATTGGTCTATAATTGGCTGGGTCTTTTCAGTCCCCATTCTTATAAATGGGTACAACGATGGAGGAGGACCACTCATGCGGGAGCTTACCAATTCTATCTACATGCGTAAATAGATGGGCTAGAACTGGTGCCTAACAGACTTGAAAAGCCCTAAGCATGTCAGGGGGGATAAAACTCTCCTCCAGGGCCTTATTATGCTTAACTGTAGGTATTAAAGGCAGGGGATCACAGGGGGCCAGGGAGACGATAAGCCTGCTGAGTTGGTTGTAGCAATCTCAGCTATGTCAGTCCTTTGTTCAAAATCACTGAATAGCTGTGAAAAATAATCTTACTAGCTATCCTTAGACACATATGAATCCAAGTCCTGATGAACTCTTCCATCCATTTTTACGCGAATATGCCAAAACTTAGACATATCTTTTTGGGACAGAGTCAAGGCAAGTTCCTGCCAAGATTCTTTCTGCCAGGCATACTTTTTCTTCCTAATAAGTAGTTTGTAATTATTACAGAACTTGAAGAAAAACTTTGGCAAGCAATTATTTAGGGCCTGCTTGTACTTTTTGAAAATATGTCTTAAGTTCTTTTTTTAAAAAAATTGAATATGCACTATCGAACCATGTATTGGAATGTTGACGCTTTTCATTTGAGATGCTCATACTGTGCTAACCAAAGAATGCTTCAAAAATGTAATTAAGTGGTTGTATAAGGCCAAGGCAGTGTTGGTGTCTTTAGCTGCAAGGATTTCAACCCTAAGTTTAAGAGCTAAATCACTATTTAACACCTGTTGTATTTGAGACGGAAATATAAAGAACCATTTTAATCAAATATCGGCAGTGATTTCAATCTGAGGTACTGGAAGAGTACCAGATATCTTATCATTCAGAGTGCTTTCAGAAATGCAAATATAAAATATAAGTGATTGATGGCTGCTTTCTGGAAGACCCATTACTAAAAATAGTGGGATATCACTCAGGAGAGTCAGTGATACTAATAAGTAGTCAATAACACTATCGCCCCTCTGACTAAAATAAGTAAATTTGCCATATTTATCTCCTTCTATATTACCGTTAACTAAGAAATATATAGTCTGGTTTTAAACTGTTTGATTCCTCAAACTGTGCAATGGCAAAGTTGTGAAACAAATCAAGTCATAATAAAAAAAAGTCAAGCAACCCACAAAGTACAAAAAAGTGAAACAAAAAGAAATATAATACTTGGCATTTATATAGTAGTTTCCGTATTTAAAACATTATATATACATTACCACAGCAATCTTCACCAAAAAACCTGTATGGTGGGCCAGTATTATGATTTCTATGTTGCAGATGGGGCTTGAGAGAGTAGCTTACCTAAGACAACTTACAGTGTACGCTTCTGAAGTTTATGTCCATCTATTGACTCAGTAGGGTGTTATTCTGTTTAGGACTGAACAGCTGCTAAGTTTAGTTCCAGTGGCTGTAGCACAGGGACGGCTAGTTCGCAGCTACTTACAAGGGCTTCATTTTGTGTGCCAAAATATATTTCTGGACCCTGATCTACTCTTTTTGATTTCATTCCTGGAGAATCAGCCCATCTATCTCAGCGCTACTCTGACAGACAGCAGCTTTTCAGGACCTTGGACAGAGACAGGTCTTTCCCATTACCTGCTGGCTGAGAGCGGGACCACAAGTGATGCCTGACACAGGTTGGACACTAGTCAGCCTCACTCAAGTTTTTTTTTTCTGTGTTATTTATCATTTTATTTCTTTTGTTCTTGGTAGTCACCTCAGATATCTGAATATAAATGTACTTAATGACTTATAGGTGAAGTACCTCTAGGAGTATGCAACAATTCATTTTAACACAGGATTGCAGCAATTGGGTGCCATTCCTATCAGTATGGTATGTCTGTTTTTTTTTTTTAAAGTTTTTATTGAAAGTATAACAAGTAACAAGATCAACAATAAATGCGTAGAAAAAAGACGGTATTATACATAACAGTGTTCGGATACAACAATACATAAACAGCAAAACACTAATAGTCGGCAATAATCAAGTGTGCAAATGTTATACATAATCAACAGGGTTCCAATACAGTGTTAAGTAAGCCAATTACAACAGCATCGGGAGGAGCATATACAGGCACATCCAGTATGTTGCAGAGTAAATCCATAGTTCAAATTTCGGGGTTTATAATCGTGTAGTGAGGTAGCTTAGAGATCAGCCATTCATTCTGAGATAAAAATTCCAGAAAGGGGTACCATTGTGCGTAAAATTGTGTAGGTTTGGAGGGGTTTTGCAATGATCGAATTCTGTCTGTTATCTTTTCCATTATAAGGTGATCCCACACTATTCTGTACCATATGTCAAGAGTGGGCGGGTATTGCGATTTCCATCTGAGTGCAATTGCAGTTTTTGCAGCTACTAGGAGAGTTCTGACCAATGCCTTCCGCAGATGAGGAATATCTAGATCTCCCCAAAGGTCCAAGAAAACAAGTCCCGGGCTTGGGGGTATCACATAAGTCGTGATACGGGAAATTTCCTGGAGAACCGCCTTCCAGAAGGCAGCAACCCTTTCACACTCCCACCAGCAGTGCAGGAACGTACCCTGCTCCCCGCATTTTTTCCAGCAGAGTGGAGATCTGCTGGGATATATTTTCGCCAGCTTTTGGGGAGTGAGGTACCACCTGTGGATAAGCTTATAGGTTTGGAGACGCACACTGGTGACAGAGGAATTAAGCAATGCAGATGTCCAAACATGCTCTCTATCTTCTTGTGTGAGCTCTATCCCACAATCTTGCTGCCATCTCTTGAGCAGCGCCTCAGTGTTTAGTGGTTTGGTATCAAGCAAGACGAGGTATAGTTTTGACAGGAGACCCTTACGGTTAAATGAGTGGGAGTCCAGAAGTGCTTCAAATTTAGTTGTTGGTTTAGTCATTACGCTTTTTATATTTAATTCGTTCAAAAGATATCGCAGTTGGAGGTAGAAAAACCAGGGGACTTCCCTGCCCAGGTTGTCGTTCAAGTCTACTCTGCTTATAATACCATCCTTGGTGGCTATATCCAACAACCTCAAGTCTCGTAGATCATCCCAGGAGCGCAGTGCGGTTATGTTATGCTGTCGGGGCATACCTTTATGCGATGTGAGCACCGAAAAGCGGGATATAGCCGGAAGAAGGGACTGCTTAAGTCTGTCCCAGAGCTTTAACAGTGCAGTAAGGAACATATTTTGATGTATGGAAGGAGGATGCAAACTTGGGGTAGACCAGAATGTTTCTCGCAATGTTTTTGGTTGGGAAAAGGTGCCCACTATGTTTATCCAATCAGAGTGTCCAGAGGGGAGTAAGATCTGGAGAATGTCCGATAATCTGGCTGCATCATAATAGCGCCCTATATTTGGGTAGTTAAAGCACCCTGTTGTTTTAGGGGCGCACAAAACTTTGAAGGCAATTCTGGGGCGCTTATTCTGCCACAAGAATCGGTTTAATGTCGTCTGCCATTGTCTCAGAATTTTGCTAGGGATTTCAATCGGAATTGTTCTATACAAAAATATCAGTTTTGGGAGGACGAAGGATTTTATCAAGTGGTATCTTTCATACCATGCCAGGTTTTGCTTGTTCCATTTGAGCAGGAGGTGTTTAATTTCTTTCATCTTTTGGACGTGGTTCACCTGGAGTAGCTGGGCTGGGTTGGGAGGGATATTTATGCCCAAGTATCTGAGGTGTGATTTAGCCCACTGGTATACAATTTGCCGCTTGATGTCGCTACATGTCTCCTCTGGGAGGTTTATTGATAGGATGGTAGATTTGGCTTGATTTATCCTGAGGCCTGATATACACCCAAAGTGAGCAAGAACAACTGCCAAAGCCTTTAGGGAAACAAGTGGGCATGTAAGAAACAGCAAGATGTCATCAGCGAATAAGCATATTTTGTAAGTACGCTTGTCTATTTCAATGCCTTGAATCCTTTCATTGGTTCTTATCTCCTCTGCTAAGGGCTCTATCGCGAGGGCGAAAAGGATGGGGGAAAGGGGACACCCTTGGCGCGTGCCTCGGTGTAGAGTGAAGGGATCGGACACTAAGTTATTAAGTTTGATTCTTGCCTTGGGGCCTGTGTATATTGCTTTAATTGTTTGTAGGAAGTTGGGGCCGAATTTCATGTGGGAAAAGAGCATCTGCAGGTACGGGATCTCCAGGGTGTCGAAAGCTTTTTCGACATCCAAGGAGAGGAATGTGGTTTGTAATTTGTTTTGTCTACTGAATGCCAAAATGTTCAATGCCTTATAAATGTTGTCGGAGATGTCCCTATTGGGAATAAAGCCAATCTGGTCTGTACAAATATAATTTCCAATGAAAGAATTGAAGCGTTGTGCATATATTGAGGTAAAGATTTTATAATCGACATTCAGCAAAGAAATCGGTCTATACGAACCGGGGTTAGAGGGGTCTTTGCCTTCCTTGGGGATCATGGTGATGACTGCCTCAGCCCAGGTTCCAGGTAAGGTCCCCAATTTGTGTACCTCGTTACAGGCCAATAACAGGGGTGGGGTTAACACCAACGCGAAGGTTTTGTAGAATTCGGCCGGATAGCCATCCGGCCCAGAGGCCTTATTGCTCTTTAATTTTTTAATGGATTCCAGCAGTTCTGTGGCGGTGATTGGGGTATCCATTAATTGGCTGTGTTCCTCCGTCAGTTTTTTAATGTTCTTATGGTTTGAGAGATAGTTCCTAATTGATACTTTATCTGGCCTGGATGAAGTATATAAATTTGTGTAAAATTTTGTAAATACATTCAATATTTCGGGAGATTTGGTGAACATTTGTCCCTTGTCATCTTTTATGAGTCTGACGTGCCTATTTATTCTTTTCTCCTTGACCTTCCAGGACAGATAAGGTAGGGTCCTAGGGGAGTGGTTCCAATACTTTTGTTTTAAATATAAGATGTTCTTTTGAATTTGGGACGTTTCAAGTGACTCCAGGGCTTTGCGCTCGTGGAGCAGTTGTTTATAGGTTTTTTTGCTGCCTCTTTCCTTGTGCAAGTGTTCCAATTGGTGGATTTTATCCATTATGAGTTGCTTTTGGAGTTTTTTCTTCTTATTTAGAGAGGCAGAGAGAGCGATCAGTTGTCCCCTTAGTACCGCCTTAAGAGCGTCCCAAACTGTTTGGGAAGATGTCGTGCCTGTTTGGTTATCTTTGAGATATTGGGCGATATCTCGTTCAATTTGTAGGACATTGTTCTCATTAAGTATGAGGTTTTTCTGAAACGTCCAATGCCTCTCTCTTTCATAGGGCCTGTCTAGGGACAATTTGCACGTTACCCAAGCATGATCCGAATAGTTTATGTCTCCTATGCTGGAGAGTAGCACTCTGTCTCTCAGATCTGGGGACACCAGAATATAGTCGATCCTGGTGTATACGTCATGGCGTGGGGAATAGTATGTGTAATCTTTGGCCAGCTTGTTCATCTCCCTCCATATATCCACTAAGTGGAACCGAGTAAATAGTGTGAGCATCTGCGTGTCACGATTAGGGTTCTTAGATCTTCTTGGCGCTCGAGGTGCATTGTTGAGGGGAAATGAGGATTTATCTAGGCCATAGTGTGCTACATAATTGAAGTCCCCTCCCACAATTACTGATCCCTCCTGGAATGCTTCCAATTTTTGGAGAACTTCTTCCGTGAACTCCAGTTGCTGCGTGTTGGGCGCATAGACAGATGCCAGTGTAAGCAACTGCCCATTGAAGTGCCCCTTTAGAAATAAGAACCTGCCTCTAGGGTCCCTTAGGGTGGCCTTGTGTTCAAATTGGACCCTGTTTGCTAGTAAGATTGCCACCCCGCGGGATTTGGAGGAGCCTTTTGCGTGGAATTGCAATTTTATCCATGGGGCCTTAAGCTCCGCCTCATAGGATGCATGGAGGTGCGTTTCTTGGATCAGGGCTACATCTACATTCAGCTTCGCTAGGCTGGTCAGAACTCTCCTTCTCTTCACCAGGTTGTTTAAACCTCTCACATTTTGCGAGACAATATGGACATGTGGTTGTGAGGCCATTATGGAATGGGCAAAATTAGAGTATCAGAATTGGCCTTTGAAATGGTATGGAATAGTATTGTAGGACCAAAAGTGCAAGTATATATACCGCTAACAGGCGTGTAATGGCTCCTGCTTCAATAGTTTATAGTATATATGAATGAGATGGCTGAAATGATCTAAGCACCAATTGAAGGATCAATACACAAGTGCAGTAAGATTCAGGTAAATAAATCACTGTCTAAAGTTAGCTAATTAATCAGTCAAATTTCATCAATTTAAAGTCAATCATGCAATAAATTCATTAGAAAAGAGAGAGAAATCTTATCACAGAACACAAATGCAATGGAATGTACAGCGAGCGTAAATTAATTTGTTGTGTTGATAATTTTCAATAAATAATTAATCAACTCTCGCCCTTATCCTTTTAAAGTATGATGATAAACAAGCAGACTGTCAATGGGTAAAACCGATAGTTGTGATGAGCTTGTAGTATGCTATGTTACCTCCCCTCTCTGATTATGGATGTATCAAACAGCAATGAGTTCCAAGTATATAGTAAGCTAATCAAATAGGTACCAATTAATTATGATTCCTTTGTATTGCCGTATGTAGGAGTAGATCAATTTAATAGATGTACCTCTTAAGACTAAATCCCTAACTTGCCTTAACTACCTTAACAAAGTACTGGATATCAGGTAATCCTGGGTTTTCAATAAGCTATGTAGTTGATCAGAAATTAATTAAGCTTCTCCCTGGTATCAATTCAATTAGGAGCGAACTGACCCAATGGATTGGTCTCTAAGTCCTAACCCCTAACGTGCCTTAACCGTCTATATCAACTATATACAACAATCACCTAGCACTGTACTAAACTATTTATATGTCTAAAGGGTTGTAAAGAGAAAATCTATATATATATATCTATATACAAGTATAACAAGCTTGCCTGACAAGAGATGCACTGGATTTCAATAAATCTTGGGTATTCAATAGATTATTCAATTGATTAGAAATTAATTAAGAATCTCTGTTATATTAGCCTAAGTAGGAGCTAATCGACCTAATGAATTTATTTCTAATATCTAACCACTAACTTGCCTTAGCCGTGTATATTGACTATATCTAACAAGCACCTCGCACTTTACTATTGTATTTATTTTCCTAAAGGATTTTGAGAAAGAAGAAAATTATATATATATACAAGTATAACAAGTTTGCACCAACCAAGTGGGTAGTTCCTCAACGTAAGGAGAACAAATAAGAGCTAAACAGTCCTCAGCAGCCTCGCAGATAGATTCTGTAACGAGGCTGCTGCAATAACACAGTAAGGAGGACTGTTTGTGAAAAGGGCAAATGGGGAAGCAACCCTTTCAATCCCACCTCAACCACCCCCATCTGTTTGGAGAACAATAAGATAGGGACGTTCTAACACAATAAACTAAGCCACCTATCTCATATGTGGAGTCAGATGTCTCGAACGGGTATTTTGCTGTTTTTCTGAGGAGACATCGGAGGGCTCCGCTTTCTCTTTTGAGAGCCGGTATCTGTCTCCATGGCAACCTCTATGCCCAGATCACGAAGGAGGCGAAGGCCTTCCTCAGGAGAGGAGATCAACTGTTGCTTGTCGTTCACCTTGAGTCGCAGCATTGAATATCGGGTCCAACCGTACTCTATACGGGCATTTCTAAGCTCTTCAGTTACGCGCTTGAACTGCCTCCTCCGTTCTAGTATCTCCGTCGGCAGATCCGAGTAAACGCTAATCCGCCCTCCCCTGTAAGACAGGAACTTTCGCGCCCTTGCCGTCTCAAGCGTTGTCTTCCTTAGCCTCCAGTCTGCAAAGACAGCCACAACGTCCCTGGGACCTCTTCTTTTTTCCGGATTTCTGGGGCCCACTCTATAGGCTTTGGTTAGAGACATTGCAGGGAATTCCTTCAGTTGCAGCTCTGCCGCCAGCCAGCCCGCCAAAAAGTTGGGGAGGTCCGTATCTATAGCGGCATTCTCCTCTATCCCCCTAAATTTCAGGTTAGAGCCCCGCATTTGGAGTTCCATGTCTAGGATCTTGTTTTGGATACGATCATTTTCTGATTGCAGGGAGCAGACCTCCTCCCTCAAGGCAGCATTTTGGTTGAGAGCCTGGTCTGATTTTAAGACGGCAGAGTCCATAACTATCTTAAGGTCACTTATCTGCTGGGATAATGGCTCCATCAGATGAGAAATTTTGTCAGAAAAGCTCAGTTCAAGCTCTTGCAGTAGGGCCTTCAACGCTGGGTCGTATGAGATTATTTGCGTTTTTCGCGCCTCAGCGTTAGTCACCGCGGCCGCCATGTTATTGCTTGCTCCTTCCCCCTCTCCCTCCGCACCTTCTGACTGCGATGTTGGAAAGTAGCTCTGCAAACTTTTCACTGCCTTATTACTCTGCTTCTTTGAGGATAAGTCGTGCTTACCCTTCATGCTAAGGTGTGTAGAACGTTTTTTGAAGCGGTTAATGGGGTTTTGAGGCGGGAGTGAAGCGGAGCTCCGGCTTCAGGCGTCCATTTCTCTCGGTGCCGACGCCACGCCCCCTTCACTCAAGTTTTGATGGGAAATGTAGGCATCCTGGTCTTGCAGCTTGACTCTCTGACTGCTGTCCAATGGACTTTTCAACTGTCAATTGTCCAACATTCTGCCAAGCTGCCTACATTTCCCATCAAAACTTGAGGGAAGCTGGCAAGTGTCCAACCTGTGTCAGGCATCACTTGTGGTCCAGTAACAGAAGCCAGGTACTGAACTTGCAGGACCACAAAACCAGTAACAGTGCAATCATAAGCTACATCCTTCTAAGCCTGTTGATTGCAATGGACTTAGAAGGGTGTAACTCAGTTTAGGATTGCACTGTATCTCCAAGGGGAAGGAGGTGCTAAGTAGTCAGGGGGGGAGGTGGAGTTTCAGAACTCTGTAGAGTTCTTTCCACCTCTCTATGAAGAGCAAAAGTAGGACAATGTATGCAAAACAGAAAATATTGAGAATAAATTAGGGACAAAATAAGAGAACACATGCATACTGTCTTAATTTGTATAATGTATATTGCTAAGTTCTATTTCATATGGCCAAGGTCTCATTTAAATGATACTCAAGAGATCACCATCGGAAGCTTCTAGGAACAGAGAGTTTATCATCAGTAGCTTTACCACTCCACCAGTAATGGAAGAAGAGATTTGTAGTTCCCCACAGATTTGTGTAACAATGAACTCAGAGTTGCTCACATAAAACAATTCATACAATCAGCTTAACCTCCATGTGTGTTTTGTCTTGTAAAACACTGAACCATTAGCCTGAACAATGTCAGTGTGTTCTTGCTACAGAACACAACTAAATTAGCATCTATGGGAATAGTTAAGAGCACCCTTCACAATGAGTAATGCATTAATGTATTATTGGCTTCTATTACATTAAGCAACCCTTCAATGCACTGTGAAGGATTTAGAAAGTGCTAGTGTATGCTCAGGAGAAAATGGAAGAAGTGGCTTCATTGGAGTCCAGCAAAGACAGATGGAGCTTGTAAAACAAAGGCATGGCATCTAAAAAGGAGGCTGCATATAGGACACTTACCACTCAATACTAAGCAGAGTTCTCCCTCTCAAAGTTCACTGAAGTCCATGGGCTTAGAAGGCCGGAACTCTGCTTAGGCCCACAAAAGATTCTGTGGGATGTAAGGTCCAAAAGATATGAGTATCAGGATGACTTTTCTAGACTTATTATACTCTGTCTCCAACAAGGCCCAGCTTGATTTTCCAATGGGAAACTCCCAAACTGGCTGTGACAGAGGTTAAGCCACGTCCCATCACCAGCATCACACAGGAATCAAGAAAATATTTCTTTCTTTGGTTGTCAAAGATAATGGCCATAGATGGTGCAAACCCTTCATGGCTTTGCTTAATCTTTGCATATTTGGGGGCAAATACTAATAAGTAGAACATAATCCTGAAAAAGGTACACCATCTATTGCCGGCGGAAGCATGAACCAGATGGTGAAGGGTAATCGAAAAGTCCCTACTTATTTGATCCACTATGTTTCACCACAGCATCTGAACAGCGCCTCTTGCACGTGACAGCCTCCATATGGGCAACATCAACAGCTGTCTGTACACATATTCTCTGTACACATATTCCTCCACCTTATGGAATGGCCTACATGAAGAGATCAAGAAATTCAACTCTTCCGGCTTTCTGCAAACTATGCAAAACCATGTTATTCAAGAGGGCTTTTTACTCATATAGGAGCACTGTACTATAAGAAGGTGATCTCAAGTAAAGGCGTAGGAACTATAGACTATACTACTATGTATGTTGCTGTAAATATGATCCTATTCAGTGTTTTTTGTGTTGTTTAATATGTGAGGCATAGAATTTGCTTATTCTGTGTTTCAGCATTTATTCAGTGCTGTATTGGATTTTTGATTGTTTTAAAATCTTTGCAAATTTGCATTTAGATACCCTTTTACATTGTTTATTGAAACATCTCTGCAATTGATTGTATTGACTCACACTGTGTAACCTGCCTGGAGTCTCAGTGAGAAAGGCAGACTATAAATAACATAAATAATATATAAATATTACAGAAAGCAGGATACTTATGTTCCATGGTTGGTATTTGACACTCATAGAGCCACCCACCTCACAGCGTGATTGTTGTTGTGGGGTTGATAATGACATACTTTGTAAACCACCCTGAGTGGGTGTTAAGTCATGCTGAAGGGCAGTATATAAATTGAATGTTGTTGCTGTTGTTATAGAGCATGTTCCATCAAGGTGACAACATCTCAACACAGCAGACACACCAGGAAACATTTGGAAATCTTCTAGATGGAGAAAGGTAGTGAAGTTTCTACTGCCTCTTTTTTTTCCCAGGCAGTGGTCTGGAGGGTGGCCTTACAGTAGTTTTGCAGCACTGTGAGCCCTCAAGGAATATATCGATTCCCTTAAATAGGAATGCCAAATGTAGGTTGTAAAATTTCTGGAGATTTAGTGATATGGCCTGAGGGGTAAGGTATGGAGAGTAGAGGGAGATCAGAGAGTCTGCCCTTCAAAGAGCCAATTTGGTGTAGTGGTTAAGAGCGGCAGGACTCTAATCTGGAGAACCAGGTTTGATTTCCCACTCCTCTGCGTGAAGCCAGCTGGGTGACCTTGGGTCAATCACAGCTCTCTCAGAGCTCTCTCAGCCCCACCCACCTCACAGGGCAATTGTCATGAAGATAATAACAACATACTTTGTAAACCACTCTGAGTGGGTGTTCCGTTGTCCTGAAGGGAGGTATATAAATCAAACGTTATGTTGTAATGTTATTTCTCCAGGGAGACTGATATCTCTAGTCTGGATACAAATTGTCATTCTGGGAGACCTTCAAGTCCCACCTGGAGGCTGAGAACCCTAGTTACCACTTTCCTGTTTTTATAAAGGACACAGAAGGGAGTTAAGACAAAGCTGAACATGAATAAGGGCTTTTGGTTTTTTGTATTTTGATGGGGAAAGCGGATGGAAAAGGATAGAGGCATTTCTTTTGTCCATCAAAAATCTATAGGGGCGGGAGCATGGGATGTGGATGGGAAAAAGTCACATGAGACAAAGGGTGTAAAAGGAGGGGAAATAGACAAGGCTGTTAAAAAGCCAGTTAGTCCAACATTTTGTTTGCAGCATATTAAGTTTCCCCCCTGGATCTTCCAGACAGTTTTGAAAATAGTTTTTAGTTAAGTTCAAAATGGGTCTTTGTGAACGTGTGTGCTGTTTGCCCTACACAACAATGGCTGGCTGGGAATTTCAGAGAGGAAAGAGCAGCTCATTCCTCCAATATCTACAGGAAGAGCCTATTAAAAGCTGCTCTGCCTTCAGATAAATTGCCACCCAGATTTGCAGGAGTGCACCCATTCTTTGAAACGGTCACCTGGAAGTCTTTCTCTCCTTCCCATACAACTATATATTGTTTACTGGTTGTTATTGGTAGATTTATTCAGTCCATCTTGAATCGGAGAATGGGAAAGGTCCATCTTTCAAAAGTCATAATACAGTACAGTACAGACTTGCAGTACAGAGAGGGTGGCAACTAGTTGTTAGGTTGCTCTGTCTTTTACCTTCATCTTTTTTTAACGCTTGTACATCTTTGTGTCTCAAATCTACAGAATGGAAGGGATTCCGTAACCTCCCCCCCTCATAAATGGAATCCAGAAAGAATACCTGCTAGAGTGAATGAACGTGAATGAGGTATTTATAATGGCCAACCACTGATAGCTTCTTTCTGGCCAGCCATTAACAGAATTCTTAGTGAACTAGTTTCAGCACCATTCTCAAACCCCATGATCCACATACATCAAGAATTGCTCCATTTGTTTAACAGGCTTGCTGATAGTGGAGTAGCATGAAAAACTGGATGTAGAGAAGGTTGTGCAGGGAAAGAACTTTTTATATCTATATATCTTTATCTATAGATAAAGGAGTTATATTTAACTCCATATTCCAAACCACACACATTTCTCAAAAAACAACAACAACAACCCTTAGATGAAGAATTCAGAAACAGCTTTTCTTGATTTCTTTAGTTTATACCATTCTCCCACAATTCAACTTTTTTTTTACAATCTACATAGACCTGCAGCCAAAGTGAGCAAGCTCAGTTTTGAGAGTACAGATTATTTTAAAAGTTTCCACAATCTATAGTTGTCTATACCTACCTTGGAAAACTTTGACTCTTTCCGATCTAAACACAGTCTACCAGGAATGTATGGCAGGCTATTAGGTTCAATAGGTAAAGATAAAGGTAGTCCCCTGTGCAAGCACCAAGTCATTACTGACCCATGGGAGGACGTCGCATCACGACGTTTTCTTGGCAGACTTTTTACGGGGTGGTTTGCCATTGCCTTTCCCAGTCATCTATACTTTACCTCCAGGAAACTCGGTACTCATTTTACTGACCTTGGAAGGATGGAAAGCTAAGTCAACCTTGAGCCGGCTATCTGAACCCGTCTTCCGCCAGGATCAAACTCAGGTCACGAGCAGAGCTTGGGCTGCAGTACTGCCACTTACCACTCTGCACCACTCTAGCAGGTATTCATTAGGTTCAATAAGCCTCCTGTATTTGCTATCAACTATCACACAGGCAATAATAAATGGCTGGTAGACTGCACTATACTTCATGGGTCACAAGCTGTGGTATGGGGAATGAAAGGCAAGTCCAGAAATAAAACAACAGGATCACAACAATATCACGGTAAGATTATTATACAAATGGGTTAATCTAGGGATTTTATCAAAAGTATTCAAAACATAAGAGAATATTGTTGTGACATCCATACAGGGCAAGTCATTCATGCTGAAGAGTTTTAATAGTGTCACAGTTCGAAGATCCCTTTGGATTGTGTAAGTAGCTGGCTCAGCAAGTCTTAGCATCGGGCCATAAATCCAACATGAACATGGGTGTCTGCAAATGTCACACTGGCTACGCAATGTGAAAGCAAGGCACTTTTGGGAGGCCACAGTAGTAATGCTTACACTTCAATACTTCTGTCCCTAGACAGCCAGCATTTTCTTATATTATATTATAGAAGAATAATATAATAATGGAAGATAAAATATTATAGTAAAATAACGGAAGATAAAATTCCTCAACATAGTAGAATAAAGAGAGAGGCAGGCAGAAATTACTGAGGTCAGGGGTACCGAAAAGGAGAAGGCCAGTTGAATATGCAACAATATGATTTTGCAGCATTTATTTTTTATAAATAGGGAAAGAATATGCTTGGAAAACCAACAAATGTTGAAAGTTACCTTCAAAAAGTTTGGCTTATTTCAAATGAAATAAAAATTATCATGTGTTTCCTCTAAAGGGGAAATCTTCTCCAGCTGTTCAAACTCTTCAAAACAGTTTAACTTAAGAATATCTTCTTGGAAACAGACACACACATTTACCCCAACATTTTTTGTCTCCCTCCTAACATTTTCTTTGTGGGCCATGATATTGCAAAATCTTGGTTGAACCGAGGAATAGCGCAACAAGGTAATTTTTATGCTTCTTCCCCCCCCCTCCACCTGTACTTACATTTGACTGAAGATATGGAAAACAACTTTTATGGCTGAGGTGGTAAAAATAAATGTTCTGGAAGCCTTACATAGCCAGAACTTGGACAGCTAGCATAAAATACTTCATGCTAAATTTACACCCACCGATAAATAATAAAAGAAGAGGAAAATCCAGGTCGGTTTTTAATAATGTACATCACATTATTTTCTCAAAATAAACTAATAACGCCAGCCGTAATCTTGATCTACCTGCCTTATTATCGCAGCAGAAGAAAAGGCATCACATTACGAGCTAAACACTATTATAAATGGACTGAACGAAAGGGAAGAACAGCAAATAGATAATATTTTAGCACAGCCATTGGTTATTTTGAGAGCATGATCCGCTGGATTGTGGAACAGCATAATAATGTGAAAGCTCTATTTTGAGTTTTAATATAAGCTTCCATCCAGTAGATTAAGAAGAGTTTAAGCTAGAGCTGACTGAATGATCCTTATTTTGTTTCTTTTTCATATCCATTTATATTTTTGTCAATGGTTTCAGTTGGATGGTTCTTTGTGCCAAATTCATCCCTATTAAAATTCACACATTTTTGTAGCAATTGTACACCAATGGTGTATAAATGATGTATAATGTTAGGAACGGTGTAAAGGTGACCTAATGGAAACAAACAAATTGGGAGCTTTAACAACTCAAAAAGGTGGGGTTAGGGTTAGGGTTGGTGTCATGTCTGAGCCACATCCATGCCAACACCAATGTCGTTGTCAGCAATGTTAATGCTATTGCAGACCTGTTGTCCTTCATGCTGTAACTTGCTATAACTTGATATCATATTGCCAATGCCATAACTGTCTCCCTCACAGGCTTAGTACAGGCACTTATCTAATGGACTGTAGAATCTTTCAGTGTTCATGACCTTGTATAATACTCACTCCCATGTATTGCTATGTATTGCTTTCTCAGTAACTCAACTTGATAGTACAAATATGTGAGACGTTCTCACACCAAGTTCGCACCAAAAGTCCTGTTGGGAGAGGAAAAGGAGCAAATATGTGTGTTAAGAGGAAGGATTTTTCTACATCCTGTCAATCTTGCTCTTACTGCTTAGATGCTTACCTTGCTTCTGAGTAATCCTATGGACATATATATGGAGATGGTTTGATTTCTGAATAAAACCATTTAACCAAGAGCCTGGACTTCTTGTTGCAATGGTACAGGGATCTGTCTGCCATTTCCTGTCATCCATAGCCTGACAGTTAGGGTTTGGGGAGGGAGATATAATGTCGTAGAAGCCACCCTCCAAAGTGGGCATTTTCACCAGGGGACCCAAACTCTGAAGATCAGTTGTAATTCCAGGAGCTCTCCAAGCCCCACGCGTAGGCTGGCAACTGTACAGCCAGTGATTATAAACACTAGGTTGGGTCTAGAATACATTTTCTGCTCACAGTATGATTTCTGCCAGTTCCCATTCCCTGACAAAGACCTGCGATTTGCCCCTCACACCATTCACCTTTCCCCCAGGAACAGGATTTTGTGGAGATCAAGGGGCTGAAGTAGGAAAGACAGAGGCATGAAACTTCTGTTCCACTGACAGAAATGCCATCAATGAGCAACAAATGTAGTCTGGATCCAAACCACTGTTTTCAAACAAGTCGTACAGCTTGTTGTTTGTTTAAGCCAGTGCTATTTTTGGACATCCTTAGGGGAGATTTAGTTCCCCTCAAGTCAGTTATTATCTCTCTCAACAATCCATGGCCCTGGGGACAAATGCCAGATCCCCACTGGCAATCAGCTGGAGATATGGGAAGGCAGGAACTTACCGAAGGGCATAAGATCACCATCCCGGCACAACGATGACTCTTCCAGCACTGTGGTTTTGGCCAAGTGCTAACCAAGGGGCCCCAGCGGGACACCGTTGCTTCTGGGTCACATCATAAGTGACGTAATCATGCAGGGACAATGACTGAATGCCCCCTTTGGCTGGCTGGCTTCTGCACACCAATCACTTGAGGATTAGCAAGCAGAAGCCGGAATCCCCAGGAGATCGCCCACCATAAGTTGGCAACTGGGAACCCTAGGAACAATTTCATCTACTGTGCAGATACAAAAATGGCTTCCGAGGCAGAAGGAAATGGCACTGAAACACCACAAGGAAACCAAACTCCATTAACACCACAGACACAAAGCTGTTTGGTAGCCATTCAACTGGGATGGTGGTGAGGCAATGAGATTCACAACTTGGCTCAGGAGTGATCACTGCTGTCGAGCACAGTGTGTTTGCCTGCCTAACATGATTGCTGCAAAGTTCACAGCACCCCCAGTGATAGTGGTACAAAGCTCTGAATCCCTGACTTTTTCTTATCAGGTGGCGAGAAATTCCAGCCAGGAAGATATTCAAGCTTCCCCAAGCATCACCTCTAATCTTCAAGCCATTAAATGTTTACAACATGCAGTAGTGAAAAAGGAACAAGTCAGAGAAGCCAATTGATAAGAAAAAATAACATGTATAGCTTTACAATTCGGTAATATATCTCGTAGTCACGAATTGCTTATTGGTAGCACAGTAAGCTTAGTCACCTTGACAATAAACACAAACTAAGAAAGAAAGAAAGAAAGAAAGAAAGAAAGAAAGAAAGAAAGAAAGAAAGAAAGAAAGAAAGAAAGAAAGAAAGAAAGAAAGAAAGAAAGAAAGAAAGAAAGAAAGAAAGAAAGAAAGAAAGAAAGAAAGAATTCTCCCAATGATCCCGAGATACCTTTATATTTGGGAGATATGGAATGAAAAAATGTACAGCTGAGGATTTAAACTTAACAGACCCCAGTGTTTGCATGGGTTATCAAAACTTTGGAACTACTATTTTATACTAACATGGGGTTGCATAAGTAATTTGGAGGAGTAGGAATTATTTGACATCTACGCCTTAGATAAGATTTCCATTGTCTGCATAAAGATTTTAAATCTAATCAGTGTCTGTGCTAGAAAAATGTTAGTGCTAGTAGACATGCCTCATTTTCTCAAGAAAAGTAATATAGCTGCCTCCAATTACCTTTGATCTATTCCAGTGTGATAGAATATAGCATAAGCTATAAGCTGCCAAGCTATGTTTAGGAGAAAATATTAATGATTCAGAGCTAAATAATAAAGTATATTATAATGAATTTAATAGCCATGGGTAAGTTTGCTTGTACAAAAAAACCCCTCATCCCCCTTGCCTACATTCATTTTAGTATGCACTTCCTCTTATACTGAGATTCTACAGAGCTGAAGTCTAAGGGCCAAGCTACACATGACGAATGACACTTGAACGGCAAGTGGATTGAGTGGAGGGCAAGTGAACAGGGAGAAATACACTTGCTGTTCAAGTGTCATTCATCATGTGTAGCTTGGCCCAAACATTCAGAATGCATGAAACTGCTGTACGTTGAGTCCACGTTCTTCAGTTCTGCCTGCTCTGCATGGCAGTAGTTCTGCAGGGTCTCAATCAGCAAAACATCTCTTGCAATCAAGATCCTTTAGTTGGATAGGCCAGAAGTTGTGTGACCCAGTAGTAGATTTATTATTATTATTATTCCAATGATATAACCTCAAGCACCTCCAGTTAAAAGGATTGGATAGCAGGTAGTATGAAAGACCTCTGCCTGAGACTGGAGAGCTGATGCCCGTCAGAAGAGACAATATTGACCCTGAGAACACAGTGGTATGTAGCTGTTGTGAAGAAACAGACCTGCCTTGACCTACAATCATGTTATTGTTATTGTTATTGTTATTGTTATTGTTATTGTTGTTGTTGTTGTTGTTGTTGTTGTTGTTGTTGTCATATTACTCTTCTAGACTGCCCTCCTGTCAGACAGGCTCAGGGTGGTGTACAAACAACAACATTTTACATTTAGTCCTGCTCGACATGAGTTAAAATGTATCATCATGGGTATGCTTGTTAATTCTAAGCGAGCTCGTTTCCAGAATTATGTTCAGGCTTATTATCTGTCCCAGGTGCAAGACCTGAAACTGTTACGGTGGGAAGATGGGAGAGCCAAGGCCAGACTGGTCAACGAGATAACCTCCTACAGCTGGGGTACATGGAATAAAAATAGTCAGTTCAGTTATGCCTCTATCCTGCGTTTTGGGTCCATCCTGGATCTCTGCCATCTGGATTTATAAGTAACGTGGGAAATTTGAAGCTAGAAAATCTGTTAAACCGGCAAAAGGCTGTGTCAGGTATGTTTGCATATTAGGTTATTTAACTCATTGTTATTTTACCTTCTCTTTGGATACACTCTCAAAAAATTAGCATTTTATTCACTTTCTAATAAATATATTTTACAACTGTGTGGCGCTTCACTGGTTTTGTGGCTTCAATCTGGAAACAGTGCCTTGGCCAATTTGGCCCTCTGCTAACTTTTGTAATTTTTGGGGCTGGGCTCAGCATAGCTGGTCCCCAGGTACAGCCAGGTAAGACATAAAGCTTCATTCCCCAGCCAGGGGCTAGGACTTAATAGGAGAACTGGTGGCAGCTACTGATTTTAGGAGTAGCATGGCAGTGTGTGAAAGTGCCCCTGCCCTGTGAACCCTCTGAGTTTTTGACAGCCCTGTGCAGATGACCTGTCTACGTGTTGACTCATCACACATGGAGAAACAGTGGACCCAAGTGCACTGACCATGCCTAACCATCTCCATGTGATCACCAAGTCATCTGCACAATGTGAACACATGGGAGGTGCCTGCACATGCATACCTCCCCATTATCAGTGGCACTGCTTATTGAAAGTTGCTGATCATGGGGAGGGAGTATGCTCAGTGACTGTGCAGACTTAGGAGGCGGAGCTTGCATGCTCATGCCCATACTTCCTCCTTGTTCGGTGAGTCAAAGTTGTGGACAGGCCATCTGCCCAGAACTAGTATAAGACAGCTGCATGTGTTCAAAAATTGAACTCCAGATTTCCTGCATGAAACTGTTGTACACTGAGTCAACGTTTGGTGTGCTGATCATGGCTCAGTGGTACAGCATATGTAAAACATATGCTCTATCACTGAGCCACAGCATTTCCCCATTAGGTTTCTGATATTTATCATTTCTCAGAAGACTTCAAAAGTTTTAGTTTCATTTGTTAGAGGAAACCTGTGCAAAAGCAGCTCCCATACACAGGTAACTTAGGAACTGGCCCTTATTTAACTAACTGATGCTAAGTAAAAGTGAGAGTACACGTGATCTTTCACAAACTCATGACAGACAGTCTACAAATTCTATAAATAGATCTCCTATCATCCATTCCTCAAAAGCACCATGGGAGCAAGATCATTGGCTGCTTTAATGTGACACATTATCTTACAGATATTTTTTGCAATGATGAGTCAAGGTCAATTCTTTATGCAATAAAAGCAATTATCAATCTTATCCCCCCCGCCCCCACAAAAATCAATACCGGGTCCTCAGGGACAAGCATGCCAATAATATTCTCTTGGAGATTACTCCTTTTAACGTATTAATCTGGGAAAAGAGAAAATGTTCTAATGTTTGCTCTTAGTCACATAGGTAATTTAACTATTGAAAGATGAGGGTCAGCATGCCCCTGCAGCACTGAAATTTTGCTCTGTTGTTGGTACATAGAGCTATTTTTCTCCCTAAATGGCCTGTTGTCACATGAAGTTGCAGCCTCCCAACAAAAGATGTCTAACTTGCTGACGCGTCACAGATTTATTTAGTAGATTTTGAACCTCCCTCTCCTCCAAGGAGTTCAGGGTGGTATAGATGGTTCTTTCCCCTCCTCCATTTTATCCTCACAAAAATTTTGTAAGGTAGGTTAGGCTGACAGAGTGAGACTGGCACAAGGTTACCTGGTGAAATTCATGGCAAATGGGGATTTGAATGGGATTGTAGCCCAACAGTCTAATCATAGAATCACAGGGTTGGAAGGTATCTCTAAGATCATCCAGTCCAACCCCCTGCATAATGTAGGAAATTCAGTTATCTCCCCCCACCACACACACACCCAGTGACCCTTGCTCCATACCCAGAAGATGGCAAAACACCATCAGGATCCCCAGACATAGTGGCCTGGGGAAACTTTCAACCTGACCCCAAGGTTGCGATTGGCCTTACCCTGGACATGTAAGAACAGGCTGTGAGAACTAAGCACTGATGTAACCCATTCTGCCCTCCCTCTCAGGATCTGCCTAGGTTCACAGAATCAGCATTGCTGTCAGATGGCTATCTAGCCTCTGCTTAAAAATGTCCAAAGGAGAGCCAACCACCTCCTGAGGAAGCCTGTTCCACTGAAGGACCACTCTAACTGTCAGGAAGTTCTTCCTAATGTTTAGCCGAAGACACTTTTGGTTTAATTTCAACTCGTTGGTTCTGGTCCGAACTTCTGGGGCAGTGGAAAGCAATTATTATACCACACTGGATCCTGGCTCCAGGAAGGTTATAAGAAAGTTTCCAGTTAAAACCAGGTTTTCACTCAGAATGACTGGACTTTGGTTCAGTGGAGGAAGTCTTTACGGGCCCAGGCTCTGCCCTGGTTCAAAAATGTGCTGGCTCTGCTGATTCAAACACCTGCAGGCCAGTTTCTGTTTTCTAAAGATTCAGCCTTGAGAGTCTGGCTCTCAGAGCTCCTATGTCCACTCCTTAGTTTTCACAGGCCTGGAAATGCTAATTAGACAATTGGGCCCTGATTGGTCGTTGTTTGGTAGGGTGATGGCTGAAGTCCTGAAAAGATGGCTTCCCAGCTCACCCATTTCCTTCCTTTCTCTTACTATTCCTTCACCATTGCTTGAGGGAGAAGCCACAGGCTCCACACTCCTCTGTGCTTCATCATGCAGCATGGCATGGGAGAGGGCACACCTGCTAATGAAACCAGAAATTGGCGGGAGCTCAAAAACATGAAAAGGCCACTACCCAGTCTCTCATGTAGGGATACCCTATCACAGTGGATCAATGTGAGTGCCACACAACTTGTCAGAGCCACTTCTCTGGATTGCATGTCCATTTTATGAAAAAGCCTTCCCCTTTTCTTACTGCCCTCCATTTTTCCTAGCATTACTGAAAAGTGGATTATGAAATTATGCTAGTGCATTGTTAGTTTTACTATAGAAATTCCAGCAAATTCTAGAGCATCTCATTAATATCATTTCCAGGGTCAACACAACAGCAATATTTGTCCCATTCTGTCACTTGCTGCCCTACCAAGCAGTGGTGGTGGTCACGGCTAACGCCAGGAATTCTCCTGATATGGCAGGACACCTGCCAGCCTCACTTTAGCAGTATATTTTTCCAAACGTTTTGAACTGATAAATTTTTACCACTTTATCTATTCTATTTTTATGAAGCAATATTTTTATTTTGTCCTCAAGCCTGCTACTTGGCCTGAAGCCTTTCAGTTAGAAAAGATTATGTCCCCAAATAATAAAAATAACTTAAAAGTGAAATAAATGAACATAAATGACTGGAATGCTGCTGGGGGAAAGAAAGGAGGACTCTTGTTTTGATGTACTGAAGCCTACCGCTTCTTCCCCATGCCCTATAGATTAGTGAATACACAGTTCTGGAACAGAAGCCACATACAGCAGCTGTTAAGTGACAGAAGAAATGAGCATTGGACCACAAGCCTGTCATAAACATTGCACTCTTAATCAGAGAACATCTGCTTTTCCATTTCTTTTACGACAACCTCTGCCTTGTATTTAATCTGAAACAGAATGATTCTCCTAATAGGTGCAACAGTGTTTTACAAATTGAAAAACCTTCTTGCTAAAAATAAAGAACGCCAACTACAGACGTTTCAATTAACACAACCATTTCTTATGAAGGGGGGGTGGGGTGGCGAGGAATCACTCCAGCATTTGGCAAATCCAGAGATTGCTCTGCATTTGTGAAATTTAATTATTGGCAAATTAGTAGTGCAGCTGCCAACACACAACAGGTTCCAAACTCCCGCTATTCAATTTGAGCTTTTCATTTAGGCTGATAATGAAAGTGCATGCAAAAAATGCAGCATCTTTAAAAGGACAATGACAGAAAATAAGTTTTAAAATTATCGGCGCCATCCATCTCCTCTTATGGGCATACATGGAAGCGCATCCTCAGTTAGGCGTCCATGGTACTCAGTGTACTCTAATGTTCGTGAGCATCACAGTAAATGACAAGAGTCTTCCTTCCCTCTACAGGACATCTGCACATAGATTGCCCTGAGTAACTTGTGAGGTGCATACTTAGGAAGGAAACGGGCAATTGGATCCCTCTTCAGAGGCCACGTGTTGCTTGAACTCGTATGTGAAGTGTGCCATCTGAGTCTCTGAACAAGATTTTAAAAAATCTTCACAATTTCATGTTGAAATTGACTTTGAGAGATGCTTTTTGTTTTATGTGAATTGTAAGGCAATATTGTTAAATATTCATTTGCCACATAATTTTTCTCTAAAAAAATCCATAAAACAAAAAGCATGAAAGCATATCGGGCTGGATCCAATTACTCCCTTCTGCCAAGTTGAATTTAATGATTTTCTTCTGCTAAGTCTTAGCAGAAGGGGGAAATGGACTCCAATTGATGGACTGGCGTTACTGGATCCCACCCAGTTAAGATAATTAACTCCTTTTGCTCCAAATTCATGTTAGTTCCAGTGGAAGTAGCGCAGATTGGGGAAAAAAAGTACATTACATACTGTACCCAGGCAGTAAAAAATATCCCCCTCAAATATTGTTGCCTTATTTTTTCCAGGCAGGAAGCTCTTTTTATACTTGCAAATCCCATGCATTTAATTCCAGAGACAACATGCACGCCATCCCTCAGAGCAAAACAGCAAAAATCCACTTTGCACATCCCATGTTCCTGTGAATATTACAATTATGTTCCGATGTTAATCCCACTGCAGCAATTTCCTTGTTATGACTGTCGGCATGAAAATGTGTGGGAGACAGCATACACTTTACTCTTCAATGGGATGCGGCATGCAGTTCAAGAAACTGTTGAGACTCATACCCCATAGCAACATCCATATTGCTCAAAAGGGCTGTCAAAAAACAAACAAACGAGCCAGCAACTTTTGACATCTACTTGACGGGGAAGTGTTTGCTGAACAAGGCTGGATTTTGCTTTCTGATTAGCCTGTCTTGTTGGGTGTTTTCATTTGCAAATTACCTCAGATGCTGTCGAATCTTCATATGAAAACTGCACCGCTGGGACCCCGAGATGGTTGATGAAATAATCAGAATCGCCTTGCATCTGTACGGAAGTGACATTGGATCCCACGCATCGCTCTTGCCCCAGACAGCTGAAATTCCATCTCTGTAACACACATTTGATTTCATGTAATCTAGTCAGGACAGGAATCACACCTGAGCGAGTGCTAAGGTGATCAGAACTAAGAGTAAAACATCCTTAAGGAAATGTCACATTTTCTTTAACATTTCAGTCACAAGCATGGGTGAAATGTGAGATCCACCACCAACACTACACACTTAGTGACAGACCTAAGTCTGGTAACTTGGATCTTTGCCAAAGATTGGAAGTACTTCTTTACTCAATGCGTGATTAAAATATGGAATTGCTGAAAGTGGATATTTATTTTTAAGTGTGTATTTATTTAACTTATATACTGCCTTTCCACCATATTTGGTGCTCGAGGCTGTTTACAGCATACATATAAACACTATTACAATAATATAAATACAAACATTAAAATTGGTAATACAATATTAAAACAGGAATACCAACATTAAAAACCAATAATACAAGAGAATATAGACATTTAAACCCATGCATCTAAAAGAACAGCACCATCACTAAATCCTACTCATGCCCATTATTTATAATAAATAAATTATATGACATCAAGCCAATAAAAAATATATAGTGATAGCCACAGCTATAGATGGCTTTAAAAGGGGATTAGACACATTCAGGGAGGACAGGTCAATGAGGGGCTGCTACCCTTGGTGACTGAAAGGAACCTCCACATTCAGAGGCAGTCAACCTCTCTATCATTGCTATGACACAACCTCAGGGGAAGGCCTCAGCCTCTATGCCCTGTTGTTGGCCCTCTAGAGTAACTGGTTGCCACTGTGTGCGACAGGATGCTGGACTGATTCACTGGTCTGATTCAACAGGACCAGTTTGGTGTAGTGGTTAAGAGTGGCAGAACTCTCATCTGGAGAACCGGGTTTGATTCCTCACTCCTCCGCTTCAAGCTTCTGAGATCTGAAGAGACTGGGCTACCATGCTGCCTTCCCTCCCCTGAATATGTAAACACTGCATATAACAGACCTTTGCATAGAAATTTGCATACAACACCAGTGTCACAGATAACCACATGGAGGAGAGAATGGGGATAACCTCTTCATCACTTTCGGGCTGGCAACCATGAAAGGTAAAGATCAAACATACACAGCCTGCACATGTTGGGGTCTGTCCGAGTTGCCTGTTATGCAGGTGAGATTTTGAGTGTGTGTCAGTACAGGTGTAGCCAGGAGGAACAATCCCAACTCCCTTCTACCCCCCCCCCACAATAAATTCACCAGTATGCAGATCCAACATCCATGTAGGGCTTTTGTTTAGTCCAGTTAAATTTGAAGCTGCTAAAAGCTTTGCGTGCTTCCTGCCATTTATCATATTTCATAGGTGCCAATTTGCATCTTTTTGTTGAAGCAAAAAGACCCTGCAGACTTAATATATGACTCTGAAAAGCACTCTGTGCAGTGACCTTTTGGTATAATTAATCACATCAACAAGCTTCACACTGTTCTTACCTTATTTACCCCTACAACAATGCCAGGATGCTAGTTAGGCTGGCAGATGGTGACCGGGTGGCTGTGTCCTGAACTGGGAGTCAATCATTAAACTATTCTACATATAATATACACACCCATGAGTGCCTGCCTGCCTGTTTGGGGAGAGAAACTGTTGCCAATGCCATCAGAGGCAGAGCTGCTACAACGTGCTTCATTCTCTATACTTTCCCCCCTTAAGAACATTTTGTTGATGGTAGATTTGTTGTTGCCTTAGGTTTACATATTTTTGGTCTTCTTCTGTACTTGTGTGTTTGAGTGGGGTTGGTGGGTAATATTGTAAACTGCTTTGAGTCCACAATTGAGTACAGAAAAGAAAGTTAAAAGCCCTCTCTCAAGTACCCTACACTCCAAAGCAACAAACAAACAAAAAAAACACTTGACAAAAAATGTAAACACTATAGAAAGGATAAAAACAGGGAGCATCCTTACACCACCATCCTTACACCAAACATATATTGAGCTATGACAGCCAATGAGTCGCCTTTATTACATCAGTATGACATAAATCCTGGAGTGAACTTACCTGTAACTAACTTAGGGCATTTTGGACCACTAGATTGGATCATGTACTGAATCCTTCAGAAACACAACACTGGCCAAGACCACCCAACAAAGCTCAGCACACATTTGAACATGGGTTCCCAAAATATTCTGTCAGTGCCACCTGGCTGGCCCCCATACATCATAGGTGTAAAAGTTTTCAAACCTTTTAAAACCATTGTCTTTGAAACTTTAGTCTAATTCCTCCTTACTTTACCTTAAACTTGTACCTCAGGAGGGCTGTGGTCACAACTAGAGAAGGGCACGAACAGAAAAAAAAACCCGAACACGAGGTTCGTTGTTCATTGCCATCCACAAAGAGGGACTCACAAACAACCACTAACATGGCCTTGTTCACGACCATGTTTGTGGTTGGCTGTTCATAGGGGCCAGCAGGCTCTCCTCCAGCCACCATCCAAGTTTGGTCAAGATCCCTACTGCACCACTCCCAGAAACCTGACCTGAGCAGGCAACAGGAAAAGTACCAATAATAAATAATAGCTTGGCCCCAGAGCCTGGCAGCATCCCTGGAACTTGAAGGGGTAGATCCCTTCTGCACCACTCCCAGAAACCCTACCTGAGCAGGCAGCAGGAAAAGTACCAATAGTAAATAACAGCTTGGCTCCAGAGCCTGGCAGCAGCCCAGGAACCTGAAGGGGTAGATCCATATCCCACCACACACAAAGAAAATTCAAGCTCCAATGCACTCTCCCTGTCTCTCTATCAAAATGCCAACAGCGGCTGTCTGTCCCTCTCCACTGTCTGCAAAGTCAGAGCTGGGAGCCTTCCCCCCCTCCATGGTCTTCGCTCTCTTGTAACAAATTTGGAGCACCACACTTGGAAGGAAGACCTGCCTATCAAGCTAAATTGGGCTTAGATTGGGGTTTCCAGAGCAACAGCAGGAGTTCAGACAGAGTTCAGACAATCCCTGCCTACATTGCCAAGGGAATTGATTGCAGGTGCCAGATTGTCTAGCTTGATGAACAGCAACGAACAGCAACGGATGAGGCTTGCAACGACCACCTGTTTGTTTGGAATGGGGCCTCACGAACAGCTTGTTCTCGAACAGCAGATTGGGCTGTTCATGGCTTTTTTTGATTTGTATTGCAGTTTGTGGCCATCTCTAGTCACAACCAATACTTATTTGTTGGTTGTGAAAACACCTGAAGGTGTTCTCTGCTCTACCCAGGCTTTTACCTCAATAACACTTCCCCTTTTGTGTGTGACCTTTATATTGCTGTCTCAAAAGGTTTTTGTTGCCAACAAAGGTTTTCACCTCAGACCTCCTTGATTTAACTGGTAATATAGAATGGCTTGTTATAGGTGGTAGTACGACTGAGCTGTCAGCACTTGAGGGTAGCTGTGAGATAAAAAGGGATCTCTTTTTCTTAAACAAAAGTAGAATTTATCTATAAGTACATAAGTGTGATGGTTGCCAAGTTTTGATAAGCATATTGGTTTCAGAATAATTCTTTTGATGGTTTTAAAGACAGTTATATATTCACAAACACAGTCACTCTGACTAATTTTCCACACTCATCTTAACTAACAGGATAAACTCTCACCTGCACAAGACATAGATTAATTCAGGCCTTTCCTTGCCTGACCTAAATAGAATAATTTCTCTCTCAGATATACACAGACTGCCCAAAGCTCACACACTTAGATAGAATTAGACTCTCAAGCTTCCACACAGTTTGCCTGATTTAGCCAGAATTCTTTTTCTGAGGGCCAAGCTACACATGATGAATGACACTTGAATGGCAAGTGGATTGAGTGGAGGGCAAGTGAACAGGGAGAAATACACTTGCCGTTCAAGTGTCATTCGTCATGTGTAGCTTGGCCCTGAGACACATACAGAACGGAACTACAAGTGTCAAAAGGCACAGGTTGGACACTAGTCAGCTTCCCTCAAGTTTTGATGGGAAATGTAGGCATCTTGGCGGAATGTTGGACAAGTGACAGTTGAAAAGTCCATTGGACAGCAGTCAGAGAGCCAAGCTGCAAGACTAGGATGCCTACATTTCCCAACAAAACTTGAGGGAAGCTGACAAGTGTCCAACCTGTGCCTTTTGTCACTTGTAGTTCCGCTCACAGACTGACAGACAGAATTTCTCAGAATTCCACACAGATAGCTCAGGCTCCACACACATTTCCTGCCTGAACCAGAATTAACATTTTCTCTCAGCACACCAATTGCAAACCGCAATTCATTCCCCTCCCCCAGGGTACAGCTACTGTCCAGTCAGATTATACTCCACTAACCCATCCAGCCCTCCTCTTTCTTTTCTCAGTGGCCTACATTCTAGCTCAGAGAAACAATATAAAACCGTATTAGCAAGCAGAAACACCAACTTAATTACTTTTAAAATATTACTACTAGGGTTGTTAGGGGGTGGGAACATTGCCTGCCCCTAAGCAGCTACAGAGAGAAATCGTGAAATTTTGCAGAACCTCCCTTCTCACTCCTCCTCTCTTAGAATTTCTCTCTGTTCAAAAAGGAATTGATTAGAAACTGACTCCAAATTCCTAAAAAGAGGAAAGGAAAGGGATTGTTGGATTTCAGGAAAAAACTGGCAAAAGAGGAATTTTCTTTTAATAAGTAATTATGACAGTTTCATAAAACCATGAGTCAGAGTTGAATATTTGCCAAACATTTACATATAAGTCTGCTGACATTAATCCACCGCTGGGGGCAGGAGGTCCCTTGCTCCCGCTCCCACCCCCCCACCCCCGCATACCTGGCCGGCAGGGGAAAAGGTGGGGGAACGTGCCTCCCGGGGCACTCCCGGGCAACACTCCCGAGTGGCATGACACTTCCGTGCACCTCAGTAGGGCAATTTCAGCCCAAATCGGGCCACTGTGGAGCACAGGAGCACTCCAGGGCCCATTGCACCACCCTGGCAGCACTCCCATGCTCTGCAGCAGCCTGATTTGGCCTGCTGCAGAGCGCAGGAGTACGCCCAGGGGTGGCACATGGCCTGCACAAGAGCACCACAAAGGAAAGTGCCAGGTCTCCCACCACCCACAAGGAGGGTAAGAGGACCTGGCAACCCTAGCTGAAAAGGGGGGAAACCAAGAGGACACTTCGGCAAGATCCTGGGAAAGAGGCTTCTGATGCTTGTTGCAGCTCATTCATATGTTATTGAGTGAGTACATGAATGAATGAGTCCTCCATATGCTGTGCTAGGTTCCCACTATAGGGAATTATTAAAGCAAGGAAACTTTAAAATATATTTATATCCCCATCACCCCACATACAGTCTGAATTGATACAGCTCATTCTATGACTTCAGAGCTCTGTCACTTCATTACCACCTCATTTTGCTGCATGTGTAGACCAGGACTTAGCTGGACACCCTGACTATAACACCACACTGGCTCACTGGATGGTGGGCTAACCACATTGATGGTTTGGGATCTCAGGACAGGCATACACATACTGCAGGCCTCCCCACATACACAGCCCAGAAGCTGCATATTGTGACCTACCAGGTGCATGGAAACCACCATGGATTTTGCAAGGGAGGCAGTGGCCAGGGGGTGGATCTGTATTGGCTCGGTGTGCCATGTGACTTACCTTGCCTTGCAGCTTGTACTTAACTAAATAAATTGTTTCAAGCAGCTACTCAACAACTATGCAGATTGGGTTGCCAGCCTGCAGGTGGCAACCAGAGGGAGTTTGGGGGGGTCCTGTAGCAGCAGCTCTTCTAGGGAAACTTGGAAGTGATATCATGCCTCTCAAACCATGAAACATTCTCAAAAGTGTTGGGCTGAAAACAATTTTTTAGAATATTATTTTCCCATCAACCAACTGAGCAGCGGCAGGCAGTGAGGTTTGCCAGCAAGCAGCCATATATAGAGGCTGTAGACTATCTATCTATCTATCTATCTATCTATCTATCTATCTATCTATCTATCTATCTATCTATCTATCTATCTATCTATCTATCTATCTATCTATCTATCTATCTATCTATCTATCTATCTATCTATCTATCTATCTATCTATCTATCTATCTATCTATCTATCTATCTATCTGACTGTAGTTGTTAGCAGCCGTATTGGTCGCAAAGTAAAATCCAAACCACCAGAACGGAAGCCATATATCTTCGACCATGAAGAGGTCTGGTGAACTCAAAAGCTCACACTCTGTTATATGTCCTTTAGTTAATCCTAATAAAAGGTGTTATGTGGGTTGTGTTCTGGGTTTCATCAAAATGATGTCCCCATCTTCAAGAGGAGTTTTCAAACACATGAGGAAGATATTAAGGAACAGCACTGTGTGTGCTTGTTCAGAAGTGAGTGTAGGGCGGGGGGGGGACAACAGGTTGGGAGAATGCCCTTTCTCAATCTGTTATATAAACATGCTGGGATTGTACTTGGAACGCCGAGAAAGCTTGTCTGATGACTAATAGGGCTTGTTGTATATCGTCCCCGTTAAGTAGTCACAGAAAGAGAAGAATCAAACAACTTTTAAAAAACGTTTCACTCCTGTGGCAGTTATGCTGGAACGGAACAGGCAAACGATTTCTAATCTAGCTGCTTGGGATAGGCAGTCAGATCACAGTTCTCAACTGAACACATTTGTTAATTATCATACCAAATTTGAATAAGAAATGAATGACCTTCAGAAATAACCAAGAAAGGCTTTTAATAGTTATCACTGACATGGCTTCAGTTTGATAAGTAAGGGAAGAGTGAGTTAGCAGATAATGCAAGTAGCAGACTGCGTGTACCATTAAATTTACCACAAAGAGGACTGCACTGATGGGATTCTGTGCTCATTATTTTAACCAATCATTGGCTTTTTTCACTGGACTGGGTAGAGGTCAATCTCATATGAGCACAAACAGCCCCTGCTCATGAGCAATATATTTTCTGAAGGACTCTGGGCCAAATTAAACATCATGCTTTTTGCTGAGTTGTGTCCAGGTTCTGCCTCTGATGCCTCAGCCATCTCCTACAATGGGATGGGTTTCTCTCCTCAGAAATGCTGTCTGCTTCCCTCTGGAGAGGTTGGAGTAATTAAAACTAGTCTGAAGGAAGCAGACAGTGTTCCTGAGAAGAGAAGCCCATCTCATTGTTGGAGGTGCCATTGGACATCTCTTTTACTTAGCTTGCAACCCCTCCGGAATAAATGTTGGTGACCAACCAATTTCTCCATTAACTTAAATATGGTCTACTATCAGGAGCATCATTTAAAGGGCTTGTGCCCTTTCGCCCTGTAAGCAGTTGGCCCAGCCTTCGTCATCTTTAATAGCCATTTTAACATGGCTGCCTGTGATATTAAATGGCACCAGGCCTCTGGATTTAAAATGGCAGTTTGTATTGCAGCCAGACGACTGCCAGCTAACAGTTGCTGAGTCCTGCCAGGGACACCCAGGCATGAATGGAATGCCGCATAGGAATGCGGAGAGATTTGCAGTGATTAGTTTTGCAGTCTCCTCAGCCCCTAAGGAATCCAGCGCAACAAAGGTCTCACAGATTCATCCCCACTTAACACATTCTTTTCCCTCCTCCCATGATGAGATCTCCTGTCCTTGACTGAGGAGCTAATCAAATGACATCCATAAATATTTACCCTTCGTTCCTGGGAAGGTACATTCCCCAACTAAATTTATCAACTTAGCTCCAGTGGACTTCATTAACAAACTATATCTTTGTGCAGCGCTACAACAATTTTTGCATTCTCTTTCACATACCCCGTCAGCTACCAATCAAGGTAATTAAACCTTTTGTTAATCCCAGGAATCGACCATTGGAGTCTTTGTTCTAATAGCAAGGTGGGCCACCCTACCTCAGGGCATGTTTTACTCTATAAGAGTAGTGCCTTGGCCCATTCAAAGTGTGTAAGCTTCCTGACTGCTCCCTTAGGGTCACTTCCCTAAACCTCTATCTCTCTGGACATGTGTATCGGATCCAAGGCACTGTTCCCTTGAGATTTGTCCTAAGCCTCTTGCTCTTCTGGCCGAGAACGCGGGCATTTGAAGCTCTTCCTCTGCGAAATACCTGCTGTCCAGATAGGTAATTATCGCCTTGCAATCCTTCAAATCTATTCCACCTTCACCACTGCTCTTCCTAGGCCTCTAGGCCTAGATTGCTTGCAATCTTGTGCATATGCATTTGCCCCTCGAATAAAAAATATCCTTTAATTAAGAACACTGGCTTTGTGTGGGTATCCTTGGGAAAGGACTCCATAAATTACTGGTGAGAAAGATCCCATAGTTACCAGCCTCTCGCATAGTTGTCTTCCTTGCTTGCTAATTCCTCCACTCTATTTACTCACAAGGAAACCATTCCCGGTAACAGCCCATGTGACTGTCTCTTTCAATGAAGTAATAAATGATGTAATCACAACCCATGCTCCTAACGTGATCTTGATGTGAATCATAAACCCCCCAAATCATAAACCCCCCAAATCATAAACCCCCAAAATTCTTTGTTCTCTCCCCACCCAGCCAGAACTTGCAAAATCAGACACAGGCCCAGCTAAGAAACTGCAGGAATTTGCAAGGCCCAGGAGATGGCGAGAGACAGAGCGAAACCATTTGTTGGGTTTGGGGGTGGGGATTCAATTAATGTCTTGGCACAAGCTATCCAAGCATATTCTTTGTGGTGAAAAGTCAACGCATCCCATTTCTAACAGCAGGAGGGGGCGGGAGATGGATTGTTAACATTAATTAATTTGCCAGTGCATTTAGCTCACTTTTTAAGCCATTTTCTCTAGCTTTTGCTGCTCAACCTTCTGACGATTGTAATACTGCCAGATTTTATCAGGCACACCGTATGGCATCTCTTCTTGCTACAGTGCACACAAGCCATCTTTTAAAGGATACACTCAGAGGAAGCACTAATGCTCGAGGAGTGAAATTCGATTAGACAGTGCCACTTGCAATTCCCTTCTTGTGAGCAATCTGGCAGGCTTCAGCAATGGGCTCTGGTCCTCAGACTGTTCCTAAATAGCAAGCTGCAGGAAGGCATTATTCTCCTGTACTGAATGGTTTCATCAGAGCTCCAAGCTCTCATTGATTTAAAGGACAGATGAATCACTCAATTAATTCATTGATTTATCAGTGGGAGTGACTTTCAACCATTGGAGGAGAGTTATGGGCAGTCACAACTGTAAGTTGTAAGTTATTGAGTCCCAGTGTATCCCAAGAAAGAGGAACTTAAAATGGATTACCAGTGAATGTTAGGTTTCTTTTGCTAACTTTTATGGACTCACATACTTCCTTCAGTAAAAAGTTTTGATAAAATGCTACTAGTGAAGGAAAGGTTTGACCCTGAAAATGGGATATCCCCTAAAGGAGCAGGTTTGTAGCTTAGGGGTGCTGCTGGAGTCAGATGTCCTATTGGGTAAACAGGTGGCAGTGGTGGCTAGCTCCTTAATTTAGTGCAATTTATTAGTTATTTAAGTCAGTAATTAGCAGTGCAACCTCAAGAACAGTTACACTCGTCTATGGAATTAGAGGGGCAGGGAATTAGGAGGTGGAATTGGGGGACTGGGACAGGCATGCTAGCATTATAAAGCTTAGAAAGTTTGTTGTGGCCGTTATCTCCTTTCTCCACTGGTGCTTCTCAGGCTGGCAAAGGGGAAATATGGGGAAATTGCATTGTTATGGTTTCAGAAGTGATGGCTTGCACTGGCACAATGTACCACTTATTGGAACGATGTTGCCCCCCATTTCTGCATATCCCCCACCACTATGAACTTATGAATGGGGGATAATCCCCAGGAGGACCTGCCCCCACCTTCCCACTACATATAACTCTTTTTAGGATTGTACATCAAAAGGCAAATGACAAAACAATAATAATTGTAGGACAGCCTTCATACTCACCCCTCCCATTCTTTATCCATTCTGTTCCCTAAAACATATTAAACCTCTCCTTAGAGTCTTTACCCACTGTCCCAGCTGCATCTCAATACGTATAAAATGTAGCTTTGCAAGTTCTTATTGCTAGATTTGTGATAGGAAACAGTGAATGACACAAGTAAAGAATCATGGGTTCAGTTTCCACAAAAGAGACGAAAAATCAAAAGAGATATTTGGGTGGCTCAAAGCAGCAATGAGGACAAATTTGGAATCATCCCTGTTATCTTTAAACTTGATAAAAATGCAGTGAATCTTACAGTCAATCTTGCTTTGAATGCTCATTGCAAGTTCATTTATTGTCATCTAATGTCCTCACTCTACTTCACCAGGTTCTTCCAGCCTTTACACAATCATGTTCACATCAAGAGTTTAACTTGAGCCACAGTTTTTCAACAAGGGTGGTATGGAACCTCTGGGTACGGTAATCATTTACCAGGGGTTCCATGGTACTGTATAATTCTTTACCTTCCAGCATGTTACCAAATTAATTTCTACTAATTTTTGCCTTTGGGTGTTGTTAATGAAATCATTTATTTATTACCAGTTTTGCGGGGTGGGGGAACATAGGGAGAGGAGATTGAGATTCTGTAGCACATAATGACATGGTACACGAGTTGCTACTGTCCTGAGCCGTCACCTCATGCTAACACACACATCCAGCTACCACAGAACGATCAAGTCTGATTTCTGAACCAGCTCAGGCAGAAATGTATTTATTTGACTTGTTTATTTAAAATATTTATCCCCTGCCTTATCTCCTCAAACTCAAGGTAGCTAACAAAACAGCAAACGCTTCAATGATGTGACCATTGTGAGGATACGGCAAAAAGTTAAAACCAATACACAACAAAAACACAGTTAAAAACCAACACACTGTTAAAAACACAGCTTGCCCCCCATGAAGTTCCTCCCTCCTGGAATCATCTGTACATGGAAAAGATCCTTCCCCTTCCTGGAAGCACTAGGTTCATGGAAAAGATCTTTCCCCCTCCCAGAATCGTTAGGTTCATGGGAAAAAATCCTTCCCTCCCCCGAAATCATACGTTTCTTGGAAAAGATCCTTCCCCCTTTTGGAATCAATCGGTTACTGGAAAAGATCCTTCCCCCTCCCGAAATCATACGTTTCTTGGAAAAGATCCTTCCCCCTTTTGGAATCAATAGGTTACTGGAAAAGATCCTTCCCCCTCCCGAAATCATATGTTTCATGGAAAAGATCCTTCCCCCTTTTGGAATCAATCGGTTACTGGAAAAGATCCTTCCCCCTCCTGAAATCATACGTTTCTTGGAAAAGATCCTTCCCCCTTTTGGAATCAATAGGTTACTGGAAAAGATCCTTCCCCCTCCCAAAATCATATGTTTCATGGAAAAAAATTCTTCCTCCTCCCTGAATGTAGGACAATATGCAATAGGAATATATAAATGAACAATTAAAAAATAAAATAAAATTCTGCTATATATTGTGCTCAAAAATATTCATCTTTGGGTTGAAAAAAAAAACACTGCTTGGAAGTAACAAGATGAAGCATTTTATAATCTGGAAAATGAATTTCCTATATCAACAAGGGATATTTTAAATTTTTATAATGTAATTATTCTGTGCAGAACAGTATTTTTATTAAATAGCATCATCTCTCATGTAAGTAATATTGATATATTCATGACACTAGTGTCCAAGATCAATAGTACTTGTGTCTCAATACATAACTGCTCAGTTCAACTTTTACTGCACTGAGTATTAGAATATAAATTACCCTGTAAAACATAAACCTGAGAAATACTGGTTAACGACAGATGAACTGTATAACACCTCAGCTCTAAGCACTTTTATTCAGAAACAGAGAACCAATTTGGTTTAGAGAGACGCAGATTAAAATCACTGCTCAACAACACCCTGTGTGACCTGGGATTTGTGATTCCCTCTCAGCTTCACCTATATCCATGTTGTGATTAAGTGTGGGAGAAAAAAGCCATGTATACTGCCCTGAAGTCCACATGCTTGGTACCTACTAGGTTTGGCAACCTGGCTCCCACAAATAGTGAGAGCTTGGGGCCGGGGCAGAAGTCTTGCAAAAAAGCATTCTGTGCATCACAACATCAATTCCTGTGAAAACCTGAAAATGCCATCACAGGCACAAGGTGACATTCTAGGAATTCTCCATATCCCTATGGTCAAGACCATAGGCATTCCTAAAGTGTTATGGTATGACCATGATGTCACTTTTGGGTTTTTGCAAGAAGTGATGTCTTGACATATGCAATACTGCCCCCTCCAATTCCCTCTTGCTGCACAGAGAAAGCAACGGGAGGGCCACAGTAGGCGAATGCTCACCCAAACCAGGCAAGTGCCACTACAGAAAAGGACCTGTTATGTACTGGCAGAGCTGGATTTATTCACACATTACCATTTACGGCCTAAGATCATGAAGGACCTCTAAATGCAATGCAATGCAAATGCAAATACTACAGTTTTGGTCATTCTATGGGGCTTCTTCAACCTGACAGTTTAGGGCCTCAGCAGCATATCTTAATCCAGTCCTGCACCCACCATGCTTCAGATAGTAGCCATGCAACAATGACTCTGCAGATGGCTTTTGAGTACAAAAAGGCTTGCATGGGAGGAGCAGACCTGAATTTTCCCATAGAAATAACACGTAATTATGATTATTAAGTATTTCATTTTTTAATAAAAACAGCTAGTTCTGCCTCGACAAGAAGCATAATCAGGTTTATCCTTAATAGTTTATTAGAACTTTGCTCCATGCAAGGCTATGAACAGATGAAAGCAAACACCTCTCACAGCCCTGGTACATTCTGCTTTCAAAATAAGCATATATGGTTATTGTTAAATCCGTTTACTGATTTTTTTTCCTGATAGCAAAGCTGCGACCATGTCCTCTGCACACTGAGATCACACACAGTGGCCATGATCACCTGGTCAACTGGCGATAACTTCTTTATTTGCCACATGTAGTTAGCAATCTCTTTGTTGGATGTAATCCTATATTCTGAATAAAAAGGTGTGTGGGGGGGATCTGCATTCTATTCACCTGCATTCTATTATTTCAACACAAATGGAGAGCCAGCTGTTATGAGGAAAGAGAAACAGCCACCTCCTTACAAAGCCCGTTAGTTGTTTTCAGCATGATTTTCTAATATTGGCATCATATGTTTTAATGATTTCCACTGCTCGGAAGTTGCAGGCGTAAATACTTGTCCAAAATTCTGAGTCTGGGGTGTAGCAGGTTTGCAGTGTATAACTGCAGGCCTCTATAGAAGCTCAAGAAAGTGAGAGAAGGCAAATTGTGCCTTTTAATTGAGCAGGTGGAGAGGGCAGTGATGAAGGGAGTACCTTGAATTAGGGCTGAGCGATAATGCCTTGGCAACTGCCTTGGCAACTGAATCCTGGAGCTGGTTATGGGTTTTTCCAGCGAAAGGATCCACCGAGTAGCTCCAGACTCTTCAAGGAAGTACTAAGATCTAGGCCATGGTCTGGGGATTGCTGGGTTTGAATTTGCAGGGTTAGTAGGGAGACGCTGGCTCCGAGGAATTGGCTGAACGAACAAGCTTCACTTCCAGGCCTAGAGCATAGATACCCGGAAAGGAAAAGAAGCCCCACCAGTTCCTGGCTTCATCCAGCTAGGGCTTGATAGAGTTCCTCTTCCACAAGGAACTGCATACACCAGAGCAAAAATCAGACTCATTAGCAGATGCATGAGCTGCTGTTTATCTGTTCTTCATGGATCTTAAGGCTGCCAGGAAGGTTGGGGGCAGGGCCGGGGTGATGGAGGAAGTATCACCAGCATGATGATGTCATTTCCAGGGAAAGCCTGGAAGTGATAACAGGCAGCTCTAGGAATTGCCAGAAACTCTGTTTTTAGGTCTACCCGCCATCACTTCCAGGTTTGCTTTCAAAGTGATGTTACCATGCCTGCAATATTGTCACACTGTTGACAATGACAGTTTTTTTTAAAAAATGTTGTTGTATATGCTTAATTACTGTTCCAAATAAGACGCTTTTTCAAGTTGGTTCATTGTTATTTTCATAAATGCAAGTGTCACAAGGTGGGATCACACTGTCATAGACGTGAACTCTCTCCGTTCTTAAATTTTAAATATATTATTTGATATTGTTCCGTGAACTAAATAGGCATCCTCCCAGCTTCATAAATGAAATGACATCTCTGCATACAAACAATTAAATGCTGGATCAGCTGCCAGTTTTGTTCCTTCGTCCATTCTTCAGGTGAGCTGTCCACCACACAGGCATTCATGACCTCATCTGTTCATTCATCACTGTATGTTTTTTTAAAAATGTGATAGTGCAAAACTGTTCTGGGGACAGGAGGTTTCTGATCACTCAGCATTACCATGCCCAATGAAACTGGCAGAAGGTTCCCCCACTCCCATAAGTAAGCCTGGAGGAAATCTATACTCTTGAACTGAATCCAGTAAAAGTGCTTCCCAAATAACACATTGTTCCAAGTTCCAGATAGGTAACCATGTTGGTCTGCAGCAGAATTGCAAGATTCGAGTCCGTTCACCCCTCAACGACCAGCAAGATTGGTCTTCTTGGTCTTTTAAGTTGTCACAGGGCACAAAACTTCTGTTCATTGCTCTTTAAAAATGCCCTGTTCACTATAGACTACTGAGCTGTCTTTTTAGCTTAAAAGACCTATGTGAAATACTCCACCATTATGGTAAGCCATCCTGTCCACCAGACTTCTTGCTGCTAACTCCTGGCCTGTCAGACTCTTCACCTTGAACGCTCTGCTCAGTCTTTGGACCACCTGAATGTCCTTTGTTGAATTAATTTCTGACTTGAAGCTGTTAAAAAAGGTGCTTCCCTAAGGCCAAGGGGCATTCCCTTTTCTTTCCATCTGTTAGCAGCAAATCACTTTCATTCTACACATACACAGATGCTTGGAGATGAGCCAACTGTGGAGGCATCTACATAATAACATCAGATGTTCCTTTGCAAGAGATTTCTGGAGAGCTTCTTCAGATTCCCCTGAGCATTAGCACTAAAATATTAATACATGGACTCTGTGCTTCTTTGTAGGCACAGAGTAACCAGTATTTCCTGCCAACTCTGGAGCAGCAATGGGGTTAATCGACCACAACATCACACCGCCTTAACATCTGTTTCTCACGCAGATGGGGAAATGCCAAAGAGACAGCAAGCCACCTGCCAAGCTATCTAGAAACTGGGATGGTTGTGACTGACCCTGCAAATAGCAGGTCCTTGCCTTCTTGCACAATGGTTTGTCGGCACTCCTGGGAATTGAAAATGTCTATGTTGTAAATTTCTGACATCATGGTCATGGTTATAGTGGTGGCTTGTATCCAATGAAGAATGTCAGCTCTCAAGGGAAAGGTCCTAGAACAGTGAGGGAACTAAATATTTAGCAATAAGGATATAATAGCACCAAGTTAATAGATTATCTATTATAAACACTATTAGAATATTTAGAGAAATTAAATTCGAATTTATTATGTTTAAAAGTTCATCTCAGCATCTTAGAACAATTAATAAATATGATAACAACATGGATTTAACAGGTAAGAAAAAATAGTAAAAAAGTAATAAGAAGTCAAAACAAATGGATAAAACTGGTCAAAGAAACCAAAAGTGAAATCCCATGGAGATTTACAGTGCAACCCTAAGAAGATTTACTCCAGTCTAAGCCCATTGATTTCTGGAGTAACTCTGTTTAGGATTACCCTGTTAATCCCGCCTCAACTCCTTGAAGTTACCGGATTGCATTCACAGGATTTTTAAAAGACATGAAGTAGCAGCATAAGTAGAGATGGGCACGAACCTAAACATGACCCCAAAAAACCCATGAACCAGGCAGGTTTGGGGTTTGCGAACCAAGGTTTATGGAAGCTCCTTTCCATGCTGGTTCGTTGGGTCGTATTTACAGGGGCAGTTTAAACAGCCATTTCCCCAGGGAAATGGTCATTTAAACTGCCCCTTTAAGGACCCTGCTGCAGCAGGTCCCTTTAAACTATCAGTTGGCAGGTGGCAGGGGGGATCCCCCCCCCGTTGTCTGCCAGCTGATAGTTTAAAGGGACCTGCCCCTTGCAAGGCAGGAAAAGGCCCTTTAAACTGTTAAATGCCCCTTCCCCTGCCGCTATTAAGGCCAGAAAGGAGCATTTAAACCCCATGAACTGGTTCATAACTGTTCCATTTCCGTGGTTCCTGGTTCTTTTTTTTTTTTTGTTCCATGCCCATGTCTAGTAATAAGCACAAAAAGGTTCCAGTGCAAGAAATTAAGACAGACAAAACTCAACCCCCAAAGCTCTTTGGAATAAACAGTGACGGAAAGGCAGAAGGGAGGGGGCTCTTATGTCACCACTCCTGTAGTAAAAAGGGGCAGCTAAATGCACCCCCTCACTTTTAGACTCAGAGAAGCCCAAAGGGCCAGGAGAAGAAGCAGCTTGATAAAACCCAGCTAAAAGTATCAGCTAAAATTGGTTAAAACAAGGTCTCCAAGCATCCTCGCAAGAAGATTCATCCAAAAGACAGACAATCCCAACTTGAGATCATTTCAGATTTCAGCAACAAACAATCGTCAGTGTTTGCTACTTCAAAGGACAAATATTACGGAAGACATAAAGGGATATTCTTAAGCCAAATATCGAATACATTAAAGAGAGCAACCTAGTCTCCTTCCTGTGTTCATGATAAGGATAAAAGCTCCCCTCTCCCCCCGCCCCCGAGTCCCAACACATCCGTAAGCAGATATTCACCCACTGTGTTTGAGTTAATCATGTCACAGTCAGCTTTTGCCACAAACCAACACACCACAAGGAAATGATTTTCTTTGAAGCAGGAAAATAACAGATAAAGCTAATTTAATTTGAAATTATCACAGGACTCCCCTAAAACAAAGGAATTTTTAGATATATAAGGACTGGCATTTTAGCCACAAAATGGATTCGGTTTCACCTCCAGACTGACCTCCACTGCTGCTCCAACAGAATCAGGTGAAGTATGATTTTACACCTCTCCTTCTCTCTTTTTTTGTGTACTCCCCACCACTGCCACTGCATCCAACCCCAAAACTTGCTGTCAGCCCTTTGAGAGTACCATCCCACAGCCTCATCCAGCTCCACTTTTTCTCTCCTTCTATCTCACCACCAGAGCCGTATCCCCCTCCATGGTAGACATGGTTTACAGTCAATCCAAATGTAGTACAAACAATGAAATCATAAACAGTATTACATCCATGTACATTTATTGAAGCTAGTGGGATCAGAAGGATGAAAACGGGTTTAGGATTGAGCTAAAAGTACAAACCACCAAAAACACAACATATAAGTCCACTTTTCATCTTAAGATATGGAGACAGGAATTTCTTTGAAAACTCGTGCATAATTACAGTGCTATAAACAGTGTGTGTGTGTTTTAAAATGAAACTTTAGGACGATAACATCTGAGACCAGTAGTTCCTTAAAGACCAACAAGATTAATCAGGGTATACGCTTCTAAGAGTCAAAGCTCCTTTCATTAGATCATGAACAGATGGAAAAAATGTTGACTCCCTATATTTTAAGCAATATGATTCTTATTTCCTTTCCTGAATATGATAATTTGAACATGCATATCTGATGTGTACAATTTACTAAAAGTAATAACCAGGATAGCAATACGGCTTTTGAGAGCAGCTTAGAGACATATTCAATGCAATGACACTGTAGTGGATGTGAGGAGAAAATAATTTCTGCTGAGAAAAAAAAAACATCAATTATAGAACAGATTAATGTTAACTCCATATTATATCCTCTGGGTTTAGGCTTCCCAAATACTTTCATAATAAAAGTAAATAAGGATATTCATCTTTAATAGATACAGACACATACACACATTTGCAAAGGAATACCTTTGTTGATGGGGGAATAGTTCTTCTGCACTTATAAATTCAGAAGAAATCCAAGAATGGGTAGGAACCATTTCTACACATTTTAGCATGAGATCCAGAGATTTCACAAGTAGACATGGGCACGAACCAAACAAATTTAACAAACCAGCAGTTTGTGGTTTGGTGCCAACGACGATCCCGAAGTCGCGAACCGCAACAACCATTTTCCATTGCCGAACCGGTTCGCGGTTTGCAGTTCATGGGGCGTGGAATGCCCCCATGGCACTTAGCCCATATTCCCCGGGAGTGTTTTGCAGGCTCTCCTACAGCCATCACCCAAGTTTGGACAAGATTGCAAAAGGGATCTTGGAGTTATACCCTTTCCAATCCAAGGCCCCACAAAAATCCAAGCTCAATTATACTCTCAGTCTCTCTCCCCAAAGGCTAGCAAGTGGCAAGCAAGATCTCTGTCCCACTCCACTGCTCACTGAAAGTGAAACCCAGCCTGGGAGCCCACGGCTATTTATAAGCACAGGTCCCATTGAGCAACGTATTAGGTCTGTGTTTGGCCGTCAGAGCTGCCTATCAGGGTTTGCAGGGATGAGATTGGAGTGCCCATGGCTCCAGAACATCCCCTTCCCCCTCCCTCCCCTGGATGTCTTCTCCCAACTTGTAACCGCTTTGCAGCTCTGTGGTTGGACGGAAGACCTGCCGATCAAGGTAAGCTGGGCTTCCATTCGAGTTTCCAGGGCAACCGAAGGAGCACAGACAGAGTTCAGACATTCCCCCGGCTCCATTGCCAGGGGAATTGATTGCTGGCGCCTGAGTGTCTGCCTTCCTGAACCACAGCCAAACGCACTGAACCAGGCCTCTCCCGAACACTGGTTCATTGGCTGTGGACAATCACGAACCGTCGGATCACGATCGTGCAATCACCAATTTTGTGGGTTTTTGAAGTTCATAATGCGGTTCGTGCCCATCTCTATTCACAACTGCCAAATTTTGCATAGGGTTCCAGACAAGAGATAGTAGTTATTAACCGTACCATGGTAACCTCTGCCAAATTCTGGAGCCATGCACAGACACATCCAAATTAATTCAGACACATCCGAATACCTTGCCAAGCTATCAGTCCTCTGCTCAAGATGGATGAAGTTGGATATGAACCACAATCTGACTGGTGTTCTAACATAATTAGCCTCTGACAGATAACCACTTTGACCTATGTTAGTGCAAACTATCTATTTGCTTTCAAACCCTGTTTTCAAATGGCAAAATCATTCCAGCTACTGCTTTCAACAAGATTATTTGAGGTATTTAGGGAGATCTGTCTTGACTGAATGCTGCCAGATCGCTCCTTTCATATACTTAGTTGAACAAACAAAGGACTTTGCCAGCTGTCAAGTACATACAGGACTACTGTAAAACAAATCTGTACTAAATGCAGATGAATCACTTTTAGTATAAAGTGCTTTGATAAAAAAAATGAGGTTCGCTAAAAAGAAATAGACAAAGCAAAGATACTTCTGAGGTTTTGTGCTGCCACCACTTTAGAATATTGCTTAAATAGAATCGGATTAGAGTTTTACTAGTGAATCTTCATCATGAAAGAGTCAAGAGCCAGTCCAGGTAATAATAACATAGTAACTTTGTGCTTATATACCACTCTTCTAGACAGATTAGTGCTCCACTCAGAGGGGTGAACAAAGTCAATGTCATTATTATCCCCACAATACAGCTGGGGAGCTGGGGCTGAGAGGAGCGCCTTACCCTCATAGCAGTGATGGGATTCAAACCAGCAGACTGCCGATTCTCAACCCAACAACTTAACCACTATGCTACAGCAGAGCTGCTGTACACAATTTGGCTTCTCTTGATCATGTCAAGAGAAGCCAAGAATAATTTATGAGGGTTGCCATATGGCCTCATTGCCTAGATTGTGCCTGACATGAAACTTGCAGTCCATTTCAGGTACTTCCTAGCTGAGATTTCAGCTTTCCTTTCTGAAAAAGCAAGACTGGACCACATGGGCATCATGGGGCCTGCTTGTTTCTTTCCCAGACAATCTCAATCCCCAAACAAAGAGCTAATCCTGGCTTCTCATGCAGTGATAAGTCATCACTGATCCATGTGTGTAGAAACAAGCCCTATCTATGGATAACTGCTTTCACACATGGGTGGATACTGTGCTGTTGCCGGGCTATAGTAATTGTTTGCAAACGGATTGGTTTAGCCACACAGGAAAACCCAGTTGACCATGATTGCTAAAGCAGTAGGGCAGCACAATATTCAGTGATGTCTGAGCGCAAGATACCCAGCTTCTGAGCCAAAGGAATATGAAAGAAGCTTTCCTGACCGTAAAAAACAAGCAACTGACATCCCTTCCCAGTCACTTTCCTGAACCTCTTTCCCAAACATACCGACATCAATATATCCTTCCACAATGAAGAAGACAGCTTGGCCTCATCTCTCACATTTCCCTGTGAAGATCTGGCACTCCTACCCAGGAGAATACTTGCCAGAGGCAGCGCAAATCAGCACACCAAAGAGCCATGCTGAGACTGTTCATAAGCCTGACCTGGAATGGCTGGAGTGTCAGACCTCCAGCAAGTATCAGTCTTCTGGCCTTTTATCCTCTCAGTAGGCTGGCAGCAATGCCATGCCAAGGCAGCTAGACTAAGACTGCTCAGTTCATCACAACCTAACAGATGTCAGAAGGACAATAGCAATTAGAATATCCTCCCCAGCCTTGTGAGCGCCTGCTTTTCAATGTGTGATAAAGGAAATGACTTGTTTCAATAGAGAGGATTTTGGCTTTTATCCTGCTCTCCCTCTTTTCCCTGTGGCATGCGTAATAAACCCAGTCTTGTCTTCACAACACTCAAGTGAAGTGGGTTAGGCTGAGAGAAAGTGGTTGGCCCTGTCATTCAGTGAATTTATGGCCGAGTAGTGATTTGAAATCAGATCTCTCTGGTAACATCCACAGTACCTCAGCTCTCACCTTCACTTAAAGGAGACTTGCTTGGATGCACTGCATCTGGAAGACCTTATGCGTAACTGACAAAACTTAAGAGATGAGATAAACTGGAGATCCCAAACCATTCTTCTAAGAGCCGAACCACACAATACGAATTACACACGAATGACATGAAAACTTACTTACACGTGTTACAATGTTGTTTTCAACTACACGCGCCAGGACTGCAGGACCTCCACTGAACCCGTGTTCGCGGTGGCACAGGTTTTCTCTGCATGCCCCCAAGATATCCTATCACGCATCTCCACTTTGCGCAGATAGGAAGCAGAAGATATAGGAAATAAGGACGCTCTGCATTGCCAACTTACTGATCGTGACCGCGTACATGCGCCATCGCGGCTACACTGAAACAGAAAATTTTGAATGTGTGCCTGGACCAGGACACATGCTCATCAATAGAATGCTGGATACGGGCATTTGGGGTAAGATAGGACTCCTGACACTCGCTCGGTCTCGTGTAATTCGTATTGTGTGGTTCAACAAGAATCATCCTCTGTGGATTTTAATATTCAGTATTTAGGGCTGGAGCCTGTCTTGTTCTGGAAAAGTCCTCCAGAAGAGGATGCTTCCTCCATTAAAGTAAGACTCTGTCCTTCAGAGCAATATTCTTCATTCACCAGAACTAGGGATGTGCGTTTCGGCATTCAGAATGCCGAAAGAATGCCGAAACAAAAGTGTTTCAGCTTCTTTAGGGGAATGCCGAAACGTTTCGGGGAATGCCGAAACGTTTCGGGTAGCCGAAAGAAAAAAGCCGAAACGTTTCGGGATTCTTTCGGCTTTCTTTTGGCTTTTCAATGGGAAAATGCCTCCGTCTTCCCGGACGTCTGGGGGAGGCATTTTCCCACCGAATAAGCCCAAAATTGGTGGGGACCTTCCTCTAACCCTTCTCTAACAACCACCCAAGTTTCAGACAGATTGGACTTTGGGAGGCCATGTTATGGCCCCCCAAAGCAGGTCCCCCCATCCTCCCATAAGAAAGCGAAGGAGCAGCATATTGTTAGCATGCTGCTGCTCATCTTTCTTCATTATTTCCTATGGGGAAAAAATGAAGAGGCAGGCTTCCTTTGCCAGGGGTGGCATTTTGCATGCAAAATGCCCCCTCACCCTCAGGGGCCCTTCTCCCACCCCTCCTCCCACCCCCCACCAAGGCTCAGCCTGCTCCCACTTGGGGGGGCCATTTCATGGCCTCCCCAAGTAGGTGCTCTAATCTCTACCACTGACAGCTGGGGGAGGCTTGTGTTGCCAGGGGTGGCATTTTGCATGCAAAATGCCCCCCAACCCTCTGGGGCCCTTCTCCCACCCCTCCTCCCACCCCCCACCAAGGCTCAGCCTGCTCCCACTTGGGGGGGCATTTCATGGCCTCCCCAAGTAGGTGCTCTGCTCTCATCTCTACCACTGACAGCTGGGGGAGGCTTGTGTTGCCAGGGGTGGCATTTTGTATGCAAAATGCCCCCCAGCCCTCTGGGGCCCTTCTCCCACCCTTCCTCCCACCCCCCACCAAGGCTCAGACTGCTCCCACTTGGGGGGGCCATTTCATGGCCTCCCCAAGTAGGTCCTCTCAGCCCCTAAAGTCCACCCCTTACAGCCCCACACAAACCCAATTCCCCCCCAGCTGCCACACACAGACCCAAATCCCCACATTAGCCCCTCACAGACCCAAATCCACCCCCACCTGCCCCACACCCATAACCCCAGGAACAGGCTGGCAAAGGCCAGCCCTCTCCCTTTGTTCCCTATGCTGGGAACTTCTAAACTCTCTTTCCCTGGGCAATTCTGCACAGCCCAGGGGTGCCACAATGGTGGGCACACTTCTGAGTGCCAGCTGGTCCCTGTGAAAGAGCACCTGAACCACAGACACCCTCCCTCAAATTCCCCCACCACCTACAGAGATGGCTGGCCAGCCAGCCCCATTGTTCCCTATGATGGGAACCAACTGCACAACAAAGAATAAAACAAGAACAACACAAAATAAAGTTTTAAAAAAATTATTTTCTCCCTTCCAAAGTACAAGTAGGCAAAGCATTATGACACATTACACCAGCAGTCCCCCACACAGAAAAATTAAAACAAAACTCACTTAACATCAGAGAATCACAAAGCACAATTCCTGTCAAAAACACTTTATTTCTTGAACAGCTTTAGGTTACACAGCAGGGGGGAACACCAAAGGGCATGGCAGCACTATCTTACACAAAAATAACACAACTCACTTAACATCAGAGAATCACAAAAGCACAATTCCTGTCAAAAACACTTTATTTCTTGAACAGCTTTAGGTTACACAGTAGGAGGGCACAACAGGACATGATAGCAATGTACTACAAAAAATAATACAACCCACATCACCGTTTTTGACAGCAATTGTGTTTGTGTGATTCTCTGATGTGAAGTGAGTTGTGTTATTTTTGTGTAGTACACTGCTTTCCTTCTCTGTGGTGCCTTCCTACTGTGTAACCTAAAGCAGTTACAGAAATAAAGTGCTTTTGACAGCAATTTTTTGGGGTGATTCTTTAATGTGAAGTGAGTTGTGTTATTTTTGTGTAAGATACTGCTTCCATGCCCTTTGGTGTTCCCCCCCTGCTGTGTAGCCTAAAGCTGTTCAAGAAATAAAGTGTTTTTGACAGGAATTGTGCTTTTGTGATTCTCTGATGTTAAGTGAGTTGTGTTATTTTTGTGTAAGATAGTGCTGCCATGCCCTTTGGTGTTCCCCCCTGCTGTGTAACCTAAAGCTGTTCAAGAAATAAAGTGTTTTTGACAGGAATCGTGTTTTGTGATTCTCTGATGTTAAGTGAGTTTTGTTTTAATTTTTCTGTGTGGGGGACTGCTGGTGTAATGTGTCATAATGCTTTGCCTACTTTTACTTTGGAAGGGAGAAAATAATTTTTTTTAAACTTTATTTTGTGTTGTTCTTGTTTTATTCTTTGTTGTGCAGTTGGTTCCCATCATAGGGAACAATGGGGCTGGCTGGCCAGCCATCTCTGTAGGTGGTGGGGGAATTTGAGGGAGGGTGTCTGTGGTTCAGGTGCTCTTTCACAGGGACCAGCTGGCACTCAGAAGTGTGCCCACCATTGTGGCACCCCTGGGCTGTGCAGAATTGCCCAGGGAAAGAGAGTTTAGAAGTTCCCAGCATAGGGAACAAAGGGAGAGGGCTGGCCTTTGCCAGCCTGTTCCTGGGGTTATGGGTGTGGGGCAGGTGGGGGTGGATTTGGGTCTGTGAGGGGCTAATGTGGGGATTTGGGTCTGTGTGTGGCAGCTGGGGGGGAATTGGGTTTGTGTGGGGCTGTAAGGGGTGGACTTTAGGGGCTGAGAGGACCTACTTGGGGAGGCCATGAAATGCCCCCCCCAAGTGGAAGCAGTCTGAGCCTTGGTGGGGGGTGGGAGGAAGGGTGGGAGAAGGGCCCCAGAGGGCTGGGGGGCATTTTGCATGCAAAATGCCACCCCTGGCAAAGGAAGCCTGCCTCTTCATTTTTTCCCCATAGGAAATAATGAAGAAAGATGAGCAGCAGCATGCTAACAATATGCTGCTCCTTCGCTTTCTTATGGGAGGATGGGGGGACCTGCTTTGGGGGGCCATAACATGGCCCCCCAAAGTCCAATCTGTCTGAAACTTGGGTGGTTGTTAGAGAAGGGTTAGAGGAAGGTCCCCACCAATTTTGGGCTTATTCGGTGGGAAAATGCCTCCCCCAAACGTCCGGGAAGACGGAGGCATTTTCCCATAGAAAAAAGCCGAAAGAATGCCGAAATAATGCCGAAAGAATCCCGAAAGTCGAAAGCCGAAAGAGATTCTTGTTTCGGCTTTCGGCTTTAACGATAGAGAATCTTCTTTCGGCTTTCTACTTTCGGCTATAGCCGAAAATTTTTGGCTTGCACACCCCTAACCAGAACCATAGGTGCCAACCTTTAATGATTTGACAACAAAAATGAAACAGTGTTCAGCTACTAGTAGTTGACATGCAACTGTATTTAGTAAATGATGGCTTTTTAATGAATTCCATCTAATCAACTATCCTTCCTGTAGTGCTAATTTAGGTAAAATCTGATTTTAAAATTGGAACACACCTACTGGGAATTGAGATGTCTATTTGCTCAGGAGAAAACATAAAAATAACCCTAAACTCTAAATAGATGAATATCCAAAATATTTAGAGCCAATGTAGTGGTTAGCCTAGCATCCAGATTCAAATGTCCACTCTGACAGGAAGCTTCCTGAGCAACATTGGGCCAAACACTCTCACTCAGCCTAAGCCAGGGGTCCCAAACCTTTTTGAGACTGTCAGCATGGTTAGAATTTTGAGATGGGGTGGTAAGTGCCACCCCATAATGGCTTCCATGAAAGGTGGAGCCAACCCAAAATGCCTGTCATAGGAGGTAGAGCCAAACCAAAAATGGTTGCTATAGAAGGTGGTGCTGAATGCAATACATTCCTCCTTGTTTTGCAAAAGAATCACAGAAGGGGAATAAAAAGAAATGAAAGAAAGCTCAGGAACAGGGGGGAGAGAATGGAGAATAAAATGAAGGAAAGCCTAAAGCAGAAATGGAACCGAACACTGATTAAAGAAAGTATAGGTATAACAACAACAACAACAACAACAACAACATTCAGTTTATATACCGCCCATCGGGACAACTTAATGCCCACTCAGAGCGTTTTACAAAGTATGTCATTATTATCCCCACAACAAAACACCATGTGAGGTGGGTGGGGATGAGAGAGCTCCAGAGGGCCATGACTAGAGATGGGCATGAACCGCATTACGACTGTCAAAAACCCACGAAAAGGCGATCGCACGATTGTGACCTGGCAGATCATGATCGGCCACGGCCAATGATCCAGCGGTCGGGAGAGGCCCAGTTCGGGGCGTTCGGGCTCGATTCAGGAAGCCAGACACTCAGGCGCCAGCAATCAATTCCCCTGGCAATGGAGCCAGGGGAATGCCTGAGCTCTGTTTGCCCTCCTTCTGTCGCCCTGGAAACCCGAATGGAAGCCTAGCTTTCCTTGATCAGCAGGGCTTCCTTTCAACCACGGAGCAGCAAAGCAGTTACAAGTTGGGAGAAGACACCCAGGGGAGGGAGGGGGAAGGGGGTGTTCTGTAGCCATGGGCACTCCAATCTCATCCCTGCAAACCCTGATAGGCAGCTCTGATGGCCAAACACAGACCTCCTGTGTTGCTGAATGGGACCCATGCTTATAAATAGCCATGGGCTCCCAGGCTGAGTTTCACTTTCTGCTAGCAGTGGAGTGGGACAGAGCTCTTGCTTGCCACTTGCTAGCCTTTGGAGAGAGAGACTGAAATAGTACAATTGTGCTTGGCTTTGGTGGATAGAGATCTATCGCCTCTGGTTCCAGGGCTGCTGCCTGGCTCCGGGACCAAGCTCCAGCGCCCCTCCGCTGTGGCCTCCACGATCCACAGTTCGGTTCGGGAACGGGAGATGTTCGTTGCTGTTCGGGAACTTGGGATCGTGGTCTGCACCGAACCACGATCCTCTGGTTCGGTAATTTTTTTTGGTTCGTGCCCATGTCTAGCCGTGACTAGCCCAAGGTCACCCAGCTGGCTTCAAGTAGAGGAGTGGGGAATCAAACCCGGCTCTCCAGATTAGAGTCCTGTCCTCTGAGGCAGAAGGGATAAAAAAAAAATTCTTGATAGATTCACATGTTAACTATCCCAGATGAATTGTGCAATTTTTTTTAGGGAAAAAACCCTGGTTATCTATGCTTCCATTTTTCACTTATGCTAAAGCAAATACAGACAATTGCACTTAGTTGATAGGATGCTGTGCATTTTGGTGTGACCATGGTCTATGGTTGAACATACTGTGTTCAAAAGTGAGCCAATCAGATGTGAGCCAATCAGTTTCAAATGGATCAGCAGCCATTAATATTACTAGGATTACTTAGCCAAATACCAATGAGTAGGCTTTTATTGAAAGACAATGTTTATTGATGACTGACATACGATTTTTGAGCGATCTAATAGTTTATTTAAACAACTGCAGAGGAATTATGCAGTCAGCATGGGGAGGTAGTAGATCTCAATTGGGATGAGTGAGAAACCACACAGATGAAAATCCAGTTGCACTGAACTTCGACTGGTAAGGAATACAGTGAAACAGCCTGTCAAATACCCACAAACAAATCAACTAACTTTCAAACTGACTGTCGAAAAATCCTATCTCTGTTTGCAACTGGTGAACAATGCTAAAGCCGAATCAGTGGGTGTATCCATATCAGCTGACAGTCAAAGTTCACTAGACTGTATTTGTGATGCTGGATTTTCATAACATTTGATTAGCAGCATTCACATGTGGTTGTCAACAGTCACCAAGTTTCCCTGTAATATGTACAGCCTTCTTCAGTCAACATGGCACACGCAATGCATGTATGGAGTAGGTGGGTTGAAATTGTGCTTACTGTACTTGCCTTCATCTCTAGGCATTCGTTAGAACTTTTCAGCCAAGCAAAGTTGTATATACTGCATTTCTACGGATTGCACATATAGAGCCTGTGTACACACAACTTGTTCATGCCCAGGTGTCTTCGAAGGTTTTGATGAGCATACAGAAGCCAGGAAAGGAGACAGTAGCTATGGTCTAGTCTCTTCCTTGCACATGTTCATTGAATAGGGCTTCTCTTACACTGTTACAAACATTACTCATTTGCCCAGGTACCTGAAGAAGGGAGCAATGAGTCTCAACAGTTTACACTCTGAAAATCTTGTTGGTCTCTAGGGTGCCAATGGACTCAAATCCTGCTGTTCTACTGCAGACCAACATGGCTACCCACCTAAAACTTGCCCATGTATGTAGATATATCTACAAAAAATACAACCTGAAAAGTATTTTTTCCTACATGGGCATTCCACCTCACCTTGCTCCTGAAAATATCAACCAGCCAACCTGAATTGTAACACAGGCTGTCAATCTCTTTCCCTTAGCCTGCAGCTTGCTGATTTAATCTGTGCCGAGCAGTTCAGTTGGTAGCTGGTGTAACGTTTCCTCTCGACGTGTTGCTCTGAGTGCTATGATCCCACCATCAATCCTATCCCAAACCTACCAGTTTGGATAGAAAGCAATGCAATGCTGGGGTAGCAATATGCGTTTTTTTAAAAAAACATTCACATGCCTGTTTGAAGCCATTGTTTCTTGCAATTACATTCTTCAAAATCGCAGACCAGCATGGAGCAAGATTTATTAAAATTCGGCTGAGCAAAAGACGAATATTGTCCTGCAGGCAATGGTGCAGGCGGATGAATCAAGTGACCCAGGAGATGCCACCGAGTTATACTCTGGTACCATCTGAATTATTACACAGTTTCACCATCACACCCGTTCAACGGCAGAAGCCATAAATTTCAACCCTCCAGTGTTTTCTCCAAAACACCAGATCCAGTGAGGAACTTCTTATCTCTTTCAACAGCTCGCTGCACAGGATAATTACAGTACTGTAATATTTATGAAGCCTGCCTTTCAGCCAAAGCACTTAGCAAACCTTAATTGAGATTCATAATGCCCTTGTGAGGTAGGTGTGAAGTGAGTGTGATTTAACATACAGAAACGTATGGCATGAAGGCCATTTTATAGGATATTTAGCGGTTTTGGGGGAGGGAGGAGTAATCTCACATCTTGACTGCCCCTTGCAAGATTATCATACAGCCTGGCCTGCAATTGAGGTAGAGGGCTAAACAAGGTGTGACATCTGATTCAGACTGCAATTTGTACGGTGCTGGATCACAGAGCAAAGTCATAGAAACATAGAGCTGGAAGGTACCCCAAGGGTCATCTAGTCCAGCCCTCTGCACAACACAGAAAATTCACAGTTCCCCCCCCCCCACCCATCAATGACCCCTGCTCCAGGATCCCTGGCCAATCTGACCTGGAGGAAAATTCCTTCCTGACCCCAAAGGGCGATTGGCATTACTCTGGGCAAGTAAGAAAGGGCCACAACAGCCTGGCACCAGCTCATCCCTTCATGCCCTCCTTCTCCTGATCAGTGTACATTCATATTAAATCAGAGAATCATCATGGATTTTGAACTTCTGCTAGTAATCTACCAAGAGATATCATGGAGGGGGCATAAATGAGGTGGGAACCCACCCCCAATACAGCCATATCTCCCCCTCCATAATTCCATTATCCAAACTTTTACAATTGAAGAGAGCAACTATATCAAAATTCAGAGCACAAGATCAACTAAAAGTCAGTATAAGGAAGAGCATCTGCATAAGGGAAAATATACAACATTACTGATAACTGACACAGCCCAAACGCTGGTTGTTGTGAGTCCTTTCTTAGGAAATGGCACACACAAGTTCTCACAATAAGTAATATAATGAAGAGATCGTTTCAGTGCAGTGTGTATGGCTGGATCATTGGTAGGGTTGCCAGCCTCCAGGTAGTGGCTGGAGATCTGGAATTACAACTGGTCTCCAGGCCACAGAGATCAGTTCCCCTGGAGAAAATGGCTACTTTGGGGGGCGGACTCTATTGAATTATGCCATGCCAAGGTCCTTTCCCTCCCCAAACCCCTTTCTCCAGGTTTCTCCAGGTTTCACCCCCCAGATCTCCAGGAATTTCCCAACTTGGAGCTGGTAACCCTAATCATTGTTCACCTCTGTCATTTCCTTTTCTAAAAAGCATCTCTAAAAAGCATTTTTAGTGCAATCATAAGAAGAATTACTCGTTTAAGCCCATTGAAACCAATGGCTTAGACTGGAGTAACTCTATTTACGATTCTACTGTCTATTCCCACACAAATCTTGTCCTGTGTTTCCCTTCACATACTGGTTATTCTAGCAAGCGACTCAGTCTTCCAATATAACTTGGGTTGCCAACTCTGGATGAGGAAATTCCTGGAGATCTAGGCGTGAACCCTGGGGAGAGTGGGGTTTGGGGAGTGAGGTATAACGCCACAATATCCACCCTCCAAAGCAGCCATTTTCTCCAGGGGAACTGATATCTGTAGTCCGGAGATCCGTTGTAATTCCCAGACATCTCCAAGCCCCAAAGGAGTCTGGCAACCCATATAACTTAATTTTCTTTCTAAAAGGACCACATTTGGCTGTAAAGCATCAGTTGCAGAGTCCTGCTATAATCTCTCGGGGCCTTGAGCTGGCCAATGTTCTCGCCACCCATTGTGACAGATGCTCAGCTGCGCCCAACATTCTGGGCTTCCTGAAGCATGCCGCTGCTGAGTCCTCTTCAGGCCATTTGGGACCCCCCCCCTTGATTAATTTACAATATCATACTTTTATGCATACCCAGAGAGTTCCTCAAATATGTCTGTGAATGGTATGGTTTTGCTGCTTTTGTGACTGGCATGGGAGACAGTCACTTTGCAATTAGATTGCAAATTAATAATACAAAAGAAAATGAAGGGCAATAGTTCTCCTTTAGTACTGAATGAATGGGTTTTGATGCAATTACATAAAAAATACTTCATGAAGCATAAAGCAAGACACACATCTGAAAATATTAGTCATTTTTTTCTTCATTTTAGTTTTCCAAAGAATACATAACGTACAGGATTGTGTAAGCACAAACCCATTGGCTTGACACTAGGGCAACAGGATGGGTGCAATTCACTGCATCATTTCCAGAGGCAGCAGCGCTGCCAAAAAATAAATGGGGGGTGCCAAGATGGAGGAAGGGAAGGAGGGGAGCCCCTCGATGCCTCGGTGAACTTAGCATGGAACTCAGGAAAAGATGGGGTATTTGCTAACTTTTCAGCAAATAGTTTGGCTTCCCCCAGTCTCGTTGCAAACTGAGCTTAGGAAACCGCACCAGGAGTGACTTGTCTCAATATTTTGCTCTACACAAAAGGTAGTAGAAACTCTAGTCTCAAGGCTTCTCAGCTTTATATATTATGTTAAGAACTTCACTATTCCCAACTAGACAGGGCATACATTGTTGAAAAAAAGTAGATTATACCAACAGAAGAATATGAATAACACTGTGCATTAATATTTTCTATAGGTCCCAGAAAAGGATGCAAACAGTCTTGAGATATTTTACTGGTTTCACCAAAACTACTTTTTTTAAAAAAAATAAGAGTTTTATATCATTAGAAAATAAACCTAAAAGCACTACAATTACACACATACTAATAAAACAAAAATAACTAATCAACAAACAAAAGAATAACAAAACATACATAATAACAAAACACACATAATACAGAAAAAACAATAAAGGAGAAACAAACTAACTAAAAGGTTTCCGATTTTCTCCAAAACAAATATTTGTATCATGTCAAATTTACACTTTCTCTAGATAATGATAAAAAGCTCTCTTTTTTCTAACATTGAATTGCCTTAGTCCATAAATCCACAAATCATCAAATCATTATCTATTTCATGTAAATAATCTATAAAGGGTTTCCATTCATCAACAAATGTACTTACTGACTTTTTTCTGAACTTCTTTTTGCTTCCCTGTTGTTTTGGAAGCTTGGTGGAGGTTCTAGTTGCATCCTACCCTCTTCGCCAATATCCAGCATTAGATAGTCTAGAGTTCTATTCCTAAAAACCTAGGAACAATGTGAGCTCACCTAATTAAACTAATATGAATAAATCAAATTTTAATTTAATTTTGCAAGAGAATACCGTGGTACCCTCACCTTCAGAATTCCGTGATCGCCTTGTCCCATTGGGAGATTACAATAAGGTTCTAAAACATATGTTGTGGGTGCTTCTAAAGCGTAAGTCATCTGTGACATTCTGTCCTCTGATGGCAAAAGCAGCATAGTTAAAATGAAATAGCAAATTACAGTACACAGTTTTCTAGAGCTACTTCACTAGGATTTCTTTCCTACAACAGATTTGAGAAAACACTTTCCTGGCTTTGGTAAGACTTATCTCAGAATTTATGAGATCAGATCTTTAAAGACTGAAAGCTGAACATTTCTAAATGTTGCATGGTATAATCGGAAATGAACATTAAATTTCAATGTATTTCAGTGTTCTATCCTTTTTTTACATTAGGAACTGACCTTCAAAAATTACTTTTACAAAATGAAGCTGAACTTTGATATATATATCTATATCTTTGATAGACAGACAGACAGACAGACAGACAGACAGACAGACAGACAGACAGACAGACAGACAGACAGACAGACAGACAGACAGACAGACAGACAGACAGACAGATAGATAGATAGATAGATAGATAGATAGATAGATAGATAGATAGATAGATAGATAGATAGATAGATGCATGAGCCCCGCAGCGCAGAGTGGTAAGCTGCAGTACTGCAGCCCAAGCTCTGCTCATGACCTGAGCTCGATCCTGGCAGAAGCCGGATTCAGATAGCCAAGCTCAAGGTTGACTCAGCCCTCCATCCTTCCAAGGTCGGTAAAATAAGTACCCAGTTTCCTGGGGGTAAAGTGTAGATGACTGGGGAAGGCAATGGCAAACCATCTTGTAACAAAAGTCTGCCAAGAAAACGTCGTGATGGAACATCCCCCTGTGGGTCAGTAATGACTTGGTGCTTTCACAGGGGGACTACCTTTACTTTTACCTGCACGTGTTATTTAACCTGAATTCTGAGTTCTATTCTATTGGGAAGTGGGCACAGTGGCTCATTTATGCATCTCCCAGGTTTCATCAGTACTTCAATCTTTCAAATTTACTTTGCTCTAACATTTTGGGAAAGATTGCAGCAAAGCCTGGATGGCTGCCACGTGCGGGGCAGGCGGGGGGGAGTTGTTCAGATTTTCCTATTCCTGCCCCTGACCGTAGCAATTTCCACCATGGTAGCCATTTCCTCTCCCTCATTCAAATGGTCTTTTTCTTTCTTTCTTTCTTTCTTTCTTTCTTTCTTTCTTTCTTTCTTTCTTTCTTTCTTTCTTTCTTTCTTTCTTTCTTTCTTTCTTTCTTTCTTTCTTAGTAATTATTAATTAATTAGTATTATATCTATTCACCACCATACCAAAATATGCATTGGATTCTCTGAATTTCCAGTTCTCATTTTTTCCCCAAAAAAGTTAGCCCCTTTCCTTGTGGATTTAAATAGGGTTATCCAAAAGAAAATGGACAAGAGACAAAGAATGGAAGGAAGGCAGGCAGGCAGGCAGCATGCTGGGAATTCAGAGAACCTGATGCATATTTTGGCATAAGAGTATATTAATACAACACTATTAAATCATCAATTTAAAAAAAATACCAGGGAAACCTGCTGTGTGGAAAGCTTGTCGTCACTACACTGCACTACCGATCATAGCAGCAACAGAGAAGCTACACAAGCTTGTCCCCGTGTGGAAAACACCTGAGTCAGACTGCTAAGCGGATCCTTCTAGCTCAATACCATTAACTTGGTAGAAACAGTTCTTGAGGTTCCCAAGCAGAGAACGGCTTTCTCAAAAACCTGAAAGTCTTTATCTGCAGTTTGGAATTGGGACCGTTTGCCATATTAGGCACATGTTCACCTACTAAGTGACAATGTCTTCTCCTAATTTTCTCCAACTTTCAGTGAGCAATGGAAATCTTTACATAATGGGTTGGATCCAGACTACATTTTCAAACAGCTCCGCCTACACCCCCTCCCCAATATCGCAGAGATCTCCATGAAAAGCTGCTCCTGGAATACGAGGGATGCTGAAGAATGGCACAAGGACAGTCTACAGCAGGAAGAGGGAATTGATAGAAACTGCCAGTCCAGCCTACTGATTTCTGCCTATCCACCAATCTATCACATTTTTACCCCACCCTTCCTAAAAGTACGTGATCCTTCCTTCCCACCTCTATTTCATCCTTACAACAATCCTGGAAGGTAGATTAGCTGAGAGGGAGAGGGAAAAGTCCAAGGTCATCAAGTGAGTTTCATGGCTGAGTAGGATTGCTTCTTTAGAAGAAACTAGTGAATGGTGAGTTTAAGAACATATCCATGTAAGGGTTTCAGCAATTTTTCACTTGTATAAGGCTGTCCCAAGAAACTGAGAAACACCGAGAACTACGGACGTTTTAGTACTCCGCTCTGCTCCCTGGCCCTTTCTGTGCAGGAATGGCATTTGCAGACTGGGATGTGTAGACATTTGGGTTAGGGAAGCTAGATATGTAGAAATCTGGTCATAGGGTTGTTGTGGGGTGGGGAATTTATTTTTCCAAAAGTCGTTTTTTAAAATAATACAGCCATTGATTCTTTCTATTCCCCCTTTTCACTTTTAAGAGCATGAATTCTCTTTCATTTTTCTTCAAAGAGAAATCAAGGTGCTATTTTGTAACTTCAGCTCTTGCTATTATTTTATGTTATACACCCCAGGGGAACACTGTAGTAGGAAGACAGGAAGACTTGGGAATATATTGCTTGCCTCTGAGCATCTACAGAGTGTAATTCTGAAATTTTGTAGAATTTCCCTTCCGGCCCCTCCTCTCTTCAAATTTCTCTTTGATCAAAAAGGAATTTATTAGAAACTGACTCAGAATTCCTGAAACAGATTGTCAGATTTCAGGGAGAAACTGGGTAAAGAGGAATTAAGAGAATTTCTCTTAACAACTCTAGATCTGGAACAAGCCAACTTTCATGGAAGAGAGAAGGCAAAAATCTGTTTCTGAATTTGATACTGGCGGTTCATTGCAACCACAGTGATACACTTTGAACTGTATGTTTCCAGGCATCTGTACTGTTGATCCAACATGGGGAGAAAATAGATCATTACCACACATTACGCTAGCGTATGCTTGCTTGTCAAATGGGGCTGGATGACAAATTGTATTTTGAATTATTAATGCTCTGCTGTTTTCAAAGCCTGCCACTTCTAAAGCTCTCTCTACCTTCATCTTTAAATACAGCAGAAGGCACATGAATTCCAGTCCACCTCTCTAGAGCTCCAACTTCTACTTTGGGGTCCTCATTTATAACATCTTTCAGTGCTGTCGGATTGACTTTTCAAATCAGTGAAGAACAGGCTAAAAACTGGAGCCAATCATACCCGACTAAAAGGAGTTTGTCTGGATGTGCCGCCAAGGGAGGGGCAAATTCTGAGGCAGAGTTCAACATGAAGAGATAAACAGTACCGTCTTATGTTAAGAGGAAAGGAAATTTCCATTTAAAAACGTTAAAGGCATTTTTCACGTCAGGAATTCTTTTGAACACATGCCACAATATTCTACCCATTTGTATTATGCCTTGGTTTTTCTCTTTCTACTTTACAGATCATAAAAATGTCTCTTAGGCAATGTGGAAATGTTTTTCAGCATGCTAAGTTACAACGCTGCCCCTACCACCAATGTGTTTTTAATCCAAAGAGAATAACAAAGTTGCTAGGTGCTTCAAGAATCATCACTGATTCCAGACTATCCCCTCTGAAAAGACAGATTCTGTAAGGTCACTTCACACAGTCTTTTAAAGATCAGGCAACTGAGAGGGCATAGAACCTGGCCTGCTAGGGTGGGAGCAGAATTTCATGGTACATATTAGGGACTGCCAACTTTACTGCTGCTGTAACATAGTGGTTAAGTGGGTGGGCTGTGAATCAGCACTCTGCTAGTTCAAATCCCACTACTGCCATTAACTCAACAGGTGGCCTTGGGTAAGTCACTCCTCTCAGCCCCAGCTCCCCAGCTGTATTGTGAGGATAATAATGACACTGACTTTGTTCTGTGGGGCACTAATCTGTCTAGAAGAGTGGTATATAAACACAGTTGTTTTTATTATTACAGTACAATCCTAAGAACATTTTCTTGGGAGTAGGATTCTAAACAGAACTGCTCTCTGATGCTCCTCGTGTCAATGAACATTTCTTTGTACTGGAGGAAGGCACCATCAATATCAAAACAAAAATTCAAAATCCCGTACAATGTACTTCAAGCTTAACAGAGCTAGTTCTTGCACACTATGATGGCATACATTTACTAGGGAGCAATTTCTGCTAAACTCACTGGGAATTATAGTGAAGTAAACATGATTAAGAACATACTACAATACATGCAGGAGTGATTTGTGCAAATATTTTTCAGGTTCTCCACAGGTATGCTGAGGAAAGAAATAAATTAAAGCAAGTGATATTTAAATTATAATTAGTGATATAAGAACGACCCTCCCCCCAACACACATACACAAACTCTATATTAGAAAATTCAAATACATGAAGTGTTTTTGTTGGGAGCTTGGCCACATGGCTTCCCTAAACATCAAATCCTAGTTATTTGAACTTTCTGAAATTGTGTGATTCCCTTTTAATGAAAAAAAAGGAAAGCCAACCATTTTGCCACAAGTCAGTGGGTTGCTGGACAAATGGTATAATGGGGAGGGGCCATGACTCAGAGGTAGAGCATCTGCTTGGCATGTGCTGAGTGCATACTGAGCCACAGACTCTCTATTTATAGGAGTTGTCTATCTTCAAGACACTAGTATTAGCCAAATACACTATCCTTGGCTCTCTAAGAGTGTGTCTACACAAAACATCTTACACAAGGATGCTCAAGTGAAGGGAGACTGGCCTGGAGACTGGAAAATTACCAAGACATGAGTCAGAGGTAGGTGGAGAGGAGCAGAGATAACAAAGCTTCCTAGGAAAAGCCTGCATAATCCCGCCAATGCCCTCCTCTACCTCTCCTCACCCTCACCCACTTACCCTAATCAAAACTATTCAGCGAGCCTGACAGCCTTCTTGTTTGGTGCTCACCAGGTCATAAAGCAATATTTTCAGCTATAGACCTTTCCAGATAGTCAAATCAAACCTCTCTCAGCTTAATGTCAAACCTCCAGACAAACCATTAAGTTATTGTTTTTGGGAGCAAGACATCAGCTTTGTCCCAGGGAACATTTTGCCCAATAACTGGGCTTCCCAGCCTTGTGCTCTGTGTGTGTGCACCTTTGGATCCAAACACACACACCTCTCCACTTCTGTGAAATGCTGGTTATTTTGCTGCTCACCTGCAGACGTCCTCCTCATCGAGACTGGTAATTATCCTCCGAAGCTGCTTTCCCATTTCCTCACCGTTTTCTTAGTTAGCCCTGTGTGTATGATGTGTGTGGTTCTCTGTATGCTTGCCTGTTAATAAAGAAACTTCTTTGGTCGAACATCTGCCTGTTTATTTTAGAGCTCTCTGAAGAAAAATCCCCATAGACATAAGTGGAGAATCCCAGTTGCCTCCTCTTGCTGCCTCCTTAATACTAATTCCCCAATTAAAAAGACGTATTTGGGTAACAGAGGAAGGCTTCCTACTTTGCTCAATAGAATGGTAGGATACATGGCAATGAATTTGAAGAAAGGTGGAGCAAAAAAGATACTAGGACTAGGGCAATACCTTACATAAAACCACTGAGGACAAATCCCTTGGGCCAGATGGTGTGCAAGAGTGCTCAAAGAACTTTCTAGGGAACTGGCAGAGCCTCTGTCCATCATCTTCAAGGCCTTCTGGAGGACTGGGCATGTGCTACAAGATTGGAGAAGAGCTAATGTTATCCCAATCTTTAAGAAAGGGAAGAAGGATGACCCAGGAAACTACAGTCTGACTTCTGTTGCCGGGAAGATATTAGAGCAGATTTTAAAGGGGTCGATCTGTAAGCATCTGAAGGACCACTCAGTGATCCAGGGAAATCAAAATAGTTTTGCCCCAACAGATCTTGTCAGATCAACCTGATTTCCTTCTTCGATTGTGTGATGAGCTTACTAGATCATGGGAACTCTGTCAATGTGGTTTACCTGGATTTCAGTAAAGCTTTTGATAAGGTTCCCCATGCCATTCTAATGGGTAAACTGGAAGACTGTGGACTGGACTATAGGACTATTCAGTGGATAGAGAACTGGTTAGAGGACCACACCCAAAGACTGGTGGTCAATGGCGTTTCATCAGATTGGAGGGGGGTGTCCAGTGGGGTGCCACAGAGCTCAATTTTGGGGCTGGAACTTTTCAATATTTTTATGGGCTACTCATTAAATTTGTTGATGAAACCAAATTGGAGGGAGTAGCAAAAAACCAAGAAGACAGAGTTAAAATTCAACAAGACCAGAATACTCTGGAGAAATGGGCAGTTGTGAACAGGATGCAATACAACATAGAAAAGTGCACAGTATTACATCTGGGCCACAAAAATGGGAAGCACAAATACAGGATGGGGGATACATATCTGGGTAATAGTGTATGCAAAAGAGATCTTGGAGTAAGATTGGACTGTGCGCTAAATATGAGCAGTCAGTGTGATGTGGTGGGAAAAAAGGCAAACTCAGTCTTGGGTTGTATCAAAAGGGCCATTACATCGAAATCGCAGGAGGTCATAGTCCCTCTCTATACTGCCTTGCTCAGGCTGCATCTGGAGTATTGTGTGCTGTTCTGCAGGCCTCAATACAAAAAGGATGCGGAGAAAATTGAGAGGGTGCAGAAGAGAGCGACAAGAATGATCAGAGGTCTGGAGACTGAGCCCTACAAGGAAAGGCTGAGGGCCTTGGGAATGTTTAGTTTGGAGAAGAGGAGATTGAGGGGGGGCATGATTGCTCTCTTTAAATATTTGAAAGGCTGTCATCTGGAGGAGGGCAGGGAGCTGTTCCAGTTGGCAGCAGAGGATAGGACTTGAAGCAGTGGGCTTAAATTACATGCAGAAAGGAACTGGCTGGATATTAGGAAAAACTTTTTCATGGTCAGAGTAGTTCAAAGGTGGAATCAGCTGCCTAGGGAGGTGGTGAGTAGACATGGGCATGTAAAAACTGCTCTTTTTATCTGTACTTAACTTGGCTGGTCTTGTGACCATAATAAACCTTTGATTGATTGACTGACTGACTGAGTAACTGACTGACATGGGCACGAACCAGAAAAACCCAACCATGCGGTTCATGGTGTTTCCATAAATCGGGAACCACAAACTCCCATGAACTGGGGCAAGTTCATGAACCAGTTCATGGTTCGTGGGGTTTAAATACCCCTTTCTGGCTGCTTAGCAGTGGCAGGGAAAAGGGCATTTGATCGTTTAAAGGGCCCTTTCCTGCCGGTTGCAAGTGGCAGGGCCCTTTAAACTATCAGCTGGCAGGTGGGAGGAATCCCCCCCACCGCCTGCCAGCTGACAGATTAAAGGGACCTGCTGCTTGAAAGTGGCAGAGCCCTTTAAATGGCCCAAAGCCCACAAACCCTACTGGCAGTTTTCAAGAAAAGGCTGGATGAATATTTGTCAGGGATGCTTTAGGCTCATCCTGCATTGGGCAGGGGGTTGGACTAGAAGGTCTGTATGGTCCCTTCCAACTCTGTGACTCTGTGACTGCAGATGAAAGAATCCCAGCTGTAAAGTGCAGGTCACAACACAGCTACTTAAAATGTTAGTACTGCACATAAAGGGGATTTGATAATCACAGCTTTTATTGTCATTGTAGCATTGTGTCTAACAATCTGAAAGGGCCAAGAAACAGTAATGAGAATGGTAATTTCACACATTGATTTGAATGCACCAAAAATTATATGTCTGCCACCTTCTAGTCCTCTCTGTTAAATAACTGCTTCGAAGGCATGGTGAGCACCTTCCATGCTGAATATAAAATGATACCTCCACTGTGTAGACAATTATTTCCCACAATTATCTGAAGATATCTGGCAAATATGAGCTGTGAATGTGTGTTTGTTGTTCTAGTTAATTAAATCATTTGATTGACAGATACAAATAACTTCCTTTTTAAGAACGAGTCTAGGGATACTGCATCACAGTATGCTAAACAAATGAAATGCCGCGCTCAAGATAAGGGGAAAAACCCAACTAGCAACACAATTACTGTTTTACCAACTATCTCAATAGAGATAATGGTTTCAATTCACACACGTTTTACACAATTATAGATTTCAGAAAGAGAACAACAGATTAAATCACTCAGTGTCTTTATAGTCCAAATACACTTCGAAGACTTTTTTAATATGATGTGACAATGGATTTTTTTTTTATTATGCCACATATATTGTCAGAACTCATCATGTTTTCACTACTGCCAATCTTCTGTGATACACATAACATGTTTGATCTCACACAAACACATCTCATAGGGTGCTCTTTTCTCTCTGCTACAGGTGTAACAATGTGTTATTAACAGGCATGGAGAGGTCACTGCTCTGGAACTCTTTGCATTCATATAAGACATCTCACATAGCATCACTGAACTGTGAGGGCTGGTCTGCACACGCATCTGAAGGAGGTGGCAGAGTGGGTTGTGCCACGGTTTAGAGTACAGGTAAGGTATTAAATTTTTCATACATTGTACTCAGAAACTGGAATTGGGAAACTAGTACTCCATGCTAAGCTCATGCAGCAGAAGCTACATCCTACATTGCTTGCCTTCCTCATTTCCCCTCGCCCAACCCTCCTGCCAGTTGCCAGTCTCAGCTAAGGTCAAGATCCTTCACATCACATACTACGTTATTCTTTTAACTGGAGCGGTGGGGCATTGGATCCAGGACCTTCTCCATGCAAAGCAGATGTTCAGCAATTGAGCCATGTCCCCACTCTATCATCACCACCATGCTTTCAGTGTCCACTAGTGCATAAAAAATCAAAGTAGTAGTAGTAGTAGTAGTAGTAGTAGTAGTAGTAGTAGTGGTGGTGGTGGTGGTGGTGGTGGTGGTGGTGGCATGGAGACAACACCATGCACCCCTCTTTCTTTGCTCCCCACAGCAGCTGCTCAGCCCAATGAGTTGGCTGAGTCACCTTATAAAGAGCTGCACACCAGCCAGCCAATCAATGGCAGCTGGCCCTTTAAGGACCAAACACCCGGTGACAGCTGGCCCGTTGACCCTGAAAACCAGCTTTTAGGAAACTCTACCCTGGGGGTGGAGAAGGGGAGTAACAAGGCAGAAATTGCTCAGGAGCCACTACTGGTCTCTCCCAGGCTGGGACACACCCACCTGAGTCTTCTGGGTAGAAGAAGGCCACTGGGCACGCCCAAGGCCTGGCTAGAACCTTTGAAAGGCTTGAGAAAGGAAGCCAAGGAGGAAAGATGAGCTCTGAAGGGAGTAGATCTAGAGGACAGGAGGTGGGCTAAGGTAGTATCCAATCCCCACCCTTCTCTGAGGCCAAGAGAAGGCACTTAAGCCAAATGGGGCACTGGTGCATGAGGGCTGGGGCCAGGATTCCTACATAATAGTAATGGTGATGATAATGATACATGTCATCTAGTCTTACTTTAAGTAAGGAATGCACTTTCAGAATGCATGTATAGGGTTTTTTCACTGCATGTAGCTCCCCCATGGTCATAGATAGGGATGGAGAGCCCACATTTCATTGGAGAAACCTCCCTTTTCCTATGCTTTGGCCAGCCTCTGAGCTTGCCTCTGTAATGTTTGTGCCCATATACCTGCACTGCGCTGAACCCTCTATTGATTCTAAACAGGCATTAGCATATGCAGGAGTTCTGTGAACACAAAGGGCTCTGCAGAGAGCATTTAATGACATGATGTGGTACAAATGACATGATGTGGTACATCATTTAGCATAGGATACAGCATCAGCAGCAGGCAACACAAACTTGAGTTGGTATCAGATCAGCTCAAATGTCCCTGTACGACCAAACTGTAACATGGAATGCTAAAATAAAAATTAGAAAAAAGCTTGTTAGGGTTATCCAAACGTATTGAAAGAACAGTTCAGAAATTCTTTTATTGTGGCCCACTATCATTTGTAATCATAAGCTGATCCAGGACTTTATTTCTTTTTCTTTGTGCATGGGGGCGTGCAAGAATGAGAGGAGGAGAGAGAGGGACAGAGACTGCTTGACAAAGAATGCCTGATGCCCTTGATCTTATTGAGAAAGCTGATATCTTACCAACCCCATGATTTTTATGAAATTTACAATCATATCTAGTGAATTTAACCTTTAGAAAGTACCTTTACCAGTAAAATATCCATTCTACCAAAAGATATCCAAAGAGTTTAAGTAGTAGAGCATCTGCCCCCAAATATACTGAAGGGCTTCTTGAAAGTGTGCCTAGGTACTGAAACCTTTAAATAGATTGCTACAAAACAGATTCTAAAGTTGTTACAGTGGTTATATTTCAAGAGACAAGGATTTGAAGATCCTGACCTTTGAGTACTGAAAAGCTTTTGTCTAGAAACTTGAGAAAACTGTTCCTTCATTTCTTCCTTTCTCTGGCACCCAGAAGATGAATTTTGAATGCTGAAGTAGATATAGAAAAAGTGTTCCTCCTAAGAGCATGATAAAACCCAAAACCCACAGGTGTGCCCTTTCTCCATTTCCCCTGTTTAAGAAATAACGGTTGGGTAATGGTATTATATGAGCTTCTCTTATTTGTATAATACTGTTTTTTTCAGTTTCTTTAATAACTCAAAAGGGCTATTAGAGAATTTGGAAACTCTGTCACCACTACATAGATCATAGGAGCCTTACAGACCATCTAGTCCAACCCCCTGCCCAATAAAGGAACAGCCTAGAGCATCCCTGACAAATATTCATCCAGCCGCTCCTTGAAGACTGATAATGAGAGGGAACCCACCACATCCCTAGGCAGCCAATTCAACTGCTGAATTACTCTTAACATGAAGTTTTTCCTAATGTCCAGCCGGTACCTTCCCTCCTGCAGTTTAAACCCATTATTTTGAGTCCTATCCTCTGTTGCCAATAGGGACAGCTCCTTTCCCTCCCCTAACACAACTTAATTTGCTCTAGGAATTACTAAATTTAATTTGTGGTAGCTTCCTCCTCTATTCAAGCTGGCCCAACTCAAAGGATACTATGGGGGAAAAAAGCCCAGCCAGTAGGTTCCATTATGCACATAAATGCCCAGTCCACATTAATGGCTGGTCGAAAGGAAGACGTGATTCATGCATATTAGGGCCATGCATATCCTGAGTCTGGCTCTGATATCCAGATTCATTCTGTTATTACACTTGTTGCTATTTAAAGTTTATAGTTATGACAACTCCAGAAGAGAGGACCGAAGCATCAGAAAACTTTGTATATCTGGGGACAGACAGCAGGGTGCTCGTGCTGCAGAATGACAGCTTGGTTATTGACAGGAGCTAGGCGGTGCACACATATTACACAAATTCTGCAGTCATTCCATTGGCTGCCATCAGTTACCCAGTTCAATTCCAGGTACTGGCCATCACATAGAAAGCTCTTCCTATATCCTGCTATGACAACTTCACTCATCTGAACAGGGCCTTCTGCAAGTGGGCAAGCCCAACTGCCTGCGTACATGCACTCTCTGTTCTAGCCCCCACTATATAGAATGGCCTGCCTGAGGAAGTCAGGAAGGCTCCCACACTTTTGACTTTCCACAAACTGTGTAAAACAGAACTGTTTAGGAGGGCAGAGAGAAAAAAAAATGGAACTGTAGACTCTAGGGCTGAATCCACATGCCCTCGGAGCATCCCAGCGTTGTGCTAAATGTTTGCTAAACACCCGGAAGTATAGCGTCTTTCTAGTGCAATTTCTGAATCACGCTAGAAAGACACTATGCTTCCAGGTGTTTAGCGAACATTTAGCACAACCCCGGGACGCACCAAGGGTGTGGATTTGCCCTCTATTACTAACGTGCGTTATCTGTCACTGTACGTTTTTATCTTGCTCTTACTGCATTATATTTCTACTTATATAATGTCCATTACTTGCACTGTTTATCATGTTATGATAATACTTATCCCTTCTTTCAACTGACCTAGTGGACCAGTTGATCCAGCCATGCAGCTTTCTAAAATCTCAGCCTAAACAGGATTAGGGGAGGGGGTGATCTGGCTCAGCTGGCAGGTTTGGAGGCTCCAGTCCTGAGACTGAGCTGTGCCTTGGCCAGCATCCTGAGAAGCAGTGCTACTCTCATAGCCCTGTTCTGGACCCAGTCTGGGATCGTGTGCTGCCAGTCTAGCACTTCCTTTGTTCTATCTCAGCCCAGGCCTTCCACCACCACCACTTTTGAGGAGTTGGAGGTGGGTCCTGAAGGGCTACACGCCCCGATTTGCACCCTGATGGAAGCCTAGTGGTTATCTTGGAGGCTGGTGGCAAGGTCTCCTTGGCAGGCTCTGGCAGGATGGTCTCTGGTGCTGCTGGAGTGTGGTCGGCAGATGCCACTGCAGTGTCAGACCTTCCCTGATCCTGCTGGTCTTTCTGGTTTCCTGGCCTTGGCTCCTCAGGCTCTTCCTCTGACGCCTCTGAGTCAGAGCCATTGGGCATGTCAGAGGGCTGATCAGAGGGGGTCATGGTGGCCTTATTGAGTCAAGCCATCTCATTGGGAGTCTTCCTCTTTTCCTACTGCCTTCCACCTTTTTTGCATTATTGACTTTTCTAGCCAATCTTGTCTTCTCATGATGCGAGCAAAGTACGATAGCCTCAGTTTCATCACTTTATGTGCTGTGGAGAATTTGGGCTTCATTTGATCTGGAATCCACGTATTTGTCTTATTGATTATCCATGATATCAGTAAAGCTCTCCTCTGACACAATATTTCAAATGAATCAGTTTTCTTCCTGTCAGCTTTCTTCATTGTCCAAATTTCACATCTGTCCCTTGAAATGGGAGGATACCAAAGTGTGGATTATCTTGATCTTGGTCCCTAGAGAGACATCTTTATCTGTACGTGTCTTTTCTAGTTCCTTCATGGCTGCTCTTCCAAGTGTCAATCTCCTTCTAATTTCTTGGTTGCACTCTCTCTTTTGGTTTATATTTGAGCCAAGGAATAGAAAATCATTGACAATTTCAGTTTCTTCATTGTCAGCTTTAAAAATGTGTAATTCCTTGGTAGTCATTTCTTTTGTCTTCTTGATGTTCAGTTGTAATCCTGCTTTGACACATTCTCCTTTAACCTTCATCAGTAGTCATTTCAAGCCTCTTCACTATTTTCTGCCAGTAACATGGTGTCATTTGCATATCTCAAACTGTTAATGTTCCTTTCAGCAATTTTCACTCCACTTTCTTCTAAATCTAATCCTGCTTTCCTTATGATATGCTCTGCATATAGGTTGAACAGATAGGGAGGTAGTATACAACCTTGTCCAACACCTTTGCCAAATGAAAACAATTCTGTTACCCATATACTGTCGTCCTGAGTACAGGTTGTACGTCAAAACAATCAGATGTTGTGGCACATCTATTAATTACATTGTTTATTAGATGTCTCCACATCCTATTGATTGTACTTATTTTCATAATGTAATCCACCTTTTTAATATTAATATTTGATTTATAAACTGCCCTTCAGGACACCTTAACGCCCACTCAGAGTGGTTTACAAAGTGTGTTATTATTATCCTCACGACAATCACCCTGTGAGGTGGGTGGGGATGAGAGAACTCTGGAAGAGCTGTGATTGGCCCAGGGTCACCCAGCTGGCTTCAAGTGGAGTGGGGAATGAAACCTGGTTCTCCAGATTAGAGTCCTGCCGCTCTTATCCACTACTCTAAACTGGCTCTCCATGAGTCTCCATGAGAAAGACAGACAATAAATAAAATAATAAAAATGAAGGATAGTGGACAAGATTATGCTCACATCTCATAGAGTAGCAGGAGCACAGATATGCCTTTCCCTTGATCTCTGGCTTCCCAACATTAAAGGGCTGTGGTGTTTCCCTACTCCTTCTAGCTGTCCCAGTGATTAATATTACGGTTGCCTGTACTTCTGTGGTTTAGATCACATTGTAATAATTAGTTTTGAACATGCCCAAATCCTCCACTTGATGCCAGCTGGGTGATCTTGGGCTAGTCACGGCTCTCTGGAGCTCTCTCAGCCCAACCCACCTCACAGGGTGTTTTGTTATGGGGATAATAGTAGTAAACTTTGTAAACCGCTCTGAGTGGGCATTAAGTTGTCCTGAAGGGCGGTATATAAATCGAATGTTGTTGTTGTTGTTGTTGTTGATAATCTGATCAAGTATTTGCCAAGATATTCACTGGAGTTTGTTGGGTGGCTTGCACATCTGGCACAATACCAGGCATGCTTTTCTTATGTTCCTAAAGTCACTGAACTCTCCTTCTTTTCCTTCATCCGTACCAAATGATATAACAGTGGCCATTAATTTAGAATTAAACAAATGGAAATAGACTGACGGAGGTCTATTTAATAGCTATTTTAGCCACTCTATCTAAATGGTGCGTTCATACAAAGATGCTAAACATACAACCTCCAAGATGGGGAAAATTAATATATTTGAGCCTCTCTTGTGAACTTTTTAAGGATGGCCATGGTTGAAAGCAGAATGCTTGACAGACTTCGATCTTATCTGGCAAGAGAATTCTTATCTTCTCATGTTCCTTCATTTTGCAGTATCCACCCAAATTAGCTCTTCCTTCCTTGTCATTTCTTAAGGAAGACGGATTGAAAAAGAACAGGTAGACAGAGCTTTTGTTAATTTACTTACAAGGCTGTTTTGGTTCATTGCTAATAAGCTGCTGTGCAGCAAGGAATGCACCATTTTCCCAAACCAGTGGACTATGACGTTGAATTATTAGGTCCCCCAATTTTCAAAAAGGAAACATTTTACTAGAATCCAATTATTAAGCAAGTGTCATTTTTCTAATTTGCTGCTGGCGATTTTGCTTTGTTCCCAGTTTATCATTTTTATTTATTAAAATATTCGGATCTTGCTTTTCTAAAATGTTCTAAAGGTTATCTATTCAAAGTGGGTCAAGAGGAAATAAAACATAGCACCATCTAAGCCTATAATAAAAGAAAATAGTAATCAAAATCAGTGTACCTAAAAATGTTTCAGCCAACAGAAGCACAAAAAGAGAAAACCAGCTGAACCAAACATCTGATGGAACGGGAAGGTCTCTGCCTGGTACCAAAGTGCAGGTAAAGAAATGGCCAGGTGAAAATTATACAAGAGGGTATCCCAAAAGTGTAGCAGTGAAACCAAGACGGCCCTATTCCTGGTCACCAATTCTATCACTTCTAATAGTGGAAGAACCAGAGAATGCCTTCCAAAGAAAGTCTCAGCATATGCAGAGATTCATCACATCCCAATGCACAAACAACCCTTCTTTTTTTTAGATGGTTTATTTAATAAATGAAATTTCGTACTATATTAAAGAGAACCATACGCTTAGGCATATTAACATAATCACTAATTTCAACATCTTAACCTCTCATTCCATTATTAAGAAAGTTTGTACATAAAGTTTCAAATTGTAACGTATTTTCATGTTACTGCCAAATTGTAAGTTTTACCATCAAAAATCTGCATCTGACGAAGAGAACTGTGATCCTCGAAAGCTTATGCTACAATAAAGTTGGTTAGTCTTAAAGGTGCTACTGGACTCTTTGATTTTGCTACTACAAACTAACACGGCTAACTTCTCTGGATCTATGACCATCAAAAATGTGTCTGTAACTTTTCCTATCCATTCTACAATGCTAACCAGGGTCCTTTTTACACTTATGGTTTAAACCACCATTTATGAGCATTTGCCTCAATCGCAGTGGCTTTGGCACGACACTCCCATGTTCCATGCTGTCCATGGCAGTTTCAATTTGGCACCTTGTTTTTCATTTTAGACTGGCTTTGAAGCCTCAGTCCAGTTTTGGACTTTCAGGGTTTTGCAATTCACATCACATTTTTTTTAAAACTTTGTACTTGCGTGGTAACAGTCCAAAATTGGAACCCATCCCCCCCCACTTTTGATGATTGGCAATTGGTGGCAGACTTCTGGGGAAAAACATGTTCTACTTGCATTTTTTTAAAAAGGCCAGGCCAGGAAAGGGTTAGATGCTGCTGCTTCTTTCCCTCACTCTGTGCAAAATGTGTTCTTTTCTTTTTTTTTTACTTGGCAGAAGACACCGGGAGGGAGGGAAAAAGCAGCCATTTAACGCTTTTCTGGCTTTTAAAGTCAGGAGAAATGAGGAGTTGCATTACAACACTTTTCTAGCTTTGAAAAATAAAATAAAAGAGTGTATTCATACCACTGAGGGAGGAAGAGGAAAGCAGCCATTTAACCCCTTCCTGGCTTTTAAAGCCAGCAGGGAATAAGCAGCAAGGTTAGGAATTGTTCCTGGCTTTCAAAAAGAGAGAGAGAGAAAGAGAGAGAGAGTGCATACAGGGAAGAAGGAAATAAACGGAGAAGCAGCCTTATGACTGTTACCTTGGGAAAAACATGGCAGGAAAGGAGTACAGAGAGCTGAGGAGGGTGGGAGTGGTTAATTCTGCACAGACCAATCAGCTCCTGGGGAAAAGGAGAGGGGGGAGAAGACAAGCAGAAGGGGAGTATAGAGTTCACACTGACATTAATCGCAACAGCTGCGGCTCAGCAGTGGCTTCAAAATAACATTGTGGTATGTCCACGGGGGGGGGGGGAGGAGGGAGATCGCATCGGTGCTGTGTTCCATGACTACCTTGCAAGTGTGAAACTCCTGCAAACATGGGAAGCAGAACAGATACTGAAACACTTTAAAGTTCAAGTGTGAAAAGGGCCTAGAAATTTACTCTTCCAGTGCTTAGTACAGGTTATTCTAGCAGCAGTAACTGCCAATCTCCAAAGGGGTAGCTAGAGATCTTCCAGAATTACAAGTGATCTACACACCACAGTGATCAGCTCCTCTGGAGAAAATGGCTGGTTTGGAGGGTGAACTCTATGGCATTATACTCTGCTGAGCTCCCTCCCTTCCCCACCCCTGCTCTCTACAAGCTTCACCCCCTCCGACCATCAGAAATTTCTCTACCTGGAGCAGGCAACCCTATCCATAGAATTTTTAGGATCTTCTGCTTCCATCCTCCACTCCCTGCCACCACTTACCTGACTGGAAGGGGAAAAGGCGGGGAAATGTGCCTCCTGATGCACGCTCCTGGGGCGATGTGCTCCTGCACACTGCACTGGGCTGCTCTGGGCTCCAAACGGGCTGAATCAGTCCTGTTTGGGGCCTAAATTGGCCAGCTGTGAAGCACAGGAGCTCTCCAGGGCCCTCCCAGCAGTGCTCCTGTACTCCACAGCAGGCTGAATTGGGCCAGTTTGGGGCTGAAATTGGCCTGCTGTGAAGCACAGGTGCACTCCAGGGCCTGTCATGCCGCCCTGGCAGCGCTCCCATGCTCCACAGCAGGCTGATTTCAGCCCCAAATGGGCTTGATTTGGCCTGCTGCAGAGCACGGTAGCACTCCCAGGTACAGTACGATGCTCTGCGTCACTTCCTGGAAGTGATGTCATCATACAGCATGGAAGCGTACGTACGTTGCACCTGAAAACCACAAGAATGGTGAGTGCCAGGTCTCCTACCTTTCTCTAGGAGGGTAAAGGGACTTGGCAACCCTAAGAATATTATATTTCAATATAGATAAGGAACACTTAATACATTATTCAATCTAAAATTCTCTGGAGTAAAGGGTATATCAATAGCAAAACCTTATTTAATAATTTATGTACATTCCACCAAAATTTAATGGCATGTGTGCAGAGCTACCAAAGATAGTAACAACCATTCTTAAAAAAACCAAAAGCTAAGCAAGCAAGGAAGAGCAGGATTTCTGGAGTAGTACAAATCTTACAACCACTCTAAAATACACTTCTCATAATCATAACTTTGAACACCAATTAAAAGGTCTTCTTGCATTCTGAAGACCAAATGATGGTTTGAAGTGCAAACTTTGCAGCATGATCAGGAATCTGCTGAGGACAACATCAATGGAGGTCTATAGCAGAGGGGCCCCCATCAACACTTGGCCCAGTTCCTGAGGGCAGCAATACTGCTTTTTTAGTAAAGCCATAGTAAGAAACAGGGGAAGGAAGGAAGCCAGGACATGAGAGGGAAAGACTAGCAATGGAAATGAGAAATGCGGGTTCCATGACGTAGAGAGCCCACAAATACCTAAAAGTGACATAAAGTAGCCATCTAAATGGGCATATAAACATATTCCAATTACTAAAAGAAAGATTGGGGTTGTCATTTCATTTTGACAAAATGAGTCTAGAATTCCAAGTAAGTTCTTTCATTGGCATTTTGGAACTGCTTTTCAAAAAATCCATCTCTCAGTATTCCAGGTACATATCCCTAGCTACATATGCCTTCCTTCTTAAGTGGCTGCTCCATGCATCTGGGGCCAGGGCCATGCCACAATATATTCACACCACAAGACTCTCTGTTGTTTTTGTTGCATTAGACTAGCAAGGCTACCTCTCTGGAATACTAATTAACTGATCAGTCAGAGTAACTTTTGTGTTTGTGAAATGTAAATTCAAGACTAATGAATTAATGGTCTTATTTCGGGGATTTAATTTCCGCACCAACCCACTCTGAATTTCCAGTGACAGTCTGCCAAATAAATGGTGATTCATTAACACGGCAAGCCAACAAATGGCAACTTCTCCTACAAAACAGTCACAGGCACAAATGTAACTTGGCAGAATCTCTTTCCCATGAATGTGGACAATAATTAGCATGGCCGAACAGAGTTCACGCTCACTTTGCAAAGGTCGCTGAATTGTTTGAATTCCTCTTTGGTTTAATAATCCAAATATTTAAATCAGCTCTCTTATTTAATTCAGGGTTTCAGGCTGAATCCCCCTGACAGGCACATAAAATTAGTACTTGCAGGTTGTTTATGAGCCAAGAAACAACACCCCTTGCAACCAATTAAAAGAAATGAAGATCAGCCCTTCTTCATGCAATAAAGTTGAGCAAGAAATGTGCTTTCCCAAACATCACCATACTTATTCTATAATATTACTGCGTATAAGTTTCCTATAGAAAGATGACTTCTACTCAGGGCTTTTTTTCTGGGAAAAGAGGTAGTTGAACTCAGTGGGTTGCTCTTGGAGAAAACGGTCACATGGCTGGTGGCCCCACCCCCTGATCTCCAGACAGAGGGAAATTTAGATTGCCCTCTGCACCGCTCAGCAGCATGGAGGGCAATCTAAACTCCGCTCTGTCTGGAGATCAGGGGGCGGGGCCACCAGCCATGTGTCCATTTTCAAGAGGTTCCGGAACTCCATTCCACTGCGTTCCTGCTGAAAAAAAGCCTTGCTTCTACTACTACTACTACTACTACTACTACTACTACTACTACTACTACTACTACTACACCTTCTCTCCTCTGAAGCAAGGTGACAGACAGTGCAACAACCATGTTGGGAACACCCAAAATATACCAGTCCAACAAGTAAGATTAAAAGGCCCAATGTATAAATTAAAAAGGAATCTGAGTTCAAAAAGTTGAAAAAGGAAAACAGCCAAATCTCCTGAAAGAATTTACCCTCTGCCAAATGACCATTGGAATAAAACTGCTTTTTATTGGTTCTGGGGGGCTTTGTTGGTTCAGCTTGCATTGGGAGTGGGACTTCCACGGGGACTGGCTTTTGGCCAGGGGTTGCTTTTGCTTAAGATTTCTTTGCCCCGGAAAGCCCTGGAAATGTTTTCCCCATAGGAAACAATGGAGAATGGCTGGAGGCTGCTTGTTCAGGGGCCCATAGAATTGGACCCTGGGGGTTCAATCTTCCTGGAATTTGGGGGGTCTTTAGTGGTCAAGAAGGATTAGATTCCTGGCAGACTTTTCTTGAAAAATGCCCCTCCTCAGTTCCCCCAAAAGAATAATGGCCGAATATATTTCAGATTCTCTAATAAAACCAAGTCTGAATATAGAATCTGATTCAGATGTCAGGAATACCAGATATTTATGGCATTCCTGATATTTGGATCCAAATGACATCATTATTTTTTTCTGCTGCACACCCCTAATCTGTGTAAATTATTTGCATATTGTTTTGTTAATGTATTAATGAATGCTATTAATTTCTTCGAAATGGTCTCCAATAATCTTGGGGAAAAAATACAAGGTAGTTTTGAGAATTCTGAGTGGACACAGGGCGGAGTTGTCTCAAAGTTCCAGTAGTCTGCTCAGTTTGCTGCCTTATTTGCAGCCTCCACTTAAAAGCTGCCCAAATAATAGCAGAACAACTAGCTGCAAACGATAATCCAGTTTACCAATCGGACTTTGTGTAAAGGTGGTTCCCTTTATTTTTGATTACATCACAAATTATGCATCCACAGAAAAACCATGCCAAAAAAATACTTTAACTTCGTATTTTATTAAACATGGTGACATACACTACCCTTCATATAAAACTGTTATATTTGAATATTAAAATTGTTATCAAGTTAATGTTGAATATTAAATTTGTTCACTGAGTTAATGTACGCTTTTAAAAAATAAAGAGTTGTTTTAGAAAAGCTGCCCAAATAGTGTGAGGATGCAGACCATCAGTTCAATAAAAATTAGATTAACCCATATTTTGTTGTCTCATATCTTCATGGTGGGGGGCAGAGAGATGCTTATACGAATGGTCCATTTCCTTAAGCTGAAGGAAATATGGAAAAGCTTTTAAATTATGTTAAATACCCCAACATTCCATGTTGTTCACTATATTGAAGAAGAGCCCCATGGCACAAAGCGGTAAGCTGCAGTACTGCAGTTCAAGCTCTGCTCATGACCTGAGTTCAATCCTGGCAGAAGCCAGGTTCACGTAACTGACTCAAGGTTGACTCAGCCTTTTATCTTTCCGAGGTTGGTAAAATGAGTACTCAGTTCCCTGGGGGTAAAGTGTAGATGACTTGGGAAGGCAATGGCAAACCACCCTGTAAAAAGTCTGCCAAGAAAACACCATGATGCCACACCCCTCCATGGGTCAGTAATGACTCAGTGCTTGCAAGGGGACTACATTTACCTTTACCACTATACTGAATCACAATCATGTATTTGTAGAACAAAAATGCAGAATGGAGAGAGATTCAACCGCCATCTATGCAGAGACATTCAACCATGATGTATGGAGAGGTTCAGCCACCAATTATTGACAATTTTGACCACAATGAAATCAATGCCCATAGAGGGGAAGTGGAAACAAGCAATCTGGCCTTGCCTCTACCCCAACCACAATCATGAATGGAATCTACGTGCATACAAAGTGTGGGGATGTTGGCTACATCCCTAAGACTGGACACTCTGCTTTTTCCAACATTCCAGATCATAGGGAGGGAGCCTACATGGTTAGCACTTTAGATGTACATAGAGTCTGTGCTCACAAGCTGCTGATTTCGCATAGGTTGGGTCAACAAGCTTGTGCTCACTCCTACAACAGTTGTAATGCCATGTGTGAAAGGCTCATTTAAATACAGCAAGAGTAGGGAAAATAAAAGAATGGAAAACATAAAATACTAGCAGAAAGAAGAACGGTTGGTTCAGTTATTCAGTAATATGAGGAAAAGTTGTAAAGGTTCTATAGCCTTTACGATAATATGAGGAAGAGGGAAGGTTCTGTAGCCAAAGGAACAATTGGTGATGATGAATGGGTGGATCTTTTACTTTTTGTAATTGCTAACATGGTTGCCTACGCGCATGCACACACTCACACGAACACAAACAATCAAGAAACTGGTTAGCGGTTAAAGCAAGAAAGATACACAGAAAAGTCCAAGATCATTCTATCTTTGGAGTAGAGATGGGCATGAACCAGAAAAAACAAACAGTGCAGTATGTGGTTTATCACATTTTATGAACCACAAAACACGAACTTTCATGAACCTGCCCCGGTTTGCGAACCAGTTCGTTTGGTTCATGAAAATGTCACATCCAGGTCAGCAAATCCTCACTTCCGGGTCAGCAGAAGGTCTGCAGGAAATCTATCCCCTGTTGCCTAGGAAACTGATTGATCGGCACCAGGCTGTCTGCAGTGATGAACCAAATGAACCAGCCTAAAGTTCATGATGGTTCGTCAGAAATGGGCTCTGATGAGCCGCCAGTCCACAAACCACGAACCGGCCTGGTCCATCACAAACTTTGGTTCGTATTTTGGTTCATGCCCATCTCTACTCTGGAGCTTAAAGAAGCAGATGAACAAAACTGCCAGTAATGATTGTTTCAGACAGAGAATATGTAACGGAATGAGTAGGTGGGCCGGTTCTTCTAAAGGTCTGATAAAAAAGAACACAGACACAACTTATCACTGGAGACTATAGCTGACAGAGACAGTGATTTACACTGCAATAACATTTCTGTTGCATATGGAAAGCTCAAGGAAGGCAATAAATTGTAGAGGCAGGAAACAGAGAGCGGGAGATATCAGCTGATACTCTAACAAACATAGATGGCAATAGAGAATTCAATACACTTTCAAATTATGAACTCCATGCAGACTCACTGATATACAGTATTAACTTCTCTGCATATAACTGAGAAAGGAATCCCCATGATGGTGAAAACCACCATAGAGGAGTAATTGGAGCACCAGGTTAGGATATAGGCGACTGAGGTTTGAATGCCTAAGCTGGCTGGCTGACCTTCAGTCACTCGCTCCAAACCTAAATTACCTAAACAGGGTGGCAGTTGTGTGAATAAAATGGAGGAGGAGAGGCTGTTCCTGTAAGCTGCTTGAGTCCCAATTTAGGAGAAAAGCAGAATGTAAATAGCTTAATAAACAAATAAATAAACATTTTGTGTGTGACATTTTTAGAAACCAATAACTATGCTACTACCATTAATAGCTATTCCAGATACAACATCTTCCCCTTTGTTTGGTTTTCCATTTTTCTTTCCTTCCAGGTTTAATGATACTGAATTTCAATCCTGACTTCTCATTTCACGACTCCCCCCCCCTCAAATTAATGTTGTCTAAATGGATTTGGTATCTGTCTAATTATTATTGTATTGTATTTACAACTAACTTGGTCAGATACAGGGACTTTTTGCAGTCACCAGAGATCCTCAACCCTGCCCAATATGAAATGCATCTGTTAGCAAGAAACAGCTTCAATCCACATTTTTTCACCTGAAAAGGCAAGTTGTGGGAGTTTTTTTAAAGGAGAGAATTTAAAGCACGTTTAAGCTAATATTCTTTCTGAAAAGAAGTTAATCAGTGTCTGGTTGTCTGCAGCCGTAACTAAAAGCAAGAGGTTTTCTTTTTTAATAAAGGGATCAATCTTCTCTTTAAAGCGGGGGAACACTGGAGTTGCATTATAGACAGATGGCAAATTGAGAGCACCCATGGGAATTGAGGAAGGATCTGTTTTCAGACTCTTCTATCATTTCAGATATAGCTGACATAAACTAACCATTTTCACTGGTTTTTGGAACTATGTCTTTCATATAGTATTTTGTGGTATCGCACCCACAATGGCATTAAAATGGTTCTGCTCTTTAAAAGGCAGGTTCTCACCATTTTGCGTGACCTTTAAAAGCAATTCCAATGGCACAATCCATCTAGGCCAGAGTAATGTATAGGTTGGGCTCTTCGGAACAGAAAGGTTTGTGGGTCTGGGACATAGGGTATGTGCACTATCTTTATGTCATTAATAATGGCCAGTGTGGTATGATGCACATGCGTGAAGGGGAGGGGGGAGAAGGAAAGAGAGCGTGAAGGGGAGGGGGGAGAAGGAAAGAGAACATTATCAATTTCTTTTTTCAATACACATTCTGTGATAGAATTGTCTGTTAAAGTAGCAGTGAGACCTTAATGATTCTAGCAACACAGCAGACTTTCAACATAAGAAGCTGCCATATACTGAGTCAGTAACTAGATATGTGGAACTCCACACATGGAGGGAAGAAAATTAAACAAGTAAAGAAACAATATCAAGTAAGGTCTATTTGGATGTTTAGTGAAAAAGTGCTCTGTGCAAAATTTATAAGCCAAAGTTAATGAATAAATGTATACATATCCATACAAGCTGCAAAAGTTCTTGAATGAATACATATCTAGTCAATTTCGGAAGTCCAAGTTAATATAACAATCCAACAGGCACAGACAAATCAGACAGACATTCATCCAAAGATGCATCTCCAAAGTAAAGGTAAGCCGAAGTATACGTCTCACTTCATAACTGCTTATTGTATATTTCTCTTCACATGTGGTGTCAATGGAGTTAGGACGTTCAAAAGATGCTGCCTGCCCGCCAACATACAGGGCTGGCAAGAAAACCTGATGTTTTGTCACAAAGATCTTCTCTGGAGCGGTTAAAACATCCACCAATATGAACAAATTCACAAGTCAAAATATCAAGACGAAATTTTCAAACCACCTTGGGGCAGTGTAACATCATGAATGTGGCAGCACACAATACAACCACAATTGATATACTGAGTCAGGCCATTGGGCTATGAAAGCCCAATGGCTCAAAGCAGCTTACAAAGCCAGTATTAACCAGCACTCTACTACATAGTTGCTGATGTAGCGTAGTAGTTAAGTGGTTGGGCTACAAATCAGCATTTTGCAGGTTTGAATCTCCTCTACTGCCGTGAGTTCAGCAGGTGGCCTTGGGTAAGTCACTCCTCTCAGCCCCAGCCCCCCCACATGTATTGCGGGGATAATAATGACACTGACTTTATTCACTGCTCAGAGTGGGGCACTAATCTGTCTAGAAGGGTGGTATTTAAGCACAGTGTTGTCGTTCCTGTTGTTTATTACTGTTGTTGTTGTTGTTGTTAAAACATATACATAAACAAGCAAACCACTTATCTCTGGCTCTCCTCCCACTTCTTTGTGTTGTGTGTTTGTGTACATTTTTACTGAACTGTTTCTTTACTTTTTAAAATATTGTTTTAAATTTTTACATAGGTAACCACCTTGATGGTCCGGTTAACCAAATCATGTCAAGTCTTAGAAGGTATGCAGGATCTAGTGAGTTCTTGGATGGGAGACCACCGAGGGAGTCTAGAGTTCCCACACAGAGGCATGCAGTTGCAAACTACCTTGGAACGTCTCTTGCCTTGAAAAACCTACGGGGTCGCCATAGGTCAGCTACAACTTAATAACTACACTTCCCATCCACCAGCATGTAGGAATATCCAATTGTTTATAACAACAGACACTCAACGGGAAAAAATTTGGACATAGAATAGATGTTCTGTAATCACACGCTGCCTGAAATATGGAATTGATCAGAAGCAGTGTCCTCACTTCCCTACATGGCACAAAAAGTTTTGCAAATGTTTCAGAGATTTTAGTATTTTATAGCAGGGAAACTTTCCACTACTGAAATTTCTATTTCAGTGCAGTGGTCAGTGTGTGCTCTGGGACACCCAGGTTTGAAGCCTTGTTCTGCCGTGGAAGCTCTCTGGGTGATCTTTGGCCAGTCACACTCTCTCAACTTCGCTTACCTCACAGGGTTGTTGAGAGCATAAAAGAGGGATGGGAGAATCTTGTACACCACACTGAGCTCCTTGACAGACTATATTATTTTATTTTACTCCATTTATTCTCCACCTTTATCACCAATGGGGACCAAAAATGACTTACATCATTCTCCTCTATTCTATCCTCGCAACAATGCTGCGAAGTAGGTTAGGCTGATTGTTCTTATAGTTTGAGGATAGTACAATATCCCACGGTATGTGGATGTTGCCTAAACCCTCAGTGCTTGTCAACTAAAAAAAAACATGCTGAAATATGAAATACAAATCAAATTTAATTTTTCAAGTTAGCCCAGCATTAAACATCATAGAAGATTCTGCATAAAGACTCTTACCTTTCTAGTCTCAGTTGCCAATTGTTGAAGGGAAGGGGACGCTATGGAGTGTAAAACTGCATTGCCTCTTACAGGATTATGAAGACTCACGTAAGCCACCGCATTTCTCTCAAGAACTTTCTTGAGGTCCTGAAACACAACCCATCATAGTAAATAAGACAAAGAAGAATTAAGACTTATGTTCTAATTTTATTCCCTTGAAGGGGTAAGGGGAAAACAAGTCATGTTTCCCCTCCTCCCACTCCAGTTCTCTAAATAATATTTAACTCAATTTTCCATAGAATATTATTTTAGAAACTTCAAAGGATGCCTGTGTTTCGTTTGTTTTGAGCAAGGTTAGAATTCCTTTTCTCACCCTGTCTGAACAAACACTCAATGAGCCCTGAAGGATTACTAAGGGCCAAGCTACAAGTGACGAAAGACACTTGAACAGCAAGTGGATTGAGTGGAGAGCAAGTGAACAGGGAGAAATACACTTGCCGTTCAAGTGTCATTCGTCACTTGTAGCTTGGCCCTGAGCCCTGCCTCAGAACTACTCAGCTGGAGTTCTGAGGCAGGGGCAAAAAATTACATACTGAGAAATAACTGGAGTTTGGACAGGGTATGGGGGGGGGGAGTTGTTTAAACTTGCTCCTGAAACACACTGAACTGAAAATGTAATCATTATCAAACATACAAAATGTCTGACATTTCAAAGCATGCGGCTCCATTTCAGATTTGAACGCCAAACATTTCTCCAATGTAGTCATTTTATTATATTTTTAAAAGCCAACGTGATCTGTATGAAGTACATTTCAATTATTTCCCACTTGCCTTTCCAGTAATGAGCCACTTACTCCGTGAAGAGGCTCTTTACACCAAGTAGAAGGGGTGCAACACAATTACATCGGATGCAAGGGTGATTTGAAGTGGAACTAAACAAATTTTGCTTCCAGTCAGTTGCGAGGGTCTCTTCTGAGTCTCCCCCTTTCCCCACCACCCCAGCTTATTTTAAAATCATAACTGTACTGGAAGAATGAGGCTTTGGTAATTTCAGCCTATTGCTCACACATGATCACAAGCAAATGAGCCACTTTCCATTTGACTATCAACTTCATTATAGGTCACATCTCCATCAAAACCATTTATTAGAATATTATTAGACCTGAGCCAAAGCAATCTTTTACGCTTCAAGTTGCATCGCTGCTGTTGTCAAAAAGGACCTCTTTGTAATGTTCTTTCAACAGCCCGCCTGGAAATTGCATTGGTTTTTCATCCAAGTCTCAAATGCTACAATCGGATCCACACATCCTTGGAGCGTCATTGTCAATTCACCTCTTTGATCTTCCTGTGCAGACTGGAAAATCCAGAAGGTGATTGATGACGATTGTGCAATATCCAATGATGTGTGGATCAAGTCTATAAGAAAGTGCGTACAATTCTCCAAAGGCTGTTTTTTAAAGCTCATGAGGAAATGTGTAGTTCCCAAGGTGATCCTCAGGAAACAGCCTGGAGAAACTCCCAAGTCTTAGGGACATAGAAATTGAGTGTTCCCTGAGCATGTTTGATTAAACTCAGGGAAGCCCAAGCTAAATCTTTACCAGAGTCACTTTAGATGCTCCTTGTAACCCCTTTCCAGCCCACGTAAAAACCCTACCCTAGTCCCACTCCCATCCCTTGGAGCAAAATAGAACATTTTAACAGGTCAGCAGCTAGCTAAGACAAGTGGCTCCTGCAGTACTTGCAGTACCAGTATCCACTTGGTTCAGACTTGGGCAGCAGCAAATGGTGCCAATGACAGATGAGCTGATACCCCATTACTATCATCACTGCAGTGAAGGTCTAAGCCAACCAGACTTCGCAGTTCTACCAGCACTGCAGGGACCACTTAGCTGAGCTCCCATCTGGCTGCCAATGGTAAGTTAATGGGACAGTCCACCTCCACCACCCCTGCCTATAGCTGAATCACTGAGGGTAGCCAGACAAGCTCAAAGAATGGGCAGCTCCTTTGCCTCAAGACTAAGGGATTTCTCTGAGTTTTGCCCTGTGGGTCAAAGAGTGTGCAGTTCTAAAGAAGCTTCACAATCTGCTTCTGCTTCCCTTCCCCAAAAGTTCTTTGTGCTTTGCTTTTTTAATCAGGGGCTAGGTTTTAAAAAAATGGGAATACTTTTGATGTCCATAAGACAAAAGTTCCCCTTCACTGAAAATATACACACTGTTTGAAGAACCACTACCCAAGAAATGTTCATAAGATAATTAGAAATGTTAAAACAAATATTTACAGTTACCCCTGAATTTCACCTAAAGTGAAAGTTGGCATCCAGCTGGATAGCCCAGGTGAGCCTGATCTCTTCAGATCACAGAAGCTAAGCAGGGTCAGCCTTGGTTAATCATTGGATGGGAGACCTCCAATGAAGACCCGGGTTGCAGAGGCAGGCAATGGCAAGCTACCTCTGTTAGTCTCTCGCCATGAAAACCCCACCAGGGGTCACCGTAAGTCAGCTGTGACTTGAGGACACTCCCCACCACCACTTTAGACTGAGCTAGACCTCAGCTTGGTCTAAGGGTAGAGGCTTCCACATGGACCCTCCTCTTCTTCTTAATACTTCTGTCATGCCTGGGCAGACAAGGAGCACCCTTCACATCAGATAGGGAAGGGGATCTGCCTCTTCCTTGGATTTATATTTGGCCTTCAAGGGCAGAGGCGGGCAGTAGCTTCAGGGAATACCAGGTGGGGGTGAGAAAAGCCTGCGCTCAACCTTGAAGAGATGTTCACTTCCTATTGATCTGAGGTAAGGAAGGACATCTTCCCTTCCAGACTACTTTAATGTGGGGCTGCCTTGGGAATGCTCAGAAGCTTCCACGGTGCAGAAGGAGCTTGCCTGCCTTTGGGCTGGTTTTAGACGGCATCCACACACTCAGCTATTTTGAAACCCCTTCATTCAGTGTAGTCCAAAGGAGAGTTTCACCCTTCTAGATCCATTGAGTTAAAGGGGCTTAGGAGGGTGTCACTTTGCTTAGGATTGTACTGATCGTCGCTTACTTTGCTTCCAAGCAATTTGGAACATCTGAGCACGTGGAGTAAGTTCTGGAATGGTCACCTGCCTCTCCTCGTTTTGCCTGTGCTTCAACCTGGGCTTGGCCAGAGGTGCAAGCGATTGGCACAAGTCAAAAGGCAAGAGCAAAAGGGCTTTTGTTCCTTGGCTGTAAGCTAGGGTTGCCAGCCCTGGGCTGAGAAATTCCTGGAGATTTGGGGGCTGGAGTACAGAAAGAGTGGGGTTTGGGGAGAGCAAAGAACTGAGCAGAGTATAATGCCATACAGTCTACCCTCCAAAGCTGCTATTTCCTCCTGGAAACTGATCCCTGTTGTTTGGAGATCAATTGTAATTCCAGGAGATCTCCAGCCCCTGCCTGGAGGTTGGCAATCCTGCTCCCAGCCCATAGCTTGCAGCCTGCTGCCTGGTGTGAACCATCCTGACACCACTGCCTCAGGATGTTTTTTTGGTTGTTGCTTATCACGTGCTTTATAAGTGTTTCAATTAAATAAATTGTGGAGGAGGCCATGGATTGAACTGTATGTGTGTAAAGGGCCATCAAGTGATAGCTGACTTCAGCGACTCCCCCCCCCCCAAGGCTTTCAAGGCAAGAGATGAAACAGAAGAGGTTTGCCCTTGCCTGCCTGGGCATAGTGACCTGGACTTCCTTGGTGGTCTTCCATCCAAATACTAACCATTGCTAATCCTGCTTAGCTTCCGAGATCTGACAAGATCAGGCTATCCTGGGTAACCTCAGTTACTACATGGCTTGAACTAGAACCCTCGATATAAAGTGTGCGGCCTTAGCCACTGAGAGCCAAACTACAAGTGACGCCTTACACAGGTTGGACACTTGTCAGCTTCCCTCAAGTTTTGATGGGAAATGTAGGCATCCTGGTCTTGCAGCTGTAATGGAGAGCCAAGCTGTAAGACCAGGACGCCTACATTTCCCATCAAAACTTGAGGGAAGCTGACAAGTGTCCAACCTGTGTAAAGCGTCACTTGTAGCTTGGCTCTGAGCTACAACCCTTTCCCTCCCATAGCCAAACATAGGGATTTTTAAAAAGAAGGCAATGTTCTTCAAGAAGGCTCCATATATTCCTCAGCTGATTCAAAACTCTGCATAAAATGAATATACCTGGAGACAAGGAGATTGGGCAAAGAATCTGAGGAATTATGAAGGAAGTTAAATAAAACTTTAATAACAAGACATGGGACATTTCTTGGAAAGAGGGTCACACGCTCCTGGGCTTACCAACAACTGGATTGCCTTTCTTGCTAACGGGCAAGTAAGTCACTACAAAAGATGCTTTAGGCTGATCCTGCACTGGGCAGGGGGTTGGACTAGATGGTCTGTATGGACCCTTCCAACTCTATGATTCTATGATTCTGTGAAAAGGGAACAGTGATATATGACAAGCTACTGTAACTATACTATGAAATTCCGACTCATCATTTAAGGCAATCAGCACATTGTTTCTCAAGGGAGTCATACTGTAACATAGTTAAGCAGGAAGATAAAGACAGATACAGCCTAAGAAAGACAAATCAAGTGGATGGGTTACTCAATTAAACTAAATAGTTGAATCATAAAGACAATAATTTAAAGAAGTAGTTAATACAATATTATCTCTTGTAGACACAGGCTAGAAATATAGTGTGACCAAATCAAAATATAAGCTTCTGTTTTGATTTGTAGTAATTCAATAATCTGATCTTGTGAGCAGTCATATATTTGACTAAATTTGTATATCCTCCACCCATTCCCCGCAGTTGTTGTCTGATCATACAAATAGGCATATACCTATTTCCCACACTCCAAGATTGCCCTTACTACTTATTTATCCTGTTCCCGCTCAGTTGCTGATTGACTGAGAAAGGTAGGGACTTCTACCAGACTGACAGATTGTCTCATTAACCCTTTTCTGCCCTTGATAGATCCCGACATGCATCTAGAAAATTGTTGTCATCTGTTAGACTCGCAGTTTGGTTGACTCTACTTAGCTTTTGTGTGCAAACGGAAGAAGTTTTAATTGTTTACAAATTGGGAGGAACTCTGAAATGTGCTTGTGATTAATTACCTGCACTGATGAGGACTAATAGCTTTTAGTGCTCAGTGTCACATTCACCTTGTTTATCTTTTTAATGACTTGCCATTCACCATGATGGGTCTGTAAAGAAAAAGGCTATTCCATCATCTCTTTATTCAACAAAGTCTCTGCAGTCTTTTGCATGATTTATTTACTGTTTGCTAAGTCCCAACAGTGTGTATTCCACATGGCTATTATCACTAATCTTAAAGGGTCAGTTTACAAATTTCTCATATTTCCTATGTTCCTGATTCACCACGTTGTCTGGGAGTTAGAAGGGGGATTCCTCCCTCCCAGCTGAAGCCCAGGGAAGCAAAATGGGCTCTTCAAACTTCGGCTGGGTGAGGAGATTCCCCCCTGCTGAAGCCCACATGTGCTTTAAACTTCAGCTGAGAGGGGAGATTTCCCTCTCTCAGCTGAAGCTCAGACAAGCCAAATGGGCTTTAAACTTCAGCTGGGAGGGGGGATTTCCCTCTCTCAGCTGAAGCTCAGACAAGCCAAATGGGCTTTAAACTTCAGCTGGGAGGGGGGATTTCCCCCTCCCAGCTGAAGCCCAGGAGAGCTCAGAAATGCTTCAAGAGATGCCAGAATGCCATTCCACCATGTTCTGGCTGGGAAAAAAAAGCCTTGGAAGCCACTATTTGGCAAAACTTATATGTAGCCATCAGTACATGTAAGTTTCTCCAGTGAGACCAACAGCAGTTCTCTAGGTCAGAAAAAGGGCACGAGGGAAAAGCCTAAGCCCCTTGTTATTACACACCATAGCCCTGAACTAAATTGCACTCACATGTGCCTGGGGATTAAATTCCATCTCCCACTACACATTTGATTGACAGGATCCATGGTGGACATGTGGGGGATACAAAGACTTTGTAATGCAATATATGCACAAGAGGTACGAAGACTGCAGCTGATGCTACTCTTATTAAAACTCTATTGGCTTTCCTTAGATATCTGTCCAAGCACGGACCTCCAAATTTTATTCAAAATATTGCTTTAAGGAAATTGTCAGGGCTGTTCATCAATAACCCATGTCAATAGGACTGGGTGCATTTGCACCTACATTTTCGGATAGTAGAGCCACTAACTTCAGAAGTAAAATAGTTCAGCTTTGCAACGCTCACTATGTTTCATTTTTGCCCCCAGTGGTGATAATCATAGTAGCAATCTCATTTCCCCTTGCATTGAGAAAGGCAATGTTTTCTTACCTCTGCCCATTCATAGGAGCCAATTTTGCCAAATGCCGTTTCTCCCCATGAGCAAAAGATTATCGTTCGATCCGGCCGCCAGCCTTTCTTCACTTTCTGCGTCAAGGCTTGAATAAGTGCAGTCATCACCGCGGTGCCGTGCATCCACTGCTGGCTGCTGTGTCCACGTAAGCTGCTGTGATGGCTGCCAACGATGACGTATCTATCTGAAAAGTTAAGCAAACCTTCTGTGAATTAAACAGTACAAGAAATAGTCCTTCAAAGCACTGACTGCAATGTGAGCATTCCCGTTATTGGTACCCCATATCTGCTGTTTGCCGCTGAAATCTAAACGGAAATTTCATCAGTAAGCTGCAGCTTTAAATCAGGGAACTCAAAATAAAAAATGATCCTTTAGATGCAGGGAAAATCCATATTAAAAGCCAGTCATTTACCATCTTTGCCAGCATCACTGTATCCATGGAAGTCTACACCTTTTTCACATTATGAATGAAATTGCCTTCCTGACAATGGAGACACAGATCACAGTGGTTGCCCAGTCTTCAGGGTTTTTTTTACCTACGACAAACCAGGCAGCTTGTCCCTTACCTTTCAACCCATGACTTAACTGCAGTGATCCAAGCAACAGTCACCTCTAGATTGGACTACTGTAATTTGCTCCACACAGGGCTTCCCTTGAGTCTGGTCTGGAGGTTACAGCTGGTTGAAAATACAGCTGCACATGTTATTGCGGGAGTCCCAAATGGGGCACATATAACACCTATACTGTGCCAGCTGCACAGGCAGTGGAGTGCCGAATCAGGTTCAAGGTTTTGGTATTAACCTATAAAGCCCTATGCAGACTGGGACCAGCATATTTGCAGGACTGCCTCTCTCACTCTATACCCTGGAGGATGCTCCGATCAGCAGAGAAGCAACTATTCGTGGTCCCTGGCCCCAGGGAGGGCCAGCTGGACTCGACCAGAGCCATGGCCTTTTCGGTCCTGGCTCTGACCTGGTGGAACTCTCTGTCTGTTGAAACCAGGGCCTGGCAGGATTTGTTATCTTTCTGCCAGACCTGTAAGGCAGAGATGTTCTGCCAGGCATATGGCTGAGGTTGGCCCAGGCCTCCACTGACCATTTAGGAGGAGAAGGTGAATGAGTCAAACCTTCTTATTAGATCTGTCCATCACCCTGTGTGTGTGTTTTTAAAAGTAACTAAGCAGTGTCTGCTGTCACTGGGGGAAGCTATCTATTGTAATTTTTGTATCAAACTGTATGATTTTATAATGCTTTTATGTGTTTTTTTGGAACCATATTTAATAATGTATTGTGTTTTAAATGATGCTCTGGGAGCCTGCTTAGTTATAAAGATATTTCTTCTCATTTTCACAGCAGTTTTACAAGCAAAACATAAGATTTATGTCCATCCTGGCCATTCTACTCTAAGAAATATTTAGTGTAATTTTTATTTCATTATTTTATTTATTAATTTTTTAATTTTTATCTCAGGTTATTCACTCATCTTTGCTGGCAATAGCTGAATCCACATTACCTCGGCGCGTCCCGGTGTTGCACTAAATGTTCGCTAAACACCCGGAAGTATAGTGTCTTTCTAGCATGATTCAGAAATCGCGCTTGAAAGATGCTACACTTCCGGGTGTTTAGTGAACATTTAGTGCAACACCAGGACGCGCCGAGGTAATGTGGATTCAGCCAATGTGTTGAAGTGTGCCAGAAAAATACACATAGCAAATAATTTGCACATTAAATTGTCTATGAAATTATATATTCCTTAGGGTTTTTTTGCAATTACGACTTAGGGACATTTTTTTTAAATTGGACACACACACAGTCTGACTGACAAAGTTCATTCCAGCAAAGTGGCTTTCCAGCCGTTTTCTCATGGTAATTCCAAGAGGTGACACTGTAAAGAAGTCAAAAGCCTGTTGCAATGGCATTCTATTAGGGGGAAAGTTTTCATGGATTGGAATCAAACTAATTTTCGAAAGGTATTTTGGCGCTGTTTACAATATGTAAAGCTAATAGAGTGTGAAAGGTAGGCTTGGATATATTTCTCATAATGTTTATACTGTATGGGTTGGCAGGAGATCAATAAGTGTTAACTCATTATGAAAAAAATAATGAAATGTGAGCAATAAGATACAATAACTATGTAATTTGTTTGTCCAAGCAGTTAGATGGCGTTCTAGTTGCCTCACTTCAGAAAGGGTAAGATGGAGCAGGAAAAGGAGAAGAAACTGGCAGCTAATATTGTTAGAGGGATCATCAGCACAAACCAAGTTTAAAAACGGTTGGGACTCCTTTAGCTTGGCAGAAAATATGAAGGAGGCCATATTAGGAGAGTTTCAGATCAATACTGAAGAGAATGAGCACAGAAAATAAATACACTCTCTGACTTAACCCAGAGGTTTTCTGCCAGCGTAGGTCATTTCTGCCAGTGGTAATAGGAGATTTTTGCTGTATCTCCTCTCTCACTACAGTTCACTGAATGACAGAGGTCACGTCAGATTATTGTTGTAGTGATGAATTGGGGGGGGTCTACAGAAGGAGGGGGAAATGAGTGAAAATTGCCCCCCTTCTACTAGTTTCAAATGACTTATGGATCCAACCGTCTTTGTAAAAACTTGGTCATTAAAGGGCTTATTCGTAAGTGAATTTGGCTGTGTGCTACTGCACCAAGTACTTGGCATTCAATTGCGCTCTTTCACGTGAGATAGGATTACTCCATTGTCCAAAGAGAGCGCTGATAGGTCAGTGGCAGACCAATGGTCTGACTTAGTTTAAGGCATTTTCTACAAGGCAGCTTTAGAATGGGAAGAGTTTCCAAGCAGTGAAAACTTGGAGCTTCAGCAGAAGTTACTATATGGCACCTCCAACAGTTCTAAATCTCCTGTTACTACTTCTAGGAAAGAGCGAGGTAGACCACAAATGTACTCTGGGCATAGAAATGACGGCCAGTTAATGTACTGGGGGGGGGGACCCCACAATCTATCAGCAGAAGATGTCGACAGTCTCAGATCTCTCTCTTGTTTCTCACCCACCAGCAGTCCCATTTGATTCTCAGGTTCACAAGATTGGTGGCATTGTGGATCTCGTGACCTCAGGATTCAAGTTTTCCAGGGTAAGATGGGACTGCTGAGGGAAGGGACAGGCAGGTGAGATCCCTGATCCTTGCACTCATGCATCATGGGATCCAACTTATAATATGGACAAGTCTAGGAAAACATGTTTAGGTCAACACATACTTCTGCAGTTCTTTTTAGAGACTGCTTTTACACAGTATGAGAAGGAAGGTGGCATGGTATAGTCTGATCTCCTCAGATCTTCATAACCCTCCCTGTAGGGTTGCCAGGTCCCTATACCTTCCTAGTTGTAGAGAGAGGACCTGGCACTTCATGCCTTCTGTGTGTCTCCTGGTGCTTGAGTGATGATGTCACTTACGGAAGTAACGTCATCACACCAGCTGTGGGAGTGCTCCTGCGCTCTGCACAGGGAATCAGCCCATTTATGTTAGAAGGGACTGGCGATGTCTCTTGCTCAGGCCTTTAGGACTGCCAACAGAGAAGAAGGAAGGCAACAACCATAGAGTCAGTTAGATAGATAGGCTGCTATCAGTCTCCTTCCTGCTAGGGGGACTTCCTTCCCTTCTCTCCCCCTCCTCTCTCTCTTCCTCCCTGCATGCAACAGGAGAGGCAGCATGGTGTCTCCTGAGAGTGATGGCCTACTTTCAATCTAAAGCCATCCTTAGCTAGTTAGTTCAGTTATTCGTTCTCTCTCTCCACTAATCTTATGTAAATATATTTCTTTAGATAAAGAAACAGTTATTGGTTCTCTAACTTGGATGAGAGCTTTCTGCGTGCAGTTTGTTTAGTTAATGTGCCTTAACTAAAACACAATAATTTGCCCCCAAAACAAAGTGCGGGAGCATTCCCACAGCCAGTGTAACAATGTCACTTTCAAAAATGACCTGGTTGTGTCCGCTTGGGAGCGTGAGCACCGTGCATGTTTCCAGGATACCTGCCGGTGACAGATGATCTCCGGGTGGCTGAAAACTTCCCACTGGTCATCATCTACCAGCAGGCAAGCAGATAAACTGCTGGGAGTTTGCCCACCACTTGCAGGCACCTAAGATCCCTACCTCCCCACCACACACAAAATTATTTTTTCTCATTGAAAATCACTTTCCATCTCCCATCTATCCTTTCAAAGAGGACTAAAGCCAGCCTGAGCCAATTTTCCATAGGAAAACAGCACAAGAGGAAAGAGTTAAGAAGCTCCTCTTTCATCATTCCCACACCCCCGGTGCGGATCTTTTCCTTAAAATCACAGCCACAGCAGATAGCTTATATAAAACGGGGGGATTCTAAAAAGAATAACCAAACTACAAAGAATGAGTAGTTTGACAAATGGTCTGATTCAGTATGCGGCAGCGATCATGTTTTTGATGTAAATAAAATGAAAGGAAATAGAGAAAATAAAGTTATACATACCCGGAAGTGTACCACCTTTTAAATATCCTATAACATTAGACATTGTCTTGTATGTCGGCTGACTCTGAACATTCAGTACGACAACTTTTCTTTCTTCTAGGAGATAAAATAGGCATCTTTTAGATTATGATTCACCAAATGAAAAAAATCTAAATTTTCATTTTATAAAACTTATTGTGTGTTCTTAGGTATAGCCGTGGCTGTAAACAATAGAGCTGGAATCACTGACTGGTGGAAGATACAGTATGGTAGGACAAGGAACGGGAAGAATAATGGAGATTTGACCTGGGCCTAGTCTGTCTTACGGAGTGATCCAGCACTTGTTCTTAGAGAAAAGCACTTCCAAAAAAATCAATATTTTATTTTTCAAATTTGGCTATCAAGGACCATAAACATCAGTATTCCTGATATTCAGGTTCTCTTATATCAGTTTTGTATTTGGATATGGGTGCCCCCCCCCCGCCAGGATTCTGAAATTACCCAGGTCCATTATTCCCTATGTTGGAAACTTTCCGGGGGCTAAAGAGGCTATTTTTGAAGCAAATTACAGCAAAATTGTAGTGGAACAAGGGTTTTCTGCCCCTTAAAGACCCCTCAAGTTTCAAGAAGATTAGGTCATGGGGTCCAATTTTAAAGGCCCCTGAACAAGGTGCCCCAGCTACTCTCCATTGTTTTCTATGGGGGTGGGGGGAAATCAATGCTTATTTCAGGGCAAGGAAGCATTAGCCAAGCACACAAGAGTAACCACTGACCAAGAAAACTCAACAAAGCCCAACAAAAACCAATGCCAAACCAGTGAATCCCAACAGAACCAACCTAGCAGTGGGCAAGCACTCAAAAAACCCCTCATCCTGAAGCTACAGCTGGTTGCAATAAGCTTATTTTTTTTCCCTTTGCAGGTTTCCAGGGCGAAAAAAGAGAAGTATGTGAGGTGATTCTCACAGGAGAACAGGATTGCTCATTAGGGGGAGCTCAACTGTCTGTCCAATCACAGCACTTCTCTCATAGACCACATGAAAGAATCATCATGATTGAACAAAAAGTTGAACTCCCTCTAATAAGTGATGCCATTTGCCTATGAGAATTACCTCCCATACCCTCCTTATTTTTGTCTGGGAAACATGTGAAAGTAAAACAAGCCACTGCAATCTTTGAAATAGCAGACCCAGAAATCCCAAATATTTCCAAGATTGATTGGGGCCACCAATACCAGCATATCTGAGAACCCTGGGTATGATCTGGATTCTCAAATATTGTCAGGATTCAGACCGTATATACCAAATTATACAGCCCTACCTGTTATGCTTAGATTGGAACTTAAAATTGCACTCAGTTGCTTGATACAACACTGATTTTCTAATATATTCAGCAGAGGTTTTCCCCAATATCTGAAACCTGAGACCTTTACAACTGGAGGTGCCAAGGGCTGAACCAGTGGCCTTTTGTGCGCAAATCCTATGCACCAGCACTGAGCCATAGCATCTCCTCATACCTTCTCAGACACACACTTATTTCTACACTTTGTTCTTATACAGGCAAACACTAGACAAATTCCTTAAGGCTATCCTCTCATCAATCTTACTTTCCTTAAAGGTAAACATCCTCTTCAGATGTTACATTAGCTGATTCCGCACATGTTGGATAATGAACTTCCAATCCTCTTTAGAGATAATTTGGAACTGAATTTTTCGAGTGTAAAACAAAAAATCCACTTCCAAATGATAGCTAAAGTGCGTTGAAAGTGCATTATCCAATGTGTACAGAATCAGCCATTGTGTACGTTCATATAAAGTGGACTATACCATCCACATCTTTGTGAGCATGATTCAAGTGATTATGTAAATTGGGCACCATGTGGAATTTCCATGAGGGTACAACTTCCATTTACATCAACTTCTATTCGTAACTACAGATTGTAAGTCCGTATGAACATTGTCAGATCAATAGTCTCTGACCCAAAAGAAAGCTCTTTGGGAAGGTCATTTGGTTCTCAGAAGCTATTACTTCTCTCATGTTCTATTCCCCCCTCCCCCACAAAAGATTACTGTCACAAACCTGTTTCTCAAGCATACGGGAATGTTTAAACAGGGAGTATGTATGTGCCAATCTGGAAAATAACCTGTCTCTCCATCTTTGTCAAAAGGGCTTTCAAGTTCATGTTCTTCATATTTGACTAACGAGTTTGTTTTAAAAATTAATTAAAACTAATATCTTTTTTCTTTTCCCTCTCAGGCTCTGAAAATAAATGGCCTCATTAAAGACTGAAGCAGGTGCAATAGCAAATAGATCTTTCTTTCTTTCTCCCCTCTCAGCCAAATGTTAATAATAATACAATTCTATGCAAGACATAGTGAAATTCTTCAGAAAAATGTCAATACTATTTGGGGTTATTTTACCTACTTATAGATTTACATTTCAATACCACCAGAGTTGCTTATTGAAGGGGGCAGGGGTGAGATAAGCTAATATTCCACATTTCTCTGCCTTCCTGTGCTTTTGTGTATCCAATTTACGTGGCCGGGATCTTACCAGTTTATGTCTCTCTCTGTGTGTCTGCGTATATCCTTGTCTTTGTATATTGCTGCCCATTAGGATATGTTCTTCATTCCACATGTGCAGACCAATTTAAGGTGCTCTGGCACTTTTATGATCACATATAAAAACAACTACATCTATTCAGGGCCCCCACATGGTCCAGAAAGGCCTGACCCTGGCTGCAACCCACATTACTATGAGGATAAATTGTAGATCGTGCCAAGGGATCCCATTTCCCCAGTGGAGGTGGAGGATCCCCCCACTCTTACCTTTTGCCCCTGCCACCACTTACCTGGCTAGTGGGGTGAAAGGCAGGGAAGCGTCCTCCCAGGCATTCCCCCCCGGGCCAGTGCAACAACATCACTGAATCATCTTGTCACCCTGAGAGAGCTTCCATACTTCATTTGGGGCCCAAATCGGCCCACTGTGAAGTGCACACTCTCCCCCACCTTGTGCAATGACATCACTTCCTGGAAGTGATGTCATTGCATCGGTGCATGAGGAACATGCTGGGAGCAACAAGAAGGTAAGAGATGGGTCCTCTCCTCCCGCTGGGAAAGTAAGACACAATCCTAATCATGCCTGAGGATATTTATAGAAACTTATTTCCTTGTATCTATGCACCCATTGCCCAGATAGCTTGTGAGATTTGCTGGAGCCAATCAGAAGCAGTGTTGGAGCAGCAGTCTCAAGCAACATTCTGGCCTGCTACTCTTCCTGGGTTTATCATATCAAGAACTACCATTGCTAGAATTCCTTTTGCACAGGCAAGATGGAGGACAGCTGGTGGGAAGGGCTAAGCAACATACCACAGTGGGAGCAAGTGTTGCTGCTTCCTCTGCTAGGATTTGCAGGCCTAAAATATATGTCTAATTCACTCACTGTCACAAACACACATGCTCAATGCTTACCCATCTGGTGGTGGCTGTATATACCAATCAGAAATGTAAGGAGGTAAAAGAAAGGGAATGGAATGAAGCTAAGAAAAAAACAGTCTATGCTCCAGTTTTTTTCAAATCAGACAAGGCTTTTTTGCATTCAGGCAACACTACAGTAACAAACAAGCGTTTTTTTTGAAGCCCACTTGAAGTCTGGCAAACTCCACTAGACTTTCCTCATGCTCAGGGTATGATGCCCTTGGGACTGGTTTTGTTTGTTTTGCTGCTTCTCCGCAAATTTGTGGTGCATTTGTGTACCTTCCAAGTCTTCCCTGGCTTTTCTTTGCTGTGAGATTTTGGGAAAGATAGCAGCAAAGTCTGGGTGATTGCCATACAGGTGGGAAAGTTTGGGTTTTCCCTTGCGTACCCACACAACAGACCTTTCCCCTGCCCCTTTTCCCACAGCAGTCACCTCCCCACCATCATTGAGAGCCTTTATATGAAACAGCTACTGAATTATCATTACAGTGCTATAACAATCTGTTAGGTTCTCTGAATTCCAAACTTTAATTTAAAAAATCTTCAGTGCCTTTTGTCGTAGATATAGGCCTTCCCCCTTATATCTTCACAATGAAACAGGCTAGATAATTTTTTAATGAAAGCTGGAGATTTGGAGAATGTCATACACAGATTGTTGTAAAGCTATAATGATAGCAGATTTTAAAAAATAATGGGAAAGCCCTGATAGTGGAGGGTGGGGTCAGAATAACCACAGGGAAACCTGCCATGTGGAAGCCCTCTGGCCACTTTACTGTATAAGCAGCAATGGAGAAACCACACACCATGGTTTGTAAAAGAAAGGGCTAATCCAAGATCTCAAAGTAGAACTGCATCATATAAAGACCACACAAAACAGCATCCACATGTCAGTTTTCCTCTGTATCGTATAGTAACACTTATTCTGTGTGATTGAGTGATTGTTACCACGTTACAGAAGAGGAGGAGTGAACCAATTTTTAGCAGCAGCCCTATGTCTCCTGTAACCTGTAGTCCCTTAGAAAGGGAACAAAATAGATGTCTTCCACTGGCAACTGACATCTTCTGGAATCAGATAACGAAATGAATAGATGTATTGTACAATACCATTACTTAGCTTAGTATGCCTAATAAAAGGCTCAAACAGCTCTCAATGGGGTATGGAAAAGAAGTAAAATTTAATTTCCCTTAAACATTTCTGACAACCAAATCTCAGTTTCTAACATTAGATGTCCAACGAAAGACTTTAAAAAGGTCTTGACAACTTTATCTCTTTCTCCTTTATGCTCTGGAAAGTGACAGGGAGACTTCAGTTTAATGCAGCTTGAAATATTCTTTAAACTTTATCTAAGCTATAAAGCTACTTCACTACTGAAAGAACAGAAAGAGTTTATTGTTATCATTAATGGTTCTAGTTTAGCTCCATCTTTCCAAATTCTGTTACATAAAAACTAGAAGACATTCTCCCTCATATGCTGTGATTTGGGTTTTTGGGATGGGGGAATAGAATCAGAAAAAATTTCATGGAATCGTCTGATGTATTAAATAGAACTCAAACCAATTTAGTAATAATAATAATAGTAACAACAACAACATTAGATTTATATACCACCCTTCAGAATGACTTAACACCCACTCATAGCAGTTTAAAAGTATGCTACTATTATCCCCACAACAAAACACCTTGTGAGGTGGGTGGGGCTGAGAGAGCTAGAAGCTGTGACTAGCCCAAGATCACCCAGCTGGCTTCAAGCGGAGGACTGAAGAATCAAACCTGGTTCTCCAAATTAGAGACCTGCACTCTTAACCACTACACCAAACTCAAACCAATTTAGCACGTTTATTTTCACTTTCATTTAGTAAACTTTTTTTAAAATGTCATATTAGGTTTTATTTTCCAACAGCAACAAATGTTTGGACTAAAATGGATTACACATACGCACACACAAACACACAGTGTATGGTTTAAATGCAAAATATTTTAAAGCTCTATGAGGAAATTATTTATTTAACAACAACAACAACAATATTCAATTTATATACGGCTCTTCAGGACAACTTAACACCCACTCAGAGCAGTTTACAAAGTATGTTATTATTATCCCCACAACAAATATGCTGTGAGGTAGGTGGGGCTGAGAGAGCTCCAAGAAGCTGAGCCTGACCCAAGGTCACCCAGCTGGCTTCAAGTAGAGGAGTGGGGAATCATACTTGGCTCTCCAGATTAGAATCCCGTCACTCTTAACCACTACGCCAAACTATTTAAATAGTACCTGTAAAAAATAAAGACATTACAGCATGTATCTCCTTTGCTTTGTTTAAAAATAGGGAGGGGGGGCTCTGAAAAAAATGGCAGACTGTGCATGACATGCTGCAAGTATGGTTTTCCACTCAGCTACTTTAACAGCATTCACCTCTCAGCCTTAGCCCACCTGCAGATGGGGCAAAGACTCCACAGAAATCTCCTTAGAAGAGAAGCTTCTCATTATTTCCACTTTGACCATGGTTGTCTGCACTCCAGAATCTCGCAGGGAAGGCCTCCTGCCTCCTCTCCAACAGCAGACTCCTATTGCAGCAAATGAGGAAAGCCCTGAGTGGACCTGCCCACTTCCTGCTCCTCCAGAATTCCCCTGGGTCTCTAGGAATGGAGGAAGAAGAAGGCCAGAGCCAAAGCCTAGACCAGGTGGTATGTAGGATTGCCAGTGAGAAGGTTGGGCACAGGGAAATGGCGGGGGTAGGGAGTGACATTGTCTACATTACAATATCACTTCTGGGAAAACCCAAAAATGACATAGGGTAGCTCTAGGAATTGCTGGGAACCCACTATAGTAAAAGTGGCATTGCAATGTGGATATTTCATACAAATGGCTTATTATATAGGACTTACTAGAAATACAGCAAACATTAACACTGACTTTTTGTTTTGTTTTTTGAACTAGGGTGTACAAAATACAGTCTGTAGCCTGATTTCTCTCCTCTGCACCCATTCCGATTTGTCCTCAGCCTTTTTGAAATGAGGCCTCCAGGGCTGCAAAACTGAGATTCTCTAGGAATCCCCCAAATCTCTATGGTAAATGCCACCACCCCCAGCACCACTAGACCTGCATGGCCTACACCAACTGTTCCAGTGTCTCAGATGCTGTTTCTGCCATGTGATCCTATTAGGTAGTTTCTCTGCTGTTTAATATATTAGTCATGGAATTTGCTTATATTCTGTTTCAACATTGTTAAATCTCAAAACCTTTCTTCTCCTTTTCTCTTTTTCTTTAAATCTTGCAAAATTACATGTATATTGAACTATCTTTCATATTGATTTTACTGACTCACACTGTGTAATCCGCCTTGAGTCTCATTGAGAAAGGTAGACTATAAATGATGTAAACAGGGCCGGTGCCACCATTGAGGCGGTGAGGCGGGCGCCGCTGGTGCTGAGGCGCCGGAGGGGGTGCCGGGGGTGGAGGTGCGCGCCACGGAGCTGGCATGCCTGGCCTGCAGCTGCTGCAGCCAGCCAGCCCTGTGCCACCACCACCAACAACAACACATGTTCCCGGCTGGGTGCAGCAGCTGTGGGCCAGGCACGGCCGGCATCCAGGGTGGCGTGCGGAACCTCCTCAGCCACCCGCTGCAACCTGACTGGGAGAGCAGGCAGCCTCTGCGTGCCATCCCAGCCACCCACTGGCCAATGGGGCTGGCTTGCTGCATGATGATGTCATCATGCAGTGATGTCATCACTCAGTCTGGGGAACGCGCATGCACACTATGTGCACGCACACATAGGGGTGGCCGCAGGTACCAGAAACCCTGGCTCAGCCCCTGGATGTAAATACATAAATAATGTCTGAGGTACCAAACCTCAGTGCCCCACATTGTCCTAATGCCAGGCAGGTATCCTGAAAGTTCGGAGTACATTGAAGTGTGCTAACTCAGACATGCTCAAGTTAGTATCCAAAGAACCAGGGAAGACAAGGAAGAGGGACAAATCTTCTTCCCCTCTTCATGCCAGACTCATCAGTACCCTAATAGTGCAATCCTAAACACAGTTACTCCTGTCTAAGTCCATTGATTTCAATGTGCGTAGACTGGAGTAACTCGGTTTAGGAGCGCACTGTAAGTATATGGTAAGAGAGAGGGAAAGAATGAGAAGGAAGGAAAGCACGACTAGCAAAAATAAAACCCAACCATGTGTGATTCCAAGTGAAATGATAATGAGTAATATTTTTGGAATCAAATCAATATGAAAACAACAACAACAATGACACGTTTACACAAGGCTGCACTAGGGGAAATACTGATAAATCCTTTATAATGAAGGTCTTGTTGGTCATGCAGAGGAATACTCCATCTAGAAAGCCAAGAGTTGCTTGTCTGTTGCCCTGTTCATGGACTCAACTGAGGGACTCAATGAAGGTACATGTAAAAAAATGTCCAGGGGTGGAAAGGGGGACTGTCTTGGTGCTGAGGGGCATCTACTAAGCCCTTTGCTGTTTTAGTGGCATGTTGGGGGAATGGAAATAAAGCTAAATTAGGGTTGCCAACCTCCAGGAGCCTGAAGATCTTCCAGAATTACAACTGATCTCCAGGCGACAGAGATCAGTTCTCCTGGAGAAAATGGCCACTTTGGAGAGTGGACTGTATGGAATTCTGCCCTACTGAGGTCCCTCCCCTCCTCAAAGCCATCCTCTCCAGGCTCAACCTCCAAATCGCCAGGGATTTCCTAACCCAAAGTTTAGAATCCTAAGCTAAACACCATTTAGCACAGTCTTCCATGTAGGCATGTAGACAAAGTTTGTGATTACGCCGGCTGATTCAGGTACCAAGGTAGAGTTGCCTGGAACTGTTGGCAGCCAGACCCAACTGCCTGTTGGCAATAGCCCACGCTTCAGTTTAGGAGAACTTTAGGATGCAGATCAGCATTACATAAACTGAGTTTCATCCTCATTTCTATGTCTTGTGTCTTCATTCCTGGATTGTGAAGGACAGTCAAAAATACATGAAGTTGAAAATACATCAATGGTAGTACTTAATTAGTTTACTTTCTCTTTGTGTCTTTTTAATCTCTCCTTGGCCACAATTTTTATTCAAGTCACAAAACAATTTAGAACACAGGATTCTCATTAGCTTCTCTGTGCTTGTATGTGTGAGTGAAAACAGTAAGAATAATGAAATAACAATTTTATGTGTAGTCTAAAAGGGGAAAAAAAACAATCTTTGTAGCAGGCCAACAAGGCAGGAAGAATATTCCATACCACATCATTAATACAGTACATTTATCTCTGCAAAATTAATTCTTGCCTAGCAGTGTATCAAATAGTCTATGAAGAAAGTTAATTGCGAATCAATGGCTACAGACAGAATGCTGAATATACTGTAAACTTTCTCATGCAACGCTTTATTTGGCATAGCTGATGAATGAGTGGAGGCTGCTGTAATAGAAACCTACTCTTCTGTCTCCTTTCGCAGTCGAGTGATTGATCCCTTGGACTCTGTTTGTTTAATTTCATGCAGCTCTATTTCCTCCCCAACCTCAAAATAAACTTCGATTGATTTTAAAAAGCCCTATAGTGGCCAATAACATAGCTAATATGATTTTCCTGATATGCATAATATAATTCACTCCATTCAGGCCAAATAAAAATTAGTCACTGTCCCCACCCTACTCCAATAAATGAAATGGAATTAAATTCTGCCCTCAAGTCATAATTGACTTCTGGCGACCCCTGGTGGGGTTTTCATGGCAAGAAAATAACAGATGTGGTTTGCTATTGTCTGCCTCTGCAACCCTGGGCTTCCTTAGAGGTCTCCCATCCAATTACTAATCAAGGCTGACCCTGTATAAATAAGAAGACCTATTGGGCACCAAATGACAAAGGAATAGAGCTCCACATGCCACATAAGAAATTCCCTAACAACTTGTGCCTGTGCTGGCCAGTGCTACCCCATTAAAGGCTGGTGTGTTTCATGCAGCCCAACCAATCTGGAGTAGTCATGGAGTGTTGTATTTAAATGCCAACTCTGAAGCAAGCTTTGGGCTGTAATAGTATACCACTATGGCCTAGTTCATCACCATGAGGTTACGCAAGATTTCTTGGACTCTACTTTCCAATTGATCAGAGATCTTGTTGTCTAGTGTGTAAACATTGCATGGGAGAGTTAATTCCAATGGTTCTGGTCAGTTAATTTGCTGGGAGCCCGTTTGATATAGTGGTTAAGAGCGAGGGGACTCCAATCTGGAGAGCCGGGTTTGATTCCTCACTCCTCCACTTGAAGCCAGCTGGGTGACCTCCGGTCAGTCACAGCTCTTTGGAACTCTCTCAGCCTCACCCACCTCACAGGGTGATTGTTGTGAGGATAATAATAACAACACACTTTGTAAACTGCTCTGAGTTGTCCTGAAAGGTGGTATATACATTGAATGTTGTTATTGTGGTGGTTAGTCCTGAACAAGATGTCCAAAAATCAGAAGAGGAAGTTCAGAGCAAAGTGTAGGGTATCCAAAGGGTGAAAAGCTTGGTTTACCAAAACTAGTCTTTTGTGGCGCACTGGCTCAACAAGTATTGGCATAGGAACTCCTTTGAGACTGCAGGATTTGACTGGAGTATCTCTGCTTAGGATTTCACTGTTAGACACCAACAAGATTTTCAGAGTGCAAGCTTTCGAGAGCCAGAGCTCCCTTCTTCAAACATGAGTAGGAATGGAAATCCCTGAGCTTTTTATAGCCCAGCCAAAGGTGGATGGGGAGATACAAGGGAGGACATCAGGATGCAAGGTAAAAAGCAGCTTGATTAGAGCAGAAATTAGCATCTATAGTGAGAATAAGAATTTGAAATGTCTGTTCAGCTCATGGCGGCGGCGGGGGGGGGGGGGTTCTATTGTTCTAAAATTGTGAATGAACTCAATTTCAGCAATCTTCTGTCATAATCTCCCCTTGAAGTTTCTCTGTTTGAGGACAGCCTCTTTTAGGTCAGCAATGAATTGTCCTGGAATATTAAAAACTTCTCTCAGTAGTTTTTGAGTGTTGGATGTCCGATTTATGTCCATGTATTCCTTTTGGACTAGGAAGCATCACTAAATGGTAATGTGGGCAGAACTGGGAGGATACTAATGTCCCTTGGTCTTTCCTGGCCAGCTATGCAGGCCACTTGTACACAAACCAAAGTTATACTGTTGAGTTTCATTCTTTGGGTCAGGAAAAAAAATGAGTAACATTTCACAAAAGAAATGCTGCCTTGAGAATCCAACTGGGAGCGCTCACAAAATTCAGAAACGTCCCAATCATTCAACCTCCATAAAAATCGATAACCGGTCCCTTCAATGGAAAGAATCTGCTGGCCTTTGTGGAAAATGTGTACGTAGTCTGTCTCAGGATGCGTTCTGACTGCCTTTCCCCAAATCCCACTAAAGCCGTTTCTGCCTCTTTGTTATCAGAAAACAACAACACTTCCTAAGCAAACATGCCCCCCTATGGTTTTGTTGCATATATGCAAATACACACAGAGAGACAGTTAAGGCTTTATTTCTCACAGTAAGGTACAAATTAAGGGCGACACAGACATAGATAGGGGTTTAATATACATGCCGGAGGCACAAAGACGACTAAAGCTATCGCTTGAGTGCTCCCCCGGTAACTGAAATGCCTCCCTGATATTCGATGTTGTCCAACAAGGCCTAACAAACTGTATCACAGCCAAAGAAGCCTCTCTTGGGTGATGCCAGATAGAGTCAGAGGGATTTTTCAGTCAATAGCATGAATTAGACTTTAATGCTTGTACTAAGAGGCTCAGCGCTCCTGATATCTACTTCCATCAGCTGGATCTTGGCAGAAGCAACGACTGACAGGCTACGACTCGACAGCTATGAGTTCATTTAAAAACACACACACACACACACACACACACACACACACACACACACACACACACATACATGGAATACTTAAAAAAATAAAATAAAATTGTGCTTCTCATCTCTGGCATTTTATAACATTTTGTTCTCTCTCAGCAAACTCTTCAGCATAAAACTGGTACACTTTCCCCTCCCCACAGCATCCTGGGCCGTTTCCAGACGGCCCCCCGCCTCGCGAAACGTCGTGCGTCGTCGCGCGTCGTTGCGCAGAAAACGCGATATTTCGTGTTTTCCGTGCAACGACGCGCGACGACGCGCGACGTTTCGTGAGGCGGGGGGCCGTCTGGAAACGGCCCTGTTTGCAAAGTGCTGCCACTTTAAATACCTTCAATTGGTCAAAAAAAAACCCCACCCAATTACATGCAATTATACACCATTTACTTCAAGGACTGAAAGAAATTTCACAATGAACAAGGAGCATCTTTTTAAAAAAAAACGAAAAGAGACAACGAGAAAGGCATTTACCTGTTACAGGCAATTCCAGTGGCCTGCACACTTCATTTTCAACACCTTCCTTTGGGGAAGACAGTAGCTTTCTTGCTAGCGTGACTGAAATAGGCTGGACTATCAGAGAAGTGAGGTTTGATCGGTTCTGTTTATAGCTTCCATCTTTGAGGGGAGGGGGGGAAAGAGGGGAAACAACAATTCAGTAAATATCAATAAAACCTTTCTGATTTCTATCTTTTTTTTTAACAATATGCATGCAATATTCATACAATTTAAGTGTTTGGCTAGCAACAGGGAGACTCAGGTTCAAATTCTTAGAGACCTTGGGCCAGTCGTCTCCTCTTAGCCCAATGTTGCTAATTGGATTGTTATGAGAATAAAATGGAAAAGGAGTTTCCACTGCAAATTCTTCAGACAAAAGCAGGACTTTTTTTAAAGAAAGAAAGACTTCAGGATTACCTAACCACCAAGATAAGGGACCTTTGACTATTGAAAGTTCGTATATTGAAAATCAAGATGGCCTTTAAGGTGTTATTGGACCTCTATCTTGCTCTTCGACTGCAAACTAGAGATAGACACGAACTGAAATACAAACCAAAGTTCATCACGAGCCAGGCCAGTTAGTGGTTCATGAACCAGTGGTTTGTCAGAGCCCATTTCTGATGTACGGCCACAAACTTTTAGGGCGGTTCGTTTGGTTCATTTTTTGGTTCATCACTGCAGACAGTCTGTTGCCAATCAGTCCTAGGCAACAGGGGTTGGGCTTTCTGCAGACCTTCTGCTGACCCAGAAGTGACCTTCTGCTGACCCAGAAGTGATGATTTGCTGGCCCAGAAATGATTTTTCATGAACCAAAACCGAATTGGTTCGTGAACAGGGGCAGGTTCATGAAAGTTCGTGGTTCGTGAAATGTGATGAACCACGAACCACATGGTTCTTTTTTTTCTGATTCATGTCCACCTCTATTGCAAACTAACACAAATACCCACTTGAACTTGTTGTAGTTAACCTTTTTTTTAACATAAAGTTCTTATCGTCGACTTTGTTTTTTCAAATTACATGTTCACAGTGGCTTATATAAAAATAAAGTACAGCGGACAATTACCGAAATAATTTAAATCTAAAACAGGATGCAGCAAACAAGTTCCAAAATATAAAGAGACATATCACAGGGCAACAGAATGACAATACAATAGTTAAGTCGGGAACCTGACTCAAATTAATTCAAAGCCCGGAAAAGAATGAGCCAAATAAAGAATTAAATATACAGAGGATGAAACTGGTGACAGAATAGTTAAAAAGTAGAACTGGAATATCTCAATGTTGATATTTTTTTGTTTTCATGTTTAAGTGGACAGTAAGTAATGGGTAAATCATTTGACAATGTGCTTATTTGGTATGTTTTTATTCCTTTTCTGTCTCTTTGGTGTTGTTGAAGTTTAATCAAACATACATACATACATACATACATACATACATACATACATACATACATACATACATACATACATACATACATACATACAGAGAGAGAGAGAGAAATAATGAAGGTAATAGGGTTGCCACCCTCCAGGTTGGGCATGGAGATCTCCCCAAATTACAGTTGATCTCCAGATGAGAGTGGTCAGTTCCCCTGGAGAAAATGGCAGCTTCATATGATGGACTCTATAGCATTATATCCCAATGAGCTTCTTCCCCTCCCCAAACCCTGCCCTTCCCAGGCTCCACCCCCCCCCCCAATTCCCAACCAGGAATTGGCAACCCTGAAGTACCAGGGGAATCCTTTGGTAGGGTTTTGGAGACAAAGTGACAGCACTGAAAAGGCCCTGTCCCAGAACTCATGGCAGATGCTGGAGAGGTTACATGAATAAAGATCTCTGGAGAAATCTTAGTAGATGGAAAAGTTTGTATATTAAGATAAGGGAGAAGATACCCCGAGACCAGACCATGTTGGTTTTATAGGTCACATCCACAGCTTTGAATTGCACCTCAAAACCAAGATCCAAGATACAGGAGCTAATCCACAACTTGTAGAGATCAATTGTGTAATTAAATCCTTTCAAACCTTTCAAGTGATAAAGGGGGTTAATTTTGCAAAGGAAGGTCATGCACCATAGAATATAAAGTTTCGGGTTTCCTATTGCTTCCATACATTCAGCAGCTGGAGTCAAGGCAGCCCTGACCTACCTCAGAGCAGCTGACCCAACAGGCATTCATTCTGATCAAAATAAGTCAGGGGTGGATTAGCTATAAAGCCCACAGGGGAACAGCCCAGATGAGCCGAGGATCTGGGGGACATTCCCCCCCCCAAATCAGGGCCACCACAGTGCAAAGAGAGGGGCAGGTGTAAGCCAG